>NC_142508.1:75150500-75756000 GCF_057876585.1 Rhinolophus sinicus | reverse complement strand
AATAGGTGCTTGTTGTTCATACCTGTGAAACACACACACACACACACACACACACACACACACACACACACACACACCTTTTCTTTGCTGTGCTTTGCAGAGCAGCATGACCCAACTTTATAGGATTTCCTCTCCATTCCATGGGTAGAAACCCCACCTCTCACACATCTCAGAGGCCCAAAAGCCTATTCCAGATGGTTAAAACAAACTCCCTTCATTTAACTTGAATTTATATCAAGATTTTTATATAGTAGATTTGGGCCTAGAGGCAGTAAGCAAGGAGATTTTGTTCTTCTACATGTATTCTTTTTAGACCCCTGCTCTTCTTTGACCTCTTCCCTCTGGATCATACTTGCAGAATTTCCCTGCAGACACATTACAATCAAGCAGTTCTTAAGAAATCCATTAATACTTGCAAGCGTGCTCTTAACAGGTGAGAGGGATTTCTTCTCTTGGGCAGGGAGCAGTCTGGGCCAGGGATAAAGCACAAGCAGGAGAGCTTGTTAAATCCAGTTCCTTTTCTCAATGGCATGGGCCAGTCATTTCACTGCTCTGGGCCACTGTTTCCTCAACTGTTAAAAGAGGGACCTGATTACTGCTCCTAGGTCCCGCTGAGGATGTTATAGACATGAAAGGATATGAACTCCCTTGGTGGAAAAGGTATTATACAAAAATTGGGTGTTATTAATCAATTAAGGGAGAGGTTTTAAAAGAAACGGTTGAGAAGGGAAGATGAGAGAAAAAGAAAGATAGAGACAGTATAAAGAAAAAGATACCTTTGTGACAACATGGATGGATCTTGAGAGTGTAATGCTGAGCGAAATAAGTCAGACAGAGAAAGCAGAGAACCATGTGATTTCACTGACATGTGGTATATAAACCAAAAACAACAAAAGAACAAGACAAACAAATGAGAAACAGAAACTCATAGACACAGACAATAGTATAGTGGTTACCAGAGGGTAAGGGGGGTGGGAGATGAGGGTAAGGGGGGTGGGGGGTGGAGGGTGGGAGATGAGGACAAAAGGGATCAAATATAAGGTGATGGAAGGAGAACTGACTCTGGGTGGTGAGCACACAATAGGATTTATAGATGATGTAATACAGAATTATGCACCTGAAATCTATGTAATTTTACTAACAATTGTCACCCCAATAAACTTTAATTTAAAAAAAAAACTTTTTAAAAATTTTTTAAAAAATGATAGTATAAATTAAAAAACAACAACTATAAACCAATAGTTCTCAAAGTGTGGTCTGGGGAACCTCTGGAGGCCTCAAGGCCTGTTCAGGGGGTCTATAAGGTCTAAACTCTGTTCACAATAATATAGTATTACATATCATACATATTTGTCATTATAAAATATAAAATAATATATAATTATTTTAATGTAATGTTTGCCTTTTTCACTCTCTCACAATACAGTGAAGTTTCTAGAGGCTACAGGACATGTGATGCTATCACTCCAATAGCTAACTTAATAGATGTTTCAGTATTCTTCTGTTTACTAGATTTTCATAACTAAGTTTGTTCTCAGTATATCTACAGTGCTTTGAGTAGCTATCTTCAGTTATATTTCCTGGTATAACTGATATGCTTCATTATCACCCAATAAACCATTATTTTGAAATCTTAAAAAACTATATACATAGTATAAGCAAATTCATGAGTAGAATTATCCATCTTCAGAAGAGCTGTTGGAAATGTTGCCTACTCTGTGGGATGTTAATAGGCGTCATGGAATAAAAACATTCTAGCAATCCCATCCTTGGGCCCATGCAGACTCAGACTTGAGTAATAGAGGCCTAGCTCTGGCCCTCCCCTCGCTGTGACCTTCAAGGCAAGGAGTCCACAGGCCCAAGGAGACATGTCTACTCAGAAACCCCTCCTTCTGAGTAGCCCTCACTCTGCATGCACATTCAGTCCCCAAGCTCCTAGGAAGCAGCTCAGATGTAGATATGGAACGAGAGTGTCCACATACATATACCAGAAGTTTCTTGTCATATGGGATGGCAACCAGGGGAGGTATGGGAGAAAGAACAGATCAAAGGTAGGGTCAAGGAATAGCACTCCCAATGACGGAGTCTAAGGAGTCCAGGAACTCTCAATTCAAACATGAATTTCCAGGTAATTAGGAAGGTATATTTGTCAAGAGAGGAAGATATCGTATATTTTACAGAATAGTTTATTAGCTTAATTTGTAACCTTGAAATGTTTACATGTATGGTGTATGGACCTCCATTTACACTCTTGGCAGGGCCCTGAAAATATTAGGAGTGGGCCTAGAATCCAAGGTCAATTAAGTTTAGGAAACACTGAGATAAACATAGTTAAACAGACTTTTTTTAAGTGGACGATATCTCGGAGTCTTAAATATGCATCATGCATTATGCATATCCACGAAGGGATTATGCCATATCTCCTTCATTCCAAAATGCACATTTTAACATTTCCAAAATCAGAATGCATCTGACAATTGTAGGCAGCCAGAAAACAGCTGTGGCTGAACATATGCATTAAAATTTGCATAGTGGGTATCAGTGGCTTGGAAGAAAACCCCAGAGACAATAGTGGAGCATGTTTTGAAGAAATGTTGCATCACCCAAAATCTTGATGACCTAGAAGACTAAAAGCTTGTGGAAAACACACACACACACACACACACACATCAATGACTCGGAGTAAAAAAATAATTCAGAAGAGTTGAACTCAACATGAAGTGTGAGGGAAACTAAGCAATTTAATTTGCTTAAATGTTCTGCCATAGATTGATACAAGAGTGATTATAATACAAATCTGTATCTAAATAAATATTACACCACTTTTTCAATAAGTAAAAAATAAAAATTCCAAGTGCTAAGAAAGAGTTGTTTCGCAGTTTAGTTGGTAGCGGTTTGTCTTTCTTAGTTGAACATAAAGTAATGGTATGTATTTATTTAATGGCATTTTAGATTCTCTGAAATACAATAGCACGTAAAGTTTTCCAGATGTCTTTGAACAGGGAGGGCTTTTCCGTCTAATCATTACATGAGATACACATTTTCTGGAGCATGCTTTGAAAAGGCTGCATTAGATCACGAAATATTGAAAGGCAGGGTTGAAAGGGGCTTCAGAACACCCCAATATCTCATTTTGAAGATAGGGAAACTGAGGCATTGAAGGAGAAGTTTACACAGCACATAAATGACAGATGTAGAACAAGAGCCAGCTGTCCCCACTCCTCATAGGAAAATTTTAATCCCTACGTCAATTGAATCTTCCTGGTTTATACCAAACTGATATTTTCTGAGCCAACAAGAATTGGTCAATGAATATTCTGCGCTTTGGTGTCTTGCATATTCAAAACTTGTTTATGATTTGTCAATCATCAATTAAAAAAACTGAAATGGTTGACAAAAAAAAAGAAAATTCATCCAGAGGTCTACGAGCTCACAGAATCACAACACTCAACAAACCAGAAGCAGAATGAACTTAAAGAAAACTGCACCAAGATATCATAATCAAATTTCTAAGAGCAAGTGATTAAAAAAAAGAATCTGAAAGCATTCAGAGAAAACCAATAAAGATAAATTAAAGGTAACAGAATAAGAAAAAGATATCATGCAAACACCGATCAAATGAAAGCTGGAGTGATTTTATTAATAGTAGACAAAGCAGACTTTAGAACAGGAATACTACCTGGAATCCTCTAATGACATTTCTAATATTATTGGGCAGATATTACAATATCTAATAGCTAATGATAAAAAGGTAAATCATCAAGAAGATCTAACAGTCCTAAATGTATATGCCCAATAAGAGAGTTTCAAAATATATGAAGCAAAAAAGTGGCAGAACTACAAAAAGAAAAAGATAAATCCACAGTATATCATGAGATTTCAACAATCCTCTCACAGTAATCGAAAAAGTAGCGAGAAAACCTGTAAGAGTACAACTGGATGTACAGAAATGCACGCACACAACTCTTCGGAAAAGCCCGATTTGAATCTGGGTTATGTCACTATAACGTAGCAATAACAGACTCTAGAGGTAGTGCTCAGTAGAGGGTCCTGTCAAGTTTTACATGTGTCTCAGCTTATGATGAGCATGAAACAATTCATGAGTCATTAACCATGGGCTCTCCACCTCTGCCCAAAGCATTTGAGAATCTAACAGGAGCTTTTACAGGGAGCTGATTGTTGAATGACTGAAATATGTATGGCCTCTTTCTTGGGGAAACAACGCCATTAGGACACAGAGGGTAAAATATTCTTACTCCCTTTGCTGTATTGTGTATTTCTGGAGGATGCTAAATGCATGCTATATGATTCTCCATGTGGTACATGGATACTGTCAAGGCCCCAGTGAATCATGCCTCCTTGTATGTACATACGCCCATGTGTAGTTCCCGCCCACAATGACTGTTGTGTTAATCCTGTGACTTCATTTGGCCAATGGGACTTCAGCAAACATGCCACCAGCAGAGGCTTAAAAAGCAACTGTGAATTGGGGATTACTCTCTCTCTTGATCTTTCTGGAACCCAGCCACCATGTAAAGAAGACTAGGCTATGCTCCTCGAGACATGTGGCCCAGTTGACAGCCAAGCACTGGCTACCAGACATGTAACTTAGGCCATCTTAGACAGCCAGCTCTGTCGAGCAACAGGAAGTGACCCCAGATGAGACCAGCAGAAGCCCAGCCCAAATAGCTGACCCACAGAATTGTGCACAACAAAATGATTGCTTTAAGTTTGGGGGTGGTTTACTAGGCAGCAAGCAGTAACTTGTTAAACCCCAAGCACAGCCAGCTCTGCACCAAGTAAGACAAAAGTGGTACCTACCCTTCTAGTTACTCAAAGGAGAGACAGAAAATGTCTCATTAATATTGCCTAGGAATTCAGGCTTAACCTCTTCTGATGTAGCCCTTCTCTCAGCCCAGCAAATCAATGTTAATAAAACACACGTGCTGGAAATCCCCTGATGCCCTTCTAGGCGGAACTTTTTAGTTAGGAGAAGAAAAAGAAACTTAATTTGAAGCTTTAATAACCTCCCAATTAGGTTGTTTCTGTTGGCATTAATATTTAATCATGACATTACCGTGACTATTTTAGAATTGGACTGAAATTAAGTAAAAATGTTTGATCATAAATAATTTCATTATTAAAGATTATCTTGGTTATATATGTTCCTGTGCCCATCTTTTATTAAGTTTACTTTTCATGTTGACATTTTTAAGGGCATAATTGTATGTTTTCATTCTTAGTAATATTGTTACCATATATTAATTATGGCACAGTGCCAGGAACACTAGTAATAAAATTCATTGGTTTTTCTGCTTTAAGAGCCAGCAATAGGCTCTCTCTCCTCTACAACTAACGAATAGATGATAAGCTTAGCTTTACATTGATTCCCTGAATTATTGTCTCTTTTTCTTAATTTGTGCATATACACCATTGGTCTTGATTTATGGAAAAACCAGTGTGAAGAAGAGTGGGAAGGATGGTTATCTTTGCCCTGTTTTCAAGAGTTTCCTGGAGGCCACATGTAGCACCAGAGGAAAGGCAATATGTAGACAGAATAATGGTCCCCCAAAGATGTCTACATCTTAATCCCCAGAACCTGTGAATATGTTACCTTACGTGGCAAAGGGACTTTGCAAATGTAATTAAGGACCTGGAAATGGAGAGATTATCCTAGATTATCTGTGTGGGCTCAATGGAATCACAGGGTCCTCAAAAGTGGAAAAGGGAGGCAGGAGAGAGAGTCAGAGAAGAAGATATGGCAATGGAAGCAGGGTCAGAGTGATACCATCTGAGAGACTCAGCCCACCATTGCTGACTTTGAAGCTGGAGGAAGGGGCCATGCATTAAGGAATGAGGAAAGCCTCTAGAAGCTGAAACAGGCAAGAAAACAGATTCTTTCCTAAAGCCTCAGGCAAGGAATGCAACCCTGCTTACACCTTGATTTTAGCCTAGTGAGCCCCACAGAAGACTTCCGGCCTGCAGAACTATAAAAGATCTGTACTGTTTTAAAGCCACTAAATTTGTGGTAATTTGTTACAGCAGCTGTAGGAAACTGATACAGGCGGTAAGTATTCCCTGGAGCAGCTCGCTTTGAATCTGGGCAATCCCACTTATGGGCTGTGTAAGGAGGTAAGTCATTTAACCTCTCTAAGCTTCCATTTTCACATCTATAAAGTATGCATAATAGCAGTGATTTCATAAGATTATCAGGATAATTAAATGAGGTAATTTGCATAAAGCTCTTAGCACGTTGTCTAGCACTTTTAAAGTACTTGTTAAAGGTCAATTATTGTTACCATTATTCAAACTTGCAGTGGCTGACTTGTTCACACCTCTTTGTGCCCTGCCCTGGTAGAGGATCCCATCGCCTGCCCATCGGCAACTCACATGCAGAGCCCTCTAGGTGGTGTGTGCTCCCTGCCCATTGTCAGGCTTGGCCATGGGACTTCTTTGGCCCACTGTGAGCAGAACTGAGCCAAGCCACATCCAAGGGGAAGCTTTCAGAGCAAGTGCACAGTTTGGCTCAGCCTCTTATTCTTTTCTCATTGTGACAAGAAAGACATTTCCTAAATAAGGGCTGTTCCTTCCACCTGAGTCCTGGCTGAGAAATTACATGGCATAGAGCCACAGCACATGTAACAAGAGATATAAGTATTTATTGATATAAGTCATTGTGAATTTGGGGTTCGTTTGTTTTCATGTAATGTTGACAAACAACACACCGCTCATAGATATTGTCATAGAGTCTGTCAGCACACGTGTGCGCACACACACACGCACACACATGCACATACCTTCCCCCAGACTATCTATAAGAACTACACTTTGCTCACAACTATTTTGACACATTAGTATTCTGTGACCCCAGGGCCCCTAACCATAGTTAATCTAAGCACAGATGGATCCTTGGGCCTACTTGGGCCAAATAAATTTCCTTTCCAAGAAAAATTTGGAATTTTGTGACTTACAGGAAGCTAGACAAGCTCTGCCTATGTCTAGAACTAAGGGATTTGGGAAGAGGAGGAAATCTTAGGAATTATGGCCTGATCATCTTGGACCTTGCCGTTGGAGAAAGAGAAGTTAGATCTGCCGGGAAAGAAAAGTACATGCACGATGAGAAGAAATGGCTGACTGAGTCCCTAATAATTTTCTAATTCCTGGACTGGGACCACCCTGAGGCCTTGGGCACCATGAGGTAGTCCAGTCTCCTTTCAATCTATCCCCCTTCCTACTGAAGTAAGCTCAAGGTGGTGTCCAGAACCTTAAACCAAAAGCATCTTGGCCAAGACCAAGTTCTTTTTTTTTTCATAATTAAATATTTTTTTAATTTGTATTAAATTTATTGGGGTGACATTGGTTAGTAAAATTATATAGGTTTCAAGTGTATATTTCTATGATACATCATCTATATATTGCATTGTATGTTCACCACCCAGAGTCAGTTCTCCTTCCATCACCATATATTTGACCCCTTTTTCTCTCTTGTACTTCCTCTCCCCCCTTACCCTCTGGTAACCACTAAACTGTTGTCTGTGTCTATGAGTTTTTCCTTGTTTGTGTTATTCATTTGTTGCTTTCAGTTTTACATCCACATATGAGTGAAATCATTTGGTTCTCAAGTTTTTGTGTCTGACTTATTTCGCTTAGCATGATAATATCAAGATCCATCCATGTTGTCACAAATGGCAGTATTTCATCTTTTCTTATGGTTGAGTAATACTCCATTGTATATCTGTACCACATCTTCATTCAATCATCTATCGAAGGACACTTTGTTTCCATGTCTTAGCCACAGTGAATAATGCTGCAATGAACATAGGGGTACATGTATCTTTACAGATAAATGTTTTCAGATTTTTGGGGTAGATACCCAGAAGAGGACTTGCTGGGTTGTATGGTAATTCTATTCTTCATTTTTTTAGGAAATGCCGTACTGTTTTCCATTGCGGCTGTACCAATTTATATTCCCACCAGCAGTGTCTGAGGGTTCCTTTTTCTCCACAACCTCTCCAACACTTGTTATTCCTCATCTTGTTGACACAAGCCATTCTAACAGGTGTGAGGTTTATATCTCATGGTGGTTTTGATTTGCATTTTCCTGATAGCTAGTGAAGCTGAGCATCTTATCATATATCTGTTGGCTGTTTGTATGTCTTCTTGGGAGAAGTCCTCAGGTCCTCTGCCCATTTATTAATTGGATTGTTTGTTTTTTTGTTGTTGAGTTGTATGAGTTTTTTATATTTTTTGGATATTAGCCACTTAACAAAGATGTTATTTGCAAATATCTTCTCCCATTCAGTTGGTTGTCTCTTTGTTTTGTTGATAGTTTCTTTTGTGGTGCAGAGACTTTCTAGTTTGATATACCGTGTTTCCCCGAAAATAAGACCTAGCCAGACAATCAGCTCTAATGCATCTTTTGGAGCAAAAATTAATATAATACCCAGTATTATATTATATTACTATTATTATACCCTGTATTATATTGTATTGTATTATATTATATTATATTATATTATATTATATTATATTATATTATATTATATTATATTGTATTGTATTATATTATATTATACCTGGTCTTATTTTACTATAAGACTGGGTCTTATATTAATTTTTGCTCCAAAGGATGCATTAGAGCTGATTGTCCAGCTAGGTCTTATTTCGGGGAAACAGAGTAGTTCCATTCATTTACTTTTGCTTTTACTTCCTTTGCCTTTGAGGTCAAATTCGTAAAATCCTCTGAACACAAAGTCCGTAAGTTTATCTATGCTTTCTTATTTGCAATTTATTGTTTCAGGTCTTATGTTTAGATCTTTGGTCTACTTTGAGTTAATTTTGATATATGGTCACCGGCATCAGCCTAGTTTCAAACTTTTGCACGTGGCTTTCCAATTTTCCCAGCGCCATTCATTGCAGAGGCTTTCTTTTCTCCATTGTATTTTTCTGGCTCCTTTGTTGAAAATTAACTGTCCGTGTATATGTGGGTTTATTTCTGGGCTCTCAGTTCTATTCCATTGGTCTGTGTGTCTGTTTTTCTGCCCATACCGTGCTGTTTTGATTATTGTCACTTTGTAGTGTCAGTTGAAGTCAGGGAGTGTGATACCTCCAGCCTTGTTCTTTTTTCTCAGGATTGCTTTGGCTCTTCAGAAGTCTTACCAGCAGACATACCAAGAAAAAGTTTCCATCGATGAGAATCCGCAAAGCCCTAAGGAACCAGTCTACATGTAACAGAGGACACAACCTCCCCTGTCCCCATTTTAACAAGTCCCCGTCGGTGCAGAGCACATAACTCTGTGCTTGCCACAAAATTGAGCTGCCATGTTCGTTGTTTGACTGAATTAACGGGCCGTCTTGGCCAAAATAAGTCTTTTTTTATTAAATGTTGACAGATCATAGTATATCAAAAAGAAAATCTACAGAAGCCACTTTTCATTTATGTAAACAGTAAAACCAAAGTGGCATATTGGAAATCTCTAAATAATACTTTGTCTACATAAAAGGGTATAATTCTTTAGGTCAGAATAAATTAGGAAAGAAAGCTTCCTTTTCAAGCAGAAGAGGATTGAGAATCTAAATTACCCGGAGCTGGTATGTCGCCAATGACAGTCTGATCTCTTGCCACCTCTACCATTTCACACAGCTGGCATAGTGACAGCTCCATGTACTGAGTGATCGCCATGCTGTCTTTTATTTATTATCTTATTTAATCTGGCCAAAACTCTATAAGGTAAGGACTGCTATCCCCATTGTAGAAAGAGGAAACTGTGGTTTATGTGATCTCAGTAGCTACTCCAGTTTTACACAGATATTAAATTTCAGAGCAGAGGTTGGAACTTATGTCTGACTTCAAAACCCTTGGTTTTAACCACCATGTTGGTGGCTGCCTTCTAAGAATATTTATTCCTTCCCAGTCACATGACCGATATCTTCCTCTTTGTGCTGACTCAAAAATTCTAGAACATTCTTTTCCAATTGTTCTGGGACAAAGAGTACTCCCTTCCATCAGCTCCCATAAATGCAAATGGCCTCTCAAGAGCTCTGGCTTCAAAATTCTTTCACCCAATGTGCCCTTGTATTTCTTTTAGGTTCAAGGCTATGGGGTCCAATAGGGTCTCCCCTGCCCTTCTTAGCAGTCCGTTTTCCATGTATAATGTGGGTTTCTTGCTTCTGCTGCACAGTCTGTTTTTGTGGGGAGAAACACTTTCACACAGTAGTATCTGACCCAGGATATCCACTACTGCCTTATTGTATTTAACTCAGGCACGAAGGGGCTCTCTCTATGAGCACAATGGTAAGATTTTCATTGCGCTGTCATTGACTTTTGTCTTATATTTATAACCATGTCTTCATTTTCTCCTTTAATTTAAGGAGCAAGAGCTGCTTGAAAGTCACCAAGGTCGGCTCTCAATGGACTGTCTCCTGCCATTTCCTGATTGCTTCTTGCCTTTTATCCATCCCAACTTCAATGTCTTCTTTGTGCAGTGTGAGCAAAAGCCAAAGAGCATCATAGAACATGAAGAAACGGCTTCCAGTTAACCCTTTGCTTCAGGGATAAGGGCTCCAGTGGTACGTGCACGTTTTTTTTTTTTTTACAACACTTGGACTTTTTTTTTATTCTTTGCCTTAAGGAGTATGACAGAAATTAATAAGAAGTGAGCTTCCCATAATCCATTCTAATAAGACACAAAATTATTTTGAACAACTGCTTCAACAGCCTGAATCAATATCTTTAACTTCTAGACCCCTATTTTCAACACATATCTCTTAGACAACCATTATATATAATTGAGCTGAGCACCAGGAACAGACCCAGACGTTTAAAAAGTCATAGGAGATGAGGTTTGGAAACATGGGCTCCTCCTTAAAAAAAAGAAGAAAGCTTCACAAGAGTGGCCAACCTTCTTGCCTTAAGTGTCCTCCATCTCCACTCTTTAAACTTAAAAAGAGATTTTGTATTTTCTGCCTCTCTCCGTGCCCAGCGCAGCCATGGCTCATGGTCCCAAGAAGCATCTGAAGTGTATAGTGGCTCCAAAGCGCTGGATGCTGGATAAACTGACCGGTGTGTTTGCTCCTCTTCCATCTACCAGTCCCCACAGCTGAGGGAATGTGTTCCTCTCATCATCTTACTAAGGAACAGACTGAAGGATGCCCTAGCAGGGGACGAAGTAAAGAAGATTGCATGCGGGCGCTTATTAAGAGTGATGCGAGGTCCAAACTGATGTGACCTCCCTGCTAGTTTGATGCATGTCATCAGCAGCAAGACCAGAGAGAACTTCCGTCTGATCTACGACACCAAGGGTCGCTTTGCTATTCATCAGACCGTGTTTCCCCGAAAATAAGAGCTAGCTGGACCATCAGCTCTAACGTGTCTTTTGGAGCAAAAATTAATATAAGACCCAGTATTATATTACATTATATTATATTATGTTATATTATACCCAGTCTTATATTAAAATAAGACCTTTTAAATAATAACTTTTGCTCCAAAAGATGCATTAGAGCTGATGGTCTGGCTAGGTCTTATTTTCGGGGAAACAAGGTATTATACCTGAGGAGGCCAAGTACAGGTTGTGCAAAGTAAGAAAGATCTTTGTGGGCACAAAAGGAATTCCTCATTTGATGACTCCTGATGCTCATACCATCCCGTACCCTGGTCCCCTCATGAAGGTGAACGGCGCCATACAGGTGGATTGGAAGTCTGGTGAAATTACTGATTTCATCAGGTTTGACACTGGCAACCTGTGCATGTGACCGGCGGTGCCAACCTGGGAAGAATCACTAACAGAGAGACAGACACCCTGGTTCTTTTGATGTGGTTCATGTGAAAGCTGCCAATGGCTACAGCTTTGCCACTCGGCTCTCCAACATTTTTGTTACTGGCAGAGGCAACAAACCATAGATTTATCTTCCCTGTGGAAAGGGTGTCCGCCTCACCATTGTTGAAGAGAGAGACAAGAGACTGGCGGCCAAACAGAGCAGTGGGTGAAATGATCTCTACGTGACATGATTAGAAGAGTCTTTGTACTTAATTAAAGATAATATAGCATGATTAATTGCAAAACTAATATTTTGTGTTTTCCATAACTCCTTTTTCCTCTGAATTTACATCCACTTTCCAGGACAGAGGACAAGTGGTGACATAAAACATGCCCACAGAGCCATCTGTCCCCAAAGCTGTCCCCTGGAGGCTCCTCATAGCATTACTTTTAGGTTCCTATCATGTTAGCCAAGGTTGAGTTTAATCTCTAGAAAAAGATCCATTAAATCTAATTTCTTGATCCTAAACAGCATTTTATCTCCCTCGCTCCCATAAGTTTTTATTAAATAGATGATACATTTTACAATCCATGTCAGTTTAAATTTAAAGAAATAATCAATCCTCCTGACTCCCAGTCCAGGGGGCTTCTATTAATCTATAATGTAATATTTAATATATTTTAACATGCTGAAGAGGAACCAAAAACAACAAAAAGATGTTTATTTCATCTTTCCACCTGTCTATCCCCAAGTTTAAGCCCATCCCTTGGCTGTTGCCAAATGAGCCATGGTACGGAGGGAGACCCCTAAAATGGGCATGTGACCCCGAAGCTGCTAGCTCCTAACAGTGTGACACACAGAGCTTCCGTTTGTTCAGATGTCAAAATGGGGTGGGCAGGGTGAACAAAGACTTTGAGCACCTATTGCCCATCAGGCCCTTACATCTTCATCTTTTCTAATCCTGAGAGCAACACCATTCGATGGATGAGAAAGCTGAGGCTGAGAGATGTTCAAAGCTACTTTCCCAAGGCCAAATGCTAGGACTCTAACCAAGGCTCTCTAAGACTCTACAGAGCACTGGCTTAGGGATACCACGAGCACTAAATAAGAGAATGTATGCAAAATGTTCATTAAGCTGAAGCATTCTTCCCAAATGTAAGGTGTAAGCACTATTTTTTAAAAACTTATTTCAAGTTGCTCTCCCACCTACTTTCTGCCCAGTGTTCTAGTTGTCCTTTCCGAGATGCTCCACATACTTTAATGAAGGGTTTTGCTCATCTAATTCCTTTTGCCCAAATACGCACCCCCATCGTATCTACCAGTGAATCTTTTATTTAATTTTCAAAAAGACTTACTCAGTAATTACTTCCTCTTAACCTTTCTTACCCTTGTTCTGCAAACAAGATTGATTACCACTTCTTCTGGATTCTAATGGTATCTAACACATATAGAATACACACACACACACACACACACACACACACACAGTATTAACAAGAATGCATTAACATCCACCCCAAAACTCTGTGACTTCAAACAATAATTTTGTCTTGCTCACATGTTTGCGGGTTGGCTGAGAGTTGACTGGTCTAGGCTGGGCTCAGCCCCAAATTGCATGTTAGATCCAGATCTGATCCAGGTAAGTACTGCTTGGAGCTGCTCCACAGAAGTAAACTCTTTGTCTAGTGGAAAGAACTAAAGACACAAATGACAAAGGATGTAGGATAAGGGATAGGTGAAGATTTGAGGTCAATAACTCAATCTGTCACGCATGCCTATCAAAATGTTCAGATAGCCATTCACTCAACAACTTTTTATTGAGCACCTACTATGTGTCAGACATTCTTCTAAGCTCTGTGGACACAACAGTAAGCAAAACCAGATAAGGTGCCTATCTGTACAGAGCTAACATTCTGGCGGGAAGACGCAGGTAAACAGGCAAGGGAGATGATTTCAAATTGTGCTTATTAATGTAAAGAAAATAAAACCTAGACATATGGTAAAGTAAAGAAAGCAACAGTGGGAGCAAAGGGGAGTGTAGTTACCTTAGACGGGGCAGTTGGGAACGGCCTTTCTGAATGAAGAAAGAGCTTTTGAACAGATGCACATAATGAAACAGAGCTGGTCTCACGAAACACGTGGAGCTCTGGAAAAGAGCATTTCAGGCAGAGGGCAGTCTGCTGTGTCTGAGGAACAGAAAGAAGCCAGTGCAGTATCAAAATCTAGAAGGACTGTTAAAAGACAGATTGCAGGGCCTCACCGCCGAAGTTTCTTATTCAGTGGATCTTGTGTGGGCCCCAAAATTGCATCTCTAATGAGTTCCCAAGGATGCTAATAGTGCAGGGACCACACTTTGGAAATCAGTGCGACTGTACAATCACCAGACATAAGATAAGGCCTTTGAAGCCATGCTAGAGCTGGAATGTTATAGTGTGTGCATTGGGAAGCCATTGGAGGACATAAGCAGGGAGCGACGTGACCTGGTTTAGGTTTAATAGAGCCCTCCAGCTTCTACCTGGAGAGGATCACCAGGGGACCAAAGAGGAAGAAGGACATTGAGACACTTATTACATCCAACCGTCAGTTCCCAAGGTCTCTACTTGGGATGATGGGGCACCTGATGCCATTACCAACAGAGAGGAGAATCATGGTGAAAAGAAGGTTTGAGAAGGGGGGATGAGGGCAATTTTGAATTTAACTTGAAACCCCTTTGGGACATCCAAGGCCACCGTATTGCACAACTCCAGGGCTACCATTCACCCTGAATTTAGTGTGAATGGCCACCCTGCGGCACAGAAGCATAATCTGATGTGAACAGCAGCGCCTGGAATCATGCAGCATGTCAGACTTGGAACATTCTCCTTCCTCTGAGCTTGCATTCTAGTGAGAGGAAGTGGACAACAGGCAAGCAAGGTGCTGTCAAATGGTGTTCAGTACTATAAAGAAAATATACTCTGAACTCTGTCAATCTGGACCGCACGCGTTGCTGTTCGCCCCTGACTACATGGCTGGGGCCTCCGGGTGCCACCGTCCTAGGACCTACTTGGTTAACGAAGACACACAGAGAATGGTACCTCGCAGGTAACAATAGTAGCTAACAGTTACTGGCTCTTACGACGTGCCAAGCCTGATGAGCTCTTTTCACGTATTAGTTCAAACCATAATTCTAGGAGATGTGTGCCATGATTTTCCCCACGTTACAAATGGGAAAATTGAGGCACAGAGCAGTTTGGTAACTTGCCAGAGCCAGGAAGGGACAAAGCTGGGATTCACGAGCAGGGAGCCTGATTGCAGAGCTGGCTCCTGTACCCACTCAGCTACATTTGTCCTCAGTTGCTGGCTGGCAGGGTCTGTCTGAAGGGGTCTGCATCACCCTATTGCCCTGGCCAGGCTCCAGTATTACCAACGAGAGAAGCCCAACCTTGCCAAGGCTGATGTTCTTTGCCAGTAAGTAGCTAGAACTGTCAGAGTAGCATTAAGAAAAACCCATGCCTGAATCGACGTGCCAGACCTTTTACACAGAGAAAATATGGACATTTTCTTTTAATAATGCTACACAGAAATAATGAAATGGTAGCATTACAAAAACATAATTAGGTCTTCAAAAAAAAAAAAAGAAAATCTCTACTGGAGTCCTATAAAAAGACCACAGGTGTTCGTCATTATTTTTTATTTAGCAGGCAGTTTTAGCCATGGTTTGTTTTTTCCCCCCATTTATTAACTTCTGGTATTTTAAGATGATTTGTGTATAATAATAACAATAATTTCCTGTTTGCCTGTCAGTTGTGAGCCGCTTTAATTACAGATATTCATTTTCACAAGTTAACTTGGTAAACATACTCATTTGTTACGTTCCCTGTTCATTAAATCAGTTAGCACAGCTAGTAACTATATTAAGTATCTTGCTGTCGGGTTTCACAATGGATCTTCAGCAGTTTCCAATACTATTCCTCACAGAGACTTCCTGAGGGGCCTTTCCCATTGGGTTGGAGATGCCGTCTTCCATCTCTACAAGGCCAGGGGTGTCAGGCCCGATGGAGGCATCCACTCCAGGCTTTGTGCATCAGAGTCAAAACCATTAATTCAGACAAGAGTGCAGTACTTGGTGACTAGAGGCAAGATGTGCGATAAAGCGGGACCCTCTGATGAGGGAGGATTTCACTAGATGATTGGAGAGCAGGCCTGACCACAACCCTGTCCTTGGAGGCCCCCTGTCCTTGGAGGACCCCACCACCTGCCTTGAAGAAAGGGAGGGTCTACTCGACTATGGTTGTACCACCTGACCCTGACCTCTGGCAGCAGCTAATTATTCCTGGGACATCAGAACCATCAGCTGTATTCACGCAAGCATTTCACGCGGAGATGTCAAGTCGGAGATGGGAAATTCAGATAGAGTAGGGGGCTGGTCTCTGAGCTATAGCAGCCCCAAACCACACAAGAGCTGCTGTATGAGATGATATGAAGAGATTGATGAAGCTCTTCAGCAAAGAGAGAGGCTGCCACCAGAAAAGAAAAAGTAGACAGAGCGACAGTCACCTGAAGGCTTGGCTGTTCCCAAGAAGCCTAGCTATTTGTTTCTCGGAGTCTCCTGTGCATCTTTATAATAAACCAGTTACCTAGCTAATGTAGTGGGTCTCTGTTACTTACAACAAAACACCCTCTGATCAATACATTTGTAATCAGGGTGATTGTGATAATGGTTGTTCCACTAAAAGTGTCACATCTGGTAAATCCCAATTTTTCTAGGAAGGAGCCGCAGATACCAGTACCTAGGTCATTAGTCACCTGCTGATTAGATGCTTCGTTCCAAATTTTCCTTCAAGCAAGTGGGGGCTATGACTATGCTGACATGCCAAGTCAGGACTGAGGGAAATAAAAGGTTAGAGGCTCCCAGTCGCTAAGTCACATGGCTGAACAGAAAGTGGTTCATGTGGGGTGTGTCAGGGTGAAAGGACGTGCGTCAAGGTACTCAAGAGTGGATACTCAAAACAGAATTAAAGTTCAATGAGTCGACCACGGTCAATTCTTTTTAATTACCCGGCCCTGTTTCTTTGGTGGTCCCACTGAGCTTTCCCAAACAAGAGCACAAGACCCATTTATTGTAGCTGGACAAGCAATGATGAGAAACGGAATGAGTTCTGATATAAGCACGGGGCAATTAGGGAATGTGACATTTCGTTGAGCCGAGTTTAAGGTGGGTCTTCTAGGTGGAGGCGTCAGACACTGAGGGGCACCATTAAATCACCGTAGGGCAAAAGACACCGCGCTTATTATCCACACAATCTGGTTAGGATTCTGCAAGACGCCCCAAAACTTGTCCCTGCTATTTTCTCCATGATACAGGACATCACTCCCATTCCCTTCTGCAGTTTGCAATTTCAGTTCCTCCTTGCTTGGCTCTCCTCTCTGCTCGTCCCATGCTCATCTTCTGGCTTCTCTTACGGATCTCAGTTAACCCTAGATTCCCTCTCCCTCCAGAAAGAAATCCCTAGGTCAATGCTGGAAATACACGCTGGAATTCAGGAGAGAGCTGAGGGTGTCGTGCTCCTCCCCTGGGGAAAGGACGGACACCACCTACACCTCAGGGTCATGGGGCTGCCGGGTAGGTAAGGAAGGAGTTTTTGCAGCAAGGCTTCCAAAGGAAGTGTGAGGATAGGTAGGACTTAGAGTTTATGAGTTTATGGGAATAGTTATAGTCTTAGAAGAGAAAGAAACTTGCAAGGAGGGTAAACATTCAGGTAGAGGGAAGGAGTAACGGGGGATCTCCCTTCAGACATCTTCATCTTCCCTGTAACGGAGAAGGGTCCTGGGAGTATGCAGTTCAGAGACAGAATTACAGGCATGAACAGAGCAGTAAATATTTGGAGAGGGCAATGCCTACATACTAATAAGACTTGATTTTGGAAGCAAATACAGTCATCTGTGTGCTGGAGCTCTGTAGGTTTTGCCCACCCTGCATCAATTCTCTCTCCTCTGATAACAGTGTCTTGTTTTGATTTGGAACCCCCAATGGATGCAGTCTTATTGGGACTGTCAAAGTGTCCCGTGTGCCCTTGCTGAAGGAGCAGGCAGGTGACCCAAGCCAAACCAATCAGAGGTCTCTCCCTGGAATTTGAGTCTTGAATGTACTAACACGACTGAAAACTCTTGGTGCTGGTTCATTCTGAGAGTGGCTTCCAGGAGGCGCTACCCATTCGTTCCTGCTCTCCACGGGCAATTCTGACGCCAGTCTTTCCAGAGGTCTGGTTCTTTGAGTCTGTCTTTAATTTTTGTGAACCAACCCATATCTTTCTTTTTTTGCTTACATTGGTCATAACCAGGTTCTGCTGCTTATAACTTAAAAAACTCCAGCCAAGGCATAGTAAGTAGTATTACCAGTATTAAATAAAAAGCAAGACATGAAGGAAAGAGCGTAGAATGCCAGGATTTCAATCCCAGCATTGCCACTGCCACTGAGATTCTGGGCAAGTTTGAGCAAGTCCCGCCCTCTCACTAAACTTCATTTCTCACATCTAGAGAAGTGGTCGAACTAGAAGCTGCTAAGACCCTTTTCTATCTCTCGATAGAAAACAGAAATACTTTTTCCCACATCTCAAGTGCTTTCAACAGTCTCTAGTATCTGCCGTCCACCCTCACTAGCCTCAGCAACTGGGCTGAAAGGACTTTCAGCAAACAAAAGAACAGAAACATCATATCCCATCCCATAGCTTTCATAAAAAGATTTCCAAATCCCACATGATAAGCCAATTTTGTTAAGCAATCAAAGTTTAATCTTATTTTTTTTTCATTCTGTCAGCATCCGCTAAGTACTTCTTGCATAGATTTTACTTTTTGAGAAGCTGAAAAAGGAAGTCAGGACATGATCTCTGCCCTTAAGAAGCTTGGGATTTGATTGTGGAGGTACATGAAGTCCCTAGAGAATATTTCTAGGAGGGCTGGGATAGTGTACCCAGCACCTAACAGGTGCTAAGCATATAGTAGGTGCTTAATAAACAGCCGGTGATTGAATGAGGAACAACACACCGACATACTGTTATGGACAATAACCTTAAAAATTCAGAGTGATGACAAGAAGATGAATATTTTGCAGATACTACGCACTTCTATTATATAGAAGTTTAACAGTTTTCGATTCTGAAAATATTGCTCAAAATACATCAATTGAAGAAAGGTGATTGTTTACATTTCAAAAAAGAATATTCCTAACTTAAGAAAAATTACTTAAAGAGTCTAATGTGATTAAAACAGATTTCTCGTTGTGTGAAAAGTTTTAAGAACGTTTCTGTAGTTAACGAGGGTAAACCTGAACTTGACACACCAACATGTAACTCTATGCAAAAACTTGGGCCTGTCCCAGAGATGCAGTGTAATAGAATTTGACATGCAGCCGTGTTAAGCAAATGGAGTTGTTAAAGCCTCCGGCTTCTCGCCAGGCCTGTCAACACTCAGAGGTCTGAGTAACACAGGGGACTCTTGTTTCAAGAGGCAAAGTTCACCCAGAAGATCACAATCCATTAGGAAGTAACAAGAGCCTTCTGGCATGGCCAAGTGGACAAGACTCAGGAAAACCTGAACGGTACATGCAATAAAATTAAAATGCAATGGGGATGAACTGCCGCGGCAGCAAGCGTAACCTTCTTGGTGTCTTTAGCAGTGTTAATGGATCTACTTATGGCACAGATGGTGGTTTTCAGAAAAGTCATTTTTTCTCTAACAAATTCATGACTAAACTAAAAAGACCACTATCAACTTCATTATGCTTTCCAATTGACTTGCTTTAAGGGTTATTCTTTTATTATAGCTCTTAAGCTCCCATTTCTTTTTTAAAGTACTTCTTTTAATACCAATTTTCACAGCACTAAGAAATTTAACACTCTTCAGTGGTTATATTAATGGCAAAGAACTGTTGCAGGCTGGAGAGAAGCATGAAACACACCGCTATTGGACTGGTCATTTGTTATCTCCTCTGCCACAAGTTAGGGACCCAGATCTCAAGGGGCGACAATCCAATTGCCACCAGGGATAGTGGTAATGAAAGTTGCTGCCATCCCTCCTCAGAGAAAACTATCTTCCTCCCTGCAACAAGAGAGTTATGGCCCACAGCATATTCCAGATTACTCGCTACAAATATGACTCTACTGCAAAGCTCTCCTATCTAACTGTGGCCAGTTAGCTTTTTCAAGTGACCGGCAGGTCTAATTTGGGGTTGACTGTGCAAACAAATTCATAAGCATTTTACAAACATCATCATAACTGTAAACACAAAGATAAAACAGAGTTTGTATAACATGGGATCCGCCAGGGTTCCGTATCATGAGCCAACCAAATGAATTTTTTCAAAGCCAGATTGACTCGGAGGGAGACCAGATTTCATAGGAATGAAGATATTTATCAGAATATTATTTGTAAGAGTAAAAATTGGAATGAATTTCCTGGCAATGCGGAAGTAATTAAATATATCTGCTCAGCTATTAAGAACATCAGGAACAATATGCACAAATAAGGAAAATCATTATAATGTTAAGAGCAGGAAGGATCTATAAACAATACAACTATATAAGACATCCGATACACTGGAAAAGTACTAGTAGAAACACATTAAGATTCCACCAGTATTTGTTCTCCGGTGGTGGAATTACGCACATGTGCTCACACACTTCCATTTTTCTATTTTTCAATCTTATTACAATGTGTTCATTTATAGTCCTAATGAGGAAATCTTAATATTTTACCTCACATGGAAAACAGGACAGTAGTCATTCACACAGATTTTAGTGATAGATAACTGGTTTTTCGTGATTTGAATTCTGTGTGAAGGCCCCTTAGCCTATGGCATTTGAACTGTTCATAACATTACATTGAGAAATCACATTCAGTATGGAAGCTGGTCAAAGCAAGGGTCACACGCTCCGTCGCTTCCACTTTACAGGTAGAGAAACTGAGGTTCAGGCGTCCCTTACCTGAGACTTGGAGAGACACTCGTCCCTTCAGCTTCCTCAGCTCTCAACTAGATCATTCATTTTGAGGCAAATCCTTGCCCGTGTGTAGAAATCTATGAGAGTCAAAGGGAAAAAAGTAAAATTTAGATCCCACTTAATCAGCTATAATCACATTTTTTCACTATATTTTGCTATATTTCACGATGACATGGCCTGGGTCTGTTATAGATGTTCCAGGCATATGGGGAAACACAGAGGCCTGCACGCTCTGGAAAACTCACCTGGAATGCAACACTAAAAATTTCGCTTGCTAAAACTGTGTCCTAGGAGGGAAGTAACATGTTGGAATGCATGAGGAAAGTTAAAGTGTTTTTCAATGAAAGATTGAATTTTTTGGAGAAAAGTTTCTCTTCCGACTCTTTTCCTCAGAGACATTTCCCCTTTGGAAATGGAGCGCAATTATTTTTTATTCAACTTGTCTTTAATTTTTATCTCGTGTGAGGGAAGAACAGTGATCACTCACAAAATGGTTTCATGATTGATCGTTTCATGTCACGCATCTCCCCCACCCCCACCCCAGAGCACCTACGAATCAGGCCTCAAGGGTTTGATGGGGGAGTGGGATGGGTATTCCTTGAACAAAAAACACAGAAACAAAGGGCGGCAATTAGAGACACCTTTAGAGAGAGGAGAAATAAAGTCTCAAAATGTGAACTATTTGAGCACTTTTGAAGGTATTTTAGATTTTCAAACGCTCTTATCATTTCTCATATCCCGAATTTTAATGAGAATAGAGAGGTACAAAAAAACCTCAAAGAACAACCAGGAGAGTCCTGAAAAATCAGAGACGTTTGAAAGAAGCTACGTATATCTGTATTTCAACACTTTTAGTGAAAACAATGCTGAACTACAAGAAGGAAAATGTTCTTTGTCCTAGGGTGCAAAGTTTCTAAGTTAGACGAATGCAGTATTTATCTCCTTTCAATTCTGATTTCCCAGCACAGTTTCTCTGCAGTAGGGTCTCAGGGAGAATGGAGCATCGCATACCCTCTTGGAAGGTTCCACTTTCTTTCCATGGACTTCTAGGTTGGCATGGGGGTTGTGAACCGAAGGTCACTGGCACCAATTCAATGCCAGCAGGAGTCCCCAATTTGGGGAACAATGAAGAAGAAACCCACATTTGGTTCAAACAGCTCAACTGTGATAAAGCACAGCTGTGGAACAGCAGGGCTGCTAGGCGTCCCTCTGGAGCGGCCCCTCTTCAGCGAGACAGCTCTGCTCCTCTGGCCCTGCCCCTTCCCACCAGGTACAGGCAGACCTCTGTCTTTGGTGGAAGGGAAAGCGCACTTCAAAAGCCCGGCAGCTGACTTATGTAGACAGAAGTCCCCTCCTCTGGTCTGTGATTGGTCCATCCTCATGCAAATGAGGACTCCAAATCCTCACAGTTTGGTCCAAAAAGCACTGTCCACATTGGTCAGAGTAAAGCCACTCTGATTGGTTGGTGAAGATGCTAATGGAGCTATAGCTGCGTAGCTCTGATTGGATGGGGAAAGTCTCAGTCTTACTGGGTGAAACACAACTGCAGGAATTCCTTTATAAGGGTTGGCTCAGACAGCAGAAACACCTGGGGGCAGGCAGTTCAGTGCAGGCTTCTCCCTAAAGTATAGATTGCGTGAGAGGCCCCTGTTTGGAAATGGCTGCAAGGCTCTGTTTTTAAATTTGAGCCTAGTTAGCCACCTGGAGCCCTACTTAGTAGGTATCTTCTTTCTCAGGTCAACAGAGTTAACTGATGTTCATACTCCAAACCTCCCACTAAAATGACCACAAAGATACACAAAAGGACTAGGGTGTCTACACTGTAAACCAAAGATTGGAGAGGAAAAAACAAAAGACTAGATACCCATAGAGGGAACCGATTCTTGCTGTATCATCAAGTGAAATTGATTTTGAAACAGGTATATATTCTCTGAATCAAAACAGCATAGGTAGCTCCAAAGAAAGAGAAATTAACTCTCCTTCACTATCTACAGCCTAATTCTATAATTCAAGGATTGAACTGACAGGAAAACCATCACCCATTCTTCTGCACCCACAACTCCTTCATCCCCAACCTTTCCTCCATCAACTCCTCTCTCCCCATCCATTCAGAGATATCAAAGCCCGACATATAACACGGCATGGCAGAAAGTGGAAAAGGTTAAGCAGAAGTGGTTTTGCAATGGTAGCCGCACTGTATTCACAAGAGTAGCATCAGAAACAGGCATGAAGAACAAAAAGTGCTGGGAGAAAGGAAGGTATTGGAGAGAGGGGAATTTTCACTTCATACGCTACTCAAAATATTTTAAATGATCTGTGACTCTTGAAATTTTTAGATCAGTCTGCAACACAATTTGTAAAACAGTCAAAAATAGTATAGAGCCCAGTGGACAATAGGCAACTGATTTGTTTTGGTTTAAAAATTCACATAACATACATGCAACCACACATTTGTATGCATACACACATATGTACACACACACACACACACACACACACCTCTCTTCCAATCCAATCTTTATCACAATGAAGGTGAGGGCAAAATCTTAGATATGGACACATGAGACACGATGTTGGATTCGTAGGCAATACAAAAGATCAAAGAAGCAGCAAAAGCATCAGTTGGAACTCAGTGCTTACAAGTGATTTGAAGCATTACTCTAATCTGAACTGATGAACGTTAAATCCCAGATAGTGTTGGGGATTTCAGTACTTATTTTTAAATAATTGTTTAGTAACTTACTTTGGCTACTTCCCAAAAGTGACAAATTGGCCTTAACAATTTGCCTTCCATTTAGCTCCACCTCTTCAGCATAAGACAGGAATGTGATAATGACATTTCTTAAAAGAGTGCAATAAAGAGAAGACATTAAAATAGCTCAGATGGTCTGCCTGGAACTCTCAGGCCAAGAGGAAGTCATGTGGCTCTATACAGCTGAAGCGGCACATTTGGTAGGGGTTGGGAAGGGTCTTGTTCATTGAACCCCTTCGTGTCTGTGATAGTAGCATTTCCCTCCTGACCTAAACAAATTCTCAAGCTTAGGGAGAGAAGTCCTTCCTCAAATCTCATTTTGCAGGTAGACATCTAAAGAAAGGTGAGCTAGTGTACTTTCCTAGATACCATGGAGTCACAAATGCCTGGTATTTCTGACTGTGTGCTTTTAAAATGTAAACTTTCTTGGAAGGAGCATTGCCTTGATGGAAGAGTCACTTCTTATTCTTCGGGAGACTTTCACACAAGATCTATCTTGGTAATACGAGTTCTACAATACCCATTGTTACGAGTACTACACAGCAAGATATGTTTTCCAGAACTAAACTGCTGCTAGAAATCTCAAAGATACAAAGTAGGCGTTTTACTGAGACATCTTTTCTTTCCACTAGTCAGTAATTTCCTGCTACTACCACTGAAGGAAAGGTTCATCAAAAGACGTTCATCGAAGATTTATGGTGTCCCCACTAGGAAGTCAAGAGAATGAAGCCTACAGTTTCCAGGGACACAATCTGGAGATCCTGTTTCATAAGGTTCCAAAAGGCAGCTCAAAAGAAAAGAAAAAAATAACCTAAGTGTGATCTTTGAGGATCTAATAATCATGATAGCAGCCTTAGGTACTGAATGTCAGCTGCAATGGGAGTCACTCCATCCGCTGTTCTCTCTCTCCCCACAGCTTCTCTACCCTTAGTGGCATTTGACACAGTTGATCTCCCCCACTCTACTGAAAACTTTCTCTTGGCTCCAATGACACCACATTCTGCTGATCTCCCTCCAACCTCAATAGCCACTTTTTTTCTCAATTTTTTTTCCTCAAGGCCATTTCTAAATGTGGGCACATCATGGAGCTTTCTCTTCTTCATAGGTGAATTTTTTCTAGTCCCACGGCTCTAAATGCTCTCTATACACAGAGAAGTCCTGACCTCCCACCTGAGCTACAGATGTGGGTCCACCTGCTCATAACAGGTGCTGATCATGTCCCTGTCTTGACACACCTCCAGCTGCCCTCACCAGCATCTCTTTACCTATGGGCTTTCTCTGACAGCTAGGGGCCACTTCACTGGTATTTCCTCTGCCCACACAGTACTCCAGAGGTGCTAGGAAACCCTTCAACCAATGGCTACAGGGAGTTGATACGTTAAGAAACTCAGCTTCCTTGCTATTCAGGTAGATTAATGCTGAGGTGCATGATTCTACACGGACCCTAGAGTTCTCCAAGAAGAGAACTTGCTTGATCATGAATCCTCCATTGGCTGCCTTCGCCTCCCTGTCTCACCTCCCCCCTCCCATACTAGCGTTTCCTGGGATCACCTTCCAAATATTCTAATTACGCTCCAATCCTTATCTCAGGACTTTCTTCTGGGGAAACTCACATTAAGACTGCATCTCTCTCTCTCTCTCTCTCTCTCTCTCTCTCTCTCTCTCTCTCTCTATATATATATATATATATATATATATATATATATATATATATTAAAACTCCTCCCAACCCATTGTCTCTCCATGTCTCTCTCATCTCACCACTATTTTTTTTAATTAAAGTTTATTGGGGTGACAATTGTTAGTAAAGTTACATAGATTTCAGGTGTCCAATTCTGTATTACATCATCTATAAATCCCATCGTGTGTTCACCACCCAGAGTCGGTTCTCCTTCCATCACCATATATTTGATCCCCTTTACCCTCATCTCCCACCCCCCACACCCCATACCCTCTGGTAACCACTAAACTATTGTCTGTGTCTATGAGTTTTTGTTTCTCATTTGTTTGTCTTGTTCTTTTGTTGTTTTTGGTTTATATACCACATATCAGTGAAATCATATGGTTCTCTGCTTTTTCTGTCTGACTTATTTCGCTTAGCATTATACTGTCAAGATCCATCCATGTTGTCACAAATGTTCCTATATCATCTTTTCTTACCGCCGAATAGTATTCCATTGTGTATATATACCACAACTTCTTTATCCATGCATCTATCGAAGGACATTTTGTTGTTTCCATGTCTTGGCCACCGTAAACAAAGCTGCAATGAACATTGGAGCACACGTGTCTTTATACATAAATGTTTTCAGATTTTTTTGGGTAGATACCCAGGAGAGGGATTGCTGGGTCATATGGTAATTCTATTCGTAATTTTTTGAGGAACCTCCACACTGTCATCTTACCACTATTTACCCAGTTTTTCAAATTGAAAAATGAGGAGCTATCCTCGCCTTTTCCCTCCCCATCCATTTCCATATGCAAGTCCTGCCTCTTGGCCTACCTCTAAAATGTACTTCTGTTCTTTCACTTTTCTTCTCCAGTCCTATTTCCCATCAGCTTTGGTCTGAACCCCTCCATCGGGGCTCCCCACTTCTCTTCCCTCCCACCTTCCGTTCTCCACAAAGCATCCAGAGGGACCTTATAAACACTTGGATCAAGTCGCTCCCTTGCTTAAAACATTACAATGGTTTTCCATCACACTTTGAGCGAAATCTAAACCAATGTTTTCCGGGTTCCTTCACAATCTAGCCCCAGCCTCAATTCACTTCCTACCACTCTTCTTTTGCTCACTACATTCTAGGCCTCCCCTCTCCCTAGAGATGCCAAACTCATGCCTAAACTAGGATCTTGGGTTGGTATTCCCTCTGCCCAAAAATATTTCTAGGACAGACCCTTTGTCAGTCAGGTCTCTGCTCAAATGTCCCTTTTCAGAGAGACATCCCTGGATATTCCGTCTCAGAAGGCATAGCCAGTCCCTTTCTACAACACCGCCAGAAACCCTTATTTCTTTCCTTGCTTTTGTCTGTTTCCCTACACCAGAATGTAAGCTTGTGTCTACCACGGGCACCGTGGTAACCTCAGCCTCTGGAACAGTGCCAGGCACACCGCAGCTGCTCAGAAATACTTCTTGAGTGAGCGCACACTACATGCAAAGCACCATGCTAGGTGCTCTCCAGCTATGAGGTAACCATAGCTATCAACATTTCCCACTCTGACCTTCAATTTTCCATCTATAGCGTGGCTTGCCGAAGATCACTCAGCTAATTAGTGGAGATAACTGCCTACTCAGGGATGCTGAAGACTTAGGAATGAGGACTTATGGCTAATTGTTTCACTTGAAACTGCTAAAGTCATGAACAGCTGCCACATCCAGAAACTCAAATAATTAGGTCACACATTCGGCCTAAATTTCCTATCTTCCTATATTCACTTTCAAAGATCCTAAACTGGAGGACAGCAGTCCCTTGGTTGATAAAAAGATATCTAGCACAGAATTGTGAATGGAATTGTTCTCATTTAAACCCTAAAAATGCAAACATATTGTCCTTATGCTAAAGAGGCAGACTTCATCGGAGAATTTGAAAATTAGATTTCACTGATAAAGAAGTTACCAAATTATAGCAGAGTCTTATGACCATGTTTTTATCAGAAGTCACACTTCAGAACCTCTTTGTGGATGAGGCTATTTTTAGCATCTTTTTGATGGGTTAGGCTTGCTGGAGGTTCAAGGCCCAGTAGGAGGCATATATATATATATATATATATATATATATATATATATATATATATATATATATATAAATTCTATATTACTTTTAGCATGTTTTACTATGATAAAGTGTACATTTATCAAAACCTCAAAGGACTTACAGAATTTAGAACTCCAGGCACCATCCACATGAAGCCATTGTATTATTTCCTACTTAACAAGGGAATTACTTAAACTCAAAAATTGTTTGGATATCAAATCATAATTGTGTTACAGACGATTCAGTTTTAATAATGGATGTACTTCTTGGCCAGACCAATATTCTATGGGAATGTCCGAGGATAAGAAAGATTATCTCAAAAGAAGCAACATCAAAACTAAAGGGAGGAAAAGCCTTTTAACAAATTCGTGGCACTTTGAACAAATCTGTAGCACTAATTTGTGTGGCTCTTCCCCAGCAGGCAATTTATTAATAAGAGTTAGAAGAGAAAAAAATGAAAGGGAGAATACGTCCCTACAACTAAGAGGCATACTACAGTTAGAAGCTGGAAACTGAATCAGATATTTGAACACTTCGGACATTCCTTAGATAATTGTGTCTTTTGCCCACTGTAATCCAGACACAGGCCATTAAGTAGAGGGATAGGAATTGATAATGGGGGAAAAAAATAACAAAGTGGCATAATCATTGCTAAGGGAGTGACTTAAAATAGTCAGGAGGCTATTAGGGATATGGGACCTGCGCACACCTTGGACCCCAGTTCTCGAGCTGCCAGTTAAGCTGTTAAACCTATGGCTAAACTCAGCTCAAGGCTGAGCCCCAAACATCCCAGAGCCATAAACATCCTGGAACAACCATGGCTACATGGACATATATGGAATGTACCTCCTTCCTTGTAGTTTTCTCCTCCCTCACTTGGATATTGGAACTAACCAACCCCTGTCAAGCAAGCAGAATCCTTCATTTGCATGAAAGAATTACATTTTGTGGTTTTTGCCTTTATAAACCCTGCCTTCCTTTGTTCTCTCCAGAGCCCTGTTTGGGTTGCCCCCAAATCTGCATCTCTCAGATTCAAATCCTTTGAGACCCCAAACAAACTTTTAAATTGTTTTACAGCCTCAAATCTTTATTGATGGACAGAATCAATGGATAAATGCCTGCACCTCCTATCCTTTGGGGGCACTCTTCTGGGAGGCATTGTCCTTGCTTCTCAGGGGGTCCTGGTAGAATCGAATCTCCATTGCCCAAGCACCAACCTCAGTGACATGCTCTTATGCTGACGTTTCCTCGTTGCTGCTTCCTTCTCCCTGTTCCCTTACTCCAGGTTCCTGGAGCACCAGCACCCAGTCTTTATCTCAGGTTTCCATGATGACCTAATTAAAGCACTGTTCATTGGGCTTTATCTCCTTTGCTGTGACTGCGGTATTCGAGTTTACCCCACGAGCTCAAAAATACTTTTCCCTCTACTGTGGAGTTCAAGTATATATGCATGAAATAGTCAGAATATTACCTTTTTATTTTTTGTGGATTTTTGACACATTTTAAAAAAAACTTGAAATCAATTAATGCAGCAAAAGGGTTAAATACAGAACTTAAAGTGATCACTTCTTCTCTTGGATCTAATACTTTACTCTTCCCAATGTCTAAAGAACTTTCACCTACTGTGTTTCCCCAAAAACGACCGGGTCTTATATTAAGTTTTGCTCCAAAAGACACATTAGGGCTTATGTTCCGAAGATGTTATCCTGAAAAATCATACTAGGGCTTATTTTCCGGTTAGGGCTTATTTTCAGGGAAACACGGTGCTTACCACATTTGGACCTCTCCAAAACCTTCAGGATTGTTAATGGAGAGAAGGTTATTTTTCTGATTTGGGCAGTTGAGGAAGTTGAAATACAGAGGTAGAAAGAGGATTGGCCAAGATTACAGGTGTAGTAAGTGGTATGGCCGGACATCATCACCAACCCGGACCTTACACTGGTCAGTGCATTTCGATTTTCCTTGGCTGCCTGCAGCACCCTCCCTCCACGTTTGCCCAGATCCATCCTCCTACTTGTCCTATAATAGTTGTTCCAGCCTCATCTGCTCCAGGAAGGCTGCCCTGAGCTCCTTTAGGGTAGGGACTAAATCATACCACTCTTGGTATCCTGTTACTACCATAACATCGGTGCGTTATGTTCATAATAAGTATTTGTATAATAATAAGTATTAAGCATCTGTCCCTTAAATGAATGAGGAAAGTAGTGAATCAGTGAATGAATGACTCACTCTTTCAGGGCGTTTCTCACCGCGCTCTGATAAACTGCTTACCTGTCTGCCTCCCCGTGTGTCTATGAGCCCCTTAAGAAACCATGTTAGTCAACTTCAGAGCCTCTGTGCCTGGAACAGTGTCACACACAACTTGGTACTTATTAGTGTTTCATGAATGAATGAATGAATGAATGAATGAATGACTAGAACTTCACTTTCCTAACAATAAATATGGCAGTAGGCATAAGATAAAATGGCTAAAGTGTCATCTTGAAGAAAACTCTGGAGTCATGTCACAGATGAACCAAATCCACAGAAAAACAAAACTTTAGTCCAAGCTTTTACTAGGTAATTATTGGTTATCTTAATCCAACAATTGAAATCTAATACTAAACACACGAGAATTGTTGATAACAATGTATGCCTCGTAGCTGCTGCCATATGATGATGGTTTTTTCATTGCCAGGCTCTATGACATTTGTGTGCCTTGTTTCTCATCCATAATAATAATAATAACTCCACATATAGAGCATGGACTTTGTCCAGAGCTGCCACATGGCAGTGTGGGTTACGTGACTGCTGGAGCTGTGCAGTTCACAATTTACATGGCCATACTAGATAGCCCTATGTTGTACTAAGGACTCCAACTGTGTTATCTCATTTAATTCCCCCAACAACTCTGAAATATATAGAATTACAGGTTCCGTATTACAAATAAAGAAACGCATCTAGGGAGGTGAAGTGATGTACCCAGCATCACCCAGCCATAACCTATGAAACCAGGAATTTGCCCGTGTGGAGTCTGGCTCTGAGGCCCCCACGATTAACCTCATGCAATAGTTTTGCAGTATTATTGCAAAGTTATGATAAACTCGTAGCTAGAAAGGAAACACTTTTGCAAAGGGCAAAGTCGGGATATCTTTTGAAATCATTTTTTATCTTTACTTCTCCTTCATGGTCAACCCCTAATGCTCAAAACCTGAGAGGTTTTATAAATAACCGGGGAAAATTTCTAAGCCGTCTGTACAAATTCATATTTTATAACGTGAACATCAACTATATCGAAGAGAGAAATTGAATAAACCCCAGCCATTATTGATGTTCCTTATCAATAATGATAAATATAGAATGATTCTGAGCAAAGGGGATAGGAGCTAGAATCTGCTGAATAGAGAGTCACAGAATTTCCTTCCTTTAAAAAAAAGTCCTGGAAAATTTATTGGAAAAATCCTCAAAGGCACCAACTCAGCAGCAGCCCAACTGCTGACAGTGATGTATTCCCAGGGTCCCAAGCTGGAAACAACCTATTTCCTTCCAACTTTAGCAAGAACGGTCCAAGATACTCTTTTTCCTAGGAGAACACTCTGTTTCAGTAGTCTGCTTGAATACATAAAGTACATTTTATCATTCTACATAGGTTGCTTTAAAGAAAAAGAGAGGTAATGTAGATTTTGAATATCTTCCTAAACCCCACAGAGAATCTGTCCAAAGTTTCGTGTAGACAGTTGGCTTCGTTAGCTAGTCTCAGGCTTAAAGAGCAAACGATAAAAATACAATAGTAGCACTTCAAAAGACACAGATTTCAGAAAATAGAGAATTCCATAAGAGTTTTTCAGATAACTGATGCTCACTATCTCAAGTGTCAAAATTCCTTTTTTATTTTCATCAGTTTGGTGTCACGCTCTCAAATGTGTTCCCTAATTCACTGTCTGTGGAATCAGAATATACAGGAAACATTTTAATAGTTCCTGGAGGATGTGGGGTCATCATTATGAGTCTCACTTATCACATCTGAAATCATATCATCAATTGTATTATGCGCCCAGAACTATTTCTCCCCACATGGAAGGAGGCTGGTTGGCTGCACTTTCTATTAATATACATTTCTGTCTACCTTGAAGGTATCATTTTATCTTTCCTTCGGTTCAACAGCTATCTCTTCTTGCTGTCCCCTCTCTGCCCTGCTACTTCGAATCTGCCACCACATTTTAGATCCGGTATGGTCAAACGACAGCCCCTGGGCCAAATCCAGCTCGCTCCTTGTTTGGTAAATAAAGTTTTATTGGAATACAGCCATGCTCATTCTTTGCCATAGGTTCCATGGCTGCTTTCTCTCTACAACAGACCAAGTTAAATAATTGTGGCTGAGGCTGCATGGCCTGCAAAGCCAAAAATAGTTGCTATCTGCTCTCTGTAGAAAAAGTTTACCGGCCTCTATTTTAGATTCATGTATAAGTCAGTGTCTTTTAGAAAAATCTTGTCCTCTCCTTCTGAATAAAGTACGGTGCTTGACAACAACTGTGTTGTTCGCAGTGGAAAGGCCTTTTTTTTGCTTACACCTATGTTTCCAGATGTGTACTGGGTGGCTGAGGAGACTAAAACCCTGACCTTCAAATAAGGGAGCATTTCCCGGACTTTTTTTGAAAAGTTATAAAATCCCACTATGTTTAAAGGGAGTTTGCAATGTCCTAAAAACAGCATTTGTATATGATAGAGCTGTATCTGTAGCCTTAAGCCGTATAAACATCGTTCTTATTCAGAGTTCTGATGGCTTCAAGTAACTGAGCGCATAACCAGTCCCAATGCTCAAAGCACAGCTGGAGTCACTGCCTTAAATAATAATAGAAAAATGAGATGCAAGAGAGAGAGAATTAGGAAGTCGGCCAATTAAAAAAATAAAATTATAAGGAACAACAACTGAATCAAACTTCTCCCTGAGATTTACAGCGGAGAAGTCAACCAGAGACATTGTTTAAAATCTAACATGGCATTGTAACCCAGAGCAGGTTTCCAGCTAGAGGAATTACAGCATATGGTATTTCACACACAAAAGGTAATTAAGAACTGCCTTGGAAAAGAGCATTTGTAGCCACCTCCTCAGTGACCTAGCAGGCTGGTTTGTATCAGTTACTATTCATTACTGTCAGTAAGAACAAAACAGGATATGATTAATGGAGTCCATTGCAATGAATTGCAACAGAGGGTGACACCTCAAAAAGATGAAGTTCAGAAAAAAATATACCATCGTTGACTAAGCCTGGGGATACTATCTGCATTTTATACCAGTAGTTTTATTGTAATTATTATTATTACTAACAAAGCAATGAACATTTAAACATTGCTTAATACTAGTCTGTGTATTATATGGGTTTTAGCTTATTGAATCCTCAAAAAATTCAATGAGATAGATGTTTATATTATCCCTAATCTACAGGTTAGGAGAGGGGCTTCTAGAGATCAAGCAGCATCAACCGTCACTGGGGTTAGGAAAGGACTGGATAATTGGGGTATTGCAAGTTGAGTTCACGTATGAGGATCCTAGATTATTACCTCCTTAAGGTCAAGGGCTGTAATAAAGTGGTACTTGATAAACATTAGTTGAGTCCATGAATAAATAATGTAATGGATGAAAACAACATCTAAGCCAACCTGTCTGGTTTAAATATCAGGTCTATCCTAATTTGGTTACCTAGCAATCTAAATCTGTGTCTAAAATACTTACATTTTCCCTATCAAGTACATAACGTCCATTTGGACAGATGGCTTCTCCTCGATGGTTCTTTACAACATGGCAGTACATAAATATTTCCAGGTATTTTTTTAGGGGTGGCCCCCCAGCCTGATCACCTAGAACCTGGGAGAATTACTTCCTTCCTAGAGTAAAAGCCTGCAAAGTATGTTCCATAGCAGAGTAACAGGTGTTAGCCAAGAAAACAACACCATGGCCAGGGAAGTCTTGGAAAAACAGAGTTAATCAAATGTCTCAACTTCAGAAATTCTGAAGGCTTTTAATGTGCTGTAATGCCTTGAAAATTGCCAAGTGGAGGAATCTCGTCTACACAATTATCAGATCCATTTGATCATGGAAATACTCTTTCTTAAAGCGCCTTCTAGGACTATTAACCTGAGAAAGCCACCCTGGGAAATGTTAGAGAGAAAGAGGCATGGGTCAACATGGAAAACAAAATTACTAACAACTTAACGAACAGAAATGGTGGTGCGAAAGGATTGCAGCTGGGAGATTGACTCCGGTCAGGAATAGATCTCTGGTTTCAGGAGGAGCTGAATTCTGGAGCTGAAACACCCTCATCAGGATTCAGCACCTGTCCATGTCTCAGCATCTTCCCCCACTATGTGGGCTTTATTGCCAGGCCTCCCAGGTGGCTCTGGCTGCTCCAGGGTCACAGCCTTCTAGGTTCAAGCCCAGGGATAGAAGTGTTTCTTCTCACCTGCTCAAGCAAAAACCCCAAGATGTCTCTGACTGAGCCCAACTGGCTTGGCTTAAGTAGCCCCCCCCCAGGCCCCAATCACTGTGCCAAAGGACCAAATACTCTGAGTGGCCAGGCCAAATCACCACAAGTCATTCCACCACTGCAACTCAGTATAGAATTAATACTTCCCAAAGCACAGGGCTGAGGACGAAGTACAGAGTAGATCTCCAGGGGGGCGTTGGGGGTCTTTTCCTAGAAGGAAAAATGGATGTTGGGAGACTGAAATGACAAATTCCCAGCACGAAGATTAATTTCCCTGGATTTTTAAATTACAAGTAGCTTTCAGACTGGTTTGGAGAAAGTCCCCTCATATTAACAGTTGATTCAAAATCCTCAACTGAGAAGAACAGTTGAGATCTTGCTTCCCAGCAATTGTCATCAGTTTGGCTCAAATAAACTCTGATGATAATTCCAAAAAAAAATCCTAAACTAACATAGCACCTGAAGAACAGGCCAGGCCCCCAGACCCGTTCAGAACTTGACCCAACTAGTTAACCTTGATCCTGTGATTTGTTTCCCTCTGTCATTTCTGTGGCTGTAGTCTTATCAAGTTGGACAGCAGAGTATCACCAATCCCATCTTTTTCTTCTAAATGTTAATCCTTATTCCCCAAAACTAAAGAATAATGTATCCACGAAAGAGCCAAGGATATACCCATTTCCTTCTTGACACATTCCAAATCAAAGTTTCCCTGCCCTGGGATCCACATGAAGAACGTCTGATGTCATCACAGCTCTCTCTCTCTAGTGTTCACTGTTCTACATTTTAGCACTGCAGTGAGAAGACTGAAAAATAACACATCATTGTGATCTTTACTGGCATAAAAACTAAATACACACCTGCCACGGGAGGAAATCTCTAGGTCCACGCTTTCCAACACAGTGGCCACTAGTTGTATGCGGCTATGAAGCACTGGAAATGGGGCTAGTGAGGAATTAGAAATGCTCTCCGTGTAAAATACACAGCAGATGCCTAAGACTTAATGTAAAGAATGTAAACTATCTCGTTAATGATATTTGTATTGATTACACATTGAAATGACAGTGTTTTGGGATATATTGGGTTAAATCAAATATATCATTAAAATGAATTACACCTGCTTCTGTTCATTTTTTTTTTTTTTAATGTGCCTACCAGAAAAGTTAAAATTACATATGCAGGCGTCATTATATGCCTCTTGGCTAGCGCTGCTCTGGGTCATCTCTAATAAAGATTCGATGTGACAAAGAATGAGCCATATGAGCTCTTTACAGATGTAGCATTAAAGCAAAAGAAATGGATAAAAGAGTTGAACGTCAGTGCCTCCAGGAAACAGGAATGACAATTTCCATGGTAAGCCTTTTCAGTGCAATCTAAATTCTCTTTAAACCACAGTCATTCATCCCTTTAATTTTGAAAATGTGGATGGCCACAAAATAATAATTAAGCATTTCAGGGGGGTTTTATTGAGATATTTTAGGGGTGGACTTGTTTATAACTGCTGCAATGATTTCCAACTCAATGCCTGTGCTTCTTAACCTGGAGGCTACCGGTGGCATTTTCATAAAACTGGGACCAGCGTAGATTTTCCAAGCATGTTCTTTTTTCCCCCAAAGATTCAATTCCAGCTAAGAACATCTGGTCTGTGGCCTAGAACTCTGGGGCCTTATGGTAAGTGTTGTAACACAGCCAGACTACTTATTGAGGAAAATCTTGCCCCCACCTATAGGTGGTCTGTGGGTAACAGGTCCACTTCCTCAGGAAGGGGAACCATCTGCGAATCAGGCATGTCCTTAGGCTCCTCAGTTCTACCCCTGAGAACACGTGACTGGTGAGCATATTATGGCTTTAGTACTTGTTGTTCCACCGAAGAGCTACAAGGTAGGTATTTGTCAGGCTGACCTCAACTGTACCACCACTCAGCACATAGCTAAAGCCCCATCCAGGGAAATATGTGTGGCAGATTTCCTGAAGGATACATAACCTGGCTCTTTAGTACTTCTCAAAATATCCCCAGAGACTATCTGCACAGATAGCTCCTGTGATTCCTACACGAAATACAGACTCCCTTCTTCCAGGCCCAAGGTGGGGACGCACTGTCCTCCTCCTTTGAAGGTTAACATAACCAGGTGACTTGCTTTGACAATGAAACAGACTTGGGAAGTCACATGCCGGTCTTCCAGATGGAAGCTTAAGGAGCCAATGTGTGATTTGCCCCGATCTATTTCCTGCCTCAGCAATCATGGAAGCATGGATATGGCGCCTCCCTCAGCCAGGACCCCTGCGTACAAAAACCATAGACCAGAGACACCCAACCCCCAACCCCCAGCCCCCCCACACCCTCTTCCCCAGCTGACCTGCAATGGTTACGTAGCATGAGCAAGAAATGGACCTTTTCATTTGAAGCCTCTGAGATTTGAGGGCTGTTTGTTTCTGTAGCATAACCTGGCTTATCCTTACATATGGGGGAGGCCTGACAACTTCTACTTTTAACAAACTCTTGGGTGAATCTTATGCACAGTGAAGTCTGAGAACCACTGCAGAGATTTGCTATGATCTTTTATTGGCTTAGCCAAGGGCAAGAGAGAACTGCCAACCTAGGCTACAGGTTTGGCCCTCAGACAAATGCTTTTGCTGCTTGGTGATGTGCCATTGGCCTTCAGGGAGGGACAACTATCAGGAAAAGCCAAACTAATTGTCTGTGTTTCTTAAGGATGCCATTAAAGACTCTTGTCCTGCAGTTGCAGTGTCCTCTTGGTGAGGACCCAGAAGGGAAAAGTCTCTCTGCTGTCAATACCATGTACAGTTTGGCTTCTCCTGAGTCACTAATGTGTTTCTAATCTAATGGTTACTGGGAATTATGACATTAATCCTATAAGGAGCCTCTGAGCCAAATGCATGGCCCTTTTCCAGCAATGAACTAGGCTTCACAGTCTTTACTGCTTGGGTCAATCTCATGCCTTCACATTATTCTTCTGAACTGATGTCCCCCTTTCCACCAATTTTTCTGGCTCACTCATGTTTATTTTATTTTGAATTATGTATTTTTGCAAGCTGCCTTAATTCTTTTCAGGAAAAAGGCAGGCCATGAATAAAAATATATATGACATGCAAGCATGCATGCATAAATAACAGGCCCGTATTTCCAGAGCTACAATAATGAACCTCAACTTGTTTTTTAATGATGCAAGGAAAAGAGGAAAGAAAAGAGAAGGAAGAGGATGGAGAGGGGGTGGGGAGAGGATGTAATGCCATGAACATTCCCCAGTATTCGAATTCTGGCTTCTAGTTAATAGGCAGCAGAGAAAGGCAACTTTATCTTCAAGATAAATGTTATAAATTGCATGTAATGAAATAAGGTCTTATTTTCCCACCTTTTGGTTTCTTATTTTTAAGATATACAGTCCTGTGTCAACCAAAATATCTAGACTTATAGCACACAATTCTATTCAGCTTGTAGAACAAATTCACTGGCAGAGTCGATTTTTATTTTAATTATTTGTATAGAGTAGAAAGGAATGGCCTGATTTATTACCAAGTTGGGCTCCAATGGCAATATTATTATAGTTGCAACAGATGAATAAACCAATATATTTCTTAAAGCCATAAAACAACCAGCTACATGTCAGAGAAAATTGTTCTCCAAAACAACTGTAAAAAATAAAAAATAAAAAAACCAAGGGAAATCGTGGCCTCCTTAGCCTCCCAAAGCCATTCCAAAGACAACAGGACTCCCGCAGACCAGGAAAAACTCATTTCAACAAACTGACTTTCCATCCACCCACTGAAATTCAAAGTTCACTGAAATAATTTATACTATTGTCTCTGCCATTGATGTGTTTATTCCATTTGAATGTGCTTTAAAAACAAATCAGTAGCCACAGATCATTGCTGTCCCATAACCCAAAGCTGGACATGCTGATACAGCCCTAGGCAGCAAGCTGCAGGATGAAGTTTTGATCAGAGCTGTGTGCTCTGATGACATTTTAATGCCTGATCAGAATGGAACTATTCTCTGCAATGTGCTTTGAAGGAGGTGGTAGGTGAGGAGGGGGGAGGCAGAAGTGGGAAGATGGTTTTTATATCCCATCGTCGCTTATCTATGGCATGTGTGCCATCCCAGCATAGGCTCAGGACAAGGAGAAGTGAACTGCAGAGGGTGGCTAAAAGTCAAGTGGACTACTGAAAAGTCCTCCTGGAAGATTCCTGTCATGCAGGGTGTCATGCAGGGTCTCTGCTCCCGCTCCCCACATAAGGACATGGTGAGGCCAAAAAGGAACACCCACAGAGCCATAGATAGGTGAGTCATACCACTATATTCTCGGTGGCGCCTGGGTTGGAGACACAGGAAGCAGGAGCCACATGATCCGCAACCTGCCGTCCACTTCTCTGCAATCCGCAACCTGCACTCCGCCGTGCTAACTGCAATCCGCCCTTGCCAGCCACCATCTTCTTGCTAGCCCCCATTTGCTGCTAGCGTAGCCACAGCAGTTATATTAGTAACCAATGGCTCACTGGTTACAACTGACGGCCAACTAGCCACAGCTGATGGCCAGCCAATCACAGTTGATGGCCATTTACTACCTGAGCCAGCACCTTTCCATGTGAGGCTGAGAGCCTGGAAATTGTACTCCTGGCTCTGTCCTCACAGCTCCCTTAGGTTAGGTAAACTCCGAGGAACAATGCTGATTGCCAGGCCACAGGGTAACCAGGGCTCTCAATGCTCTATTACCCACTGAGATGCAGATGTTGATTTTCTGGTGCATTTTCCATCTGTATCTATATCAAGGAATACCTCCAGGTGGGCCGTATGAATGGGACAACAATGGACTTTTTAAGATGTAATGAATGTCTTAGTATCATCATCAAAAAGAAAGAGAGAGACAGGAAGGAAGGAAGGAAGGAAGGAAGGAAGGAAGGAAGGAAGGAAGGAAGGAAGGAAGGAAGGAAGGAAGGAAGGGAAAAACATATGAATGAAATCCTGGTTCCTTGTGTTTCTTGTGGTGTGTCCTTGGGCAAGTTTCCTCTTTGAGCCACACTTTTCTCATCTGCTGAGTGAGGACATTAATGCCAACAGTTGTTGAGGAGACCAAATGGAATATACTTCGCACCACACCTGGCTTAGAGTAGCAACAGCAGTTAACATCTCCCAGGTGTTAGTCCTTTATCAACTCTATCACTTGTAAATTGCACATGCCATTTGTTATGCCAATTGCCAGTTGCACATTCTCTCATCAGGTCTGGGACTTGATCATAAGGGAATCCTCTGCTGGTATTTATAGTTTCTTGGAATGTCCTATGTGAAAGCACGTCTTTTAAAGTGAGTGCTACAGCATCTTAATTCAGAGAAGATAAAGCACTAAAGTAGGCAACATGGAATGTAAATGCTATGAGCCGAAAACACTAGCGTGCCCACCAGGTTCCCCAGAGCTGTCAAAACATCAAGGTTTTTTCTCTGCTGGGCAGCACATTTAAAGATAACAATTGCATGTATAATAACATGTTTAATTATAACATGTATAAGGCACTTCCTGTGTGCCAGGCTGTCATGTGGGGTGGCCTGTGGGGTCTCTGGTCCCACTCCCCACATAAGAACGCAGGACATGGTGAGGCCAAAAGGGAACACTCACGGAACCATAGGTAGGGGAGTCATACTACTATATTCTCGCTGGCGGCTGGGTTGGAGACACAGGAGGCAGGAGCCACACTATTCGCAACCCGCCATCCACTTGTCTCTGCCAAACAATCTCACTTGCTAGCAATCCACTTCTCTGCAATCTGAAATCCACACTCCGCCGCTTGCTAGGTCAGCCACCATCTTCTTGCTAGCCCCCTTTTTTTCTGCTAGCGTTGCCACGGCAGTTATATTAGTGGCCAATGGCTCACTAGTTATAGCTGACGGCCATCCAATCACAACTGATGGCCATTTACTACCTGAGCCAGCACTTTTCTATGTGAGGCCGAGAGCCTGGAAACTGCTCTTTGGGGCTCTGTCCCCACACAAGCTTGGTACTGAGCCCTTTCCATGCAACAGCTCATCTAATCACAGCAATCCTGTAAGGCAGTTACTAGCTGCATTCCCATTTTATAGATAAAGAAACTGGCTCTGAGAGGTCAAGCAACTGGCCCAAACTACTGTTTCCCCAAAAATAACACCTACCCCGAAAATAAGCCCCAGTTAAGATCATCAGCCAGACGGACAAATTTAGTACATTATGACAATGTTCCAGAAGAAGATGACATGACTGTATTTGAATAAATGTAGATTGTTGTACATGAAAAAATAAGACATCCCCTGAAAATACGCCCTAATGTGTCTTTTGGAGCAAAAATTAATGTAAGACCCCGTCTAATTCTTGGGGAAATACAGTGTAAGATCCGGTCTTATTTTCGGGGAAACACAGTAGAAAGTGACAGAGCAAATATTCAAACCCAAGTCAATCCAATTCCACACTCAGGGTTTTAGCCAGTCTTTAGGGAAAATCTGAGGTGGGGGTCACCCACACGCTGTTCCTCTCTCTAGAGGTCCTTTTGGTTTCTCCTTGTGGTGGGGAGTTCACGCAGCACCTCTCACCCCTCCGTTGACACAATTCCACTATGAGGAGCCCGTTCTAAAGGCACTGAATGTAAAAGAATGACCTCAACGGTGGCAACTTCCAGCTTTGGAGACACACTCTCTTCTCCATCCCCAAGAATTCAACACACACGGTTCAGGTACTGCAGTCATAAAGTTATTAAAAAGATGTTCTCAGTGCGTTCCCATTTCAAAGCAAATGCACAAGTGAAAAAGTCCCCCATGTACAAAAGACCTGTGACTTAGGAAAAAACCTAGCACAAAGATCGGAGCAAAGAACTTTTTTTCCTAAGTGCTAATCTTCCCTCAGCACCAGTAATTAAATTTAAAGCTAGAAAACCGCCAACCCATCCAGCCTAAAGACCACGTCTCCAGCTCAAACTAGACAACAACCAAGGGATAATCAGAAGATGAAAACTATATGATTTAGAACTCTCTCCACGGTGAAAGAACATTCATATTTATTTATTCCTTATTCAAAAAAATTTCATTTCTAGAGGAACTCATAGTTTCTGTAGGCCATTGTTCTGATTTGGAGCAATTCATCACAGAGCGATAACACGCTGATGATGTGTTACACTAATACATCCTTACATTGGTAATGCTCTAATGATCTGGCAGCCTCCTAAATCACCAGAGAGCTGTCACTCCCGTGATGTGTTACTCAGAGATACGGCTCTGATCGGAGGAAGGCATCCAGGAACTCAACAATGGGAGAATTATATTTTTTGACTTCAGAATTTCCTGACTATAAATAATAACCTCTTTCGTAGAAAATAGAAAAGTCAGCCTGAAATCAAAAGAAGCAGCAAAATTTCTCATATTTTTGAATACACGAGAGATGCAGAGATAAGCATATATATCAGCAGACTCCTTGGCTGGGTGGTAGAGCAGGTCACTGATAAGAAAATGATTTCGGAAGTATTGATGGTGTTGCTGAATCTCTTTCTGAAAGGTAATCAGTTGGGTGCTTATGGATCCGTTTATCACTGATGTGGATTGCATCAATGCCCTAAAATAAACAGTGTTGAAACCTGAGTCAAGAGAAAAATGACAGACTGGGGAGAGAGGTACCCTCTTCAACACTGTTGGCAGGAGAGTAAATTGATATAACCTTTCAGAGGGCAATTTGGCAATATTTATCAAAATTTAAAGCACACGTAATCCGGGCCCAGCAATTTCATTTCTAGAAATCTGTCTGGCAGACATTCACACACATACAGAAGGATATATATGTGTAAGAACATTTACGGCAGCAACTATTGCAATTGGGGGAAAAAAAATATGGAAACAACCTCCATCTCCTACATAGTGGAGAGCTTAAATACATCAGTGTGTCTTCATTCTATAAAGTTTATGTGGCCGTTAAATATTATGATGTGGATCAATGGCTTCGAAAGTGTTGCAGAGAGTTGTAGAGCACTGGTTGTCAATTTTCTGTGTGTGCCAGAATCACCGGGGGAGCTAATAAAGCACTCAGAGGCCCGGGCTCATTGAAGTAGAATAAGGCCTGGGCCTCGGCATTATCGTCACGGTCTCCAGGTGGCGGTGAGAAACATTAACATCTAAGAGCCATTTTTCTAGAAAACCTAGGAGGGTCATCAGACCCTGGATTGTCACCCTACCCTCATCCAGAGACGCTCCACTGTGTGTGCTTGTGTGTGTGTGTGTGTGTGTGTGTATGTGTGTGTGTGTGTGTGTGTGTGTCTTTACTTAAAGCTCTGCAAAGTATTAGTTTTACAAGGCCGAACTGCTTTAAACTCATTTGAAAACAGTTGATATAGAAAAATAGCTAACATGATTGAGTTCTTATGCTGGGTTTTCCCATCATCCTCACTGCCTTCGGTGGCCGCACAGCGAAGCAGCTCATCTTATCATTGCTCATTTGGCAGACTACTACATTGAGGCACAAAGAGAGTAAATTCCTCATGATCAATACAGGAATTCTGGAGCTGGGATGTGAGCCTACGCAGCGTGATTTTAGAGCCTGAGCACTCTGTTTTCTGACTTCGATGTGTATGTAACTCTCAGAGTTGTTGACTTGGAAACTGGTCTGCAATCTAGCAGGGTTTTTTCAAAATTAGATTAATAAAGAATACGTGCAAGTGGGTACCGTTTTGTTGTATATTCATGGAAAGGAATGGATGTATTGCTCTTGTTAACAGGAAAAAAAAAAATGAAGGCATATCCAAAATGAAGAGAAGGAGAAGCATGGGTCAGCCAGCCAGAGAGCGTGTTCTGAAGATTCTGAATTCGGTATATTCTATGGACAACCCCTCCCCTCGCACAATCATGGCCCTTCCTCAAGTCATACATGGGTGGATTGTCCTTTGGGAGCCACTTGTGTGTGGCCAGCCCACATTCTCAAGACTGAGATGTGTTGGGTGTTAGGTTACCATTTCATAAGGAGATCCTGTGTCAGCTCCATTGCAGGCAAGGCCCCTTGTGTCCTCAGAGCCTACCCAACGGCAGGCACATAGTACATGAGCCATAAGTAATTATTGCAAGAAACGAATATTGTAAATACTGAGTGTTTTTCTTAAAGGCTATGGAGCTATGTTGACAAGAATTATTTTTTTGCATGTTAAGACTTTTTTGGGGTAACAATGGTTAATAGCATTACGAGTTATGTTACTACATATATAAGTTAGAGGTGTACAACGTTCTAATTTGATAACTGTATATATTATAGCGTGCTCACCACCGAAAGTCTAGTTTCCATTTGTCACCATACATTTGACATCCTTTACCCATTTTGCCCTTCCCTTCTCCTCCTTCCCCTCTGGTAACCACCAATCTGTTGTCATATCTATGAGTTTGTTTGTTTTGTTTTGTTTGTTTCTTTTTTACTTTCTTGTTTTATATTCCACATAGGAGTGAAATCATACAGTTTTTGTCCTTTTCCATCTGACTTATTTCACTTAGCATAATACCCTCCAGATCCACCCATGCTGTCATGAATGACAAATTTTATTATTTTTATGGCTGAGTAGTATTCGTGTGTGTGTGTGTGTGTGTGTGTGTGTGTGTGTGTGTGTGTGATCTTCTTAATCCATTCACTCATCAGTGGGTAAACAACTTAGGTTGTTTCTACATCTTGGTTATTATAAATAATGCTTCAATTAACATAGGGGTACAAGTATCTTTTTGAATTAGTGTTTTCATATGCTTCAGATAAATACCCAGAAGAGGAATTTCTGAATCACATGGCAGTTAAATTCTTAATTTTTTGAGGTACCTTCATACTCTTCAATAGTGGCTACACCAATTCACAATCCCATCAAAAGTAACAAGTGTTGGTCCGGCCCAGTGGCTCAGGCGTTTAGAGCTCCATGCTCCTAACTCCGAAGGCTGCTGGTTCGATTCCTACATGGGCCAGTGGGCTCTCGACCACAAGGTTGCCAGTTCAATTCCTCGAGTCCCGCAAGGGATGGTGGTCTCCGCCCTCTGCAACTAAGATTGAACACAGCACCTTGAGCTGAGCTGCCGCTGAGCTCCCAGATGGCTCAGTTGGTTGGAGCGCGTCCTCTCAACCACAAGGTTGCCGGTTCGACTCCCGCAAGGGATGGTGGGCTGTGCCCCCTGCAACTAGCAACGGCAACTGGACCTGGAGCTGAGCTGCGCCCTCCACAACTAAGACTGAAAGGACAACAACTTGAAGCTGAACGGCACCCTCCACAACTAAGATTGAAAGGACAACAACTTGACTGGAAAAAAAAGTCCTGGAAGTACACACTGTTCCCCAATAAAGTCCTGTTCCCCTTCCCCAATTAAAAAAAAAAAATCTTAAAAAAAAAAATAACAAGTGTTGGAGAAGATGTGGAAAAAGGGAACCCTTGTACACTGTTGATGGGACTGTAAAAAGACTATTTTTTTAGAGCAGTTTTGGGTTCACAGAAAAATTGAGAAGAACATACGGATATTTCCCAGGTACTCTCTGCTCTCACACATGCATAGCCTCTCCCTTTGTCAACATCCCTGCCGGTGTTAGGGTTCGCTTTTGGTGTTGGATTTTCTATGGATTTGAACAAATGTATAATGACATGTATCCACCATTATAGTATCCGACAGAGAATTTTCACTGCCCTACAAATTTTCTGTGCTCTACCTATTGATCTCCCTCTCCTCCCTAACCCCTGGGAACCAGTATTCTTTTTACTGTCTTCAAAGTTTTGCCTTTTCCAAAATGTCACATAGTTGGTAATATACAGTATGTGGCCTTTTCAGATTGGCTTCTTTCATTTAGTCATATTCTTTTAGGTTTCCTTCAAGTCTTTTAATGGCTTGATAGCTGATTTCTTGTTATAATAATATTCCATTGTCCAGATATACCAGTTTACTAATTCATTCACTACTGAAGGACGTCTTTGTTGCTTCCACGTTTTGGCAATAATGAATAAAGCGTCTATAAACATCATGTTCAGGCTTTGGTATGGACTTAACTTTTGACCCTTTTGGGTAGACCCCAAGGAGCCTGATTGCTGGATTATATGGTAAGAGCATGTTTAGTTTTGTAAGAAACTGCGGAACTGTCTTCCAACATGGCTGTACTAGTTACATTCCCACCAATGGTGAATGAGAGTTCCTGTTGCTCCACATTCTCACCAGCATGTGGTGTTGTCAATGTTCCATATTTGGGGCTCTCTGATAGGTGTGTAGCAGTCTCTCACTGTTGTTTTAATTTGCAGTTCCCTGATGACATATGATATGAAGCATCATTTCAAATGCTTATCTGTCATCTGCGTATCTTCTTTGGTGAGGTGTCTGCTAAGGTCTTTGGCCCATTTTTTAATCGAGTTGTTGGTTTTCTTCTTGTTGAGTTTTAGGAGTTCTCTGTGTGTTTTGGACAGCAATCCTTTATCAGATGTCTTTCTGCAAATATTTTCTCCCAGTGGTGGCTGACCTTGTCATTCTCCCGACAAAGTCTTTTGCATGGCAGTTGGCAAAATGTTCAATCACAAGTTCAAAACACAGACACAATTAAAGTTTTCTCACCTTTGTTTAAATCATCTAATCTGGATGAATCAATCGAATGGTTATTTTCAGAATCTACAGACAGAATTAAATTGAACTCACTCAGGAGCCAACAGAGGTGACACAAAAGAAGTGGCAGATGCTTCTCCTGTCTTCGTGAAACTTACAGGTCCTTTCTAGAATGAGAAAACATGCCTTTGAAAAGAATTACAAAATGACACGAAAGTTTACATGTTAGAATACATGGTGTAGGCCAAATTAAAGGAAGAGCAAGAACGTCAGCAGAGTCTCAAATGGCCAAAAAAGACATAGGTTTTGATTGGGCTCTCCAACTTGTATTGGCCAAGAACATAAATAGATTTTCCATCTATCTGGACCAGTGGTCCTCAACAAACGAATTGTCACATACTAATGAACCATCAGCCTGGCAGAGATACAACCAAATTTTTCCCAACGTGACATTTTTTTGAATGGAGGCACAGTGGAAAATACACACCATTGCAGCAGCATCCGTCTGATGGACAGTTTAGTTGAGCAGGCAGGAAAACATAAAGGGTGGTCCATCCGCCTGTGAACAAGACTAACGTGTGAGGTCAAGTGGATAAGAGCTTTTGAGTATTTAAGAGAATACAGTCAAGACAGTAAACAATTCCACTCAAATAGCAGGGCAGTGTGGAAAGGGTGACCACTAACTGCTTTGTAAACACTGGGGGATATTGTTACATTGTGGTAATGATTGCATTGTAATTATTCCTAATTTATTTAAATGTTGTTTTTACTCTACCAGTCATTCCAAGAGGGCTGCCAAAATGCTCATATTCAAAAATGTGCCATGAATCCACAAAATCTAGGAGCCACTGATTTGTGTCCTCTCCCACTCCTATATTTTGCTTAATTTTATAGTTTTGCCCTGAAGACACAGCATTTTAATAATACTAAGCAAAAGCATTCCTGGGCTATGGAATTTTGTGATATCTACAATTGTTTACGTTGAGAAGATACTATTTTAAAGTAACTTTTTATTTTGAAAGAGTTTAAAACTCACATGAAGTGGCAAAAATAGCATAGTGTTCTCACGCACCCTTCACCCAGTTTCCCCCAGTGGTTATAATTCATATGGTATTACCATAGGATGTTGTCAAAACCAGAAAACTGGCATTGGTACAATAGTATTCACTCAGGTTGTACAGCTTATTTTTAAATAGTATTCTCCAAGTATACAGGTAGTCTATGGAATATGAGTTGACGGGTTTTATAAAATAAATCAACTAGATTTTGAGTTTTTAACTTTGAAAATTGAGACATTTGACTCCATATGTTAACTCAGTCAGCAAAAATGAGTGTAAAAGTTTGGTTTCGGCATCTGGAAATCAGAAAGTAATGCTTAATTGAGCATCTATTAGGTATTGGGCATTGGACTAGTGAGTCAGAGATACCAATGGTCCCTTTATACAGCACATAGTCCAGAAAGAACCACAGAACAATGAAGGACCACTGGTAACATAGCTGGAAACATGTTCGGATGCTTCTTAAGGCACACATGGGAACACATGGGAAAGACACCTGGGTTTGGGAAGTCACAGAACATTTTCTGGAGGAAGCTGAGGCCTGAAAATTACATGGGAGCTGCTGTCCCAGGCAGAGGAAACAACCTGTGCTTAAACCCGGAAGTGAGAAAGAGCATAATCCACCTAAAGGACAGACAGAAGTTCTGTGGCTGGAGACAGTGCAGGAAATGAGAGACAAGCCCCACCAGAGGGCAGACAACCTGGTCTACAGCTGCACGCTGTGCAATGATGAGAGCCCCTGGCCACACGTGGCTATGAAGACTTGAAATTTGCATCGGCTTAAAATATTGTGCTGTAAACGCAAAACATGCACCAGATTTCAAAGACTTACTACCAAAAATATAATAATAATAATAATAATAATAATAATAATAATGTATCTCAATAATTTCCGTATTGATTTCGTGTAGAAACAAAAATATTTTGGACATACGGAGTTCAATAAAATCTATTTTTAAAATTAAATTTTCCTATTTCTTTTCATTTTTTTCAATGTGACTACCAGAAAATTTTAAATTACACGTGTGGCTCACATTATATTTCTATTGGACAGTGCTGTTCCAGAAGGTCCAGGATGAGTTTTCAGGGAAAATGTGATTTGAACTGAGGCCTGTAGGATGAGCATAAGTTAGCCAGCATACTGGGGGAAGGAGCAGCAAATGGGAAGGCCCAGAATAGAGACTGGAAAAGATGAGCAAGAGCCCCCAAATGCAATGTCTTCCAGGATATGGCTGAAACTTTAAACCTTCACCTGAGGACAACAGAACCACGGAAGAATTTTATGCAGGGGAATGATATGATAGATTTTTCAGCAGAAAAAATCCAACCAATCAATGGGATGGAGCAAGACTGGAGTAGGGGAGACAGTTTGGAGGCTGTTGAAGTATCCCCAGGCTAAATATCTTTCTGCCAGCCCTAATCCACTATTCCCCACGTCCATCCTGATGCAAATCCTGTCCAAATGTGCGCCCGCCAGAGGGCATCAAGGTGAGGTCAGAGCATACTTGGAAACCTTGTAAGCAAGCCTTTTCTCTGTAGCTCAATTTCTAAGCTTAAGTAATTAGAGATAAGGCCATTCCTGGGTGTACTGGATGAAATTCAAAGCTAATTACAGATTCCTCTCCATTCTCTGCTTTCCTTTGCCCTGTGTACATCAAAATGAAGGGATCTCAAAAGAATCGTTAATCAACTTTTTTTACATTTCAACTTTTCAGTGTCCCATTGGTATCTCCATTCTCCATTCAGGAGACTTACCTCAGAGATCGAAGCAGAGGGATTGACAGTACTTTCCCAATCCTGTCCATCAGTTCCAGCCACCAGCCAATCGAGTGATAAGGGATCCTGCTGTTAGCCAATCACATAGGTCAGATGAGGAGTTGGGGGTGGGGAAAGGATCAGAGCAATACTACGCTGCCAATATGCCTACATTGACCTTTGTTAGTCACATCTATTGGGGGTGATTTTAACCACCAAGTCCTCAATTATGTTTTTTTTCTAGGTTGACTTTGTTGCTATTGTTTATTGTTCTTATTGTTTTGTTAGTTGTTCCTATTTTTGGGGTTTGTGTTTTATTCTTGTTTTTTCATTAGCTCCCACTTTGGGGTCACCTTGGGGACATTGTATAGATGGAAACTGAGGTTTGGAGCTAAGCGGATTGTTTGTCTACTAGAGTCCTACGGAACGGATACAAAAATGATTAAGGGAAGGGGTTTGCCTTAAAAAATATAATTATCCTAGAAAAATAATGCAAATAGCATATGCAATAGCATAGATAATGCAACAGCATGCAAATAATGGAGGAGGGTGTAAGTCAAAGGGCCCTAATCAGCTGTCCTCCAGCCACATGAAGGCTGCAGTTGTGTTTGCTTACCTTGAACAGTGACTATAAAACATTTGAATTCATTGTCTGCATTTAAAAATTAGAAACTTTTACTTCCAAATCTAAAACATTTGAATTTGTTATCAGCATTTAAAAATGAGAAACTTTTACTTCAAAATCTACATTTCAGGCTTCTCTTGACAAATGGGAAGTTTTTGCCACACTGGACCTGTCTTCTCTTATAACAGTAACTGGCTGGAGCAGCAAGACAGCTGCTGTGTATCTTTAGTTCTCCCTCGTCTCCACTCGGCCCCACTCTTTTTCAACCAGCCTCCATCACTCCTTTACGTTGTCTGGCAGGCCCCAGCAGACAGTTGGGTTAGCAATCTGTAGCATCAATGCATACAAAAAGACATGAAGGATAGTCACCAAACCTTAAGAGCAGTTACCGATGAGAAGACTCATGCGACTGAGAGACATTCACTCTTTTCCCATTTACATCCGTATTTCTGAATGTTTCAGAACAAGAATATATTCAGGCTTTATTACTGCAACTTTATAAAACAATGTCTATTAAGAAATTACAATCATGTATGTGGAAACCTAAAAATACCATAAGAGCAGAGTAAGTAGAGTACTATGGATTCTTAGCAGGGAGAGAAATGATCTTCAACTGGGAAAATTCTCCTGGAGTTGGGAGGTTATGAGGGAATCTCAACTCTGTCCATTATTTGTCATTTAGCACAATGGAATAGGCGACATCTTTTCTGTGAGATGATTCCCTAATACATGTAATGGCAAAATAGTCAAATGGTAAAGTCAAAGAGGACAGAATATGTGAAACCTTGGACATAGTAGGTCATATTGAAAGAAAAAAATCAGCCTGAGACCAGTCTTTTGTTCTTTTTCTGCTTATACTAGTCCAAAAAAAAAAAAAAAAAAAAAAAAAAGCCAGACCAGGATATATATCTATTGAAGATGGGAGCATCTGGGCCAGTTGTGGTTTGCCCACCCCATACAGAGGCACAGAAAAGCATGACCATCAATTGGGCAAACCCAGAAAAACCTCATTCTTCTTAATACGTGCTGTATGTTCAAATGAATAAACACTGTTTAAGCATATCGACCTGCCACAATTGATGGCCCTGATTACTTTGATCTTCTTAGCTTATTCGCTACAAGATAGCTTTGTCCCACACATCGTCAAAGAATTCTTTAATCAAATTTCATTTTTAATTTTCCATGAAAACCTGAAACAAGAGATTCTCTCACCTGTTTCAGAATTCTACAGAAAGCAGTGAAAATAAACTTACTAGTCAGCTGGAACACAGAAAATAAAAAAAAACCACTGGTCTTCTCACACACTGATTTAAAAGGGAAGACGCAATGTATACATTTTTTAATCAATAACTGCAATTATTTATACATACGCTCAATTTGTTGCTATGCAGACAGACCAGCTTTACTTTAAAGATTTTTAAAAGAATTCTCTTTGTCTTTAAAGAAGTTTGAATGAGATGAATCTGTTAGTCCTCCCAGCTCTACGATCCTATGTTTTATGACAGGAAATTCGCTCAAACAGCTGTTGTTTTTAAAATAACTAATTAGCAGTATTATAGCTGGCTACTAAAGTTAACTGGGGGAGGGGGAAAGCCTAGCACTAAAACAATGTATTATTTCAACCCATGTGATGATTCCACTAAATTTCCGATGTGACTGCTTTATTATAAAAATAATAACAATATCCATTAAGTACTGAGTGTATTATGTGCCAGACACTTTACTTGTGTCGTCTTCTTAATCTTGACGTCAATTCTATTAAGAAGATACCATAATTTCCCCATTTTACATATTAGAAAACAAAGTTTCAGGGGGTTAACTAACTTTCCCAAGGTTACAGAGATAAGAAACGGTGGAGCCAGCATTCCAATCCAGATTGATTTTTATGCCCAAACTTTCACTCTTATTCATTACACCATACAGTTTCCTGACTCACAGGTAAGCTTTTTCAGCAGAACAAACCAATTTTAATCTATTCCTTTGATTAAGCCATGGAGTGATAGACCAAATAATCTCTATAACAAGACTCCAGTATGGTAGGTAATAGGAGCCGATTTTTCCCATCACCGTCCATTCTGCATATTTTAATATATCCTTATATTTCTCTATAGTTATAATATAATGCTCATGCAAAAGGTATTGGAGACTATAATTATTTTCATCAAGTCTCAAGCACAGTCCTCTTTTAAGGGAATTCTTAGAAATATGTGTCTGAGGCCTTCCACCCACTCCCCATACATCCCTTTATTACTGAACCGTCAGGATGGTTCCCTTGACAAAGAGTCTGTCACTTTCATACCTAATAGCTAAATAGGATTGATATGATACCAAACAAATGCCTTTCCATTCGGGAGAATTTATACTTGAGAAAACACGTTCCCCCTCGGAAGACTCCATTTATCCATCAGGATGGATCATGGGGAGGGGTAACCGGGCAGTCCCCAAAGAGAGGATTTGCTCACCTGCTTTGATTTGTTGAGCTTTCAACCCTGAAAAGTATACCTCCAGATTAAGCGTGTAGATTATCTTCTCAACATCTTCTTGGTTTTGTTCATTTCTGTGGGAGAAGAGTAAGTGTTTAGACCCAAAGCATTTTCCAAATGGAACATGCAAGCCAGATCCTAAACATTTACCAAGAAGGCATACTCTGAGTCCAGTCAGATTACTTTAAACAGAAACACTGTTTGGCCAGAAATTACTTCATTACAGCGTTCACCATGGCTTCAAAAAGGATTCTATTTTGGCTAGCAAATACTTCCAAAACAACATTTCTAGCCATCCATGGGAAAGGAGTGAGTGCCCCCTGGTGAAAATGTGGGAAACATTTCCATATGTTATTTTTGGCTGGCAAGAAGGTGCAGATGTCTTCACAATAAAAATATACTTGCTAGGAGTGCTCGTCTCCTTGAGAAGAATTGGCACCATTTGGAGCACTAGATCTACAGTGTGGGAAAGACGCGCAAAGAGAGGAGGAAAGCCAAAGCAATTACCAAGATGCAGTAAAGAGGGCAGGCACTGAACTTACACAAGCTGGGGACCAAGGGTGACTTCTGTTTTATTTTTCATACCTGGGCTGGATGGTCTCTTTCTGTCCCATCAAAAGCCACTGTCCACCCATCTCCTACCCTGTTCGATGTCCTGGGAGGCTGAGTTTTAGGGACTGTATTAACATATTCCTTCACCTCTGGCTTCTAGTTGGGTTCAACCAAAGGAAGACACCAGCAGGTGATCAGAAGATGGGAGGAGAGTGACATTGGGGTATTTATACCCAGGCCTGACTCCTTGCAAGTCCAGGTTGGGAGGGATTGGATCCTGCAACTTATAGTCTCGGCTCCGTTGGACCGCTCTCTCCTATGCCTACAACTCTCTCTAGGGTCTGGTGAACCCTCCCTTCCAATGCCCCTGTCCGGCTTAGGAATAGTAATAGCACCTCACTAGTGCTGGTTTGGGGTATTCACCATTCTTTGTTGGGTTTCCTTAATCTCCCCCACACTTTTGTAAAAAAAATCCATGCAGTTAACACAGCTTCTTAGCCTGTGTGTCCCCTCTTTTCCATGTGTGCTCTGACTAATTCAGTACTTCATGCTATATTTCAAAATTTGTACAACAAGCATCTATCCTTAAGCAACTCCGGGGATGCCCAGGGTTCCTGGCAGGCCCAAATTCCAGCCCCACCAGTGCTGACCGCTTGGACTGGGGCGAAGCCAGAAGCATCACAACATAGGACCCCTGTTTTCGGGGTCCCACTTCACCGCCCCAGGCTCCAGTGGTTTATTTAGCCCCCCGCCACTCTTCTAATGCAAGCTGTGGGCTTCAACTGCACCTCTACATTTTGAACAGGAAAAGAAAGGCTCTGTTTATGTTCAGCCTTCACCCATCTCACCAGGAGGAAAGGAGAACAAGGTGTTCTGACAGGAGGAATGGAAAAGATTAAGCAAACAACAGACTGGTTCTGGGGACCTAGAGTTGGCAAACCTGGGCACCCTGCAAACCACAAGAACAGAAGGGCAGCCCACTGGGTCAGCTTGCAGGGCATCCAGCCTAGGGCTCTGCTTCCGACAAGAGAACACCAATGTAGTTCAACCTTGTCAGCTACACCTGTCCTGTAAACATCCGGGCTTCCTTCACTTAATCTTTTGTGAAACTGTCATCCAAGACTTCGCCTACATACATACTTTCTGACATTGCGAATGGCAGTGGTGAGGGCGGGGCATGGCCGTAGGCCCCAAAGCTGTGCTCAGCTCACAGAGCCACTCTTACTGTACCACAAGGGGCAGTTTTACTTAAACTTTCAGAGAGCAACCGTCCTCAGCTATCAAATAGAGATGATAATACTTACAGCGCAGGATGGTCTCAAGGGTAAATGAGATCATCTATATGAGGGGCACCATTCCAGACACAGAGTTGGCACTCGATGAATATGAGTTTTCTTCTTCCTTTCTACTTCCTGAAGCATTGAAGGTTCCACATCTTCACTGAAATGCAACGATTAGATCATCATGAAGAAAACTGCTGAGGACTGATGAACACAGAGATGGAATTGTTCGGCATCCAGGATGGTTTTTCTTGTTTCCTTTGGCATCTGCCCAGGATTGATTACACTAGGGATAATAAAATTTAAAATAAGAGCAAATTATTGAGGACTCATAATGACTGAAGACTCATGAATGATTGAGGAAACAACAGGCACTGTGCTGAGACTTTTTTTTAATTCTATGTTTATCCAAGATATAAATGTACATATTTAAATAGTCAAAGAGTTATACAGGTTTATACAAAGCGCAGCAATTCCCCACCCTTCACCCCACTTCTGTCTTCCCAGAGGCCACCACTGTCAACCCTCTGAAGAGATTATTTGGGTATTTACTGTCACTTCTCTAAACAGCATACTTATCACTTCGTTATTTTTTTTTAGTTCTAGACGTTATCTATGGACCCCTTCCTATAGATAATGACAACTGAGCTTTTGCTCATTCCCCTATCCCTCACCACACCTTTCCCAGTATAATTTTCCATTCTCCCAACTTCCCTCTAACTATTTTGTAATTTTGCTAGATCAATATTCAGTATTGACATTATGATTATGTAAATACTGTTCACAACTGAGTCATGAGCAAATAAATGATTACTTTTCTTTCCAACACAAATTTTAGTTGCCCGAGAGATAATTCTTGTTTTCTTATTTGTTTTGGGTTTTGTGTGTGTGTGTGTGTGTGTGTGTGTGTGTGTGACCTTATCATTAATTCAACTTCAAACTGTCTGTCTCTTGTCTAAATCTCTCTTCAGAATATTTAGGTGATCAAATATTCTGTCAATTTCCTGTTCTTGGAGGAATCTTTCGTGGAGGCCTCTGATATGCTCCAACCTGAAGTGAGTCTCCTCTGGGCCTCGTGCTCAGCTACCACCCTGGGCTCCTCCTTCAACAGCATCCTGTGGATTCCCGTTGCCTCTCTCTTGGGTTGGATCTCCTCTTTCCTGAATCCCATGTCTTGCTCTTCATTGGTTTATTTCCTCTTTTGAGTGAAGTAGATCCTTCAGTAGCTTCCTGAGAAAAGACATGTGGGAGATAAAAAATTTTTAAACACTGCTTACCAAAACACAAATATTTGATTGGTAGTTTGGCTGTGTACAGAATTCCAAGTGGGAATAAACTTTTTTCAAATTCTGAAGGCATTTCTCCCTTGTCTTCTAGCATCCATCATGGCTGTTGAGAAGTTTGAAATCATTTTGATTCCGGTCCTTTGCGGGTGACTACTTCTCTCTCTCTCTTTCTCCCCAATGTTCTGAGATATATGGATCTGAGTGTAGATCTATTACCATCCACTGTGCTGATAACCCAGTTACTCTCCCCATTTACTCTTCATTTCTTTTCCCTGCATGGTTTCCATTTTTACCACTTTGTTCTGTGGTTGCTCATTTCTATTTCTGTCTTTCAATGTTTAAGCTTTTTCTTACGTCTGGTAGTGTAGATGTCTGCTCTACTTAAGGATGTGGGGAGAATAAACGGAATAGAAGCGCTGAGTGGGAGATACTGCAAACTTCACCAGGTGATCTAGCTCGGCTTTCCCTTGCAAAATGTCCACAAACCAGATCAGATTCCCCAGAAAAGACTCTTTCCATCTCCTAGGAAGGAAAAAGACCTGAATGTCCCGCTGGAACCTGAATGAAAGGAAAGTTAGGGTGGTCATAGCAACTGGAACACAGTCATTCATTTAAATCCTATGTTTGCAGTAGGGTAACCCCAACTTCAGGTATGACTGGGCCCCCCAATCCAGACACCTTCTGTTTTAACGTCTCAAAAGAACGGTCTTCAGAGAGGTTGAAGGAGGGACAGTTTTCCAGCTATATGCCATAGGGGAGGGGATTTGAGGCTCAAACTGTTCTTAAAAGGGCTTTCAAGAGTTCCTCCTAGATTCACATCCTCTGCTTCGCCCCATCTTGTGGTCCTGATTCCAAGTCTTTGGGTCTGTGGTTTAAATCGGGTTGGTTTTTGGCTTCCCACATGGCAAGCTTAGGATTCCATCTCCTCAAGTGCTAAGTCACTTAATATTTTATTTATCAGTTAATGGCCTCCAAAAATGTGTTGCTCCTGTCTTCTCTCCCATTCATTTATTACAAACAAAAAAACAACTAAAAACTAAACAAACAAACAAAAAACCCCAACTCTTTTTAGTATCATTAGTATCATTTTGGTGATATTTAGGAGAGAATGAAAGTAAGTAAGTGAAATGCATGGACTGTAAATGTCGTCTTTACTCAGATGTCCCACTAAGGACTTTACATATATTATTTAATTTATTCCCCACACCCCTCCTGTACAAGTATCATCCCCATTTCACAGATGTGGAAACCAAAGCCCAGAGAGATTAATTTGCCCAAGAACATACAACCAACAGGAGGCATAACTGGGATTTGAGATCTGATCTGTCTGACTTCAGAGCCCCATTTTTAATCATCATACTGATATACAAGGCCCAGAAATGACATAGACATAAGGAGAAAAACACACGGATGCAACTAAACCCTGTAGTCTGAAGTTTCTTGTGGTCAGCAGACATTATATGAAAACTGGACTGGATTTGAATTAAAATGCATCGCACAAGTAATTGTAGTATAATGTCTTGGGCTTAAACAATTGTTTGAAAGTTTGATTACAACTGGCATCGTATTGGATCATAATAAAATGGGTAACATTCTAAATAAAATGCTATAACGCAAAGGAAGGAGACTTTGAAATTTGAGCTCTTTCAGGGGGCATTTTGATCAAAGGCAGTAATTTCATCAGAGGTACTACTTCAGCTGGTAAAATAAGGCAGACCTAATCAGCAAACTTTTTTATAATTTGAATATGTGAAATTAAATTTTCGCTCACAGTTCCCACTTGTCTTTGCTTTTTCATAAAGTGTTTGAGGGAGTGAAAGACAACTCGTAATGTTTTCTTCTATGAGACGAGATCTTCTTTGGCGTAATACTCCTAGACTCTCTCTGGCCTTCTGTCACCCAGCCTCGGATGAGGGAAAGGTGGGAGAAGACATCAGAAATGCATAGTTCTCACTCTTTCTCTTCTTTCCTTTTTGTATGCTGGTTGTCTACTGGAAGCATCTTTCCTCCTTGCCCTACAGGTCAGGGCTGCCTGTGACGAGTGTGTAAATGTGTGTATCAGTCAGAGTTCTGCCAGAAAGACATTTATTACAAGGAATTGGCTTCTTCAATCGTGGGAGCTGGCTAGGCAAGTCCAAAATACACAAGGCAGACTGCCTGGGCAGGCTGGACACTCTCAGTCAGGAGCTGGTACTGCATTCCACAGGCTTAATTGCTTCTTCCTCAGGGAAACCCCAGTTTTCGCTCTTAAGGCCTTTCAACTGATCAGATCGGGCCCACCCAGATTATCCAGGACACTCTCCTTTACATAAAAACCACTGATTGTAGATGTTAATCCCATCTGCAAAATGCCTTCACAGCAACACCTAGCTTAGTGTTTGACTGAATAACTGTGTACTAACCTAGATGATACATAAAACTGCCCGTCACAGTGTATAAGCTCATGGTTGACTCAGACCTACCTAAGGCACATTCTCAGATGCCAGCTTTCCTTGCCACATAGTAGGTGCTCAAGAAGTACTTAATAAATGCACATATGATATTCTCAACTGTTTACCCTTCTCTTTTTTTTTTTTTATTAAATTTATTGGGGTGACAATTGTTAGTAAAATTACATAGATTTCAGGTGTACAATTCTGTATTACATCATCTATAAATCCCATTGTATGTTCATCACCCAGAGTCAGTTCTCCTTCCATCACCATATATTCGATCCCCCTTACCCTCATCTCCCACCCCCCACCCCCCGCCCCCCTTTGCTTACCCTTCTCAATGCATTTGGAACTCAGGATGCAAGAAAGGTTATGGTCCATTGCAGCCCCTCAAACTCACCCTGTCCTTCCTCCATCTCCCAGGCTGAGTTCATTAAGTTTGAGGAATGGCAGATGCCAAGAGAGGTGGTCAATATAAGAAATAATACATCATTATTGGTTGGTTGCTGTGGCTTTATACACAGCAATATAAAATGGACACAAGCATTTTGTGTCTAAAATGTTCACAGCAGCACTCTTCATAATAGTCCCAAACTGGAAACTACTCAAAAGCTCAGGAATGATGGAATGAATAAATAAATTGTGGTTTGGTCACACAATAGAGTACTCTTCAGTAATGCGAGTGAACAATCTACAAATACACATAAAAATGTGGATGGATCTCACAAATATCAAGTTGAATGAAAGAAGTCAGAAACAAAAGAGTAAACACACTAGGATTTTTCACTATAAAGTACAAAAATAGGTGAAACTATCCAAAGCTGTTAGAAGTCAGAATAGAGGTTTCCCTTGGGGGGATGGTCACTGGAAGGGAACATGAATGGGTCTGGGGGTGTAGAACTCTTTAGTTTCCCAATATGGGTAGGAGAGGCATGGGTATGATTAATTTGTAAAAGTTCAACAAACTATATGGTCAAAGGGTATAAACTTGTAGTTATAAAATGAACAAGTTCTGGGGATCTAAATTCAGCGTGGTGACTAAGTTAACAGTACTGTATTATGCACTTGAACATTACTAAGCGAGTACATCTCAAATGTTATCACCACAAAAAAAATTGTAGTTATGTGAGGTGACAGATGTGCTAACTAACCTTGCAGTGGTAAATCGTTTTGCAATGTATATGTGTATCAAACCATCACATTACATACCTTAAACTTACATGTTATATGTCAATTATATCTCTAGGAAGCTAGAAAAAAATAAAATTAAATAAGCTCAACAAACTGTAGACTTGTGTCAGCTCCCCTGGTAATACTTAATTAAAAAGTTTAACACATATATCATAGTGACTATACTGGGGGTTTTGGAAGTAGGACACTCCTTTCATGCCAATGCATGGTTATAGATGGATTCAGATTGTCTGAAAATGAATTCCCCAAATGTAGCTTACAATTACTTTCTTGAGTTCTGCTGGCTCTCATTTCTAGTTACTAATGCCTTAAAATGTACATAATATATTTCCTAAGGGTTAGCTAGAGATATGAGGCCAAACGAAAACTAAAAATTGGAGTCGTTCTATCCTTGAATGTCCTCTACAATATCTTTGCTAAATAACCAAAGTACTGTCTAGGTAATAACCATTTATTAGATACCAACAACATCTTGAGTTTTATGCCAGTCCCTGGGGGATACAGTGGCAAGGAAAATGGGTACATGGGTGGCCCTCGGGAAACTTACATTCCACAGGGGTCTACTTCAACTTAACCAGTAACAACTTAACTCATTATTTCACAAGGGAGCCCATATTACTCCAGGTAACTTGTTCGACATAACTTCCTTAGGTTAAGCCCAAATCTCTTTCCCTGTGTCTTTCAGTTCGATCTCTGATTTAATAGAACAAACTTCTGGAGCCTCCTTTCCTTGGGACTAAATGGCTTTGATTTCTTTCATTGTATCCTTTTTTAATCTGTTTCAAGTCCCCCGACTTCCCCCACCCCTCCTAGGACAAGCACCAACTGGCAAGACTTTTGTTAAAGTATTGGACTCAGAAGCAGATACAATATTCTAGATGAAGCTTGATCGAGAGCAGGGTTTTTCAACCTCGGCATTACTGACATTTGGGCCAGGGGAATGTCTGTCTTGTGCACGACAGGATGTGTAGCAGCTCCCCTGGTTTCTACCTGCTCGATGAAACCAGCAAATCTGCCCCAGCTGTGACAATGAAAACTGTCTCCAGACATTACCAAATGCCCCCTGAGAAGCAGGTTTTCAGTGTGGACTTTCTATGTCTACCTGCACACCACCACGCTGCCAATCTTGCACGGACTTCCCTGGTACTAACTAGATGTTTGTTCTTCCTCGCTCTGAACTACATCCCGCAAAATAAATACACCCTTGAATAAAATAAAGTGGAATTAAAAAGGCAATCACCCAGAGAAAAACAAACATTGCATTGTGCCCCTATAAAATAGAATCTCTCTCTCTCTTTCTCGCTCTCTCTCTCTCTCTCTCTCTCTCTCTCTCTCTGTGTGTGTGTGTGTGTGTGTGCTTTGTAAAATAAAGTTAATAGCTTTATTTTACATCAGAATGTCTCTTTCAGGAAGAACTGCCAGAGTAGAGTTAAACAGACAAAATTTGAGTCTCTATGACCAGATGGAAGAAAACCAAGGTCCAGAAACAAAGTGCGCACACATTTAATTCCCCCTCCAAACTCATCCCCCAGCCCATTATGGTGGGGAAGGGAACAAAATAATTTATGGGAAGGAGAGGGATTCAGTAGACTGTTAGGCTCTTAGAATCCTCAAGAGTTGTACAAGTCAAAATCAAAAATTGGGTCTTCATCATATGCTTAATAAGCACATCTTGAAACTGAATACCAGCCCAGTGTGTAAAAAGTAGACACTGAGAAATTAGGCAGGCGGTGTGGTTTTACCCTGGAACCCAAGGAGTATCTTAATCAGGCTGAATTCAGTTTAGTGGGTGGACTTTTGGAAAGGACAATAGATTGGATCTTGGTTAATTTTTTAAACTATAGAAATCTAAGTTTGTTGCTGTTGTTAGCTTAACATGTAATATGTTGGTACATACTAGAATTCTCTGCATAGAATGAGATCAGCTTGCCACCAAATTACACTTCTGGAACAGGGCTGTGCTAGCACTTAGCACAAGAAGGTAAACAAAGTGACCCACTCTTTTCTTCTTTTCTGTCCATAGTATATGTATTTTGAGTTTTCCTACTTACTTGGGGAAGTGAGGGGACATATTATTTTATTTTTGGTGTGCATAACTGGAGGAATTCCTTAAAGCTTGGGGTGGGAAGCAGGCGGTGAAAGGCCAGTGGTTGATTCTTTTGTTTGGTTTTTATTGTGCATGACTAAATGTATTAGACATGTTGGATCACAGAGAATATGCATCTGTGAAGCACGGCACTGTTGAATTTGTATGTGTTTTGCCTACTAATATCAGTTGCCCTTTCCAGCTACAAAAGGAGGCCTCCCTACTAACATGATATCTGAATTACTTTAATAAAACTAGAGACAGAGCATGCTATGTGACTCTTCTGTGAGAAACAAGAGGCCCTTCCCCAAGCCTTTATATATAATGATTTTTCTGTGATTTGCGTTTTCTTTAAAAACAAAATAGGAAAAGACCAGGGATGCGGAGGCAGGAAGCGTGGCACAGGAAAAGGAGTGATGAATATAACAGGTCTTAGAAATGACTCTGAACTACAAATAAAAGCACGTTTTTAATCTTTTCAACAAAAATGTGTTGAATCTGTACTATGTGAAAAGGGATTTGGCTTGGCGAGGTCATACTCCACATGGTTGCTGGAAAGCTACTGATTCAGACAGACCAGTTTTTAAATATATGGGATGGTTTTTATTCTTCTGTGGATGGAGGAGTCATAAAGTATTGACTGGGCTACTACTAGACACCAGGGGGAGAAATCTGAACGCCGTAAGGTTTTCATCAGCTTTATTGTCATTCCTTGGGAGAAGAAAAATGAGATTTACTTAATCGCAGAAGTATGACAAATTTCTTCAAATCTCCAAATGATTTTCAGTGAAGATTTTCAATTGAGAGAGATTATTTAGGGGGGAAATCCTTGAAAACGTCTTTGCATCATGTTTGAAAATCACTCGCCAGGAGGATTACTGCTCGCTTTATTGCTATGTCACAAAGCCAGGTGCTTTGTATTTAAAACAAAGGTAATGTGGCTGATATCGGACAGGTCACCTGACCGGTGTGAGGAATCTGATTGCTCCTGGCTCTCCCTCTACTAGGTGACCTTGATTTGGTCATTTTCTTTCTCTATACCTAGTTTCCCCATTTGGACAAGGAGGACTTTGGGCTAGATTATCTCTAAGGCCCCAATAGCTCAAAGAAATCCTAAGATTAAATCCGTTCCTGCCTGCCAGGCAACTATCACTCTGAGCAAGCATATTTGCTCGCCTGAATGGTTGTGCTTCCTCCTACACATAATTGGAGATATTTTATACCTGAAGTTACAATTTCATCACTTACCTACCCCATATCATTTAAGGTCTGCTCATGCTGCTTTGAAGTTCAAAGAAAGAGAAGTCTGTGTATAAGGAGAATGGCCCCTTTGAAATGCTCCCTCCGCAGCTGCAAGCTCTGTGGATCCTGCACTGTACCAAGGCGAGGAGGCTATTGTGATGCAGATGTGCTCCAAAGAGCGTCTGCAGCAAGAACATTGCCATGGGTCTTCCCTGTATTTCTTCTATTATTCATAGAACACAATGTAAATGAAGCCATAAATTTTACCCCCCACACTAGATGTAGAAAGAAGATAATGGAAATTGTGAATTATAAATGAATCACTGTTATTGTAATTCCTTAAGGATTCTGATGGAGATGATTAAATTCATGCAAAGACACAGATTCTAAACTTTTATGCCTGAGTCCTTAGTAACGCTGCTTGGAATTTCACAAGGAATGGACAAGAGATGATCTTCATTTCTCACTTACCCGGCAAATTATCTCACAGATAATCTACCTAGGCCTGGACAAATCATCTTAGGAAAGATGAAGAATTCATTCCTGGGGGAGGGGAGAGCGTTGTAAAATATGTGTGTCTTCCAACTATTCAGACGTATTGTTCAGGATCCTAAAACTCAAAACAGTTGAAAGTTTCAATACTGAGTTCTCAGAATTTTTTCAGAAAACTGGAGAGGAAAAAAAAGCAAAAATAATTAAAAGTCATTATCTTTCTTAAAAAAAAAAGGTCCAGCTATCTAATGGAGTCAAGGATGCAGATATTTGCCCACCTAAATTTATTCTGATAACATCCTGGTCAACAATTATTCTGTCCATCATGGTATACAATTCTTCTAAATAACGATGGTGGGCTACGAGAGTCAGAAGCTGTTCTGGTTTTGATAACGATAGAAAGTGGTTAGAAATACTTCACTGATCTGAGACAAAGTCTCTGGAAATGTTCAACCTTAATCTACCTTAATCTTGTGTCAGACTTTCAGAAGGTTACAGCCCCCAAAAATGAGATTTGAGATGATATTTAACAGTTCAAGTGTCATTCCGGAAAGAGTTCTCTTGCAGAACCCCAAAATAGATTTCTGACATTTTATACTATCAAATATGCATGAATAGATAAAGATATAGGCACATGCAGACTTTGGTTCAGTAGCTGTTTTCTACTCTCAAACACAAAATAATTTAAAGTTTAGAACATATGTGATCATGCCGGGTGTAAAGGTATGAGTGGAGAGTCTCCATAAAAGATGCTAATATTCACCAAAATGTAGTGGAGGCAAGATGAGCTACGAGTTCTTGGGCAGCCAAAACCCCTTCCCTGATCCTCAACATTCTTACCTGTGAAACGAACACTTTGGATTAGATCGTCTCTAAGGTAATTGACTGCACTAAGTCTCTCCATTCTTGAGAAAGCAAAACGAGATGCCATTGTTCTTTCTTTATCGGGCCTGGGCTATGAAGTACAGTAGAGGCTAGGACCCTGAAGTGAAGCAAAGTCTTGCCACCCCAAAAGTGTGCCTTTGACATAAGGGTTTTCATCTGGTTACTAAGAAACAAAAGATTCAGAAAGAACGCTTGACCTCCCCGCCCCCACACTTTCCTGCCTAAGAGATTCAGATGGACAGGCCTGATCCAGGAAGGAAATCTTAACATATTACCTTAGCAGTAGATATAAAGAATCCAAGCAGAGCCTGTTAACTAGGACCCCCAACTCTCATCATCCCCATGCCCACCCCGACACCCCTGCCCGTGTCCCATTGCTTCTGGGTTGCTTAGAAGGAATTTGCCTGCCACGTGTGCTCCACTCTACCTCAGATCCCTGTAAATTGCCTATTTCCATCGAACCTTTGGACCCCTGTCCCCTTTCTCCTTTGTCCATAATGGCATATAAATTTCAACTTCCCAATGCATTTGGGGGTCTCATATCTTATGACACCCCCAGCACGTACATCTGTAATACACTTTGGACATTTTCTCTTGTGAATCAGTCTCTGTTCATTTCACTATTCGGCCAGCTTGAAGAATTTAAAAGGTGGGAGGAAAAAATATTATTTTAGCCCCTACAATCCCACAACCCTCTGTCTTGAGGATTTAGGAATGTCCCGGAAGTCTTGAACAGAGGTTGTCTACGTGGGACTGTAAAAAATAATTTTCCTCCCATGTTCTAAGTTCTCCTGGCTGAGCTAAAAATCAATGTAACGGGCAGATTAACAGGAGAAAATGTCTAGTTTATTATACGAATGTCTATTCGGAGGTCATTAAGAATATGAAAACCCAAAGAGGTGTGGTGCAGTTGAGGTGTATATGCCATTTTGTCAAAGGAGGAGGGGGCAAGGGTCTGGGATTTCAAAGGGGAAATGAGCAATTCACAGGTAGCCAAGGCAGACGGAACAGGTGATAAACAAATTCCTGCTGAGTGACCCAGAAACAATGGAACAGAGGGGAGGAGCTAGCAGAACAGGTTTTTGCAAGGATCCTTCCTGTCTACCATATTCAATTCAAATTAGGTTAAGGTGAAAATCCTCAAGGTGAATATGCTAAGACTCCCTTCCTGAAGCAGGCCTTTCCTTCCAATTACCTTCCCCACCCAGAGGAAGGGGGAGGGGGTCAAAGGTTCTATCTGAGCCTTTTGTGTCTTAATAACCAGATAAAGATCAATATCCCAAAAGGCACATTTTGGGGAGGCAAAACTTTGGTCTCCTGCTCTATATAGGGCCACATTTGGGGGCACATACAAGGCCACAGCAGCTGACAGATTAGTATGTTGCAAGGTAGGGGGGGCGGGGGAGGGTCGGGTTCCTGGTGGAATAAACAAAAAAAAACAGCCATATCCTGAAGCTCCAGGTTCTGGAATGTCTCCTTCGCTCCAGGACAAAGATATGAGAACTTGCCTTAAGGTTAATAAATTATCTAAATCCCTTTTGGCCGGACAAAGGAGCAGATCTGATAGCTAGGAATGGGTTATTTCCTTAATCCCTTCAGGATGGGCAAACAAGACAAACCTGGCAGATGAATTCCATTAGAAGCCTCTAGCCCCCTTCCCCAAGCAGGCAAGGGAAGGTATAAAAGCAAGAGCTTTTGCCTCAGTCACTGGGCTTCCCAGTTTTGAGTAACCCCTCCCGCCGGGAGCTGCAACCTCTTCTCATGCCTTTAATAAACTATCTTCCTTTACAACTCGTTGCCTCTCCCTGGTCCGTGCGTCCCTTCTTTGGCTTCACGAGACACGATCCCGGCACTCACTCACTCAAAAGTCCCCTACATCATTTGGAGACTCACAGAGAAATATTCCTACGTCATAGCTACTAGCAAAGAGGCATCTTTCCGGTTGCCGAAGGTGAGAACGACTAGTGATCTGAGGGCGCCAATTCCCGCAGCTCCTAGACATGGCCGTCCATGACGCTCACTTGAATGGGTGCTCGAGTGGAGGCCAGGCAGTGTCTCAGAGGAAGTCCTGTCTGGCCCATACCAGCCCGTTAGGTCCGCTTGCCAGAGCCCATCCACGTGTTTCCTTCCTCCCAGGCCCTCCCGACAACTTCAGGATATTCGCCAGCATCCAGTCAGGAAAACAGAATTTAGGCCAATTTGTGGGCTTTTAATGTGGAGAACCAGTTACAAAGGTGTTAGAAAAGTTGACAGAGCCATCAGGAGACAATGAAGCAAGATGGAGAGCTAAAGGGACAAAGGGAGGAGGCAGTGTTCCCAGAGCCCAGATGCCCCTTCCACGCTGGAACCAGAAAGGAGATGCTGCTGGAACCATAGAGGTGATGCAGCTGCTGACAGAGACGCCACCAGAAGCAAAGAGAAAAGGAGCAATGCCCTGATGTCTCCCTCCTCTCACCCTCTGACACAACACCTGGGCCACACCCTAGACAAACCCACCTGGAGGCCAGATGGACAAGAGAATCTGGGAACGGCGTCTGCAGAGGTCAATACTGAGATGCAAAGCAGAGCAGTGGAAGGGTGAGAACTGGGTCTCAGAGCAAGCAGGCAATGACCCGCACACCTGGGAAATCTTTTCTCGTATTACGAGCCTGAGGTTTTCCTCTAAGGCGTAGGCTTTTGGAACTCACAACCAAGAAGAGACTCTTTTCTTTGAATTTCTGCTAAGACAGTGAAGGTGGAGTGTTTGGCCGACTGAATGGAGAAGTACCAAGAGCTGGAGAGAAATGCAAGAAACTGAAAACACATGGTGAATACTTTTCAAATGTTCCACCATCACATGTTCTGCTTTATGCTCACTGTGACTCTTCTAGGCTCATTGCAATAACCCCGTAAATAAGTTTCCCATCATTGCCTCCCAGGATGAAAATTTCTTCCTGCATGTGGAAAAAGTCACCTCAACTTGACTCACACAATGGTTGTGTTTAATGAATGTCAAAATGGACACATCAGTTCTCATCAGACCGATAATACTCTTCACCTCGTTTTGTGAGTGTCACAGACCCAGCCCCTATTAGTTCTCTATATATTCCAACCGTAAACACTAGGAGACAAGTGCCAATGACTTGTCCTTCCAAACAAGTCAAACAAGGACGTAGGCAGAGGCCCTTTTCCACCCTCATTTCTGACTCACGGTGTTGGGTGGGAGCAGCACCCACTGCTTCTCTTTTTGTTACATGATTCAGACTTGTAATTACCCATACAGTCTCTTTCCCTGACATTTTAAGCTCAAATTTTGTAGGGACTGTGTCAGTGGGATTCACCAATACTTCCCTAGTTCCCGAATGCCTGGCACCTAGCAGGCATTTCCTAAATATTTGGGGAGTGACTGGGTGAATAAATGAATAGGATTGCCTTCAGGCATGTTGGAGAGGTATTTTCCTCTCTGGAAAGACAGCCTTTCACAGAAAGAAGGAAGCACAAAAGATTTCATGGGCCCAACTTACCTGCCTGATGGCTGGCCATGATCCCCAGTCTCTACACAGATGCACCTCTCAGGGTTCACATACATCGTCCCACGTAGCTCCTGTTAAGTTGTTCTAAGTGGCAGGCTCATATTTAGGCCATATCAGACGAGAAAGCAGTTGACAAGGATGAACTGAACATTCTGAGGTTACAGGAGCATTTGGGATTTAGGCTTGAGAATAGCAACTTCAATTAAAATAATTCTTTCCAAGTACAATTTGCAAAATGTAATCTTACGTCTGGCTCTCCTCGAAAATCTTTCACCTTTTTATGACATTTCCATAATTACTTTTTGAGAGGAAAGTTTCTTTTTCCAAAAACTGTGGGTTTCTGAAAAACCAATGATTCCTTCCTCAGCCCCATAGTTCTGGAGCTAAGATTAAAGCTGAGTTTAAGCTCCAGTTTATACCGAAAATTTAAATCAATGGATGGGTACGTAGGTGTTTACAAACCACCTGAAGTATTAAAATATGAGTGTGCAAAGAAGAGGCTCCCAAGCATAATAGCTCCTCCAAACCATCTCAGATCATTTTCAATGTGTATTTCCAAGTCTCTCCCTAGAGATTCAGGTTCAGTAGGCCTGGAGTGGAACCCAGGAATCTGCATCAGAAAGTTCCCCAAGTGACCCCATTGATCACACTGGGGAACCCACTAAGTTCTCCTCCATCTCTGACATTCTAAGCATCTCAGTCTTTTCATCAGCAAGAAGCACTTGTCCCAGCAGCCCCTACTTTGTAATGTCATCGTCAAAGGGCAAGAGTTGTCCCAGGAGTGTTCATTGGTCGCTCTCATCAGTGCTGACAATAGCCACTGATCACTGAGTGCTTTTGACACAGTCCAGCTCTCAGCACACACCCAACTGAGCTAAGGGCTTTTCAAACACTACATTAATTCTTGCAGTAATCGTCCCAGGAATAATACATATTATATATTTTATAATATGATATAATATAGTATAATATAATATATAAAATATAATATAATGTATAATATAATATCATATATATCATATACATAACTTGTTTATCCAGTATGAGAACCCGCCTCCCACAGTTGAGGCAGCCAAGGCTTTGAGAGGCTGAGAAGCTTGCCCAAATCCCCTAGTGTGGGAGTGGTGGCAGCAGGGTTTGAACTCACAGCTATCTGATTCTAAAACCATAGGTTTAACCACAATCTAGACCATCTGTATGACAAAGGGCACAGGACTCCCATTTAGACAGAGGTATGGGGAACAGAGACAAGATTCAAATCCCAACCATTTCCTCTCAACAAAAAAGCAACCACGAAGTAAACAAAGACATACAGAAGGGCAAACATACCCATCTGTTTTCCAAGCAAAAATCCTGCGGCTGGCATTATTTACAATAGCCCAAAAGTGGAAACAACCTGATGTCCATCCACATATGAATGAATAAACAACATGTGGTCCATACATGCAATAGAATATTACTCAGCCTTTAAAAAGAATGAAATTCTGATACATGCTCCCATACGGGTAAACCTTGAAAACATTATGCTAAGTGAAACAAGCCAGCCAAAAAAGGACAAATATTGTAAGGGTTCAATTACACAAGATACTTAAAATAGGTCAATTCTGAAAAAATGCTCAACATCACTAATCATCAGAGAAATGCAAATCAAAACCACAATGAGATATCACCTCACCCCGGTCAGAATGGCTATCATCAACAAGACAAACAATAACAAATGTTGGAGAGGCTGTGGAGAAAAAGGAACCCTCATACGCTGTTGGTGGGAATGCAGACTGGTGCAGCCGTTATGGAAGGCAGTGTGGAGGTTCCTCAAAGAATTACGAATAGAATTGCCATATGACCCAGCAATCCCTCTTCTGGGTATCTACCCAAAAAATCTGAAAACATTTAGAGATAAAGACACGTGTGCTCCAATGTTCATTGCAGCTTTGTTTACGGTGGCCTAGACATGGAAACAACCAAAATGTCCTTCGATAGATGAATGGATAAAGAAGTTGTGGTATATATACACAATGGAATACTATTCGGCAGTAAGAAAAGATGATATAGGAACATTTGTGACAACATGGATGGATCTTGAGAGAGTAATGCTGAGCGAAACAAGTCAGACAGAAAAAGCAGAGAACCATGTGATTTCACTGATATGTGGTATATAAACCAAGAACAACAAAAGAACAAGACAAACAAATGAGAAACAGAAACTCATAGACACAGACAATAGTTTAGTGGTTGCCAGAGGGTAAGGGGGGCGGGGGGTGGGGGGTGGGAGATGAGGGTAAGGGGGATCGAATATATGGTGATGGAAAGAGAACTGACTCTGGGTGGTGAACACACAATGGGATTTATAGATGATGTAATACAGAATTGTACACCTGAAATCTATGTAATTTTACTAACAATTGTCACCCCAATAAATTTAATTAAAAAAAAAAAAAAAATAGGTCAATTCATGTAGAGCCAGAAAGAAAAACATAGGTTACTAGGAGCTGGGGCACAGGGGAAGGAGAGTTATTATTTAATGGATACAGAGTTCTGTTTGGGGTGATGAAATAGTCCTGGAAATGGTTGCACAACACTGTGAATGTGCTGAATGCCACTGAATTTAACACTTAAATGTGATTAAAATGGTGTAAAAAAAAAAAAATTTCACACAACTGCACCTCCAAACTGGATTGATCCCAAAAATACAAGAAGGGTTTAATATTAGAAAATCCATAAATGTACTTCACCTTAATAGACTAAAGGGATAAGACATTTTTTAAAATCCTGTTACTGTCACTGAGCCCGAAGTTATTTCCTATGCTAATAACTCCCAATCAAGTCTTCTTGAAATGTTTAAGGATGTAAAGTTGGGTGTCAACAAGATACCCCAGTGGCAAAACAGCACCAGTTTGAGGGTCATTTGTACAGTTTCCTATTTCTCTATTTTACATTTTCCTTCTGTTTATCCAGACAAGTCAACTCAATAAACATATGGACTGTCCTTTAAAATGTGACTTATGGGACTGTTTAAGTACCCATCACTGCAGGTTCTTCCCCCCCCCCCCCCGCCCTCCTCCCCACCCCCCCACACTTCCAGCTTCACCACTCCCCAGGACTTCACATTGCACATGTTTCATCCAAGGAAACTTTCTAATAGACTTCCATTTTCCCCATTGCAAACAGTGTGGAGTTCCCCATTCACCTGTAAAGAGACTTTAATAGAACAGTTCTTTACAGCTTTGAGAGAGGAAACATGAAAAAGTAACAGACTCTATAAAATCACAACCTGAATTAGTCTGCAGAGGGATATTCACCAAATTCTACAAGGTCAAGGTCTAGGGAACTCCTGCTTGTCAGTGTCAAAGAGGTAGGTAAAGAACAAACAAGAATAAAATGGTTTACTCCACATGGAATAGTATCATGAATTTACAAACGTGGTTCATACTAAATATTTCCAAGGCTTTGGGTAAGTTTGTGGCTGATATCATCATTCTGGATTATTAAATCAATACTAATTAATTATTAATTATATATCATTTACATTTAAGGAACTTAGAATAAATAATGCTACTCACCGAGTTCCAAAGAATTACGACATTAAGGGAGGCTAGATTAATTCATGGATCAGACAGCAAAAGTGGGACACCAACAGAAAGGAGTCGATGAGTCCGCCTCAAGTTACCAACTGGACAAATCGATCAATCTGACCCAAGTACATCCAGATCTGGGTACCCTTGCCAGAGAGAATCCTGTCCTACTCCTGTGCTCACTATGCTCTACTCTCAATCTTGTTTCTTTTTTGTTGTTGTTTTTTTCAATATGGAACGCTTCACGAGTTTGCATGTCGTCCTTGCACGGGGCCATGCTAATCTTCTGTGTATCGTTCCAATTTTAGCATATGCGTTGCCAAAGGGAGCACTCACTGTTGATTCTAACAGGCCATGCCCCTGCCTGCCTGGGGGCCTTTGCACATGCTGCTTCCTCCACCCAGAATGATCTCCCTGGAGAACTCTGCATGTTTGCAGAAACTGTCTTTCAGATGTCAGCTTAAATGGCTCTTCCTCTGGGTGACTTCACTGACTCCAGACTACTAGGTCCCTCTGTTACACACCCCTGAGCATCCTGTCCCTGTCCCTTAGTAGCCCTCATCACTACTGGAATTAGCAGCTTACGTAATTAGTTCATATCTGTCACTCCCATTGAACTCTAAGCTCTAGGAGAGCAGAAATGACTCCATATTTATTAGGACTGGCTACGTATTTTACAGACGCAGTACAAAATGAAAATGTAGGGACTCTTGTTTGAACATTATTAAGAATTTCAAGACAGCGACAGAACATTAAACGAAGCATAGGACCCTCCTAAGCATGTGGTCTCGGGGAATTGCACAGTCACGTGCTCAGGAAGCAGCTCTGGTCTTTTATCATTCACCACTGTATCCCCAGATCACAGCACAGAGCTTCGGACGTAGTAGGTGGCCAACAAATATTTGCTTGTTTATAAGTAGATGGAGTGCAGGAATTCTGGGGCACTTTCCTCTTCCTTTGTTCCACCCATTTCTCATCACTTCAAGCCAAGAAACGTGATTCCTACTATGGTCACTCCTTTGCAACCAGCTTTGCACAGCTTTCTTTAAAAGTTAGAAACTTCTCCAGCAGCCTCATTCAGGGCCCCTAAGATAGATTCGTTAGACGTTGCCGCTGAGAAATGTATTTTCATGTTTTCTTAAAGGAGATTCCAGTGCATCCTTCAGTGAACTGTTCTTGAAGAGGAGGGAAAAATCAATGCTTTCAGATAGCATTACCTTGCCCTGAATAATCCTGAAGCGGCCCGTGACTTACTGTAGAGAGTATAATTGAAGTGAGGATAAACTGCACACCATTTCAAAGTCTACTAAATTGAAACCGTTCTTTTTGTTGACACATGCTTGGGAAGCTGTAGATAATGTGATTTAAAATAAATACACTGGCCCAGTATACTTATATAATTGAAATAAATATGGAATAACCCATAGAGTCCACAGACAGTTGGGTAAATTAACCCCTTGCATATCAGGTGATACGGCACCTACACGAGAAGACGAATATGGCACTGAGTACATTTGGGGGAGGAAAGGGTACACACCCCCAGATGAAACAGACACTTTCAAGTGTTGAGTTTTTAAAGACTTGGCCTAGGTTTGTGCAGAAAAATCCTGCCGGGTCATGAGTCCTCTCTTGACTCTCCCACCATGCAATTCTGTTGAGTCAATATTAAGGGCCCCTGGCATCCCAGGGCAATAGCTACAGTGGATTTTAGAAAGGGAGAGAAAAATAAAATAGAAAGGGAAAGAGAGAGAGACAGCAATGAATCAGTATTCCTTCCTCTGATGGTCCCCAGGGAACAAAAAAGGACAAAACACCTAAAGCTACATTAAAATGATTTCGTCAGGGCCCTTTTGAGCAATCTTGGAATGTGTAATTTCTCCATCGGGACATAACTGAAGACCCAAGGAGATTTGTATGTATCAGTTAGGTTTCCATCACAGAAGTGGAGCCACCATGAGCGACAGGACAGACAGGTCTGTTAGAAGGTTAGGTCATCCGCCATCACTGGAGCTGGTCAGTAGTCTGTGAAGGTCTGTTAGCCTGTGCTTAGCCCTGAAACTGATGTAGGTGATGTTGGATCTGCTGGCAGTTTCTGAGTGTGGGCCGGGATCGTGTCTCATGAAGCCGAAGAATGGACACACGGACCAGGGAGAGGCAAAAAGTTTTAAAAAGAGGATAGTTTATTAGAGGCAGGAGAAGAGGTTGCAGCTCCCGAGCAGCAGGGGGTCCCTAATGGGGAGTGTCCCATGACTGAGGCAAAAGCTCTTACTTTTATACCTTCCCTTGCCTGCTTGGGGAAGGGGAGCTGTTTGAAGAAGGGAACTGTTTGAGGAAGGGAACTGGCGGCTTCTAATGAAATTCGTCTACCAGGTTTGTTCTGCTTGCCCATCCTGAAGGAATTAGCAAAGTAACCCACTCTTTATCTATCAGATCAGCTCCGTTTGTCAGGCCAAAATGAATTTGATGATTAACCTCAAGGCCTTGTTACATTATGTCCTGGAGCCAAGGAGTGATTTCAAAACCTGAAGTTTTAGGATATAACTGTCTTTGTTTATTCCACCAGAGACCTCCCTGTCTACCTAGGGACATGCTAACTCTCCTGTATCAAAATCAGCAGCCTCAGCCATTGCAAGAAGGAAGGTAGACATGACATGAGGGTGGATAAGGCCTAAATGGAGCCAGAAGAACGTTGTACAACCATGAGGAGGAACCGGAATGCGTGTCTGGCTCTCACAGGAACCCACATCGATCTCTTACCGCCTCCACACCAGCCGGGTGATGAATCTAAACATTTTGGATCTTACAAGGGAAGACAGTATTTGGCCAGAGAAAAATAACATTAAGAATTGTATTGTCGGTTGCCATTTTTAACGTTTAAGATAAACGTTAAACTGATTTATCAAAAAGCTGACTGTCTCATCAGAAAGAAAGTGGCCGTCCTTGAGCTTACATTCCAGGTGTGCGTGCATAAAGGTAAAGAGGGTGGGAGAGGAAAGACCATAAATTCAATAATGGTAAGTAAAATTAAAGAATAAGTAAAATGAAAGCAATAAAACAGAGTTTAGTAAAGAACAAATGGGGCTGAGGAGGCCCCTGGAGCTGGGGTGGTTGGGAAAGATGGTAACATTTGCACTATGACCAGGTTGATGACGAACCTGCCATATTCTCTAGGGAAAGAGCATTCACAACAAAAGGAAGAGCGAATGCAAAGGTGCCAAGTCAGGAAACCAGCTTGGTTCATGCAAGGGTGGCCACATTTTAGTAATCAAGGGGCAAGGTGGTCAACGACACATCTGGAGAAGTAGGTGGGTGCCAGATGGCGTAGAACCTTACTGGATGGTTCTACATCCCAAAACGAGGCTTGACTCCCATTGCTATGGGCTGACAGAGCAGGAGCTTTAAGCAGGGGATTGATTAATTCAAATAAATTCACATTTTTAGAAGACCACTCCTAGAGACGATGTAGAAAATAACGACAGGGTAGGAGTTGGAGGCGGGCAAGAATAGAAGCAGGGAGGCCAGTTACAGATGGGGCAATGGATGACCAAGGAGAGAAAGGGAACTTGTTCAAGGTCAGGCAGCAAGAAAGTGGCAACTCTGAATAGACCTCCTTCCCTCCTTTCAGGGAGAGAGGATACCAAGGGGAGCCCTCACCACGGCAAGTACCAGCCCCTCCCTGGTGCCACATAGCCTCTGGGCTGCCAACAAACATTCATTGTTGGATTTTAAAATATTTTGCTAAATGCATTTCAAAACAGACTCATTTCATTCAAAGTAGCATTTACAGTCACTCTACAGCTGGTGGCTGCTAATTATCATCTGTTAGGTGGGGCATTAGAATGTGATATCAGAAAGTCGGTCCGTCTGTCCTGGCATCTCTCAGGCTTCCTTATGCTTCCCATCCACAACCTGGCTTCTTATCACTCTCTCCAGAGCCAGCCCCCATGTCTCCTGGCATTTATGCCAGCCCTCTCTAGGAGGGGAAGACAAAGTCTCATTCTGGAAAAGTGGAAACAGTCACAGGAATTCAAAATAAGAGTCTGACAATAATAAAACGTATATACCATTAGCTAATCTAATAAAGAAAGAAGAAAACAGTACACTGTAGATATGAAATATCAAGTGATGACAGGGAAATTAAAAAAGACATAATTCAAAGAATCATAATAAAGACGTCAATTTCTTGTAAAGTTGAAGAGTGGGATGAAATAGGTAATTTCCTGGAGAAATATACTCACAGCTGACACAGGAAGAAAAAAAAGTCTAAATATACTAATTTTTTTTATAGACATTAATTTATCATAATGCTTTTACAGCACAAGTGGAACCATATACAACTACACGTTTTTCTAAAATACACTAATTTTAGATGAAATTCAGGAAGGAATCAAAGAGCTAGCCACCCAACATCTAGAAGACCCAGATGGTTTCACAAAGGAAAATTACCAACCCTTCACTGAACGGATAACTAGTGCTACTTCAACTTTTCAGAGTCTTAAAAAATTATTTCCAGTTTCTTTTTACAAAGCCAGCAAAACTTTGATACCAAAATCTGACAAAGATGGCATAATAAAAAAAAATTTAAAAATACAGAGTAAATCTCCCTTATGAATAGTAATGTAAAAATCTTGAATAAAATATCAGCACTTAGGATCTGGCAGCACACTAAAAAAATAATATACCAAGATTTAAAATGCAAAGATAGTTCAACATTAAGCACTCACTAGCATCACATATCTAGGGAAAAAATATATATATACTAACCATCTTCAAAGATGCTGGTAAAGATATTGGATAAAGACATCATTCAGTCGTGGTTGAAAAACATAAACTCTGTATTAAAATATAAGGATATAGATGTATCTTTAGTATGATTTTTTTAGAGCATATATATATAAAGAAAAAGTCATCTTCATGTATAATAGTGAATTACCAATCATTCCCACTAAAGTCTGGAATAAAATAAGATACCTACTATCACTACCACTATTTAACATTGTTCTAGATGCTTTAACAAGCCACAAAAATGTGGTAGTTAAAATTGGAACAGGGAAGGCAAAATAATGATTATTTGTACTTTATGTGATTGTATACCTAGGAAACCCAAGAGGATCAACTAAAAAGCTATTAGAAAAAGAGAACTCAATAAAGTAGTTCAATTATATATACAGATAATAGCTATCCATATACAAATCTTCCAATTAGAAAACATAATGAAAGAAAAAAATCTAATTTATAAATAGGAGTTGAGAAAGATAAAATACTTAGGAATAAACTTGAAACGCTGCAGAGTCTATAAAAAGAAAACTTTAAGACACTATTCAAGGACATGAATGAACACTCAGATAAATGGAAAGATGACCCTGTTGTTGAAAGGAGGGTTGAGTATTATAAAGATGCCACTTCACCCTAAATCAACCTATATATTTTACATAATCTCAATAACATATCGATAGAATATTTCTTGAATGACGAAAGCTCATTCTAGGGAACTATAAAGCTGCATTAGTTAAACTAATTTGGTCCAGGTGCATAAAACAGACAGAAAAGAATAGCGAGTCTAGAAAAGGATCTAAATACATGTAAAAATGTATTATGTGACAGTATTTCAATCAGTGGAAAAAATACTTATTTTTTTTCAATATAAAGTATTATGACAACGAACTAGCCATCTGGCGCAGAAAAAGCCAGCTCCCCAATTCACTTTTTACCCTCAAATACATGTTAAATAGACCAAACATTTACACATGAAAAATAAAGTAAAAACAGTGGGAGAAAACACAAGATAATTTTTTTTTTAAATTTTGGAATAGAAAAGGCTACTCTAAGCAAATGAAAGCCAAAAGCCACAAAGAAAAATGTTAAACTTTTTAAATTAAAATTTTGATTTCATGAAAATGCAAAATGTCTGCACAGTAAAATGGTCACCATAAACAAAGTCAAGCAAACAAACAAAAACTGGAAAAACATATTTGTGACACATATGACAAAAGGCTAATTTTGTCTAATATACAAGGTATGACAATTACATTCGCAAATTCATCCTAGGAAAACGTGGTACATACCTCACTGCTGAATATTACTACCTTCACCTTCGAAGTACTCCCCTTGGGAAGCTATGCACCAAAGTCAGCACCTAGTCCACCCTTCAAAGCAATTTTGGAACTCTTTTTCTGGAATGGCCATCAGAGCCATCGTCGTATTACCCTTGATATCCTGAGTGTCATCAAAATGTCTTCCTTTCAATATTTCCTTTATCTTCGGGTAAAGAAAGAAGTCATTGGGGGCCAGATCAGGTGAGTAGGGAGGATGTTCCAATACAGTTCTTAGTTCACTGGCTAAAAACTCCCTCACAGACAGTGCAGTGTGAGCTGGTGCATTGTCGTGATGCAAGAGCCATGAATTGTCGGCTAAAAGTTCGGGTCATCTTTTTTACACAGCCTTGTCAGCACTTCCAAATAGTAAACTTGGTTAACTATTTGTCCAGTTGGTACAAATTCATCATGAATAGTCCCTCTGATGTCAAGAACGTTTAGCAACATCGTTGTAACAAGTTCATGAACTTAATTGGCAGACCTCATAAGAAGTTTTCTAGAAATTAATAATCCGATAATAAGTAGGCATGAATATGCAATATGGTTCACAGAGTTAAAAAAATGCCTTTTAAAAATATACTGAACATGACTCATAATTATGGAAATTGAAGTTCAACCATTAAAAAATTGCCATTATAAAATAATGCTGCCTATCAGAGTGGCAAAAACCAAAATGCTGCCAGGGAAATGGGTGACCTCCATCCTCATATACTATCATTAGGCATGTAAATTGGTACAAACTCTACATAACCTTTCCAAAATGTCCACGTGCATAATCTTGACTCAACAATTCCATTCTAGAACATATTCAAGAATTTGTCCTACAGGTATATTCATACATGTACTCAAAGATAAATGTACAAAGATGTTCATTGAAGCATTCTCTCTAATAGCAAAAACTGGGACCAATGTAAATGTCTTTTACTTTGGAAATGGGTTGAAAAAAAACAAAAACAAGGTAAGCTATGTAAGTACAGTGCAGGTAGCCTTTAAAAAGAATGAGGCATTTCCTGGTATGCTGATATAGAACTATATCCAAGATATATTGAGTTTAAAAGAAAAAAAGCAAGATCCAGAACAGTGTCTACTATACATCCCATCTGTTCATGAAAGGACTACATCAAGGCAGCATATCTCTAGAAGGTGTCGTAAGAAACTAGCAAAGATGATGGTTTCTGGGAAAGGAAGCTTGTACCTGGAGTTCAGGGGCAAAGGGAGACTTATTTTTCACTCTATATGTTCTTATGCTGTGTGAATGTTTTACCATGTGCCACATGATTTTGAAAAATTAAACACTGTTCAAGAAAGTAAATTTTTAAAAAGTAAGTCTCCTTGAACAATCTTAAAAGGAAATTTAGAAAGCAGTTCCATTTATCATAGCATCAAAAATAATAAAATATGTAGGAATAAACTTAACCAAGGAGGCAAAGTACTCGTATGCTGAAAACAACAAAATGATGCTGAAAGAAATAAAGAAGACACAAATAAATAGAAAGACATCTGTGTTCATGAACTGGAAAACTTAAGATGTCAATACCACCCAATGCAATCTATAGGTTCAATGCAGTTTCAAAATCCCAATGGTGTTTTTTGCAGAAATAGAAAAAATTCACACAGAATTTTAAAAAACCCTGAATAGCCAAAACAAACTTGAAAAAGAACAAAGTTGGAGGTCTCACACTTCCTGATTTCAAAACTTATTGCAGAGCTACAGTAACCAAAACAGTGTGTTACTGACATAAAGACAGATATGTAAACCAATGAAAGATAATAGAAAACCCAGAAATAAATTTTCACGTATATGATCAAATGATTTTCAATAATGTGCCAAGATCATTAAATGGAGAAAGGACAGTCTTTTCAATAGATTGAAAATTGGCTATCCCCAAAATAAAGAATGAAGTTTTTCACCTTACACCATATACAAAAAGTATTTCAAAATGGGTCAAAGATCCATTTTTTTAAGAGCTAACACTATAAAACTCTTAAAAGAAAACGTGAGGGAAAATCTTGGTGATATTGGATTTGGCAAGGTCTTCCTGGATATGACATCAAAATCACAGGGGAAAAAAGTAAAAATAGACAAATTGGACTACAACAAAATTTTAAATTTCTGTGCATCAAAGGATGTAATCAACTGAATAAAAAGGCAAACCATGTATCTGATAAGAGGCTAATATTCAGAATATATAAAGAACTCCTACAAACCCAACAACAACAAAAGTAAATAACACAGGGGAAAAAATGGGTAAAGGACTTTTATCCAGAGAAGTGATACAAATGGCCAAAACAAGCATCTGAAAAGATGCTCAACATTACTAATCATTAGGGAAATGCAAGTCAAAACTACAACAAGATATCACCTCATACCTATTAAAATGGCTACTATCAAAAAAATAATAAAATAACAAACATTAGCAAGCTGAAAACAACCCAAATGTCCATCAATAGATGACTGGATAAACAAAATATGGCATATACTTTCAAGTCCGGAATATTATTCAGACTTAAAAAGGAAGGAAATTCTGACACCTGCTATAATGTGGATGAAATTTGAGGACATTAATACTAAGTGAAATAAGCCAGTCACAAAAAGACAAATACTGTGTGATTCCACCTACATGAGGTTTCTGGAGCTGTCAAACTAATAGAGACAGAAAGTAGAATGGTGGTTGCCAGGGGCTGGGGATATGGGAAATGGGAGACACTGTTTAACAGGTATAGAGTTGCAGTTTTGCAAGATGAAAAGTTCTGGCGATCTGATACCCATCAATAGTTGGGTGTTTATTAAGTGACTATACTTAACACTACTGAATGGTACACTCTGAAATGATTAAGATGTTAAATTTTGTTATGCATTTTTTACCACAATAAAAAAAAATTTTTTAAGTAAATTTCCAAACCCAAGAATTTTCTGAGTAATTCTGTTTCTCGTTCTATTTTTAGGTCCAGTGAGGTGTCATTGTTGGTGTCATCACTAGCACCATCTTTTTAAAATATTTAGTATGTAGGCGTTACTTTATATATTACTCAAAATTGCCCCATGAGGTTACTATATTATTTTTTACAGGAAACTGAAACTCAATGGAGTTAAATAACTTGACCAAGATCAATGACTAGCAGAGCTTAGACCAGAATCCAGGTCTGTCTTAATCCAAAATTTAGTGCATTTAACCAACACTTCTTCTGTTCGACAATTCCTCCTTATTTGGCCTCCCAAGATTTAAGATGTGGAGGTGGAAAGGGGTGTGGGAAAAGCAGGCAGGCAAAAAATATCCAGTTGTTTTTGTTTTCCAGGGACTTCCATTTTTAATGGCCCAACTGCACCTTAACTCTGCCCATCCATGGGAGGTTTCAGGTGAATTAAATCAGACATGTGTAGCAGCCCTAGAGAACTAGATGAAGGCCTTATTGTATTAGGCATTTTTCCTGTCACCTTGAATTAGTGTCATATTAGCTTAATGCAATACTAACATGATACAGAAATGTTAGCATATTACAGACTACTCGGTGTGTCAAGTAAGAACTTTATCATATTACTCTGTCACTGATATTTCAGAGAAGGGGGACAAACGTGATTATGCCCATAAAACAGAGACACTTAATGCAAAATCCAAGCAAAATCCCCAAGTTGGACCTTCGATTGGAGAAAAGGGTGAGAGAATGTGGTAAATACCTGATTCCAAAACCTGTAATCACATACATAGATACTAAGGGGAAAGCTGACATAGGTGCCTTCTGATAATGTAACAAAGATGATGGATGCCTTGTGAATTGATATTTTCGGCCTTGTGCCTTTTCCTGTCATGACTGACAAACACAAGACTGGAGGGGCACTGATGGGCAAGGAAATCTCTACTTAGAACTGAAAAAGTTGGATCTTCAATTCTCACATAAAGTCTAAACCCCTGTGAGATGAATAACACCTTATTGCTGGGTAAATGGCCGGGGTTCTTGTCTTAGGATAATAGACCTTAGAGGGGTCCACCATTGAGTCTCAGGGGCTGATCAAGTCCCCGGAATTCGTACTTGAAATTGTGTGCATGCAAATGGGCTTTTTCCCCCTTGGAAAGGGTCTTCAGAGTCGCAAAGCTGAGCCCCACATAGTTAGTCACCTCTACATTAAAGGAAGATAAGGAAACATCAAGGCTGAGTGGGCTGAGGAACAGCTGAAAGACCTGGAGTCCAGTCCTAACTCTGTCCCTGACTTGCTCGATGACATTAAATCAATCTGCGTCAATTATTTTATCCAGGTAATAGGATAATCATATCTGTGTTATGTACTTCACAAGGCTTTGGTAGGATTAATAAGATGGTATATTGGAAGGAACTTCAAAAAGGAAACCCCTCGCCCCAAAAAGTAAGCCATTAATACCTCCTTACAACATTATCGTCAGCTTTCAATGGGGAGACGTTCACCTACCCACCCTGATCAGGATATTCCAACAACAGGATCGACTGTATTTCCATAAGGACCTGCTTATTTCTCTCATGGTAACAAGTCTTTGGGTTTCTCTGCCTGTGGGGACATGGAGACTTCACTGAACCAGCTCCTGATGAATAACCTAGTCTATGATCCAAAGAAAACAAACTATCGGCAACTTTGGTCAAGAGAGATCAAGCCAATTTCTCAGTTTCTCCAAGTGAGTCCAAGGCTCCCCAGCCAAGCCAGGGGAAGGATGGTGAACTCAAGACAGTACAGCTCTACTATAAATGCGCAGTTCCCCTTAATTAAAAACCTATTAGCAAATTTCCTGATAGGCCGATGGTATTTACAAATATAAACTAATAGCTATTTATTAGAACGCTTATTCTAAGGCCTGAAAATGAGTTTTCCCTTGTAGTGTGATAATTGTTCAGATGGCTTCCTGCTGATTTAATTACTTCAATTAACAAGGATTCTCAGAGAGAAGTTTCCCTTGGCTTTGGATTTTTTATGTTGTTATCACTGGGGCCTCATTTTTTGTAGCTTGTGGGCCAAGCTAGTATCTGTACCACCCACCACCAGATACCAGTGTTGAAAGAAGTGAGTCGGTACGAAGAGGAAGGGGAGAAAAATTAAGCCTGTGTGTATTTCCCAGGCCCTCGTTCATAGATGGAGAGGATGCTACTGGTCCCATATTACTAGGCTGAGTCTCTTTTGGTTCAGAAAAAGAGTCTCTTTGGGGGCTAGTGGGGTTTAACCATCCCTATTTTTACTTCTTGCCACCTGTCACCAATGACCTACTTTCAAAGTTAGATGAAGCCTGGTGGAAAAGTATTATAGTTTACGAAAAAGGCTTAGGATCTGATGACCTGGGTATGGTGGTTTTAAAATATGTCCACCAACCTTCAACACACTTCCCTCCAAAAGGAGGCTTCTGATACCCTCCCTTTGATTGTGTGCTGGGCTTAATGGCTCTCTTCTGACAAATCGAATATAACAAAAATGACAGTGGGTGATGAGGTTAAATACCACCTCACAGCTTCCCCTTTGCTCCCTTTCTTAAATTCATTGTTCTGAATGAAGTTAGCTTCAATGTCATGACCAACTTTATGGAGAGGCCCATGTAGCAAGGAACTGAGGCCTCCTACCCACAGCCAGGTAGCAAGCCACCCTGGAAGCACATCCTCCAGCCCCAGTCAAACTTTCAAATGACTGAGCCGGGTCAACAGCTTGCCTGCAACCCTATGAGAAATTCTGAGCCAGAACCACCCTTTTGTTTATCAGCAAATGCCTATTAAGCGAAGCTATGTGCTAAGCAGTGTTCTCGATTCTAGGAAGGCAGCAGTGACAAGTCAGAGAGAGCCTGTTTTCATGATAATAACATCCTAATAAAATAAGCTAACACATAAATAAAAACAAATGGGATTGTGTCAGAGGGTGAGAAGACAGTAAAATAAACAGGATAATAGGATAGAAGATGCCTAGTAGTACTGGTCTATGTAAAGAGGCCAGCAGAAGCCTCTCTGAGAAGGGATATCCAAACTGAGATTTGAAGACATCCAAGACCTGGAAAAGAGTGTTCTGGATAGAGGGAAGAGCAAGAGCAAAATCGCGGAGGCGAGAAAGAGTTTGGTAGCTTGGGAATCGGAAAGAATGTCAGTGCACTGTGATGAGCATGGAGACCGTGGGATGTGATAAGGTCCAAAAGGTGTTAGAAGAGGGCGGAGCACGCAAAGCCTCATAATCCAATGAAAGGAGTAGCTGCAATTCCAAGGGAGGTAGGAAGTCCGTGGAGGCTTTTCAGCTGGCAAGTGACACAATCTGATGGGCATCTTTAGAAGATCACACTGGCTGTTGTGTAGAATGTCACAGAGAGGGCAAGAATGGAAGCCCTGAGATCCATCATGCTCAGCAGTTCACTCAGGTCAAAGGCCACATCTGGCCTGGGGTGGAAGCCGGGAAAAAATGCAGACAAGAGACAGATTTGAGCTAAGTGTTTACTGTAGACTAGATGTGAATGCTCAGATTGGACTTGGGGAAGTGAAAGAAAAGAAAAAATCAAAGATGGCTCTGATTTGGGGCTTGCACAACTGGGAGGAGAGTGAAGCTATTGGCTGAGAGGGTGAAGCCTCAGGTAGGAACAGGTTTGAGTCCTCCCTGTGAGACTCAGGCCTCCGCTGGTTATAGCTCTGTGCTCCATGAGGCCAGGCTTATGAGTGAGCCAAGGAAGGTTGCTATGTCATGTAGTGCTTCATACTTTGTAAAAGTAACATTTTTTTACTTACTTGAAACCCACAATTCTATGTGGTAATCCAGGTTAATATTTATACTTCCATTTTACAGATGAGGAAAACTGATACTCAGAGAAGTTATGTGGCTTGGGTAACATCACCAGCTAGAAAGAAACCATTCAGGACTTCTTAAAGGGGAAGCAAATGGCATTTTGGACAAGACAATTCTTTGTGCTGAATTGTTTCCTGCACTTACATCATCCTTGGATTCTGCATCCTTGGATTCTAAATGCCAGGGGGTCCCCTTCTCATCTATCCACCCACCCAATCATTGTGACAACCAGTGCATTTCCAAAGTCTCCCTAGGGGGGCAGAACTGCACATACATCTGGTTAATTGATGATTAACTGTTAACCCCCTCCCCTCTACACACACATTCGCGTGCGTACACACACACACACACACACACACACACACACACACACACACACACCTTAACCAGCTGCCCCCTCCCTGAATAATTTGTTCATGAAGCCCTTCCTCTCTGCCAGGCACTTGCTGGGTGCTGAGGATACAGAGATGGATCAAACTTATGCCTCATTTCCTTAACTTCTCAGTCAGGTAAGAAGCTCACAATCATTGCACCAGCTAGAGAAAAAATTGAGGAAGGTTTCCCAGGCCTGGTCGTTTGCAAAATCTCCAATATGTAACATGAATTCCCTCCTGCTGGTGATAAACAAGTATCAGCAGTCTGAATATACAAACACACCATACAGAAGAGGGTTCTGGAACCTCAGGCAAAATATTATAATATTTTCATGGGCTGCCCAAATTCTAAGCATTAGATTTGATGAACAGCTTTATTGAATTTTGTGGATAAATATTTAAAGCCTTCAAGGGCTTGTGTAAATCACACCTAGGCAGACGCACTTGCTCACAGCGCCATCTGCTGGTAGCTACTGGTGTAATGCAGGGAAATGAAAAGGTGTCGAGGACTCAATTGAGAGTAGACACAGTGCATCAGCGGCTTGCCCTAGGACCCTGATCCTGCGCAGACTAATCCAGAGGCACCAAGTCTCAGGAGCCTCCCGGTGTCCAGGAGCAAAAATTCTCAAAGCAACATAAGATGAAGGAAGCAAAAGGAAAGAAGATATAAAGGAGATGCAAGAATTTCTTGGGTTCAGAAGAATTTTGGAAACATAGTGCCCTCCAGAGGTCATACTCCCGGCAGAAATGGACCATCAGGAGAGGCGGGAGAGTTCACGGTCACCCCAGGACCGTTTGTTCCATTGCTGCCCCATACTTGTCATCTTAGAACATCGTGCCCTGGACGCATATTTAACAGCATAGGAAGTGTTCATATAGTCAGGTTGTGTAGGAAAAAAACATTACAAAGTAGAGTGTGTGTGTGTGTGTGGTGTGTGTGTGTGTGTGTGTGTGTGTGTACAGAAGACTATACACCAAAGTACTAGCAATGGTTGTCTCTAATGGTGAGACTAAGGGTGATTTTTTTCTATTTTCTTCTTTGTGCTTTTTTGTGTTTTCCAAATTTTCTCTAATGAACATGTATCATTCTTGTTAAGAAAAGGAAATCTTAATTTAAAAAATATTACACTAAGAGGACTAAATTCTTCCTTTCCCCTCTCCAGCTATATTGCAAGTTCATCTCCTCTGGTTTTACCCTCAGGGTAAGGTAACTTAACAATAATGATGGTCACTCACGATCGAGCATTTACTACTAACGGTGGCACATGTAAAGCACCTACGTCAGTATCGGGCACGTAGTAAAAGCTGAGTTAATGTGAACTATTATTGCATTACCATTACTATTATTACTATTGTCATTAGCCTTTCCTAAAAGATACAGAACACTGACCTTAAAAAGCTCACAGTTTAAATGGAGAGGTAAAAACAATACATAGAGAGTATCTAATGATACAAGAAAGAAAGTGACATGATTAATCAAGCAGGAAGTGATGCTCCTCGAGCTCCAATTCTTTTGGTTGCAAGTTTCCTTTGGTTGCAAAATCGAGAGCTCTACTCAGTTGAGCTCAGCTGAGGAGTCGTCTCAGAAATATCTCATGGAACCTGAAGGTAAGAACCAAAGAACAGCCCGCACCCACGGGAACTGAAAATGGGAGACCGGGAAGAATTAAGGCTCCTCTCCCTCCTCTTCCCTCTTCTTTCCATTCTATATCCTACTCTCTTACTAAACTGTGTACTCTTCCAAAGAGCTTATAATATCCACTCCCCAATTGTTCCTACCACGCTTATCATCCTCTGTACACAATACTAACTGGCTTAGTTTCTGTCTCCTCATTCAAAATTGCTGAGTGGAGAATTTGATTGACCTGGCTCATCACATGACCACATTGGACCACTCAAATCACTTACTGCTGGCCAGCCAATGGGTGAATTACCCTTGGATCAGGTACTCTGCTAGTGCAGTCAACTTGGTAAGAGGAACTGGATCACATGGTACCAAACATGCTACTGCGGCATTCAGCTGGGGTTATGGGTGAGGATACGGGGAGAGAAAGCAATAATAGACATTTCTAGAACAGCACTCGTTTGTTTCCATTTGTTTTGCAAGGTTTCTTTCTTATCTCTCCTCCTAGACCTATTTTACTGTGAGTCTTTGATACTTGAATCGCAATAAAGGAAAAGTTTTTTTGGTCACAGGTCGGGTTTCCCAGGAAGCAGATTCTAAGATGGAGATTGGGGTATAGGAGGCTGATTAGAAAGTACCCTTGGGATCAACACTAGAGAAGGGAAAGGAAGCAGGTTTGGTAGAGGACAAGGTCCAGCTGTGAGGAGATGTCAGAAGATATTATGGCAATTCTGTGAAGTCTTAAAGATGGTGTACCACCTAACAAAGCTGTCCCTAGTTGGGGCAAGAGGGCCTTTGTACCCCCAACTTGACGTCACACCCCCAGTCATGACGTCTAAAACATGCTATGGATATGACGGCCCCTAGGTATTCATAGAGTTTTACCTCTCACCCTCTCGATTGCATTTGTCACATAAGGCCTCCAGCATATTAGCCACTTCTTGCTTATCTGGTCCGATGAGCATGATGTTATCAATATAGTGCACAAATGTGATGTTCTGTGGGATGTTTAAACAGCCAAGATCTATCCAGAATAGATTATGATAGAAAGTACAGCGTTAACATGGTCCTGGAGCAAAACTGTAAATGTAAATGTATACCATTGGCCATTCCAGGTGAATGAGGACTCTGATCCTCTTTTCTGAGAGGGAATGAAAAGGACACATTTGACAGCTCAATGGCTACATACTGTGATCTGTGTGCATTGACCGTGTCTTTTGTTTTCTGTATTTTAACATCTGAGCTCTTACTGACCCTGGAGAGACTGTCCTCCCATGATTACCCAATTCCTTGTAAGTAAGTTGCTCACTAGCTTGCTTTTCAAATGCAAATGAACCAATCCAGTGCCCACACTGTCAATCACCTCTTTCGGCTCTCCCATTTGGGACACTCTCATCCTTCCCCCCTAATCACCCCAGGGCCAGGTACCAGACAAATAGGGACAGCCCCTGTGGCTCAGAGCCTGCTGAAATTATTCAAACTAGCCAATCCTAAGCCTAGGTACGCTGACTGCCCATTCCTTCATGAGGAAACCACAATGAAGGCTGTTGCCACATTTCCCCCCACTCCTTCTGCCTCCTAACCCTGCTGCTTTTCCAAGTGTCCCCCCACCCTGTGATGCGGCATGCCCCTTCCTCTTGGGAACTATGAATAACAAACGATGTTTTCAATAGTCATCATCTCCCAATCTGTTGGCCTTACTGAACCTCAAATTTTCTATTCATACACCTTTTTAGAACATAGTGGCCTTGTTAGTCTGCTCTAGCAAAGAGAACACATCTGACACCGAGCACACAGTGCAAGGGACACCACTACTTTAGGAGAGACTGCAGTAACCCACTGTCACCTTCCATAACCCACCTGATTTTTGCAGGGGCCAGATTAATGAACTAAATGGAGATATGACGGGGACCACCACTTCTGCATTCTTTAGGTCTTCAGAGTGGCCCTCATTTCTGTCACCCCCCCTTGGGATGAGATGTTGTCTTTAATTGACTATCTGTGCCAGGGTTGGAAAGTGGGGGGCAGTTTCAGAGCCTTCCGCTTGCCCTCCCCCACTATGATAACTCTGACCCTACAGACCAAGGACTGAACATGTGGGCCAAAACACCTAAGAAGTATGTCTGTCCCCATTGTACATTTGCAAACCTGGGACATGAGGACTGGCGGAGTCCAGAGACCTCGTGGATTGTGAGCTGGACGATAGCGAGGACCTCAAACCTGGTCCCTTATGCCCCCACTCTAAAATAGAGCATCACGAAAACTCTGGCCTCTAGGTGTCAGTGTCAATTGGGATGCTATGTGCAACATTCCTTGAAATATTTGGGCATTCCCCTTTCCCCAGTGTACAGTTACTCACGGAAATAGCTGTAAGGCCCTTTGGGGAAAGACTGGAGAAGTCATTACTCCACTGTGCTGCAGGGTCCTTCCTCCGGGAGAACTGGCCTCTCACTGGGATGAGGTTCCAAAGCTGACCTCGGTCTGGCAAAACTCAGCAAAGGGTTGTGCCTTCTTATTGGCAGTGATTGCTCTCAGCCTCCTGAGCATCAATCCTTGATTTCTTTGGACGGTACAGGTTCAAGGGTATTCTCGCTGGCTGCTCATCTCTTTTGCCCCTGGAGACGCCATTTTCCATTAAGCGTCTTCCTAACTCTTTGCAGGAAGGGCCTTCCTGCTTCCTCTTCTGACCTTTCCATTCATGACAATAACTGTGTCCCCCTGATGTTTGAGGTCAGCACCTGGCCTCAATTTTCCCAGAGTCCTAGCTTCCCCACTGCTATCAGTGAGCCCAGGTCTGTTGTGATGCTCCTATAGTGAGCCCCGGCCTGCCCAGAAGCCACAGCCAGACTTCTAAGGGACACTGGTGTCTCTCTCATCTCCTTACTAAATGTATCTCCTTCAAGCCTTTTCATGGCACACAATCACCTCGTAGATTTTCAAGCTTTACTCTGAGCCTTTCAATCCTATTTCCACCACCTTCCATGGAAATTCTCACTAACCACGGGCCATTTCCCTTTCCATGCCTCTAAAAACCATCACGGCAGCAGGTCCGCGTCATCTCCTGGGTCACTGCAGCACCCCTGTTGGCTTCTCCACAATTCCATCATCTGTGTAACTACTTTCTGCATTAAATTCACTCCTTTTAAATACTTAGAGGTGTTTCTGTTTTCCTGGGTAGACCTAAATGATCCTCCATTCAACATCGCCAGATTAAAACTCCCTGAGGGAAGGAACCATCTGTTCTCCATCTTTGAGGCATCTAACTAAGCACCTGATATTTAATCAGTTCTCAGTAGAAGTTTGATTAATTTGCTGGGCAATATTTACATAGAGAATAATTTCTCCAGTTGCAAATGTCTGCCATGTGTGTAATGAAGGGTAATCTTCTTACATGGTGTGAAGCATCATCCTTTGAAAAAAAAACTTAGAAATATTTCTGCCTTCAACTGAAAGGAACATTTTAAAGTCCTTTCAAAGATAATGAACTGGCAAGGCATCCCTCCATGATAGCTGTTTTGGTATGTCTGTTTTAGTCATTAGCATTTCTTCAGAAAGTCAAACCTCCTGAAAATAAATTGCCAAAATCACCCCACAATATAGGCACAATTTCCCCTTTTCTTCTACTCCCATCACTGTTTCACGTTTTCCCTTCTACCATTAAATCTGCAACTATAGAAAACGTTAGCCATTGCCTAACCCAATCCCTTTATTTATACGTGAAGAAGCAAAAAGAAGATAAATGATTTGTCCAAAGCCACAAAGCTATGACAAAGCCAGGACTAAAACTTACAGTTTTCTTTCTACCACCCACCCCATCCACCTTCCTGGACCCACCCAGTATTGCAGCTCAGTGAAACACCAAAGAAGACAGTTTTCTTTTCCTCCAAGTCTCTGGAAGTTTCACCTCTGTCAGTGGGGGTTTGAGAAATAGCTCTTATCTACTTAATACATGTTTACTGAGTGACTTCAATTATCAGACATGATGCTAGACCCTGGATATAGAATGCTAAAAGGAGGGATGGTAAATAATAGTAATAGTAGAAAGAAAAGAAGGAGAAGGGGAGGGTAAGAGAAGAGGGAGGAGGTTGGGGGTGGGGGGGGGAGAAAAAACTGACATGGCCCCTGCGCTCGTGAAGCTTCTGCATTAGAGCTTGTGTCTATAGAAAAGAGGAGAGCAGATCAGTCCTGGTAACATTTTGTCACTTTCTTGCTTATTAGATTTCTGTCACTTGCAACCTAAATAGTCTTCATAAGGTCAGGAAGGACTCATGGTAAATATTATCTAGTCCCTCCATTGATCAAGAGAGAATATTCAGCGGGCCATCCTAAATCAGTTGTTATTCAGGAACCTGCTAAATAAGTCACAGACCAATGGAACAAGTTCCAGGAACTCTTTCCTTTGTGTTTACCTTTGTACACCCGCCACAGCACAGCTCCAAAGGCTGCTGACACCTCCAACGCTGAATCATTAAAAACACTCATCAACCTCTTAGATCCAGAGAACAAAACTGGTGGTTGCCAGATGGTAGGGGGGTTTGGGGGCTGGGTGAAAAAGGTGAAGGGACTAAGAAGTACAAACTGGCAGTTACAGCATAGCCATGGGGTTGTAAAGCAGAGCATAGGGAATACAGTCAATAATGTTGTAATAACTGTATAGTGCCAGATGGGTACTAGACTTGTCAGGGGGATCACTTCATAAGTTATATAAATGTCTAACCACTAAGCTGTACACCTGAAACTAATATAATATTGAATGTCAATGTAATTAAAAACTTTTTATAAATAAATAAATCATTTAAAAAAAAAAAAAAAGAAACACTCATCAACCGACCCCTGGTCCCAATCAGCTTCTCCTGGATCATTCCCAGAACTTAAACATTTTCAAAGTTCTGTGAAATGGGAACAATTCTGAAGATTTCATTCAACCCTCCAAGGCTAATCTCTCGTAGCAGCATTTTAGCATTTTAGCAATCAAGCCCTATTTCATCTCCTGGAAATCCATTGTTACATGGTGGCTTTTACTACCAGGAATTTTTCCTCATTCGCAACAAGATTTTGCCTTTCTTAATTTCACGCAATTTCACGAAGTTAAAGCTGGAAAAGACCTTAGCAACCATCAACCCCCATGTTTCCCAAAATGTGGAACACGTAATACTGGTGGGTCTCAGGATAATTTTAGGTATTGCACTAAATGGCAACTAATGGTATCAAACATTTCTGAAGCACAGTGCATAAAAGTTGTATTCCCTTCTCAATTTTCTTTCCCTCTCTTGATTATAAAGACAAGGGATGTCATAGGCTGGTGTTAATATATCTTGAGTGCCTCTCTAGACTTGCTCATTTCCCTTTTTCCCAGAGAGCCGACCCAGACTCAGCCTGCAGCAGGCCACAGTATCCAGCTGGACCCTTAGGGCATCTGCTTTGTTCCCATTTTTACACTTACCTTCTATTTACTAGGACAGCATACTAGTTTTCCATTTATAGGTGTGACACAAAGCTTCCTTTTTAAATAAAATATGTATGCTTTAAATGAGGCTATTTAAAAAGCATATTAAGGGTCGGCCCGGTGGCTCAGGCGGTTAGAGCTCTGTGCTCATAACTCCAAAGGCTGCCAGTTGGATTCCCACATGGGCCAGTGGGCTCTCAACCACAACGTTGCCAGTTCAATTCCTCGAGTCCCGCAAGGGATGGTGGGCTCTGCCCCCTGCAACTAAAATTGAACATAGCACCTTGAGCTGAGCTGCTGCTGAGCTCCCAGATGGTTCCGTTGGTTGGAGCACATCCTCTCAACCACAAGGTTGCCGGTTCGACTCCCACAAAGGATGGTGGGCTGCGCCCCCTGCAACTAGCAACGGAAACTGGACCTGGAGCTGAGCTGCGCCCTCCACAGCTAAGATTGAAAGGACAACAACTTGACTTGGAAAAAAAAAGTCCTGGAAGTACACACTGTTCCCCAATAAAGTCCTGTACCCCTTCACCAATAAAAAAAAAAAAATATATATATATATATATATATATATATATATGTATATATATATATATATATATCTCACATTAAGAATGTCTCAGTGTTCTGCAAATATGGCAAAAATTGCAACATGAAAGACTTAGGTTTTGGAGTCACTGATGTACTGAGACTCCTTGAGTTGAGTTACTCATGTTCCTTGTAGTCACTCTACCATCATAGGCCCATACAAATCCTGTCTTGTTTAATTTTACATCAGTATATTTTTGCTTTCTTTGTGATCCCCTTTCCCATTCCCTTCTACCCCATGGAGGCAAGCATTCTAAAGTGTTTTATAAATGTGCTCAGATTTGTTTGTGCCTTTGAAAAATGAATAACATTATTTTGTATAGCAATTTTTTTTGCTAGATCTAATTCTGTTTCTTATTTGTTTCACTCAATGCTATTCCTATGATTTATTTACTTTCAGTGCTTTTAACTGCTGCATGATATTCTACAGTATGCATCGGCCATGTTTTTTATAAAAACCTAGTCCCCTGTTGATGAACATCTAGGTTGTTTCCACTTCCTTCCTGCTTCTGAAAAAATACTATGAGGAGCATCTTCGCTCATGTCCCTGGTGCACGGAGGTTTTTATCCAAGAGTGGGATTGCTGGATTGTACGATGCTTAATTTTACTAAATACTTCTGGTTTGTGCTTAAGAACAACTGAACAAGTTTAAACAGTCCTAAATAGAACATACAATTTGCCAATTATCCACATCCTTGCCAACACTTGCTATTATCCGAATACATCTTTTACTGTTTATAAATGTTATGGGTATAAAGTATTATCTCCTGGTTGTCCTAATCTGCATTTCTCTGGTTGCAGGTGAGGTTGAGCATCAGTTCACATACTTGTTAACCAATGAGGTTTCCCCATCTGGAAATTGCCTGTTCGTAATATTTTTCTATTCTTCTTTTTTGTTCCCTATCATTTTCTTGTTCATTAAAAAAGAGCTCCTGGGCCAGCCCGGTGGCTCAGGTGGTTGGAGCTCCATGCTCCTAACTCCAAAGGCTGCCAGTTCAATTCCCACATGGGCCAGTGGGCTCTCAACCACAAGGCTGCTGGTTCAACAACTCAAGTCCCCCAAGGGATGGTGGGCTGCACCCCCTGCAACTAACAATGGCAACTAGACCTGGAGCTGAGCTGTGCCCTCCACAACTAAGACTGAAAGGACAACAACTTGACTTGGAAAAAAGACCTAGAAGTACACACTGTTCCCCAATAAAGTCCTGTTCCCCTTCCCCAAGAAAATAAAATAAAAGAGCTCCTTGCATATTATAGATATTGACCTCACAAACATTATCTCTGTAACATATAACATAGTAATGCATATCTTCCAAACTAATATAAAGAGGAGATAAAATAATGAACTATTTTACCAATCCAAAAGAATATAAGAAAGGAGCTTAAAATAAATAGAGGACATATAGAGCAAATAGGAGTTATATACTAGATCATAAATTTAAACTCAAATATATCAAGAATTACATTAAATACAAATGGATTTATTATTTCAATTAAAAGACAAATAATTTCAACTGGATATTTTAAAGTTATAAGTTGTTTTACAAAAAAGATATCTAAAATGTAAGGATACAGAAAGTTATAAATAAAAGGGCAGAATATATACTGCACAAGCATAAAAATTTTAAAAGCTGGCATAACTGCATTAATATCAGACAGACAAAATAAACTTTAATGTAAAATGCCTTATCCTAATGATAAATATTTCATTCATATAGTAACAAGAAATTTGTATGTACTTAATAAAATATTCTCAAAATATATAAATATACAAATGAGACAAAAGCACAATCACAGTGGGAGATTTCAGTGATAGTTTATAGAACAAACAAACAAAAATCAGTAAAGATCCAGAAGATTTGAACAAAACAATTACAAATTTGCCTGAATGTGACAGCTCTAGAATATTGCAACCAATAACTACAGAAAACACACATTCCAAGTGTATTCTATTTACAAATATTGTTGGTCCATAAAGCAAGTCCCCTCAAAATTTCTAAGGAGTGAAACCATCAGAGTATGTTTTTTGACTCTAATAAATAAAGCTAGAAATCAATTACAAAACATAAGCTAGAAAAATCTGTAAGTTTGAAACTTTTAAAACACACTTATAAAAAAAACATAGATAAAAAAATTACCTATGCAATTCATATATATTTTAAGTGAATGATAACAAAACTAATAGAAAATAAACTATTTATGTGTAGACATAAATACTTATGAGCTGCAGATAAGCCCACGCTTTGAAAACAAATTTATAGCTTTATCAGAAAAAGATAAAGATGGACAATCAAGAGCTAAGCATATATGTCAATTAGAAAAATAAAAACAAAGGAGGTATAAAGAAATACAGGAAGAAAAATTAACAAAATACTAAATAAGCATCAATAAAGAAAACCAACAAAGGCAAAAGTTAGTTCCTGGAGAAACTACCAAAACTGATTAACACATGATAAGACTCCAAGAAAAGTAGATGGTGGACACGAATAATCTAAGTCATAAATTAAAAATGAGTCATTACTACACATTCTGTAAATGTTAAGAATATCATAAGAGAGCTGGCCCGGTGGCTCAGGTGGTTGGAGCGCTGTGCTCCTAACGCCGAGGTTGCTGGTTCAATTTTCACGTGTGCCAGTGAGCTCCACCCTCTACAGCTAAGATTGTGAACAACAGCTCTCCCTGGAGCTGGGCTGCCATGAGCAGCCGGAGGTTGGCGTGAGCTGCCGTGAGCTGCGGCAACCGACTGCCTCAACCAGGGGAGTGCAAGTCTCATAATACCAGCATGGGCCAGGGAGCTGTGTCCTACACAACTAGACTGAGAAACAACGGCTTAAATTGAAGCAGGGCAGGCGGAAGAAGGGGGGGGGGGGAAAGAAAAAACAAAGAATACCGTAAGAGGATATTATGAACAACTTCATGCTAATAAATTTGAAATAAATTTAGTTGAATGGACAAATTCCAGCAAAAACTGGCTTGAAAAGAGCTGGAAAAAGAAAATTTGAATAATCTTATCACATTCATTTATCAAAAACATGACTAATTTGCAAGTGGAGCCTTCAGCCCAGATTCGAGAGAAAAGGCACACTGGTGGCCCCTGGGACAGTTCCTGTTGCAGACATTTTTTATAGTTTTCACAGTGTTTTAAACTTTTTGTTAACTCTGAATGCTTTAGACTAGGCATATGTCCCCCAGTTCACCATCTAGATCTCATCTAGTGCTTCACTTATTTAGCTTACCTGCCTGGGCCCTTAAGGTGTTTAAACTGGCTACTTTGAAATCAGTCAGAATCATTAAGCTTGTTCCAATTTCAAATGGTTGCATAAAAAGAGGTCTGTCTAATGCTGTTTCTCTAAACTTATCAAATTTAGATTATTTTAAAAGGACCTCCAAATGAATTTTCTTGTTGGGGGGGGCGGGACGAGACATGATATTATTGCTCTGTATAACGGCATATTTGCATGCGAATAAAACCCTTTCAGTTGGTACTTAACCATAGTTAGCCAAACTGCAGTGGTAAGAGGGAACCATCCCCAAGACTTCCTTTATTTATGACACCAATTTCAAATTTGGGAGGGTTCCCCAAACCACCCTCAGTTTTGATAATTCACTAGAAGGATTTACAGAACACACTGATTTAGTCCAGAGAAAGGATCAAAATCAGCCAAAGGAATAGATACATAGGGCAGAGTCTAAGAGGGTGACAATGTGAAGCATCTGTTGTCCTCTCCCATGGAATCAGGATGCATCACCGTCCCAGTATTGATATGTGACAATATGCACACAGTATTGCCAACCATACTCTGTTCAAAGATTTTATTGGGGTTTGTTTACATAGTCATAACTGCCTAAGTTGTTAAACTCAGTCTCCAAAGCAGCAAATACCAGGGGACCCGAACCCCCACCACGAATCACATGGTGGGTCTTTCTCAAATGGCCAGCCTCCACCCTAAACAAAGACAGTCCAATCATATATGACAAAGATTACCTCTCAAAAGCTGAGGGCAAAGCCAGACCTCTCTTTTGCAAAGCCAATCCCTTACTACACAGTACTGACATATAAATGCTGGTCCTAATTCAAACTCTAGGGAGTCAGATCCATCAGCCCATTTATATATAGACAGGAACGTATGCAAAGAGACCAGTTTCAATAAAGGGACTATAAAAAGCAGAGTAACCAAATGCAAAGTAACATCATCTTACTATATTCTTTCCACAGGATATATTATCTCATGATTCTTAATTTTATACCCCTGGATAACTCACTTGAGATCCCAGCTGGTTTTCTAAGGCAATTTCAGCAAAATAAAAAGGTTAGGACACACTGAAAGCTCACCCTGCCTCTTCCCATTAAACATAGCTTTAGTATCTCTTTCCAACCCCAGAAATCTACGTTGAGAACAGAAGAGATCTTTACCATAGAATAAGCAGCTCTATAGCTTTGTTTTGTGGCTGACACCTTTCAGGAGAAAAAATAATAATAATTGAATATGTCTCTTCTCTTTAAGTTCCTTGACAACCAGACTACTCAACCACACAGAGACCATAACTGTGATAGAAACAAGTCTTGAGATTTTTTCATAGTACTAGTCACATAATATCCCTCAATAAAGTAGTCGTTTACCTTTTTAACATCTGACTCAAAAATCCTTATTTGTCAGTGATTATATATGCTCCAGAAACATTATTATAAAATTCTTTGAATAGCAAACTCTCTTTATGTGTTTAAAATCTGGTTTACATGGGTTTTCAGGAGCATAATATATAATAAGATTTACCTTGCCGATTTCCTTAACAGACTCTTTTATTTTTTGTTTTTTTCATAAATGGTATCATGGTAACATTTAGCCCAGGATGCATTTGAGTTATCACAGATTGCAAATGATGGCGTCTCTTTTTGGCATAGTATCTCACGCACAGTGAGTGCTAAATAAATATTTGTTGGATTGAAGTGGATTTGTGCATGTTTTGTTATACATCCATGTTGAAGCTCTAAGAACTTGAGATAAGAGGCTAACGGAGATGAGGGTAAAATCAGTTCAATTGTTTAATAACCAGGACTCTACGTGAAAGAATACCAATTCCTCTGCCATGTGTTTCCTTGAGGGAAAACACGTTTGATCAGCACTGATAAGACAATAGAACGAATCGTGGAGCCTGTGTCACTTTTTCTTCCAAATCCACAGTAACATATGTATTCATCTTGTCAGATTGCTATATAAATAGATGAGGTAAAACAACATGGCATTTGTTGTACTTCAATTACTTTCTTGTATAATGTCAAGAAGTAAAAGCTAACAAACCATAACTTTTCTTGACATTTCCTCCCTCAAGTGACCAATGATGGATTTGCCTTAAAAAAGCATTCATCATTTTAAAGAAGGGTAGAGACAGTAGATTTCTTTGTGTTATTTTTTCCCCCATTTTTTAAGCCAGTGGTTAAATTGAAAAGCCCAGCTCTCCTACAGATGGGAACCAAACTTGGTTGATAACATTACGTGTTTTTAATCCTGGGGGACGTTTGAAGTCATCCAAGTAGAGAGGGCATTTGCTGTCATAAATGGACCAGAGATGAAACTAAATTCCCAGAGAAGCCAAGAGGCCACCTTCACCATCACAGCCCCCTCCTTTTCCCCACCTCCAACCCTCATTCCCATTAAACAGGAGGTACTTTGCCAGGCAAATCTTTCTATGTGGCCAGATCTGACCGCCCAGCATGATTGTTAAGCCCACTGGCATTTGAGTTTGAGGGATATCGTTTCAAATGCCTCCTCTTCCCTTTACCAGCTTTGTCACCTTGCTCAAATTAATTGTCCTCTAAACCTCTGACCTCGTCTGTAACATAAAGACAATAGTATCTAATTTCATGGAGTTATCAAAAAGGATAAAAGGAGATAACATGCGAAAAGTATTCACTGTGCAGACTGCTCCAAAAAGAAAATATCCATCAGTAAACTCATTGTAAGCTCAATGAAGACAAGAATCACATGAGGCTTTTTCACCATTTATATCCCCAGAACCTCGCACAGAATTGGGCCTGTGGCTGTTCAATATTTGCTGAATGAATTAATGTATGGAATTATGGTGATGCTGATTTCTATCATTAGCATCTTTTTTGCATACCAGGGATCAGTGCGTCAAAAGAATAATGATAAATACCACTTATTGAGCAGTAGTAAGCCTGGGCACCTATGATTTCATGTGTTAAATCATCTAGTCATCACAACAACCCTAGGTAGGTACTATTACTGTCATCATTTTATAAGTGATGAAATTGAGGCACAGAGAGGTTAAATCATTTCTCCAAAATTATACAGCTAGTAAGCACTCAAGCAGGAATTTAGCCCAGCAGCAAAGCATTAAATTATACTCTACCAGGAAGTAGGATAAACCTACTACAAATAATAATGTTAATCACTACTATATATTGAACACTTATGAAGCAACAATCATCACTTTTATTTAACATTCACAATGACCCCAGAAGCATAATTACTCTCATTTTCCAGGTGAGGACAGAGACACAGATTGAGTAAACAAATTACCCTAGGGTACATAGCAAGAAAGCGGCCCAGTTAGGATTCAAACCCAGGTCTGTCTGATTATAAAACCATTCTTTTGAGCCCAATGTTTGAGAATATGATAGAATAGTTTGAGAATGGACCATTGTCAGATTATGCTGGATGTGGTAAAGATTGCCATTTGTTCACCGATGTGTTTGCCCTTCTTTTTGGTCACACACCCAGACATTTCCCAACTTCCTCAGCAATTGGATGTTATGATAAACCTGATTTCTAGCCAATGGGACATGAGGGGAAATTATGTGTTTTACTTCCAGGCCTTGCCTGGGGAACCTCCCATACTTGCTTCTCCACGTTCCTTCCCCGTTCTCTGCTGGAGCAGAAGAGAATGACCGGGTTTGGGTCAGGAGTCACCAAAACTATGCCCCAAGAGCCAAATCCAGCCACCTCTTTTTGTAAATAATGTTTTATTGGAACACAGCCACAGCCATTAATTTACTTAAATTTACTTATTGTTTATGGCTGCTTTCATGGTCCAACGCTAACACTGAATAATTGTGACACAGACCATACAGTACACAAAGCTTAAAATATTTACTATCTGGTTCTTTACCAAAAACAAAAAAATGCTAACCCCTGCTCTAGGGCATGGCAGAGCCATGAGATGGAAGGAGCCTGGGTTGCTGAGTGAATCAGTTAAAGAGAGCTGTCCTGACAACATGAACACCCCTCTCAGTTACTGAGCAAGAAATAAAATTCTGTGATGAGTCATTACATTCCGTGGTCTATTTGTTATAGCTGCTATCCTACCGTAACTTATTCACAGGACACTCTAGTTAGGGGAAATAATAACTAATTTATACATTCAGGAAGAATAACCTTCCTGGGTTTCCCAAAATTATCCACATACCATCTCATTGCCTCTCCGAATCACTCAGCCTTTACATTCAGCCATCACACTCAGCAAAGGAAGTACCTCATCCTTTGTAAGAATACACCACATGAGCATCCCCACTGCCCCCAGGAGAGACCTGCCAACGTCAGTGTTCTCTCTGGTATCCCTACTTATTGGCAATTTTTTTGTGTGTTTTTATTTTTATTTGAGGTTTCAGCATTCCAAAGAGAAACAGAATTACGGCGCTTATCCAATAATCCTGTCTATGTTGAGAAATAGGATTCTGGCAAGCATAGAAAAAAAGTATATTTTTTATTAGTATGTCCAAAACTGGAATGTAATAAAACACAGATCTTTCAGAAGAGAGAAAAAAAAAAAAAACTCTCAGTTAAGGGAAGGAAAGCCAAGAGCAGATTACTTACTGCTACAGAATCCAATATTGTAAAGTGCTTTTTTTCCTTTTCCCTATGCCACATTTTTAAGGTCTTCGTGAGCTCAGTGTGCTGTGACTATCAATCACGGAAAACTACTGACATTATGAAACTGCTTTTAAGATATACCAAGTTTTCAAAGCCAAAGTTGTCTGAAGAATAATAATCTTCAAGGCTTGTATATTTTCAGAAATATCTATTTGATACACCAAGCTGAGTAATGGCCAGCTGTCTCTATTCTGTAACTGCTTGACAGAATGCATTAATATGGTTTCGTGGAGAACATTAAATATGAGAAACAAAAACAGTTTATGAGGATCTCTGGTTCTGCTGTGGTCAACCTCTTTCATTGGTGGGCAGCAGAGGTCACATCAATGCCTGGGTGCTGAGAGTAGGCAGATCAGAATCAAATTAATTCGGAAGTGGACGTGGTCCTCTTTTTTGACAAATAAAAATTGTATGTATTTAAGTTGTACAATGTGATGTTTTGATATATGTATACATTTTGAAATGATTACTATAATCAAACTAACATATCCATCACCTCCCATAGTTATCATTTATTTGCATGTGGTCAAAACACTTGAGATCAACTCTCTTTGCAAATTTCAGGTATATAATACAGTGTTATCAACTATGGTCACCATGTTATATATTAGGTCTCCAGAACTTTGATGCTCAGGAAATTTTTATCTGTTTTTACACATAATGTGGATATGAGTCATGGAGTCAAGTCTATGGGCATGGACTGCAGCCTACGGGAATTTGCATCCTCTTCTATATGGCCAAGAAAGACCAACTAGAAGAAATAGACTCTGATCACCAAGCATTACTATCAGCATCAATCATTCCTTTGTTCATCAAGTGCTGAGTAACTGCTATGTACCAAACACCTTTTAGACACTGGGGACATGATGGTGAACTGAACAGAGTAAATTCCTTTCTTCATGGGGATTACATTCCAGAGGGGGATTATAGGAAATAAGTAAATGTATTAAGGCTATTGACACAGAGTGATATTATACAGAGCAGTCTCTGGTGATAACACAATATAATTAAAATTCAATAATAAAATGAAAACCATAGAAACTTTATATGTTTGGAAATGTTTAATTTATAAATATAGTGAATTCGAAGGTCAAGTAAAAAATTACAATGGAAATTGGAAAACATTTAAAACTGAGTAACAATGAGAAACACTGCCAACCAGACTTCGGGGGGAAGGGGTGATTAAAGCGTGATTATATGAAACAAAATCTATAATTTAATGAGCTAAGCATCCAACATCCCCGAAAAGTGATATTAGGAATGAAAAGGGAGCCATAAACACAGATAAGGCAATAACTAAACATTGATAAGTGTATACTATAAACATAAGGTCAATATACTTGAAAATTTAGATGAAATGGACATTCTCTTCCTTGGGCCAAAAAGAGCAGACTGGAAATTGTTGGCAATGTTCTAATCTGTCTGTGGGCTGCCCAAGGGACTGATGTGTGTCTCTCCTGACTTGGAGCTCACACAAGAATGGCAGCATCCTTTGGATCTCAGGTTGGAAGCTGCAGAAGACAGTGGAAGGCACTGCAGTACATGAAAATGGCATGAGGATGGCAGATGCACAGACACCTGGGGACAAAAGATTATAGGAAGAGAAATACATTAGAATATCCAAGGTCCTGAGCAGAAGCTAGGGTGAGACTCAGAGGAATTAAGGCACTTAAAAGCAGCCAAGGGGAATTGGAGGGAGAGGGGCACACGTGGCCTCAAAGAGTTTGCATGTTTAAAAAAGACCTGAGAAGAAGTTAAGCCTTCACCCTCAGGTGATCACAAGGCTCAAGGCCCACTGATTAGTAAGTCTTCCACACCAGTCTGCAAAGACTGGGAGAGATGGAAGTTTTTTCAAATATCCAATTTTCAACAAAAGATCACAATGCGTACAAAGAAGTAGAGAATGTGGCCCATTTAATGGAAGAAAATTAATCTCCAGAAATAGTCTCTAAAGAAATACACACATGAGACTTACTGGATAGAGACTTTAAAACAACTATCTTAACTATGGTCAAAGAGCTAAAGAAAAGCATAAACAAAGAACTACATAATTCAGGAAAGAACCAAAAAGAACCAAATACTGGAGCTGAAAAATACAATAACTGAATTTAAAATTTTACTAAAGTTCAGGTAGATGCAAACAGGCAGAAGAAAGAATCAGTAAACTTGAAGACAGATCATTTGAAGTTATCAAATCTGAGAAGGAAAAAAATATTAAAGAAAAGTAAATAGAACCTAATGGACTAACGGAACACCATTAAATGGACCAATATATACTTTGTGGGATTTCCAGAAAAGAAGAGAGAGAAAGGAGCAGGGAGATTATTTAAAGAAATAATAATGGCTGAAAACATCACAATTTGAGGAAAGACATGGATATACAAATACAAAAAGTTCAATGACTTCCAAGTAGGTTAAACCCAAAAGACTACACCAAGACATATTATAATCAAACTGTCATAAGACAAATAGAGAATCTTGAAAGCAGCAAATGAAAGGCAGCTTCTCACATACAAGGGTTCCTCAAAAAGACTATCAATGGATTTCTCAGTAGAAATCTTGCAGGTCAGAAGGCAGTGGGATGATATATTTATACAGCCAAAAGAAAAATATTGTCAACTGAGAATTCTATATTCAGTGAAACTGTCCTTCAAACTGAGGGACAATTAAGACATTTCCAAAGAAATGAAAGCTGAGGGGTGGCTGGTTAGCTCAGTTAGTTAGAGTGTGGTGCTGGTAGCACCAAGGTTGCCAGTTCAATTCCCACATGGGCCGGTGAGCTGCGCCCTCTACAGCTAAGATTCTGAACAACAGTCTCCCTGAAGCTGGGCTGCTGTGACCAGCTAGACATTAGCGTAAGCTGCAGTGAGCTGCCATGGGCTACCGTGTGCTGCCATGAGTGGCGGTGGCCAGTGTGAGTTGCCTGCAGCCAGTGTGAGCGGCCAGCCAGCAAGAGCTGCCATGAGCCACTGTGAGCCGCTATGAGCGGCCGACCAACGACTGGCGACCAACTGCCTCAGATGGGGCGAGCACAAGGTTCATAATACCAGCATGGGCCAGCGAGCTGTGCCCTACACAACTAGACTGAGAAACAATGGCTTGAACCTGACTGGGGTTGGTGGGGGGGGAGGGAGGGAATCTTTCAACAAAGAAAATCCCAGGACCAAATGGCTTCACTGGTGAATTCTACAAAACATATAAAGAAGAATAACTCTGTCCAAACTCTTCTAAAATTTTAGAGGAAAGAAACCCTAACTCATTCAATGAAGCACATAACCCGGATACCAAATCCAAAGACACTACAAAGAAAAAAAACTGTAAAACAATATCCCTATAAATAATGCAAAAATTCTCAAAAAATACTAGCGAATCAAATTCAGTAGCATTTTGAAAGGATTATACACCATGACCAAGTGACTATATCTCTGAAATGCAAACTGTTTCAACATTTGGAAATCAATCAATATAATATACTACATTAACAGAATGAAGGGGGGAATTATGATTACCTCAATTGATGCAGAAAATGTATATGACAAAATTTAACACACTTTCATGATAAAACACTCAACAAACTAAGATTAGAAGGAAATTACCTTAACATAATAAAGGCCATATATGAAAAACCCACAGTCGACATCATACTCAATGGTGAAAGACTGAAATCTTTTCCTCTAAGATAGGAACAGGATCCGTATTCCCACTTCTATTCAACATAGTACTAAAAGCTCCATGTACAGCATTTAGGCAAGAGAAAGAAAAGCATTCAAGTTGAAACAGAAGAAGTAAAACGGTCTCTCTTTGCAGACAACATGATCTTGTATGTGGAAAACTCTAAAGATTACACTAAAATAAAATAAAATAAAACCTATTAAAAGTAATAAATGAATTCAGCAAAGTTTCAAGCTATAAAATAAACACACAAAAATCAGTTGCATTTCTATGCACTAAAAATGAACAATCTGAAAAGAAAAGTAATAAAACAATTCCATTTACAATACCATCCAAAAAAATAAAATACTTAGGAATAAACTTAACCAGATTTGCAAAAGACTTGTACACAGAAAACAACAAAATGTTGCTAAAAGGAATTAAAGAAGATTGAAAGACATCAGACACCAATGCTTATGGATTGAAAGACTTGATATCATTAAGATGTCAATATTACCCAATGCAATCCACAGATTCAATGAAACCTCTACCAAAATCCTTACAATGGTTTTTGCAGAAATATAAAAATCCATCCTGAAATCCATATGAAATCTACAGGGACTTTGAATAGCCAAAATAATCTTGAAAAACAACAAAGAGCAAAGTTGGAAGTCACACTTCTTCATTTCAAAACTTACTACAAAGCCATAGTAATCAAGAGTGCAGTATTAGGGGTCGGCCCGGTGGCTCAGGCGGTTGGAGCTCCGTGCTCCTACCTCTGAAGGCTGCTGTTTCGATTCCCACATGGGCCAGTGGGCTCTCAACCACAAGGTTGCCGGTTCGATTCCTCGAGTCCTGCAAGGGATGGTGGGCTGTGCCCCCTGCAACTAGCAATGGCAACTGGAGCTGAGCTGCGCCCTCCACAACTAAGACTGAAAGGACAACAACTTGACTTGGAAAAAAAGTCCTGGAAGTATTCCCTAATAAAGGCCTGTTCCCCTCCCCCAATAAAATCTTTAAAAAAAAAAGAATACAGTATCAACATAAAGACAAACATATAGACCAATAAGAGAGAATAGAAAGCCAAAAAATCAATTCTCACATACATGGATAAATGACTTTTGACAAGCATGCGAACACATTTCAAATGGGAAAGCACAGTCTTCAAAAAACTGTGTGCGGAAAACTAAATATCCACATGCAAATAATTGAGGCTGGACCCTTATATTACATCATAGACAAAAATAACTCAAAATGTATCAAACACCTAAGTATAAGAACTAAAACTATAAAACTCTTAGAAGAAAAATAGGAAAAAAATGCTTCATTACATTGGCTTTGGCAAAGATTTCCTGGATCTGACACCAAAAAAGAACAGGCAATAAAAGAAAAAGCAGATAAGTTGAACTTCATCAAAATTTAAAACTCTTATGTACACTATCAACAAAGTAGAAAAGCAACACACAGAATGGGAGAAAATATTTACAAATCATATATCTGATGAGGGATTGATATCCAGAATATATAAAGAACACCCACAATTCAACAACAAAAATTCAATGTAAAAATGGGCATGTTGTACACCTGAAACTAGTATAATTTTGTATGTCAATTGTAATTGAAAATAAAACATTTATCAAAAAAATAAAAATGAGCCTGGACTTGAATGGACATTTCTCCAAAGAAGATATACAAATGGCCCATAAGCATATGAAAAGACGCTCAAATCACTAGTCTTTAGGGAAATAGAAAGCAAAACCATGAGATACCACCTCATATCCAGTAGGATGGCTGTTATCAAAAAAAAAAAAAAAAAAAAGAACCAATATTGGCAAGGATGTAGGGAAGTTGGAACACTTGTGCACTATTGGTGGGAATGTAAAATAATACAGCTGCTGTGAAAAATAGTATGGCAATTCCTCAAAAACTCGAACATGGCAATGCCATTTCTGGATACACACCCAAAATGAATTGAAAGTAGGGATTGAAACAGATATTTGCACACCCATGTTTATAGCAGCATTATTCATCATAGCCAAAAGGTAGAAGCAACCCAAATGTCCATTGATGGATGAATAAATTTTAAAAATATTATGATATATACATAAAATGGATTGTTATTCAGCCTCAAAAAGGAAGGAAATTCTGATACATGCTACAACATAGATGAAGCTTGAAGACATTATGAAATAAGTTCATTACAAAAGGACAAATATTTTGATTCCTCCTATATGATGTTTCTAGAGAAGTCAACCTCATGGAGACAGAAAGTAGAACAGTGGTTGCCAGGGGCCGAGAGGAAGGTGGAATGAGGAGTTAGTGTTTAATGGGCACAGAGTTTCTGTTTGGGAAGATGAAAAAGTTCTGGAGATGGATGATGGTGATGGTTGCACAGCAATGTGAATGTACTTAATGCCACAGAATTGTACACTTCAAGTGGTTAAAATGATCATTTTATGTTATCTATTTTACCACAACAAAAAAAAGTATTTAGTAATTAAATTTTTCTCAAAACATTTCCAACAGTTCGCCCAGAAGATTTTTACTTTCCTAATCACACCATTCCCATATTTTGCTCAATGCATAGCCTCTTGAGAGTTATATTATTATAATCTGTCTCATTTACATTCTGTAGGTGAGTATTTCTTAAACAGGGGTCTGTAGGTTCCTGAAGAGGACTGTGGACATATACTCAGCCCTTAAATATCTCTATGATATTCTAAGTTGTGTTTTATAAGTATTTGTATTAAGCATTTTGCATCACAATCACCTGCATAACCACATTTGACCTAACTATCCCCACACAATTTCTGTGACTAAGTTGACATTTGGGCACTCTGTTCATAGCAATCTATTAAAGAAAGAGCAGAGGCAGACTTCATTCTTTAAAGGTGCTTTCAACACGAAGGCAAATGGTGACATGGCAAACTGCAGTGTGAAAGTTCCACCGTGGTTAGAATGGAGACATATTCTGTGAGAACTGAGTCATCACGCAGCCTACAAAAATGAAAGAGTCCCAACCTGAAAAACAAATCCCGACCACAGCAGTGTGGCCCATATTCATTCCATGTGTGATGAGGCTGTGTCTACAAAACTGTGTTTTCTACCACCATAAATTAATGTTGCTAATTACATCTTTTAATGGTTAATTTTCTTTTTAATTCATGTGGAAATTTATTTTGGTTTTTATATGAACAAAAGTCATAAACTTAAGGAGTGTATAAAACATTTAATATTTAGATTTGTTTATACTTATGCAGATAACATTATAATAAAGCCATTTTAAATTTGAAAAATTTTTAAATGAAGGGAAAGGACATATGAAGATTTTGTAACTTGCATGGAAATCGGTGAGCAATGAGTGATTAAGGTACAGTATTTATAATTGCATTATTAGATTTGAAACTCCTTTAAATTTGAAGAGTCTGGATTTAACTGACAAGGAAACATGTGAGAAGCAATGGAAATGGATTGTAAATGTCAGCATCATGTTTGATCATACCAAGGTGACCTTAAAATGCCATCTTATCCACTTTAATTTAACAAGGCTGATTTCCTAAAATATCAAATATTTGATATAACCAAGAATATATATTGAACTACTGGAACAAATAGCTAGAAGATATTTCAGTTGTCCCATTTGAAAAAGCAAGATGTAGGCAAACTATTCTCCACATGGATAGTGGGGAGGGAGGAAGTCCTTCTTAAATGGAAAGTTTTATCTTTCCTCTGCACTGAAAGCTGGGAGCGTCAACCTCACCCAGACATGCAGACAGTTTTCTTTTATAGGATGTTATCTAAGGACCCCTGTCCCCACAAATGCCTACCCTCAGCATGTCATTCCTTTATTCAGATGTCACAGCTCCTCCTTTTTTAAAATGCAATTTCCCTGGGAAGAACTGACACATTAAATCCCTAAAATCTTAATGAACAAGCATTAATCAAATTGCCTTCTTCCCTGAAATGATAGGCTGCACATTTAAAAATGGAAGGAAGGCGCTAAAAATAAATAGATTTTTAAAATTTTCATTTATTGATAGCTAATTCCTTCAGATACTGTAGGGGCTTTATGTACTCTAATTCCTACAACTCTTTAAAGGAGGTTTCATTTGCCCATTTTACAAATGCGGAGAGTGAAGTAGAAAATTACAGTCATTTGCCCAGTGATAGCCACTAAGTGGAGGAGTCGGGATTTAAACACTGATACTCATCACCTCCCTCCTCCACGTTTCTAGATTCTCGATTACCCTCCCGCTCAAATACTGCCTGTGCTAGTCTCAGTGGCCCGCATAGTGGCAGGACACAGAGCCTCATGGCTGAGGGGTCTGATCTCCTGGTCACTGTACCCTTTTCAGGCCAGGATTGCTGCATTTGTCCATTTGACATCACAGGCGACCAAGGGAGTAGCAACAGGCACCCAGGTGCTGGCCTGCATGCCACACTTATTCCTCCATGACTGCTGTGAAGAAGCAGTCCTATCTCCTCCTGATATCAGTCAGTTATTCCTGCTAAGACGGTAACTCCTTTCTTTGTCTCACGTTCTCTGAAATACAAGAAGCCTGAAGTGCTCAGGCACCAGCTATCGCTTACAGTTCACTGGGGCTCTTGCTGTGTCATTTTGTTCCTACCACCACCCATCGGGCCTGCAGGGGTTGCATGGTCTCATGGCTGATTGCATCACAGCCTGGACTTGCTGCAGAGCCATGTCCTGTTCTGGGCACCATTCAGAGCTGGCAGCCTTTTGTGGCAGCTCTTATATGGGCCACAGCAGGATTCCCAGGTATGGAATAAGCTTCCTCCATAATCTAAAGGGGTCTGTCAACCATGCATTGGGCTTCCTCCTTCATGATAAGATGTAATAACTGAAAGGTGCAATAATTTGTCTTTTACTTTGGAGAGGATTTCCTGGCATCCCCGACATCTCTGGGCCCCTAAAAACTTTACTGATATAGCAGGCCCCTGAATCTTCTTTTTATCTCTTATGCTCCGGGACACATCCTCCAGCCTTCCAGCCAGTTCTTGTCCGTCCAGCCTGACTGGCATAATGTCATCAATGTAGTGGATCAGTGTGATATTCTGTAGGATTTCCAAACGGTCAAGATCTTGTCAGACTACATTAAGACAGAGGGCAGAGGAGTTACATAGCCCTGGGGCAAAGCTATAAATGTATATTGCTGTGTATGATTTATGAATGCAAACTACTTTGAGTCCTATTTTCTGATTATGATAGAAAAGGACACATTCACCCAATTAATGGCCGCGTACTATATATCTGAAACCATAATATGTGGCACTGTCAAAGACATATGCCTGTCATGGTGGCTACAATTAGGAGTTACTTGGCTATGTTTGCGGAACTCTACCGTCATCCTCCACGATTCATCTGGTTTCCACAGGGGCCAGACTGATGACTTGAATAGAAATATGTCTAAGTAGGATGTTGCCTATATTCTGCATAGCACCTATACTAGTATCTATGTAATATTTTTCATTAAAGGCACTTTCTTTTTAACTTAAATAAGCACTGTTTTAAAGGAAATTTTATTTTCCTATTAAAAAGGGGAAATGGGTATCACCTAGGGTAAATACAATAAAAGCTAAATGTTTAAAATTCCAAATTGTTGCCTGCAAAGCCTCTGAGTCTGAGGCTTGCTCTTTGCAAAAAGGGTGATTTTGCAGGCGGTTGGTGTTAAAGACGAACACCCATCTGAGACTTTAGTATAATCAGAAGGATTGAAAGAGAACTAACAGGGAATGGTCCTTTCCCCACACAGCTCTCTGTTATGAAACTCCCTGTCTGTACACCGCCTAAAATCGTACCTCACTCACCACCTAAAATGTTCGCACAGAAGACTAGGAATCCCTGTTCCTAGCAAAAAAAAAAAAAAAGAGAAGTTCTGGATTCTACCAAGCTCACCTCACCTTGAGTTTCTTGTCTGTCCCCCATCTCCTGTACCTTTGGGGTCTTTGATGACCGTCACTAGCTCTGTAGACACAGACACTGAGAAGAAGCACACTCCTTATGCAGTTCCTACTTAGGCACTCTGGACGTCAGTTTCCTCTTCGGCAAAACGAGGGTAATCATAGTAACTTCCACAGTGTTTTTGTGAGGATTAAATCAGTTCAAACACATAAAGTGTTTCGATTAATACCCAATACACAGTAAGTGTTATGTAAGTGTCTGCTATTACATTAATAATAGCATTATTATACTATTAGGGATAATGCCAGCATTGGTTTTTGCCTTGTGCTAAAATTATGGGGGGACTGGAAGAGAAATAAGCCATAGCCCTTGCTTCCATGAACTTATAATTTTACCAGAGAAGCGAGTGAATAATATACAAAATGATAAAAATAAATAATTCTATAGCAATTTTATAAAAGCCTGTGCTAAGCGCCAAAAATCACACCAAGTACAGATCAACACTGTATGGCTGGTTGTTCTCATTTCTATTTGCCTCCGAGAATCCATTCTTTCCCTCTCTCCCTGTTCCGTGCCTCCCAGGAGCTGACTCACCCCAATCCCTTGCCCTCTGGCTTCCAGTGAGAGGCAGCCAGTGGCAAGCAGCAGCAGGAGATGAGACGGTGAGAGGAGAGCAAGGTCAAGGTATTTCTTCCCTATTTCTCTTCCTTATTTCTCAAGAGCAGCGGTTGCCTCTCCTCTATGGCCCCAGGTCTTCCTGACTCTAGTCACTTGCTTTCCTCCCCTGGCCACCCCAGTCCTCCCACTGTTGCTGGTTCCTATAGACCTCAACATCTTTGTTGGCCCACTTTATGGGCAAAGTTAAATGGTCCGTAAATGTTCTCTTCCCTGAACTCCCTTCAGTTAAATCCGTTGGGAGGAAATTCTATTTCCGGCCAGGACCATGACTGATCCAAGAACTACAGGGCATCAGTAATCTAGGAATTGTCTATTCTTCCAGTAACTCAGAAAACAAACATTAAGGAACATGAAGAGCCTGAGGTAGGAAATCACAGAATGATCCAGACTCTCCCACAGCAGTAATCACGATGGCTGCCACCTTTTGAACACTCACCATGTGGCAGGACTCTGTGAAGTGCTTTTCATGCCCCATCTCATTTAACCCTCCTAAAACCCAATGAGTTTATTACCCTTAATTTAAAAGAAAGAAAGAAAGAAAGAAAGAAAGAAAGAAAGAAAGAAAGAAAGAAAGAAAGAAAGAAAGAAAGAAAGAAAGAAAGAAAGAAAGACTAAGATGGAGAGTTGCTAACCTCTCTAGTTGGGGACAAGGCAGAGGAAGGGTATAAACCCACTTTTGTGGCCATAGGCTTATACTTGCTTCCCTAACTACCAGGCTACACAGCCTCCCTCTGTTGTGCTGCCCTTAAGTGTGAGGCGTCATGGATTTCAAAGAACCAGGAGAAAGAGTCACCTCCCCTCCCTTTTTTCTGGAGCACATGTTTGCCTGGGTTTTTTGGGTTTGTTTTTTTTTGGGGGGGTATGTATATTGTCCCCAAAAAACGCTATTTTGCAAAATTCCTCAGATTTGCTCTCTCTGGGCTGTTTTAGAAGATTTGGGTTAAAACAAATGGGCAGGGGAAGGAAATGCATATATATTTCTCCTAGTTTGTGAAAACTGATTATATCACTTAAAATCACATTGTTTGACTCAATTTGCTGATCTGATTACCCAATTACTTTCTAGTTAGCTTTATACTATGCACCCACTGGTGTAGCCCTCTTTCCAAGCAATGATCTCTCTCTCTCTCTCTCTCTCTCTCTCTCTCTCTCTCTCTCCTCCCCCCCTCACTCCCAAAGCAAGGCTTTACTTCTATCTACTTACTTTTCCCCTAAACAACAATTTTTCTACCTGATTTTTCAATTATTACGACGAAAGCTTTCAAGTCAAAGAAAACAATGCTGCTTTCTTCCCAAAGCCAGCCATTCCCTGACACAAAGTAGCAGTGATACTGAACACTGCTAGCAATTGTTATGAAAATGCATTTCTCTGAATCCTGTTGTCATGGCAGCTAAAGATCAAGACATGCCTGCTACATGCAGCAATTTATACTGATTTGAAAAACTGTTTGGGGAGAAACATTAAAATGTATAATCGAATGCATTTGAAACTGTGGCCCGACAAAGTACAATATCAGTTATTCAAATAACATTTCTAAAGCAAAGTACATCATTTATTTCAATCAATGTTGTGTTCATTATTTATGCTCGTGGAGTTACTTTAATTTCCAACACACTGGCAATTTCATTATTTCTCTCGACATTCAGAATCTCTGTATTACCTTTGCTCAAGCACTGGCCAACTGAGCTCATACAGAAACACCCAAGTCACACAGTGAGACCAGAAACGCCACCGCATTTTCTCTATTGCTTCTTTGTTTGCTGGGCTGGGGACAAACCTTAGGTGAATTTCTCCCTGGGACAGCAACTGTTTGAAATGTCACAGCATGCTCAGTTCTCCTTCGCCCAGATTGTCATTTCACTGCAAGATACTGTACCATCTATATCATGTTTTTCTTCTCCATGGGGGATGGGGAGAAAAGTCCAAGAATAAAAAAAGATAGATGATGGGGGGCAGGGGGAGCCAAAGAGAGAATATAAAGGGTTTAGATGCAAATAATTGAGTACAAAATGCCACTTTTATTAACAATTTGGATGGTGGTTCTTGTCCCTAATCCTTTTTATTGGTTATCCCTCAAAATCACCCAGGGAGACAGCTGGCATTTGGCAGGAGGGAAGTAGAGGCATGGGGGGGATTAAGGGACTACAATCACAGAACAGATCCGTAGTGGAACTAGGATGAGAACTCAGAATTCTGACATTCCTGAGCCATTGTTTAGCCCGTGGCCTGCTGGACATGGGCCTAAGGAATTTTGCCGAGATTGTCTAAAGCTTAACTGACTGCCACTCCTCCAATGATAATTAGTTCCACTGCCTTTCCCACAGCTAGTAATGCACGCTAACATCTTGGCCTTGACTTTATGAAACTGATTTTCATCCCACTTCAGGATGGTCAATGATTTCAGCCTCTAAGTTCCTGCCCCTTCAAAATTGGTATTTACATGTCAAAAAGCAGCTAGTAGTCTCCACTAAGTCCAGCTTTCCTTCTTAAATTATGCACCTGGGTCAAATGTACACATCCACACTTGGCGTGGGAGAGTGCATTCATGTAAAAATCACCCATTTACTGCGTCTCCCCTCTCATCTTTACCCCAATTGACAGGAGCTAGCAAACCTGGTCATGTTATTGAAAAGGGAAGCATCGAAAAGCTGTCACTTACAGACTCTGTCTATGCATCAGGCACTATTTATTCTCAGTGTTTTTCACATCATAGCTTTACAATAACACACTGCACTAAGTTATGCTTATTAGCCTCACGTCTACAATGAGGAAACTGAGGCACATGGAGGTTAAGCAGTTTGCCCAATGTAACACAGCTAGTAAGAGGCCGAGATAAAATTGGACCCAGTTGTGTGGTGCCAGAGACTGATTGTTCAGCCACTATGCTAAACTAAACTGCCTCTGTGACAGAAAGAGGTCACAAGGCTCTGGAATCCAACAAACCAAAGTCCAGATGCTAGCTGCATGGGTGACCTTGGGCAAATAGCTCCACTAGGCTCCAAGTTCACATGTTGTAATAATGACTGCTAGATTTGCTAAATAAAGTCATTAGCACTGGACCTGGCACATAGCAAGCCCTCCAAAAATGTTAGCTGTTCGCTCTAAGGAATAAACAAATTCAGAGCAAATGGACCAAAAGATCTGGCCTGTGGCAGAACAGTCCAAGGAAAGAAATGGACGTGGGGAAAAGAACACATTCCCTACACACAGTCCCTTCCACAAAAGGGTGGGCGAGGCAGAAGGATGAAATGTGGGGGGTGGGGGTACCATGACCAGGGAACAGAAGAAGTGTTTTCAAGTGACAGGAGGCTGGCTGTGTTTTGGACAAATTAAGATAAAGAATGAGTCAACACAAGCCTGGCTGTAGGGATGAAAGACACTCTAATAAGGAGCTAGTCTGAGGCAGTGGCTTCCCAGGGTGATTGAATTAAACACTCTCTTCAGCCAAACAACTAGTCTAACTGATTTTTTATTTACCAAGTCCCTTGTTGCCTGAATTAAGCAACTCCTTGGTGTAGTGCGATACTTTTTCCTTTCTGTCAATACCTACTCAAAGCTGGAAGAGTTTGAATTTCTCTTTTAGGAAAGGAACAGTCTTCATAGGAAACCATGGAAACACAATCAAGTCCCAACTTCCGTGTGGTCAACTTACCAACACTGGGAATCTAGGTGAAATCTAGGACTCACCATACACTGAAATTTGTACTGGGCTCTTCTAGTCCAAAATGAGTATCTTGCAACACCCCAATGATCTGGAAATTTTCCTGTGGTTCTAGCCTAATACTGATCTTGCCATCTGTTTGTTTTCCTGGAGTCTTGTTCTTGAAATGCACTGGAGACTGGATGGGCACTGAAGTCTTGTCAAGGTGTCCAAGACCTGAAGACTGAGCCAAAAACCTAGGGTTGAGTTCAGGCTCTGGTACTCACTGCATGGCCTTGGCCAGTCAGGTCTCGTCCCACTCTGTCTGCTTTCTCATCTGTAAAATGAGAGCTTTCTATCTGCTTCAGGATCCTATGATTTTTGTGAACCCGTTCTATGAGAAAGATACTCTTTGATCAGTACATACTATCCATAGCGTGATTTATTACTGGGGGGGTATCATTTTCATGGTTGGTGGTTTTATATGATAATCATCAGTCCCCAGGGACTTGGAATAATTTCACCATCAAAATTTTCCATTATACTAGCATTATAGCTCTGTTTCAACAAGCTTGCTTAAGTAACTTTTCCATTCCAAATTCACATGATAATAGCATTATAAATGGCATCTCCAAAGACTTCAATTAAAATTGATTTGTCATTGTAATCTCAGCTAATAATGGTGTGATAATGGCATTATAATGAGGAGATCAAAGACTTACACGGAAATTATTTTGGCATTGTTATGCCGTATTCTGAATGGCTTTGAATAGGCTGCTCTCTACAGAGATTTGAAACTGTTGTGTCATAGTGATATTGAAAGCTAAGACTACAGGTAATGGAATCATCCACTCCTTTCCCCCAAAGCCCAGCTTGGAATGTCTTCTACCCTTTTCATTTCTCATAAAGGTGAAGTTCAAATAGAGCTTCAATTCTAATTCCCCCTCCTCCGGCTCTGGGGAAAAGGAAAGCGATTGAGAGGATGTTAATGCGTGCCTAGAAATGCTGCTCTCAGATGAGGCTAGAGGGAGCCCAGAAACCCTCCCTCAGCAGACGCTGAGCCCTGAGTGTTCAGCTCTCAGCTTGCTCTGGGACATGCTGCCCTGAGACAGATACCAGACCAGAGCCAAGGGGTCCTGTTAGTGGAGACAATTCTCTGGCTCCTTCATAGGGGGTCATGCTATGGAATCGGGATCCTGCAGCCTCTCACGTTTCATGCCTCTTGTCTCTCACCCTTGTGGCTTTGCAGTTGTCACAATTGTGAGCTTTGAGTGGAGTGGCATCCTTTGTCTCGCGGCTGTCTGGCTGTGAAACCAGCTGAGTGCATGTGGTGGTTTTGTGTTTATTTATTTACTTTGGCACGGACATAAATTAAGTGGAAAGAAATACAGACTCAGTTCATGTTCACGTTGGAGAATATTCTAAGGTTCTAACATTATTCTAGGTTAGAGAATTTTATCATTATATTGGGTGACACTAACACTAACATATAGTTCCTTCTACATGATAGAAGCCATCCAGACCACTCTAAATATGGTTGATTCTCATGATTCTAAAAAGTCACCACAAACACTGAATTAATGAATACTGAGCCACTGCTCATAGGGGAAATACAGGGTTCAGTGCCTGTGAGCCTCTGGTCATATTTTTGTCAACCAATCAATACAGGACCTTGTTTAATGTGTGTTTGTGTTTACAGACACCTTATTTAACATATATTTTTGAATCAGTCACATGAATTCATGGCCAGCAGCTCTATAACTCATGCCTGAATGAAGCTGATCTAACACACATGCTTTCTCTGTAAGGCCTATCACTGCCTTTTGTGCTAAGGAACACTAGACAGCATTTCGGCCCTGCACTTATGGGCCATTTTAAACAGCAAAATCACCAACAAAAGGAACAAAAATACAAAAAGCGTGGCACTAAACAGACCATGAAAAGCACACTAGTTTACACTTCAAGAGCTGAACGAGGAGACAGAGTGTCTGTCACCTTATTCAACCTTACCTGGGAACACGCTCTTTGAGCAACTTAAATTTCTCACGCATATCCACGAATGGCCACAAAATTGCCACAGGTGTTGATATTGGGTTTACAAATAAATTTTAGTGAGTAGGCAAATTCACAAATATACAATCTACGACTAATGGGAATCAACTGCATGATACTTTAATCTTTCCATCAACCCCATAAGTTAGGTACTGTTATTATGCTCATTGATAGATAAGGAAACTGAGGCACAGAGAGAATAAGCAACTTGTTCAGTGTTCAGTTTTAATTCAAATGAACTGATAATTCACTTGGTGTTGTTTCTTTATCAAACTAAATAAATCATATGCTTGGTACTTAGTTTAGGTTTTGTGGTTGTTGATGTTGTTTGGGTTTGTTTGTTGTTGTTTCTTTTAGGAGAATGATTCAGAAGAATAGTATGGCCCTAGATTGTGGATGGGAAGAAGTATCTATTTTTCAGTTGGGGGGCTCGCTTGTAGAAGTTGTAGCAGACACCATCGGTACTAACCCAAATCCATTCCAGACCCACATCTTCCTGGATGTCAGGTGTCAACCTTCTGTGTGGCTTTACACTGAAGACAAAGCCCCTCCACAGTCTTGGGGGGGAATTAGCGTACGCTAATCAGAACAATTGCCTTCATCAAACTGATTTAGGTGAGGGTGTGGGTTGCAATTCTAGCCAAACAGAAATGAAGGGAAATATACTGCAGAGTCCCCGAGAGAGGTTGTCCTTTTGCTTAAGAGATGTCTGAGAAGGACGAGTGTCTTTTTCTGCCTCTGGCTGTCACTGTGTGAGAACGTAGTACTCAGAACCACTGTGGCCTTCTCAGGACCAGGAGGAGACAAACTGGAATGGCAGAGCTGAAACACGTAGTGAAGGCGCGGAATGAAACATTCCCCAAGCCACCCTCCTGCCAGCCCTTTTGCCATCTGAGATAACAAACCCCTACTCATTTAAGCTGCTTTTAATTGGGGTTTGATTAGGAGAAACTCAAAGTATGCCAACAGATACAGGCATTTTGCTTGGGAATCTATTATAATGGAGAACTGGGAGGCTCTAAGTACAGAAATTATATAGACAGAAACACATAGAGGTTGGACCCAATTTAAGAAGCACAATGTATTGGTTGCTAAGAGATGCTGAGAGGATATACATGGCCAGGGAAATTTCCCGTACTCAGAAACAACTTATAATCTAGTTAGTTGAGAAAACCAAACACAGCCAGTTCAAGAATTCTTATACAAAGAAACAGTAAATTCCATTAATTCTGCCAGCATTAATTCTGAAATACATGTGGTAAGGGTCTGTTGATGAATTAGACATACTCCCTGTCCTCTACAATTTAGTAAAGAAAACTAGACTGAGAGGTGTTTAATTCAAGGAATATTGTGGAAAGACGTTTTGGGAGAAAGTTAAGTGAGAGATTAATTTTTTTTGGCAGACCCAGGAAAGCTTCATGTCTCTCCTGCTTAAAATTCTTCAGTGGTTTTCAGTTACACTTCACTCATTCAACAAATATTTATTGAACAATTACCCTGGGCCAGCACACTTCGAGGTGTCAGGGTATAGCAGTGAACAAAACGGAGTCCCTGGTCTCATGAATTTATAATCTAATAAAAGGGAGACGATACGATAAACAAATGAGTAAATATATCTATGTCAGAGGTAGTATTACCAGGAAAAATAAAGTAGGGTACAGAGGGTAGTCATGCTGGGTTTGAGGTGCTGTTTTATATAAGATGGTTAGAAGCTGGCATTTGAGCAGAAAGCTGAAGGAAGTGAGGGAGTGAGCTACATAGAGATATCGGGGGAAAGCGTTTGAGGCAGCAAGAACGGCAAGTGCAAAGGCCCTGCGGCAGAGAGTACCTGGCTTACTTGAGGGACAACAGGCAGGAGAGTGTGCCTGGAACAGGAGAAAAGATGGGGAAGCTGTGGGAGGTGAGATCAGACAGAGAGTTAAGGGTAGAGTCAAATTAACCATGAAGTTAATGAACCCTGACAATGTGTTCAGAAAGTCGTTAAGTTTTGGTATAATCTGGAAAAGTGAGATATTTTAGCCACAATCAGTTAAGATTGCTCTTTCCACTCGGACTTCTCCATCACATTTCCTTTCGTGCTGGGTCTTTAGAGAGACTACAGGTATTTGGGAGACCTGACTAAGAGGAAATTATCTTGGAGATACTTCTAGTCTGGGGTTAGTGAGATACATTTATGTGCATCACAGTCGCTTCCTTGACTAGCTGTCCCTGGGTAGGAGTGGTTTCCAGGAATCTTCCTACAGCTCACCACACAGTAGTGCGACCCAAAGATGGGGGCCAAAGGTCCAATGGGAATGTAATATGCCTACAGAGCCCACGTCTAGAACTCTGTGAGGAGTGAATGTTAAGGAAACGGAACTAGGAGCTAGTCCTGAGAAAATTCTCCCAGCATCTGATGTGTAAACTTGTAAGCAGAAGTTTCCATTCTCATTGACACCTAATCACAATGGAAGTGCTCTCCTGTTGGGAGTATATTCAAGAGAGGAGAAACTACAGTGATAAATGTACTTTGCTGATGGAATCTCGAGAAACAGAGTTTATCCAACAAACCCGAAGCAGTGCTACAAACTGTAGTCTATCCGTGTGTAAAGTCTCCCACCGTCAATAATAAACACCAAACTTCAAACAGTCATCCTGGAGGAAAAATTCATTCTATTCTCTCTATCGAACATGATATTATAATATCCTTGTCATATGGAGAGGCAATCAAAGCATAGGCAGACAAAAACTTTAAGGGGGAAAATGTGACAGAGGTGGTTCAATTCATTCATTAATAAAAACATTATATAATTTTTCTGATTTTTGATGTTTCTGGCATGTGCCATTGTAATTTGTGGTGAGTTCTTTTCTCATACTAAAAATATGTTCACTTTCAAATGTTGTGTTATAGCCCGAATTTTGTATTATTTATCTTAAAGAGAGCCCCGAAATTGCATCAGCTTCAGGTCTCAGAAAACCCTGGTCAGCTGCGTTTAGAAGACCTCTGAGGTATGGTGTGACAGAATCACAGCAAAGGTTTAGGAAGTTCGCTCCATCAACAAAGTTCAGTGATGAGTCCCAGACTTGGGCATTTCATGGACCAGTAATATTTCTCCCAAAAATACTGAGTGCACCAATATCTGATTGCTTACTTTAAAGATAAAAAATCATATAACTGTTTAAAACAACTATGTCTATTATGGTCGCCTTAAAAAAAATTGTTCTTATACAGAAACATACTGACGTCTTTATGGATAAAATTATATAATGTCTACACTTTGTTTTAAACTATAATCCAACAGGATATGGAGAAGGTAGAGACGGTTTGCAAAGCAAGATTGGGTGCTAGGTACATGAGGTTCATTACCCTAGTCTACTTTTGTACATGCTGCAAATTTTCATAATGAAAGGTGTAAAAAATTAACCAGATCTAAAATACTCATAAAAAAGAAAGGACATACGAGCACTCCAGAAGTTGGGAGGCCATAAGCTACCATCCTTTATGTTGAATAAATTTAATCTTATGAAAAACTCACTCTACTGTGCTTATTTTTGCTATTGTTGTTTTATAGTCAATCAGTGAAATGCATCCCAAGCTGTTCAGGGATCACCTATATGGAAGTTGGATCAGGTTGACAGCCCACTCTCAAATGGTTCAGAAAAAAGTTCTTTGAATTGTATATGTCAATTTTTTTAAGTTTATGGTGTGTGTGTGTGTGTGTGAAAGAACTGGGCTTTGCTCAGACCCCATACACATACACTTTACTATTTATGTCACATAACCTAAAACTGAGCCCTCAGTTTCTTTATCTGAAAAACGGGTATAATAATATGTACTTCACACAGTTTTTTTAAGAATTAAATAAGACAATGTGTACATCTTACACATTGAAGGTAGAAACATGAATCAGTACAACCTCTGCAATATCATCTCAAATTTTACAATACCTTTACCTTATGGCCCAGACATCCTACGTCTGGGAATTTATCCTACAGCAAGTTTTGCATACACGTGAAATGACACGTGTACAAGATATTCATTGCAATATTGCTCAACAATGTCACCAAGATCTGATTTCGTCCTGCCTTTCAGTTCTGCCTTCTTCAGTTCAACTACCTCTTAAGACTGGCTTCCCTATGAGGGCCTCAAAGGGCTATCAGTCTGCTTCTTCCTTTCTAGCCAAGAAAAATAGTCTTATCCCCTGAAAGAGCCCCTGAAATGGTCCTGAGATTCATTCTGATTGGACGGCCTTAGGACCCATGCCCACCACTTCTCTACCAATCACTGTGGCCAGAACGATGAAACTCAGTGATTGGCTCCGGAGAACATATACCACAAAACCTAAACTAAGTACCAAGCATATGATTTATTTAGTACTGATACTCCTGGAGTCTGAGAAGGAGTCTTACCTCAAAATGAGAGGGATTCCCAAGAAGAAATTAAAAGCTGTTGGAAAGGGGGCAGGAAAAGATGCTAGAAAAGCATTCAATGTAAGTCTACGGCAACACCTTTTTAACCCTTGCTATCCCATAATGCTTGATTTGGCCACTGGCTTGGAGCTTCCAGAACAGTCTGAGCCAGTCCCGAATTAGCTGGATTACACCAGATTTTCCCATCCACATTTCTGCACGCTGAACACATCACTCCTCCGCTTACTCATTTTATGATTCAAATTAGTAAGACCCTTTCCATGGCTTAAATCTCTCCACTGAACCAGCTTGTCTGTTATCTAGAAATATATGGTCACATGAACTTATTCAAAACACAACATTTTCTCATTATAACGAGACATGATTATTAAAGGCAGAGTGCCCATCAGAAATGAAACTAATCTTTCATTTGTTCAGAATAAATGTGCTCTAAAAAGTACGGAGATGGTAAAATTAATTTGAGAGTAATCAATTCCTGCATTTTAAATGAACATAATTATGTAATCATTAAATTATTTAATGGGTTTCATTAGGCTTATTTCTGGCTTGGGTGTCACATTTTTTTATCCCAATTAGCTCAAGTGCTAAAATTAATTTTTTATTACTGGGTACTAGTCCAAGTCAGGATGAACAGAGCCAGGGTCTGCCCAGCCCTACCTGATGGCTAAGCTAGGCCATCATTCCCCCAGCAGTGAGATTTGCTGTGTCAGTACAAATACAGCCAATCGAAGTTCAAAGAACCAGCCCAGTAGGTCCATGGCAAATGTGTGACCTGCTTCCAACCAGACAGGACACCTGTCAGATTCAACTGAGTGGTCCATAGAAAGCCTAGCAAAAGAGACATCTCCCAGAAAACCTACATGGCAGCCCACCACATCAATGCTGTATTATCACCAAGAATGGGCCTGAGCATCATCTGAGAACAGGAGAAACTTGGGCATTTCACAGAAATGCCCAAGTTTCAAATCCCAGATTTTGCTGGTGGTAGGCTCTGTGACCCAAAGCAATTTATGTAACCGCTGGGAGCCTCAGTTTCTTCATCTATAAATAGGGATGATGAAGTAACCATCTCCCCAGAGCTGTTTGTGAGAATCAGCAATAATGTGTACAAAGAGTCTGGAATATAGGATTCACTCACTACGTCATAGTTATTATTCTTGTCATCACAATCAGACATCCACAGATTTAATCTTCGGGGACGCTAAGGTTAAGATACAGACTAACTTTTCCATTCTGGACATTAATGATAAAACCTATACTGACAAGGATTCTGAGTGGCAGTGTTACAAAAGAAGAGATACTCCAAAACTAGGTTCTTTTAAGAAAACAGTATACTGCATAATGAAAGTGTAGGGGTGGCCAGATGGCTCTAGACAATAGGGTTGCCAGTTCGATTCCCACATGAGCCAGTGAGCTGAGCCCTCTACAACTAGATTGAAGACAATGAGCTGCCACTGAGCTCCAGAACGGGTGGCTGGATGGCTCAGTTGGTTAGAGCGCAAGCTCTCAGCAATAAGGCTGCCAGTTCAATTCCCGCATGGGATGGTGGGCTGTGCCCCCTGCAACTAAAGATTAGAAACGACAACTGGACTTGGAGCTGAGCTGCACCCTCCACAACTAGATTGAAGGACAATGACTTGGAGCTGATGGGTCCTGGAGAAACACACTGTCCCCCAATATTCCCCAATAAAAAAATTTAAAAAAAACCAAAGTGCGTAATACATATACCTTAATACAAACAATACATAATAATACAAAGAAGAGAGAGGCAATACACCTTGGGGATTAAGAGCAGGGCGTCTGGAGGCAGACTGCCAAGACATCTAACCTCTTCAAATCTCGGCTTCCTCTTCAACGTAAGGATAATAATAGAACTGAGTTGTTGTCAGGGTTAAATTATATAGTGCACAGAAAGTCAAGTCCTAGCACATAGTAAACAATATATGTTACCTATGACCATTGTTGTTCATTGGTAATAGCTATTGTATAAAAATACAGGACATGGTTAAATATGTTTTCAAGACTTTAGGAAAACAAATACTTTAAATTCAGACAAAAAGATAGATGGGATCCATTAAGTTCAGAAATAAATTTTATTCATTTATTTAACAAACATTTACTGGTACTCACTATGTGTCAGACACTGAATTTAGATGTGTAACAGGGGAAATATTGTGAAATTTTTCTGGCTTAAGACTCTAATCTGGCCTTTCATGCCAGCCAAGCTAGGAAACTTTTCCTAACATCTTCTTAGGAGGATGTGACAGGAAAAGGTCGTGCATATGTCATTCAGAAAGCTACCTTCCTTGCTCATGTATCAGACTAGCACTCAGGTCACAGTTAGAAATGCAAATGAGGAGCTCAGTGTCACAGCACGCATGCCCTTTCAGTAACTTGACATAACCACACCAGGGACCAAGTGCTTCTGTGTCCCAAAACAGGTTCTCTTTGTCTTTCCATATTACATCCATTATGGATGTCTAACATTAAAGTGACCCATCAAATTACACACAGAAGCCTAAAAAGAAGTGGTCAACCCTCACCCTCCCCGCCCTCCCCTCTCCTGTCCCTTTCTTCTTTCTTTTCTTAAGTTTAAAGAACAATAATTGCTCTCAGAACTCAGGCGAGTTTCCCTAGGTCAAATCAGATACAGATTTGGAGCAGCTGGCGGGCCATCACGTTTGGGAGAAAAGGGACAACCGACAGACATGGCCTTACGCAAGCTAACCCTGCCCTGATTCCCTGTGATCTCTGATTCATCAGGACAAAGGCTGAAGCTCTGTCCCCTTGACCTAGGTTGCCAACAATCACACTTCCCCGCATTGATTAAATAAACATTCATGAGCAAGGCCAGCACTAGGCAGTCCCATGATCAGTTCTGGAACTTGATGAAGCCCCAGCTTTCTGACCTTTCAGGTGCTCAATCTTTCCCTGTATGGAAAGTTTACAGAAAGCAGATTAGGGGAGGATTCTACAACTGCTGGCTAGAATCATGTCATCAGAAATCCTCTGAAACCAACGGCTGGACACAGGACTGATTAAGGATCCAGTTCAGGTGACATCCCTAAAGGTACAGGCTGCAAGCCTGACTAGGTCCACGCAAGGAAGGGAAACGTCTCTCAAGTGCATATTTCAGCCCATGCATGTCTGAAGCTCATTTCCAACATCCATCAAACTAATTAACAGTCACTAGATTTGCCAATAAAAATCCATTTTTGATACGAGTGTGCTAATTAGCAAATGCATTGCTGGTAATCTCGAAAAGATGGAAGGGCTTCCAGCGGCCACCTCTGGAGTCTGGCTCCATGTGACAGAAAGGTAGTTGTCCACCCCAGGCTGTGCATGCTGATTGTGGTTTCCTGACCACCGGGCAAGTTAACTGGCACATACCTACTATCCCATTAATTATGCTAAAATATTTTAAAAGAAATGTTATTGGTGTTGCAACATGCTGGGAGGAAGACTGCCTGTTGTTATCTGCTTAGAGCAAATCAGGCAGAGGGCGGAAACCCCAGCACCAACCTCATCCCTGGAATCTGAGGTCACTGAGTTGTAAAAGCTGCCCTGGCAGCCTCCTGAGGGATCCAAGAACTAATGCAAGTTTGAAAAGGGACAAGAGGCCTCTTTCTACTGGGCAGACATGACACCTCTCGCTGTCTTGCCATGGAATTTGGGGAAGTGCAGTAGGCTCGTGGATCAGCTTCCCAGGCCTTTTCCCACTGGACTTAAAACCTAAATCCCTGAGTTAACAAATGAAAAATCACTGGACTGGATTCTAAAAAATGGCACCTTCGGGACTGACCCTAAGCATCAGCCCCCTCGTATTTATATACTAGCCTGGTAGAAGTCCACGCTGCTCCACAACCACTGTGTGTTAAAGGCAGAGAAAGAAGCATCTGGAAGCTGGGTCACATCAGGACAATAAGACTATGCTTTTTCTCTTTTCCCATTTTTATATATCAACATTCTGGCTTATTTTAGCCCTGTTTTTATTTCTGCATGTTTTGTTTCAGGGAAAAAAATCTTTCTCTATTGGAGATGCTGGAGTATTCCATTAATTTGAAAGCTATCTAGGTTGTCACATTTTAAAGTATGAGAGTCTAATAAATTACATATGGCACTACAACGCTGATTAACATTTTACCCAACAAATAACAAACTTTTAAGAAAGATTTGGTGAGACCAAGACTCCAACGGAGCTGATGGAAATATAAAATGGTATAAACTTTTTGGAAGATACTTTGGAAATATGTACCAAGAGCCTTTGGGGGAAAGGAAGTTTCTATCTTTTGAGTCAATAAACTCACACTTCTGAATCTAGCTTAAGAAACATTTAAAGATGTAGGTAAAGATTTATCTGTGGACATATTTCTCACAATCTTATCAATAATCATGACAAATAAAAAGCATGTCCAATAAGAGGGAAACCGGCAAAGAAATTATGGCACATCTATATTATAGAATTGTATGCAGTCATTAAAATCATGTATTTTAAAAAGTTAAGAACATGAGAAAAATGCTCAAGAATTAATATTTTATGAAAAAAATCAACACTACATTGCATGATGCCTATTTTGTTTTAATATTTATGTATATATTGTGTACATAATTTTTAAAATATTAGAAGAAAATACTCCCAAATATTAACAGTGATCAATCTGAATTATTGGAAACTCATCTCTATTATCTTCTTATATCATTCCGTATTTTCCAAATTCTCTCTCATGACCATGCACTTTATCGTTATATATATACACTTATATAAATGAACACTTAAGCGTGATAGAATACACACACATATGTGCGTGTGTATTCTATCAAGCTTAAATGTTCATCCTCTTTGATGAAATAATTCTAGGTCTAAGAACACACCATAAAGAAAGAGATACAGACAAATGTTATGCTTCCCCGAGTCATACTCTGCATTGCTATGAACAAAGGTTATTGTGCTGTGGATATATTGTATAGATATTTTATTAACAGGGGATTCTGGTTAAATAGAAAGCCAGATGATAGATAATCAGTGATTCCTTCACAAAGCTGCTGAATTTGCTGAAAAATACAAATACCATGCACCTTAGAACTGACTGAGGCTCTAGAGGCCATCCACTCCAGTGGTTTCCCATATTTTTTAACCATAAAATTCTTCTTTTAAATAAAATCCTAGGAGAATCTGCAATACACATAAACCCAACATGAGAGCGATTGCTCTGAGTAAAGCGAGGGGCAGACGTTGAACTCCACCCCCTTGATCTCTGCACTGAGGAAGAACGTAGCTCTGTGCAAACCCCTCTGAAGACCACTGGGGCAGGATAATTTATTGGTCCATTAACTTACACTTGTTCAACCTATATTTTTTTTCCAAGCACCCCTAAGTGTTTTATTTATATTAACTGGTTTAGTCCTCACAACAACATTATAAGGAAGATACTATTACTGTCCCCATTTTACAGGTGAGGAGACCGAGGCAATGAGATTCTGCGAAGCTTGCTCTAGGCTACACAGCTATTAGGTGGCAGAGCCAGGTTCAAATCCAAGCAACTGAACTCTAGTTTATACAGTTTCTTAATGCTGTTTCTGGATTGTGGACAGAGAGAGGAAATGAGGTAAGAAGAAAGGAAAGATGATGTCTTTCATCCTCCAGCATTGCCAAGTGTCTGCCTAGTTTCAAAGGCAGTCTCCATTTTGGGCCTATTCCATCCAACATGTCGTGGAGTGCATGGAGTCGGCACTCAACTCCAGGGGATCTACCAGCATACCTGCTAATATATACTGCCCGTGTCCAGCTGCCTAGGAAGATCTGAAGAGACCCCAGCACCCAGCTCTAACAAGCATGTGGAAATGGATGGGTCACATATAAGCCAATTACAGCTGGCAGCCAGGTTTGGGGAAATCACTTTCCCTGGAACCAATTGGGAGCCCTTTTTGGAGATAAAAGGGACAGCACATTAGTCTCTGTGGTCAGAAGCAGTTTTCATGCATTTCATGGAGCAAAGGGAACCTGAAACATTTTGAAATGAGAAAATGGGGTACAGCCAAATTGCTCAGTCAAGGCATTTGAAGGGTCTTTAGTGTGACATTCCATACAGGACCTCGAAGCTTGTTCACATGTAGGTAGAAAATAACATGTGTCCATCTAGAACATGAGTGTGTTGCTATCCTTACATGCCTCCACATGTGTCACTTAATGCTTCTGTCATTAAGACATCCCGTCACATATCCATAGAAATGAGGGGTCAGGAAAACCTGAACAATTGGAATTCCTAGATAAACTGAAATCTCATTAGTTGTAATTAGTTAAACTTCCTATCCCATCTAAGATTTTTATCAGCATCAGTTTAGTAAGTTAAATACTAGCACCTTAGAATAAGGCCTATGTCATAGAGTCATAGAATTAGAAAATCTAATACTTGAAAGGAGTTAGAGATAATTGAATCTAACGTAGAGGAATAGGCAGACAGAAATGTTTGGGGAAGCTTCAGGACAGATCTGGTAAAGAACCAAAATTTTTAGCTTAGACACTATTTTTTTTCTGTCTGGGAACATGATAATATCTATAATACATGGTCAATCAGCCTCTGCACTCAAGGTGACTCCATTCAATTCTGTACATTTCTAATCTAAAGAAGACAAAAATACCTTTCTTTTATTAGACCCATATCTACCACCTTGAATAAATGAGGTCATGACTCCTTGAGGACTGATTGACTCAGCTTGTCTCCAAGATGTGTCTTTAGTGCCTCAGCTGACTCAAGGCCAGAAGTATAGCCATCAAAACACAACACACACACACACACACACACAGACACGAGTCTATTTACTGGCTTGACATCTCTGAAAATGACCAGCACAATTATAACATCAAAAGAAGATGAAGAAATAGAGAAGGGAGATAAAAGAGAAAGAGAAAGGAAAAGAAGAAAGAGGGGAAGAAGAAAGAGAAGAGGAAAAAGAAAAGAAGAAGAAAAGGAGAGGGGATGGTGGTGCAGTTTTGCAGGACTGTGTGGGCACTAGCTTTTTTGACCTATAAAGAGGAAAGTTGGACCTGGAAGTGTTGCTATTGTCTATGGACAGTCAATGGAACACCTTGGGGTCTTTTACAAAAAAATCATTTCTAACAAAAATCAGTAGAAGAATAAATACTAAAAATATTCATAATATATTGCTAAGTTAAAGGAGATTATAAACATGCAGGGCATAATTATTTTTTAAATCTCTATGTTACTTATTCATGTCTATAGATAAAATTTTATCAATAAACATAGATTCATCTATATGTGTAGTGGTTATCTCTGGGTGGAGCATTGACACAATGATCTGAGATATATATATACATATATATATAATATTTTTTAACATTTCTGTTTTTTGTTTTCCAAATTTTCTGCATTGGTTAGTATAACTTTATAAATAACTTTTTTAAAAATTAATTTAAAGCTTCCAGTGAAAGTAGCAGAGTAGGTAAACATGCTGTACTTGCCTCCTCCCACAACCACCTCAAAATTACAAATAAACTACAAACCATCATTGAGAACCACATGAAGTCTAGCTGAGCAGAAGCCCTATAACTAAGAATAAACAGAAGAAGCCACATCGAGATTGATAGAAGAGTGGAGACTCGGAATGAGCTGGTCCCACACCCATGTGTGGCAGTTAAAAATCAGGAGGGATATCTCAGCTGTGGAAGTCCCCTCAGGAGTAAGGGGTTGGTCCTAGCCCCATACCAGGCTCCCCAGCCCATAGTTCCAATACCAGTAAGTGAGGTCCTCATAACTTCTGGCTGTAGAAACCACCAGAGGTTGTGGCTGAGTGAAATGGGGGGCAACTGGAGTCCCAGGCATTCCTCTTAAAGGGCCCATGCACAGACTTACTCACTGATGGACTCATGCGCTCTAAGCTCCAGCAGTGGGGCAGCAACTAGAAAGGCACCAGGGACATACAGAGAGGCACTGAGGCTTCTGAGCAAGGGCTGGAGGAGAAGCTTTCTCCTAGAATGAAGTGCTGGCAGAAGCCATTGTTTCTTTGTTGAGCTCTCCTGGCACCCATGGTGCACATGCAGGCCACTGTCATATCTCCATCAACCTAGCTACCACTGTTTGTCCCACCCTGGTAATTCCCTGAGACATCACCCCACCCAACTTTCAGGCCCACCCAATCCGCTTCCAGTGGCTTTTCCATACAAGTGGCCTACCTTGGCTCAGGCTGCAGACTTTTTCTAAAATCTCTCAAAGGCACACAAACCCCAAACAAGCAGCATCTGGCCTCAGTGTGTCCCATACCTCTTGTTAAGCAGCCCCAAGCCCAGCACCAGCCGCAGCTGGCCTCAGTTTGCAGCTCAGCTTCTTCCAAGCACCTCCAAGCCCAGCACAACTGACAATCATCAGCAGATCACTTTGTAGTTCATATCAAGTGGCCCCGGGCAGGGCACAGGCAGTGGCTGACTTTGGCCTGCACCACAGCCCACCCCCCAAGAGGCCTCAGAACCAACTCACCTGGTGGCCAGCTTTAGCCCACTCCAGAGCAACACCCATCCACCTCCACAAACAACAGATGAGGAAATTGAGATTCTTCCGTTCTTAAAGTAAATATCCCTAACCTGGCCTCACCTCACCCCATAAAAGGACCAATGTCTGCTCTCTTACTAGACTATAAACTCCGGAAGAACAGGGACCATGGCTCTCTTGTTTGCCGGTGACGGATGGATGGATGGTGGATGGATGGATGGATGCATTGCCAAGATTGCAGAGCATGTTAATGTCAAAGCTGAGACTAGAATCAAAACCCTCTCTTTTCCAGCCCAGTTGTTCCCAATATTTTATAGTCAAACCTCATTATGTTCAGGAACAGTGTTGCATATATTGGAAATTCATACCAACACACTTGACATAAAAGGGCTATTGGCTGTTTCCAAAAGTGAAATCTACCCTTAAAAGATATAGATTTGCCAGTCATTTCGCTTTTCAAAAGAAATATACAGTTATTCCTTCAATCAACAAATGCTTTCTGAACATCTATCATATGCCAGGTACTGTGCCAGGCGCTTGCCACATTTTGTTTGGTCATTAGAATTATCTATGATGTTATTTTCCTGTCTGTCTTTTCTATAACATTCCATAATACAATATCTACATTTATAAAATGTTTAAAGCTTTAAGAGACTATTCTAAAATAAATAAATTATATTTCATACGCTCTGCAATTTTTTTTTTTTAAACTTTCAGAGTCAGAGCAGTATCTTCGGAGTGTTAAGCCTACCGACTAACTATCGGAGGACGAAATTCATATTGATCTGTAAGTACTGATTCAAGTGTGGAAAATAGATCTCCTGACCTTAGATACATTTGTAATAGTCTGAGGACACATTCCAGCAGCAAATTCCATTTCCTGCACTTGGGATCCTTCCTAATTCCAAAGAACGTGCCTCCATCATGAAGTGCCGGCCTGAGACCAGCCACCAGGGTGTCAGCAAGGACAGAGAGCATCACACGGAACAGCAACTGTTGCCACTGACACCCCGCAATGGGCAGTGTCATTCTTACATACAGAGCTCCTGACAGAGGGAATGAGTATTTGTTCAAGCTAAGACTTACAGACTGAATGAATCAACCAATGAACAAATGCCTTTTGGGAAAATCAAAAGTGATTGAAGAATGCGAGAGAGGTCTTCTGACCGCTTGAACTCCCCTACTCTCCTAAAAAACAATCTCTCCCGGCTGCTCTTCTTTGACACCTGACATTTCACCATTTAGATCAGGGATTGGCAAAACTACAGCCCACGGGCCAAAGTTAGCCCACTGTCTGCTTTGTAAATAAAGTTTTATTGGAACACAGCCATACTGTTTGTTTATCGTCTATGGCCGCTTTCATGTTATAAAAGCAGAGGTGAATACTTGCAATATAGACCCTACGGCCTGCAAAGTGAAACCATTTGCTATCTGGTCCTTTACAGAAAAAGTTTGCTGAACCCTGATTTAAATTACACTTTTAAAACGTCATTGGCAATAGTAACACTTTGAGCCTAACAGTCAGTTATATCTCACTATGAATTAGATTATTCCAGGGGCATTTAGCTGTTTGGTAGGGGAAAGGGTACAGAGAACTTGAGATTGCTAGGTTTTTGGTGTGTCAGAATATGAGCACAAAAAGGAAAACTATGGGAGAGTAGTACATAGACCTCACCTGTTTTGCAGTCCTGCTTGCCCTGAGCTTCAAATGGAAATGAGGCTTAGCACTGACTGTAAAGTTTTGAATAGTGGGAGTGTCAGACTTCAGAATCAAAGCCAAATAATTCTCTTTTGCAATTAAAAGAAAACTCAATATTCTGATTTTTCTTCCATATAACAGGTCCCTCTACTTTCAGACATGTCATTTTGCTTCCATTTCTCTGTGGCCCAAAGAGTTACAGAAATTGTTTTAAGCCACCCATCCCAAGTTTTGCAGTTCTGATTTTTTTTTTTTCCTCAACTGACCTCATTTAGCTGGGTGGAAGGCAGCTTTCCCTAGTCTATTAAGACTTCAATAAAATCATCCATTTCTAGTTAACTGGAATAGTATTCACATGTAGACCTGCATATTAATTGGCCGATAACGAGGTGATAAAGCTGCTTTTCTCTGCAGGTGTACCAATCAATTTCAATGAAACTGAAAAAATGAGTTCTTTTCTTGTTGCATCTGAAATTAAAAAGTGATTTATATTTTCTAATAAAGTGCTTTTCATTGATCTCCTTCTGAAAATGTATGGTTTCATTTGCACCCTTTTAAATTATAATAGTTTCCGTTTGTAAAAGAATGATTTTCCAATATCATTTCTGGCTTTCAATTGATGATTAAGTTTAATATAGATTTGAAAAAGAATGGTTGGGGAGGGCAGAGTAGGTTATTAAGAGCCTTCATTCCACCACCCCCGCCCCCCAAAAAAAACCCTACTACTTTTAATGACCTTAAAAACCTAGACTACAGAATTCTTTTCCAGAGTACAGTACTGTCAGAGGAAGTTATGTTTTTTCCCCCAAGAAATCCATTTTTCTATTTCACAAGTTTTCTTTTGTCATAGAATTTTATGTCTGTGCCGATTGTTTCCCATTTCTGTTGTGTCAGCCTGGCTGCGGGGCAAATGTGGAGAGAAGAGTTTTTTTTCTTTCTTCCCTCTGACACCGGCAGCAAATTCTTACTTGGAGATGTTCATGGAATCCTGCTGTTACTGGCTGAATTCTGGCAGATGTGAAAACTGGCAGAGCAATTACATTTCACTTTAATTTAGTATTATGGTCTTCTGAGCCATAATAATTAAGCAGCCATGAAAGGAAGCTATATTCTGAACTTGTGACAGAAAAGCAGAGTCCAGGACTGGACTCTGTTAAGAAATCAGGATCATCTCACTTCTTTGTCAACTCAGAGGCCCCTGAATTCACATTTAGGCTGGAGAGTCTTTGCAAACAGGTGTGGAGTGGAGTCAAGCGATCACGTAGGCAGTAGACTTCATTTAAAACAGATAGATACCAGGGACTTTGCTATTTATCTACATAGAGATAAATATTGGCTGATGAGTGAGTTCATGAATAGGTGAATAAATGGATAGAGGGATGGACGAATGGATGAATTTATGGAAAGGCAATTATCTTTGCCTCTCTCATGCAAAGATCAACTTTGTGATGTGACTTGAGTGCCCCCTACATAGAAATATTTCCCTCCCCTCTGCCCCAAGTCTCACAGTGCCTGAATAGTCCCCATTAGTCCCCATGTTTTAATCTAGATTAACTATTACCCTCTTCTAAATTCTCTTTTCAAAGGACAAGACTTGGGTGGCTAATAAGGCAGCATGGACTAGTTCATCACCTGCTTTCCCAAGTATCAGGAAAACATGGAGTACCTAATGACGATGGGCCTGACAGTGGGCTGGGAACACGGTCAAAGGTTAGAAAAAGTGGTGCAGGGCTGCGTAGTAATGAAGAAATCCTCTCAGATCTGTGGAGGACCTTGTTTCAGTTCTACTCCAAGGGACAATATTTCCCAGGTCTTCAGCCCTCCTGGAAACTCTCAAAGAATGATTACCCACCAATGTCTCAGATCCTGAACAGTCAAGACCAGCCAGGGCTGAGAACTGATGGCTTCTTTCTCCACTTGAAAATAAAAACGATGAAAATAAAAACAATCATAAAAATAAAATGTTCTAATTATAAAATATATCTCATAATATATAAATCATATTACATTATATATGTTATTAGATATGTTACGTAATTATATTAAAATAATAATATGTGATATATTACATAAGTAAATTATATACATTTAAAAAAGAGGAGTGTTTATTGAGCACCTTCTGTGTGTTGTGCATTTTCCATGCATTATCTGACTTAATCTTCAACATAATGCCAGTTCTGTGCCCACTGAGTGAGATGAGTTGTTTTCCCAGGGTCACACAGCAAGTCCTGGACACAGATGTGAATCCAGGACTTGAACCCAGGTACACATGACTCTCCAAAGTGTATGCGCCAAGCTCCACTCTCCCTTCCACTTTGGCTGCTATTAAAAATAAATACTTCAGGGCCGGCCCGGTGGCTCAGGCGGTTAGAGCTCCATGCTCCTAACTCCGAAGGCTGCCAGTTCGATTCCCACATGGGCCAATGGGCTCTCAACCACAAGGTTGCCAGTTCGATTCCTCTACTCCCACAAGGGATGGTGGGCAGAGCCCCCCACAAATAAAACTGAACATGGCACCTTGAGCTGAGCTGCCACTGAGCTCCTGGATGGCTCAGTTGGTTGGAGCGCGTCCTCTCAACCACAAGGTTGCCAGTTCGATTCCTCGAATCCCACAAGAGATGGTGGGCTGTACCCCCTGCAACTAGCAACGGCAACTGGACCTGGAGCTAAGCTGCGCCCTCCACAACTAAGACTGAAAGGACAACAACTTGAAGCTGAACTAAGATTGAAAGGGCAACAACTTGACTTGGAAAGAAAAAGTCCTGGAAGTACACACTGTTCCCCAATAAAGTCCTGTTCCCCTTCCCCAATAAAATCTTTAAAAAAAAATAAATAAAAATAAGTACTTTAGGGAAATTCTGTAGGGCCAATAACTCAATTTGTTCAACAAATATATTGCAAGGGGGAAAAATGAGAGAGGAGGACCCTATAAATTAAAGTTACTCAAGAGATATATCAGCCAAATGCAATGGATGGGCTTTGCTTGGATTCTGATTCAAACAAACCATTTGTTTAAAGAAAAGAAAAGAGAAAAGGAAGGAAATGAAAGAGGGAAGGAGGAGGGCAGAAGAGAAGAAGGGAAGGAAAGAAGGAAAGAAGGAGGGAGCGAGGACTCAATCATGAAAATTTCACTAGATGTTTGATGATATTAAGGAATTCTTATCAATATTTTCTGATTGATAGTAATATTCTGCTTACTTTCTTAAATGAAAGAGTTCTATCATAGTATTTGCAGTTGAAATGACATGTCTGAGATTGGCTTCAAAATTGCAATGCAGAGGGAGACTGGGTGTGTTAGTAATTGCTGAAGCTGAGTGTTGAGTACCAGGAGCTTTATTTACTAGTCTCTCAACTTATGTATGAGTTTGAAATTTTCTATAATAGAAAGTTTGTAAGCAAAACAATAATAGTAATAAATAAACAAAATGAAAATCATAAAGGAAAAATGGCACTATTTTTTTTTAATGGATGGATGCACAACTATGAATGTACTAAAAACTCTTGAATGGAACACTTTAAAAGAGTGAACTTGATGGTATGTGAATTATAGCTCAGTAAAGTTATTTTTTTCAATGATATAAACAAAAGAAATAACAGATCAAAGTACAGCCAATCACATGATTCTCCTAATTTTTCATCTAATATTTCTTAGTAGATGATTTTTAATAATTGAGTCACATGCAGACATGGAAAAAAACAACAACAACTCTGTCCTGTTCGGGCCTCTCTCATAGTTCTGAACTGTTACTCAAATGCTTTGGCACACACCCACCAGGATGTCTTCAGGAACTTCAAATAAATTCTGAAACCACAAAAGCAAATAAAACTGCTAAAAGAGCATTCTCTTCCATCCCTCTTTGAGAAGGGAGCAGCTGGTGAAGAGTCCTTAAGATGCTGTGAAGAAAGCTGAGGCAAGAAGACATTGTTCAGTATATGCGGCCCAGCCCCTGGAGGAACCACCACCACGGTGGCCAGCCTGAGAGGAGTGGTCAGCCTGCACTGAGGACGGAATGGTCTCTGTGTGGTCCAGCCTCCCATCTCTTGCCTGCAGGTATAACCTCCTAACTGGTCTAGCCTCATTGGGGTCAGCGTACCCACATCGCACCCCATGCTAATTAAAGGGTCTGTAATGCTCTCAAGATACAGACCAACAGCGTAACTTTAGCCTAAAGTGTCCAGCAATGTGGCCTCTCACTCTCTCTGCAGTTTTGTCCCACACCCCTGCCTGTCTCTCTCTGAGCTCCAAGAACACTGACCTGCTCCCAGTAGTCAAACATCTTTCCCTCACAGGACTTTTGCACATGCTGACCCTTCAGCATAGTTAACGGCTTGAGAGCTTGAGATCTCAGCACACACACAGGTTTTCTCAGAACAAGCTTCTTTGCCATCCCGCAGCCAAAGCCGCCGTTATTGGTTTCAACCAATTTGTCACCACTGGAATTTCACATTTAATTATTTATTTGATTAGCGTCTCAACTAGGCTCTAAGTCCCATAAAGAAGGAAACTATGTCTCCTTTTGCTCACCACTGAATTTCCAGAGTTGCCACAAAGCCTGGCACAAGGTAAGCATAGAATAGCCATCAAAAAAAAAAAGGAATTAATGAAAGAACAATGAAGGAAGAGATGGATCAATGAAATCTACAAGTGCTGTTTTTTGAGAACTTACACAGGCTCCATGAAAGCGTTTCCACTTGTAGATTTAAGAATTTATACCAAGGATAGTTTAATTTTTTTTTAATTTTTTTTTTAAATCCACCTCCAAAACAACCCAGTTAAGAAAACTCATCAGTGGCCTTCTCTCTCTGGCACAAATCCATTTCATGGAAAGAATTTTTAGTACTTTAATGATGCTTTCTTGCCTTTCAGCCTATGACAATATGGAGCAATTAGCTCTACAACTGGAATATGAAAAGGTTGGAATGCATTTCAATTGGAATTGATTTCTGTTTAATCTGTGCTTTCACAGGCAGAAATCAGGTTTTTAGGAGCCAGCTCATTAGAAAGGACATGTTGGTGGGGATTTGGGAATGTTGAAACCTTTCAAGAGAAGAAGGCCAGAACTCATATTTATTCTAGGTTGACTTTCCCTAGAATTATTGTTCCCTCCACAGGTACGCCCTGAACTTGGACCTCAAGTCACCTGAGATGTAACTGTCTGGTCCCAGGTGTGTATACCCCTTGCGTCGTGTATACACCCTGCCCATGACTTTTGTCCTGACCAGGGTCACTGGCCTCAGGGAGTCTATCTTTGTCTGTATGCACCAGAGCAGGGACCCTGACACATCTGACGACTTTAACACAGGCTAGTTGTGGGCAAGAGTCATGGCCTTGGCTCTTTGGTCATCTGGATAATAAAACTACCACCTATCTTTGGTGAAATGAGAAGGTTCTTAACTCAGAGCGTGCAATGGAATCACTTACAAAATATTTTAGACATGCCACCCAAGCCCCAAGTCAGACCTAGCAAGTCACCATTTCTAAATGTAGGAATTGGACATCTGTATGTTTTTGAAGCACCACAGGGGCTCTGATATATAGCTGAGGTTGAGAGCCCCTGATCCAGTAGACTACAGCTTACAAAGAGCTCTCACCTTAACCCTAAAGGGTTAGCTACGGAAAGTAATGATCACCCCCATTTTACAGATATGAAAACTGAGGCTCAGAGAGGTTAAGTGACTTGCCCAAGGACACACAGCTTGCAAGGGGTCTAATCTAGACTCAAACAAAGGTTTTAGCCTCAAATTCTTTAGTCCAGAATGAATGATGGATGGTATAATACTCAGTAACCAATAAGAATGATGATTAAAGGCAACGTAGCCTGAGCTTGCTTAGCTGGGTTGGTAGTGCTTTTCATTCATTTTCAAGTATTTTGGAGAATAACCCATTGCTTGTCATTCTTCTGAGGAAAGGGACCACAGGGGGCTCTTTTCATAAAGTTGTGGTTGGTGTTGTGTGTCCTTGCTGCCCCGTTCACACCACTGACAGTAGGAAGCCAAAAATAAGGCCACTTACAACCAGACAGATGGTAGATGATGGCTTGGTCCCCACCAATCAGAAGTTCAAAACAGACATTGGTGTAAGGTACTTGGAGGTAGAGGATTGGAGAGAGGCAGCAGAACTGAAGAGGCAGTCACTGGACATCAAAAATAGAGGGAGAAGATGATGTAATACAGAATTGTACACCTGAAATCTATGTAACTTTACTAACAATTGTCACCCCGATAAACTTTAATTGAAAAAAAAATAGAGGGAGAACAATTGAAAAAGAAGCAGAGACAAAAAAGTCACAAGTACAACAGCATTACAAGATTAGGGAGTGCCCACTTTAAAGGGGCAACAAGGTCAGGTCATTACTGCTGCTGTTGCAGACTGAACTCACTCTGAGACCTCGTTTCAGTTCTCTGAGACCGTTTGTGGGACTGCTGGGACAGATTTCTGTCTCCTTTACATCTCTGGGTATTCCTAAGATACCCACACAGGCTGTCCTCCTAGCTGTCACCTGAAAGTACTGACCGGCATAGTTAGGGCAATAGCGAGGCACTTCCCTGCTTACTGAGGCCGTTTTGGCCTCAGGTCTTCAGAGAGCTGTCTGCATGGCCTCGGAGCTTCCCAGAATCCTTTGCACCTCCGAGAAATTACAGAGCATCCACCATTGTCCTGGACCACTGCCTGGTGGAGCTGGCTCTTTATTCCTTTGCTTCTGTTGCCCTCTAGTGCTCACTTCCTGTCGCTCTCTTTAGATACCACTTCTCTTTAAGTTTAAGAATCCAAAACCTGGAAAGAAACTTCTTGCAAGTCTACCCATCACTCTGTGGAAGTTCATTGAACACATATGACACGTTCACTTTTCCATATGTATATTAAACCTCAATCAAAAGTATTTTAAAAGCCTATCCAGGCAATCATCTATCAAATATCTGTTGAGTGCTACCACAGCATAAGCCCCCTGTTAGAGGAGAGGAAACACAATTCTTGCCCTCATGAAGACACAGCTGGGGAGACTGCCAACAGATCTCGCAAATGGATGAAAAATGACCGCTGTGACAGTGCTGCAAAGGATAAGGTCATGGAGATTTGACTTGGCAGGGGGTCAGAGACGGTTTCCCTGGGAAAGTGAGAATGGACTGCGATGTGGAAAGGGCCAGTCACAGTGTTAACAAGGCTATAGGAGTAGCAAATGCAAGACTTTAGGAGAGAGTGGGATGCACCTAAAGAAGTGACAGGAATTCTGTGCAGCTGGAATATGAACATAGAAATGTGAGGCATGATGAGAGAACAGGCTGGAGGGGTAATAAAGGGACAGTCTTTACATGGCCTTGTTGACCGCATATGAATTTTGATCTTCATTAAAATCGTTGAAGAGAGCTTATTTGTTTTGTTCTGTTGAGAGGTGTAGGTGATCTGATGTGAGTTTTGAAAAGATCCCCCCCGTTGTGGGAAGAAGATGGATGGCAGCTGGGCCATATTTCACAGGACACTAGTTCAAAGGCTATTAATGTAGTCCCCGTGACTTGGTCTAGGTGAGAGTGTCAGAAGTGGAATAAAGTAGGTGGAGTCAAGTGATATAGAGAGAGTAACGGGGCTTGGTGGTGAAGTAGAGGTGAGAGGATGCTGAAGGACGGGATGTGTCAAGGATGGTTTTGGATTCCGGTTTGAGTAACGGGATGGAGAGTGGTGCTGTTTCCTAGATAGAGAACACCGGAAGAAAATAGATTGGGGGTGTGGGAGATGAGAGGAGCATGAGTTTGGTTTGGGACAAATTAAGGTTAATGTGCCTTTAGGACATTCAAATGGATATGTCAGCCCATTCATTTATTACTCAACCAATAATTTAAAAACCGAAACCATGATTATTGAGTGCTTACTACCTGTCAGGCATTATCACAGACTTTCCCGCTTATGGAGCTTACAGGGTAGCTCATGTCCTTGCCTCAGTGTGCAATGCTGTTCAGCTGCCCCAGTGAAGGGGTTCACAGTATGCCACCTCAAAATATGCCCCTCGGGCATAAGGATTATCTTGAGCCAAAGACAACTGACAAAAGCAGACACAGGATGAGCTCTCTGCCCTCCTCTTATCTAACGGAAAGCAGAACATAAATTCCCCTTATGAAGTTGTCCCCGTGCCTACTTCCTGTACCAAGAAAGGGACAACAAACTGACGACCAAGATGAGATGGCACTGAGAAAGAGTCTACACACACAAACCTGACTGACTAACCCTTATTACCCTCGGTTTCCCCAGGCATTTGCCTTCCCTCAGTTTACCACCCCTAGAAGCTCAGAGTCCTTTTCTTTTATCTTGTCACTTGTCTACAAAATTATTTATTTTTTGTCAGGCTGCTACACAAGCCCAAGTTCTAACCACCCCTTTGAGTTATTCATTACTGAGTACTCCCCTGTCTACACAAAATGCCGTTAATAAGCAATTGTTTTTCTCTTGTTACTCTATCTTTTGTCTACCTAATTTGCAGGACCTCAGCCAATGAAACTAAGATGAGTAGAAGAAAATGTGTGGGTTTTTTTTCCCTACCCTACACCAACCAGATGAAAATCTATTCAGTATTCAATAAATTTATTCTGGGACCGAACTACAACATGAGACACTGAGCTCAGTGCTCTCCGTGGCTTGGAGATTCCATTTCTTACCTTCATTCCTTGCCATGCCAAAGACGCTCTCTCTTCATGCCCTCCATATTACTCAAAAATCAAACTGGAGCATGCTGGGTAGAGTGTTGTCATGAGTGCGGGACCTCGTATCTCCATTTACCTGGACATCCCAGTAAAACCATTCACATGGAAAGCAGAGGACATACATTCTCTTGTTTTCTCATCCATTAACCAATGGTAAGACCATTGGAGACTTCCTCCCTGGGAATCCCCAGGCCTTAAGATTCAAGGACTTCGAGGAGGTGATGAGGAAAATCCTGGAGGTCTCTATATGCAGAAGAAACAGTCTTGTGAGGAAAAGAGTTTCGAATCCATTTAACTACTCTTCACCAAGGTAAATACCATGGAACAGTGGCTTCTGAAGAGACCCTGAAAATAAAATGGTGCTATCATCCAAAAAGTTGGAAAAATCTTTCATGTTTTATTGTCCTGTTAGAACGTCACGATGTACATTAGGATATTTAAAGGTCTGAGAAGGTCCTGCACAGCACAGGGACCTATTTAAACTCTGTGTCATATGTATTTCCAAACTTAGTTGATACCTAACCCTATTCTCATGATACCCATTAAGGTACCTGGGAATATACTCTGGTAAAAATGTACACTGATATTACAATATAATGGTTATAATAACAGTCACTGTTATTTCTTATCTGCTCTATATAATTCTCTATAATATCTATACTATATAATTATTATCTTAGTCTTCAAAACAACCCATTATATTACATGTATATATATCATATACATATCATATCATCTATTATATGTGTGTATATAATATACATTATATATATATATATGATAGTATTATATAACATTTAACAGATGAGAAAGCTAAGGATAAGAATGGATCAATAATTTCTCCTAGGCCACATAGCTGGTAAGTGGTCAAGCCATGCTGCGAAAGCAGGCTCTTAACCATTGTTCTCTATTCCTTCCACCTTAGTCCATATCTTATCTTATGCTTGAACAGTCTCATGCAATTATGGCAAAGAATGGTCCAATCTCTTTTTTAAACATCCCCAATGTCAAGAAACTCACCATTTCTCAAAACAACACATTTCATTACTGAATATCTTTAAACATTTTGAAAGGTCTTTATATTGAGTTGAAATCTGACTTGATGTAACTTATGTAACTCATTATTTCTGGTTTCCACCTCACAGATGATACATATTAAGCCTACTTATATTTCCACACAGGTACAGTTCAAATATTTGAAGATAGCTATTCTGTCTGCTGTCAGAAAGATAATCAAATTACAATTATATTTTTAGAAGTGGACTATTTTAGAAGTGTGTGAACTGGGATTTGAAAAAGTTCTTCTAAATGTTTTGTCTAATTCACATTCTCTTAGAAGTTTCCCTAATTTCCACAGTGACACCAAGACAGAATTTTTTTTTTTAAATCAGTGGGGGGACCAGAGAGAGAAAAAGATTGAGTGTGCGTGTGATATGTGGTGTCAGATGCACTTTGAAATAACTGTATACAAAGACATTTGATACTTAGCAATTTTTAAAAAGAAAGCAAGAAATCTTGGGAAAAGAAGAATGATGTAATTGCGTAACAACAAGTTTACCAAAGTGTAAGTACTCCCAACATATCCCCACTGGAAATTTTTTCTTTGCCTACTGGTTCCAGAAGTTTTTGTAATATCGTCATGAAGATGATTTTGCAAAAGAGGAGGGAGAAAAGAATAGAGATTCTTATTAGTTTCATTCTTGAGTTCTTTTTTGCTATGGAGAATTAGGTAATGAGCCAGGTAGAAAAGAGACTTAAAAAAAAATAGCAAGACAAAATTGATGGACACAATAAAAAGGAGGAAGATGGGGAGGCTGGAGAAGTAAAAAAAACCAGGGGAGATGAAATTGGGGAAGAGTTTGAGGAGATTCCACGAGAAGCTCAATGGCAGCTCTGGGGGTGGGAGAATTGGATAGAAGGAAAAGAATTTTGATAAGTATTGCTGTGGATTTGGAAATGGATTTTAAAAAATGTTCTTGAAGACAGGCAGTAACAATTGAAATTCTTTTTAGTTAATGTTGTTTTGTAAATTGTGGTTTTTGAATGTCACTTGGCTAAAACTGGACCTCTGAGGCTGTGAAATTTAGAGGGATTACACTTGCTTTTGACATTCCTTTGTTGTCAAGTCCTTTATATACTACAGATGGATATTAGTCCAGGGTATTAAAAAAAAATTGCATTGGAAGGGGATCAAGATAAGCCATCCCAAAATATGCCACTTTGTCATAAGAACTATTTTGAGCTAAAGGCATTTGAGTATATGGAATTTTTTTTTATCTACCTCGTTAAAAGATTAACTGAGGCATATTAAAACTTTTTAAGAGTTTATTTGAGCAAAAATCGATTCAAATTGGCCTGCACAAAAGTGGAAGTGATGAGGGGCAACCCACAGACAGGAGCCAAGGGAAAGACAGACAGAAGGTGCAGAAGCCAAGAAAGAAAGTTATTTGATTGGCTATCACTTTTATTGAGGTACAATTGACCTATAACATTATATTAGTTTCAGGTGTACAGCATGATGCAACACTTGTGTCTATTGTGAAATAATCACCACAATAAATCTAGTTAACATCAGTCACCAAGCTATCATTTTTATTTTGTCCTATGAGAATCTCAAACTCAACCCTTCCCAACTCGACTCCTTATCTTCCGTCCAAACCTGTCCCTCCTCCCAGACTCCCTTTTTCAGGTGGTGGCACCATCATCAGCCCCATCACCCAAGTGGAAACCTTGCTTGTCTCTCTCCCTCAACCTCTATGTAAAATCAATCACCAAAACTGGTTGATTCAGCCCCAAAATATTTCTTGAATTTGTCCTCTTCACTCTATCTCTTTTGCGTCAGAGTAGATTAATATTTAGCAAATATCCACTTGTCCACCCTCCACAGGAGAAGGTTACGTCCCTGTCTTGCTGATGTTGGCCTTGGCCATGTGACTTGCTGTGGGCAATGGAATGACAGGATATGACGGTGGCTGTGCAGTTGAACTCAGTCTCCTGTGCTCCTGCTGTTTGTTGTGTGAACACCCCTCAGGTAGCCTAGATCACCTGAACCTCAGTGACCCACAGACACACGAGCAAGGAGAAGAGGCTTATGCTTGTGTGCTACCACGATTTGGGGGGCTGGTTTCAAACTAGCTTTAAATAGTCATGATACCGGATATATCTTTTCAAGGTCAGACAATTGCCTTTGAATTAGTGTTCCTGCTTCTAGTCTTATCCCTCTCAACTCCATCCTTCAAATAGCTACCAAGATACAGGTAACCCCCATATAACACAGTTGTTAGGTTCCTAAAAAATGCTGTGTTATGCGAACCCATGTGATATGAAACAAAGAACTAGTACAAAAAAGGGGGTTAGGTTCCAAATATTAAAAAAATACTATTATATTTTTATAATTAAGAGAAATAGCTTTATTACAGCAATTTTCACAAAAAGTATAACATATTAATATGTATTAAATAATACTTTCTTCGTCATCACTGCTACGCTTTTATTACGTTCCATGTCGTTCAGGGATTTCCCTAATTTCGAATGAAATAGCTTTTGCTCTTAAAAGCTCTTATTACATTCCGTGTTGTTCAGGGATTCCCCTAATTTCAAATGAGATATTTTTTGCTCTTAAAAACTCTTATTACACTCCATGTTGTTCAGGGATTTCTCTAATTCTCAAACTGTGTTAGAGTGAAACGTGTTCTAAGATGCCGTGTGGTACGAGGATTTTCCCCAATTCTCAAACCATGGTAGAGCGAAACCGTGTTGTAGAAGTACCGTGTTATACAGGGTTTACCTGTACTCTACTGAATATGTAAATCTGAGTTGATCTGGTTTACCCAAAACTCTTCAAAAATGACAAAAAACAAATTCAAACCTCTCTTAGCCAATTCAAAAAGTGAGGATTTATTGGTTTCTATAAATCGTCTAGGGTTAGTTATTCACTTCTGGCATGGCTGGATCAGTTGCCCAAACAAACTCATCAGCAATGTCTCTCCTTGTCTCAGCTCCACTCTCATCTGTGGTTTCATTCTCAAACGGGTCCTCCCTAGTGATGGAAAAATCGTCACTAAGCGATTCCAGGCTTAAATCCTACAATTGTATTAACTCCAAGAGGAAGAGAATACTTCTCTCCTAATTGCTTCAAAAAAAAAGTCTCAGGGAAAACTCTCATTGGACTGGTTTGGGTCACATGCCCTTTCTTGAACAAATCAGTTTGACCAGGTCCATGTAGTGCTCAGCCTGCAGCCCAAGAATGAGATCAGCGCCACCCAATCGCGTAAACTGAGAGAGGGTTAGGAAAACATCCCCCACAGGGAAAAAATGGAATTGTTACCAGATGGCAGCAGTCCAAAGCAATGGGTGTCCTAGTATCGTTCTTCTGCCTAAAGCCCTTTAGAGGACGCCCCATCACCATTCAGATGAAAACTCTCAGCCTCTCGGTGTAAAATGTAAGGCCTTCCTTATATATGATCCGAACCTTTTCACTTTTCCAGCTTCACCCCATCACTGTGACATGCCCTTCAGGCTCCCACAATACAGCACAAATTCCCCCATGCAGCTTTTCATCTTGGCTCATATGTTCCCCTTCTACTGAAACACCCATCCTCTTTCCCCTGGGTAATCCCTACTTACTCTTCCAGGCTCAACCTAGGTCTCACCTAGACTGGAAAGATCTCTTTGGACCACCCTGTTCCACGCTATGGTCCCACAAAGACACAATTCATCATTTTATTAGCACTAAGGAGCTTGGCCTGGAGTAGTCACCCAGTAACTGGTGAATTAATAGGGGAATAAAGGAAGGAAGGAAGGAGTGAGAGAGAAAAGTAGAAACTCAATAAATATTTGTTTAATGAATGAATTTGGTTTAAAGGGGGAAATTAACTGCCTCATATAACTGAAAAATCCAAGGGAAGAGTTGAATGGATAGAAAGATAGAAGATAGAAGATAGAAGAAAGAAAGAGAGAAAGAAAGAAAGAAAGAAAGAAAGAAAGAAAGAAAGAAAGAAAGAAAGAAAGAAAGAAAGATAGATAGATAGATAGATAGATAGATAGGGCAGATGGATGGATGAATAGACAGAAGACAGGTGTATAGATAAGTTCACAAATAATAAACAAACCCCTCCTCTTCTGGTATTTTGGGACGTGGACTAGAGCAAGTGGGCTTTCAAGTTATGGACAGAGTCTGTACACGCCCATCTATCGAGAGGTTAGAGCTGTGTTTGAGTGGACATAATTCTGACCACTTTCACCAGACACTTGAGCCTTAGAGGGAGACAGATAAATAATACAGGGTCAGTGGAACAACTGGAATGTCCTTAAAAAGTAACTGGGGGGGTGGGGGGTGGGAGATGAGGGTAAGAGGGATCAAATATATGGTGATGGAAGGAGAACTGACTCTGGGTGGTGAACACACAATGGGATTTATAGATGATGTATTACAGAATTGTACACCTGAAATCTATGTAATTTTACTAACAATTGTCACCCCAATAAATTTAAAAAATAAATTAAAAAAAAGAAAAGAAACTGGGTGCTTTTTCCTGTTACAGATTAACTTCCTGGCAAATTCCAGCATGCCTGCCACAGCTGGAGGTGGATGAAGAATCCTGTTTTTAAAAGCCCTCAGAGATCTTGAATTTAATTAAATGCGCATTTTGCATCATCCGAGAAGGAAGTGAAAACAAACCACCACCCTGTTTCTGAACTTCTAAAGACCTGGCGCTTCCTTCATTTGATTCTAAGAAGCTGGGGGAGTTCTGGCCCTCAGGAGCTCGTGAAATAAGCGGCCTCCTGCCTCAAAGGTACACCACCAGCTGAGAACTTTTTGCCGGAGTCCCGAAGATGGACACCGTAAACAGCTTCTTACCAGACACAGCTGTGTTTTGCAGGGTGAATTTCTATTAGGAGGGACTAGAGAGAACAACAGAATTGCCTAACAAAAAAATTGAAAGCAGTTACCAGAACTTGGCCTATCCCCAAAGCTGTAGAAAGAGGCCCCAAACTTCCTGATCCCCCGCTGCAAGCCCAGGCCTGTCCCCTGGCCCACTACAAATGTGCCACCCCAGGGAGAGACCGGGGCTTTGGGCCAGCTGAGGAGGCCCCATCTCTCCCGCTGTTTCTGAGCAAGACAGCAGGCTCTACTGAAGCAGAAGGAAGGTCTGTAGTCAATTTTCAGGCTGAACTGCTTACTACTACCCTTCCTTCCTTCCTTCTTTCTTTCCTTCTTTCCTTCTTTCCTTCTTTTCTTCCTTCCTTCCTTCCTTCCTTCCTTCCTTCCTTCCTTCCTTCCTTCCTTCCTTCCTTCCTTCACCCCAGTTGTCTTGTCATCTCAAAACAATCCTACTCAGTTTCTGAGGTTCCGTGGCTAAAAAGAAGGGTCATTTTCAGTAGCTTGCGGCCTTTCCCTCCCTTCCTCCTCCCCCCACCCACCACCAAAAGGCCCGCAATGCATCACACAACCTGCAGTGGGGCAACTCCTAGCTGACCAGTTGGCTACTTCTCCACAAGCAGGTAGGTCCAAATGAGTAAAGAGAAAAGATCCCCACTGGGTACAGACCCCCCCACTTGAAGCAGGACTCTGCAATAGTAGACCATGCATTCGGGAGCCACCCTGCTGGGGGTCAAATCTGCCAGGAAGAACCCCGGGCCTGGCTGGCTCTACTCAGACAAGTCACTTATCCTCTTAGTACCTCAGCATCCTCATCTATAAATTGGGGATGATGGTGGTGACGGTTGGTTACGTGCTAAACCACCCACATAAAGTTCCCGGCATGAGGCCCGGCACAAAGAAAAGCCTCCACAGATTCTTTTCTCATTTCTGTTCTACAGAATCACACCCACCTTTTCCCACTGATCCTCTAAGCTCAGATCCCCAATCCTCTATCAAATGTTGTTGTGTCATTTATTTGCAAACATGTCTATTTGATTTCAAATTAAAATGCTTTTGAGTCAAAGTAGAAACAAAACACAAGCAGGGGGGAGAATAAAAAGGCTGACAGACATGTTAGTAAACAGCAAAATATTTTTGAAGGCTGGCTACAGATAGCTCAGACGCTAGAGGGTTCAAATTGACAGAATTTTGATACGAGGAGACACACGAATATTAGCAGAGGGACATTTTTCAGGGGATTAAAAAACCAGGAACATGAATCCGTCCTCCTTCCTTCCCACCAGGGCTCAGTGCTCCATTTCCTAGACGATCAAGGTCTCCTTGCCGTCCATTCACATGGTCACATCTGATCCTGATTGTTCCCATAATTCATTAACAATTCCCCAAGTTAGACATTAAATTATTCACACAAACAGTGTGGAGCGAGCCAAACGCAGAACCTGCCTGTTGGGGACACTGGCTATTCAGCCAGCTTTGGAGAAAAAGGAGAGAGAGCAAAGCCACCCACCCCAAACGACAGCTTTCACAGTGGAGAAAGTGAGGCAGGTGGGGTCACCAGGTTGTCCCCGCTCAGCAGCAGATCATCCCTGAAGCCAGAACAGTCTGCTCTGGGGCTCGTCCACGTCCAGAAGCTGTCAGCAAGTCCCATGATGTGAAGACTCCTTTGGTGCTCTGTGTTGGAGAGCTGAGAAACTCGGATTCCTCGTGGCCTGACCTTCCTCACAACTCCGCAGAGCAAAGCCTGTGGAGGTGACTTCTGAAGCCTGAATCCCCGCAGCGGGGGGTTTTCCCTCTTCCCTTGCTTCAGAGCTTCACAGGATGGGGCTTGTCGCAGGTGTCAGTGGCTGAAGGCAGTTCCAGAAATGAGGTGAGGGTCCTACTCGAGAGAGAAGCATCTCAGCTCTGAGGCTCAGGGGCGCCTTCCTTCATTGAGGCGTCTTTGCCATCCGCTGCCACAGTGCCGGCCTCCAGATTTGGCTCTTCTCCCGCGGGCTGCTGTTCTCCAGGTTTCTGGGACTCCCCCTCCACCTGGGTGGTCTTGCTGGAGTGGCATCCCATGTCAGTTGGACGCAGAGGGCCGAGCGCCCTGGGAGGTTCGAACCCTGATGAAGAGGTCTGATCCTCCTGCAGCTGGCTGATCCTTGGGTGCCAGAGTTAAGTGACTTCCTCTGGGCACTGTTGAAAGTGAACTGGTTCGGTTGCTATGGTCGCAGGGAGATGCCAAGTCCAATCTGCATAATAAGCCCCCTCCCCCATCTGTGTGGTGGGCAAGGTCTGCAGGGCCGCCCTTCCTGCTAACCAGCTGGTTCCCAGCACCAAGCCCCATTCATTCCACGGGAAGAATTCCCTTTTGTGTGACCCTTAACTTCTTTACAAATGACAACCCCCCGCCTAGTTACCTGTAAACACCAGCCAGTCTCTTCACACCTAAAGAAAGCCTTGTTCCTATTCCTGTTACCATGCAACTAGCCGAGGCCTCCTTCTGCGTCCAGGGTCACATTCAGTTCCAAGATCCACAGCGGGGAGGTCATCCCCTACCCTAAGGTGTCAACTCCACCCAGGGCTAAAGATTAGGGAGTGCTGAGACTGTGGGCTGCAGGGGTTACCCAAACATTGCTATGTAGCTGGTACACACGCAACTCTGTGTCAAGCACAGTTTGTATTCACGATTCTGTTTAATCCTCGCAGCAACCCTAAAGGTTGCATTATTTAATCCTCATTTAGCAGATGGGGACACTGAGGCAGAGAGATTGACTTGTTTATTTAAGGTAATTACTAACGGCCAAGAAACAGCAGAGCTGGGATTCGAACCTATGTCATCTAGATGCCACTGTCTCTCTGACTATGCTCGTCTCTCTTTTAAAGACCCCAGAGGCCATCGTCACACACTATCACACACTACCAAATTACCAGCTTGGGAAGCCTGTCAATTCATTGCTCTTTTAATCTGTGCATGTGGGTAAAGGTTTTCAAAGCTGTGAATGAATGATCTCTGATGTAAATTCTTCTTGAGTGAAGAAGTCTGGCAGGCTCTGGAACGGAAGTTAGCCCTCCAGGACCCTAAATCACACTCCTATTTCATTTTCTGACCACCTGGCTTCCCTTTTCCTAACTCTACAAAGGGGCCTGATAATCACGACCCAGCTCCTAGGAAGCTGGAAGAAGGGTCAAGCAGGTCTGTGAAAGGGGCTTTTTGGAGAAACACAAAATGTGCTCCCTCTCACGCATGCACCCAGCAGCCAAAGGTGACATCCACCCCTGTCCACTTCTGGAGGACGTTGCATGCCAACCGTGGACACTTTATACAAGTCCTCTCGCTTCCTCCTCACAATCAAACAGTCCTAGGAGGAAGTATCATGAACTCCACCTCAGAGTTTAAATAATTGAGTCCAGAGTGTTCAGGTCAGTGGCCTGAGGTCAGGAGCCTGGTAAGCAGCCAGCTCAGGATGCTCCGAACCCTGTGACCCCCACTCCCTGCGCCCCCCGTCCCCCGCCCCCTACTGCTTCTGGTTAATATCCTTCCTGGTCCTGGACCTGGGCGTTCAGTGGTCTGCAAGAATGTGGTAAAACTCCCCTATAAATCGCCTTGGTTTTTTTTAATGTACTTCCTGCCAGCTGGGCTGGCAGAGCCACAATTGGGAAGACATTATGATGCTGTTGATTTACCATTTCCATATAAACACCAAAGCACAATTTGGGGGCGTCAGGGTGGAAAAGGGAGGTTCCATTTGTCTTCCAATTCAGGGCACCTAATTAAGGCAAATCCTCATTCGGCTATTGGGATACTAAGGCAGCAAACCTCTTGTGAAGCCTCTACCTTCATCATACTTGACCCATGTCAGCACAAGACAGGCAGCAGGGGGCCTGGAACCAGATAAAATCCTCAGGTTGGGTTGGGTTAGATTACAGGTGTGGGCGGTGGGAACAGATGAGGGCGCTTTGTTAAGTTGCCCTGCCTGGGAACCCCCACACCCAGGACCTCTTATAGAACTTGTGGGCCCAGTGCAAAATTAAAACGCAGGCTCCTTGTTTCAGTAGTATTAAGAATTTCAAGATGGTGACATCAGGCTATTACGTGAAGCACAGTGCCCATGAAGCCCGCTCTGCCCCCACCCACCCTCTTTCTTGACTCTCTTAGAAACTGATTTACCTCTTATGATGGCTGTTATTGGCCAGATCACAAGCTGGCTCAGCCCAAGGGACTCTGCCCTAGAAACAGAATGAGGCCAGAAGAAAGACAAGAAAAGAGAAACGGGAGATGGACAACCCAAAGATGGATGGGACCTCAGTAGGACACTTTCAAAATATCTGCAGCTTTAAACTGCTTCCTTAGCTATGTGTGGGCTAAAAACAATTTAATACTTTTCCTTCCACCTACTAAATACTTCTAGCTAGATTAATCAAGTTAACGGAGACAGATTAAGAGGAGAAAATCAAAGTTTTAATACATTCACATGGCAATTCACATAAGCATGAAAATTCCAAAGACAGTGAGGCAGCACTGAATACATATGACAGTTCTGGACACAGGAGAAAGGCAGGGGATGGGGTATTAGATTTCAGAAGTGAGAATGGGCGATTTACAGGGAGCCAAGGAAGAGGGAACACACCTGGCAGGCAGATTCTTAATGGGCAGCTCAGAAATAAGAAATAATGGGACAAGGGGCATCTAGCTAACAGGCCCTGCCTGAAGCCTCCTATTTCCCGTACTTAATTCAAAGTAGGCTAAGGTGAACATCCTAAGATTTCCTTTCTGAAGCAGGTTTTTCTACCTGACTCCCTTGAGCAGGAACAGGGGAGGGCCAAAGGTTCTGAGTCTTGTTTCTTAATAAAGAGCCTAAAATCAAATCCCAAAAAGGCAGCTTCAGGGCGGCAAAATTATGGTTCCCTTCAGCTATTACCACCTACAAAACATAGCACACAAAACATATCAACATAAAAACACACACATAGGGCCGGCCCGGTGGCTCAGGCGGTTGGAGCTCTGTGCTCCTAACTCCGAAGGCTGCTGGTTCGATTCCCACATGGGCCAGTGGGCTCTCAACCACAAGGTTGCCGGTTCGACTCCAAAAGGGACAGTGGGCTGTGCTCCCTGCAACTAGCAATGGCAACTGGACCTGGAGCTGAGCTGCGCCCTCTACAACTAAGACTGAAAGGACAACAACTTGAAGCTGAACGGCACCCTCCACAACTAAGATTGAAAGGACAACAACTTGACTTGGAAAAAAGGCCCGGAAGTACACACTGTTCCCCAATAAAGTCCTGTTCCCCTTCCCCAATTAAAAAAAATCTAAAACAACAATAACAACAACAACAAAAACTGAATAACTGAGGTGACAGAGTCCCAGAGAGCAGTTCCCAGGCTCTCGGCCTCATGTGGAAAGGTGCTGGCTCAGTTAGTGGATGGCCATCAGCTGTGGCTGATTGACCAACAGCTGTAACCAGTTAGCCAATTAGCCACTGATGTAACTGCCGCGGCTGCACTGGTGAGTCTAGTCGAGTCAGAGAGTCGAGTCAGTTGGTTGGCAGGCAGAGAAGCAGACAGCAGGTTGCAGGTTGTGTGACTCCAGCCTCCAGTGAGACTATAGTCGTATGACTCCCTTACCTATGGCTCCGTGGGTGTTCCTTTTTGGCCTCACCATGTCCTGTGTTCTTATCTGGGGAGCGGGAGCTGAGACCCCGCATGACGGCCTGCATGACACACCAGTTCAATGAGATGAGGGCTCCATCCTTATGACCTCATTTAACCTTAATGACTTCCATAAAAACTCTATCTCTAAATGCAGCCACATTGGAGGTTGGGGCTTCAACAAATGCATTTGGTGGGGGGCGGGGGACACATTCAGTCCATAACGAAATGTAAACCTATGTTCACACAAAAACCTGTACATAAATATTTAGAGCAGGCTCAATTGTTAATATTCAAAAACAGGAAATAACCCAAATGTGAATGGATAAATAAACTGTGGTAACTTCATACAACAGACTACTAGTCAGCAATAAAAAAAGAATAAATTATTGATACATGTAACAGGTTCAACAAGTTTGAAAGATAGTATATGGAGTGAAAGAAGCCAGTCTCAAAAGGTCACTTACGGGGGGGGGGGGGGGGGGCCGGATGGCTCAGTTGGTTCAAGTGTGAGCTCTTAACAACAGGGTTGCAGGTTCGATTCCCCCATGGGCCAGTGAGCTGTGCCCTCCACAACTAGGTTGAAGACAACGACTTAGAGCTGATGCTGATAGGCCCTGGAGAAACACACTGTTCCCCAATATTCCCCAATAAAATGTTTTTAAAAAGAACAAAAAGGTTACTTATTGTTTGATTTCATTTGTATCACATGCTCAAAAAGACACAACAATAAGGATGGAGAACAGGTCAGTGGTGTTACTACCGAGTGAGAGCCAAAGGGGACTTTTGGTGTTCTGTATCCTAATTGTGGTGGTAGTTACACAAATCTCTACGACGGCTAAAATTCATAGAGCTGTGCACCAAAAATTTAATAAGTCAAATTTACTGTATACTAATGTAAGAAAAATTTAACATTTTTTAAAAAATGTCATTCGCACACACACAAAAATACGTAGATAAAAACTGTTTGCCAGGAACCGAGGGGCTTATTTGCCATCTGATCCTCATTCTCGAGATCATTAAAAATCCTTTTTCTCCTGGTTCCCACTCAAATAAACAAACAAAAAGCACACCTGCCCCTAGTTTAGCTGAACAGCTATTTATTGAGCCACATGGTACAAGGTTCCATGTGGGGTGTTGTGCGGTTTCCATAACCTTAGTGAATTGCAATTAAGGAGGGCCATGTGAGGAGGGAGGGTCACCTGACAGCTATGACCATAGGGCAGGAGAGTGGCCAGCCCGAGGCCCCCTGCAGAAAGCGAGGTCTTCCTCTGGTCTCTCCCAGGGCTCCCACCAGCCAAACCCAACTTGAAGTCACTAGGCATAGAAGGCTTTGGTCCTGCCCGTTTAGGTCAGCCTCCCAGGACGCAGAGCGGGTTGGAGCAGAAGGAGAGTTGATGTGAAGAGGCAAACACAATGGCTAGCACAGCCCCTGTGAATCCTGCTCTCAAGGGGCATAGACTCTGTTGGGGGAGGCGCCATCTTTGCGGGAATTAAAACGATGAGGCAGAAGGCGGTAAGTGCTTTCATATAGGGAGACGGTCACACTGGAAAGAGGAGTAGGGGAGGACTTCCTCGAGCCGGACCTAGAAAGATGAGCAGAATATTACCTGGAGAGGAGAAAAGGACATCATGGCCAAAAGGAAGACACGAAAAATCCCTTTCTAGGAGTTCAGTTTAATTCACCATTCACTTACCGGAAGGCAGCTGATGGCTTTGGTTAGAAGCACCTGTTTCAGCCTGGGAGGAACCTGGGATTAATACACACTCCCCCCTTATCCTCAGAGGATAGGTTCCAAGGCCCCAGTGGATGCTTGAAACTGCAGATGCTACTAAGCCCTGTATACACTATGTTTCTTTCTATACATACCTGTGATAACGTTTAACTTATAAATTAGGCACAGTGAGAGATTGACAACAATAACTGATAATAAAATAGGACAATTCTAACAATATGCTGTAATAAAAGTTACACATATGTGACTGTGGTCTCTCTCCCTCTCTGTCTCTGATAACCGACATGGCTACTACGTGACTGACAGGCAGGGAGCGTATACCCCGTGGATACTTTGCACGAAGGGATGATTCCTGTTCTGGGCAGATGTCACAATATTTCATCTTGCCACTCCAAATGACGTGCAATTCAAAACTTACGAATTATTTATTTCTGCAATTTTCTATTTAATATTTTTGGACCACAGTTGACTGCAGGTAATGAAAACCATGGAAAGTAATACTAATAAGGGGGGACTAATGTGATAACTCCACAGTGTGCATGCTGTGTGGCCTTCAGCAAGTGACTTAACATCTCTGACTCTCAGTTTCCTGGACTTTTGGGACAAGTCAATGAGGCAGTATATATGTCATCCTGCTGTGACACCTCCTAACATCTGGCAGGGGTTGCAGATATCCCTCATGACCGTAAAGTGACCAGACTTACTTCTGCCCATTATAGATACATTGTGACCCCAGAAGTCAAGTTACCACCCAGTCCACAGGACCGGCCTCACAAGATCTTCCTGGGATGGGCCCCCAGCTTCTTTCCCCTTGGTCCCTTTGGCATCCCTGCCTCCTTTCTTCTCACCCCTCCTCCTGCCAGGGTCCTGATGTTACCCTGCCCCTGCCCCTAGAATCCCCACTTCGAGCTCCATCCACTTTGGTCAATAGAAAATTCTCACCTTTTTAAATGATGAAACATCACTCTAGAAGATAAATAAGGTCTTTCTTACAAAAAATAGGTTACATCTCATAGCATCAGTGTGAACGTATTAAAAAAAAACAAAATTGAAACAAACAAAATTCTCCCTTTGAAAAAAAGGATTGACAGAACAAGAGAGAGAAACGTGAGTGTACCTTGTTCATCCAGTCCAGTATCTAAAACACAGTGCCCTGTACATAGTAGGCGCTCAATAAACAGCAGTGAAGTGCTCAAAGGCAAATGGCCACATTACTTCTTAACTCGTCCACCTATTGCAAGTTACTTGAACATTATGAGTCTCAATTTCTTCATAAAATGGGGATGATAATAGTGTCTACTTCATAGGATTACTGTGATGATTAAACTAAATAGTCCATCTAAACTTCTTAGTCCCTAACACATTACAAATAACAATAATATAATAATAATAATAGACGCTACTTTGACCTGTCAAACACTGTGCTATCCCTCAAGGAGATCACCCATGGAGAACACAGACCTGTTAATTACTGCAGTTTCCAAAACACTGTGATTAGTAGAATGAGAAAAATTCCAGGGAAACTCAGAGGAGAAAGTCATCAGGAAGGGTTTAACCTCATCAGGTAATGCCTGGCGTCAGAATCCTAGAGCTATAATCTAGAACTTTGCCCAGGTGTGTTTTGGGGCACAGTGGGGTGGGGTGGCAGGATGGAGTTCTTGCAAGGACTGGGGTAAGAGCGATCTGAAAGTGACTCAGAGGCTCTTCAAAGTGTCAGAATGGTAAATGTACCTGTCAGCTGGCTCTCACCATGGGCTGTCAGCACATCTCTGACCAATTCACCTTAATTAGGGCACCAGCCTGCCATGAGTAGGCTGGCACTGGGCTGTCTCACACACACACACACACACACACACACACACACACACACACACATTGCCCTTTGCCCTCCTAGGCACTGCCCACAGGTGATACCTCCTCCTCTGGCCCTAATGGTCACTTCGACCCTATTACACCAGTGCAGAGACACCAAAACTTAAGGAGGCACACAAGTCGGGGGAAGGAGTGTTAGCACAGGCCTCATTTTCACAAAGTGTCTCTAATACTTCCACTGGTGGCGTAATCCCCAATGTCACCACAGAGATAAACTCCTGTGGGGCCTTAAAAATAATTACTACTTTTCCTCCCACCTTCTAACTTCTTCTAACCAGGCTAACAATCAAATTAACAGAGATAGATAACAGGAGAAAATCAAAATTTTAATACATTCACATGTCAATTCACATAAGCATGAAAATTCCAAAGACAGTGAGGCAATATGGAATATATATGACGTTTTTGGACACAGGAGAAAGGCAGGGGATGGGTATTAGATTTCAGAAGTGAGAATGGGCGATTTACAGGTAGCCAAGGAAGAGTGAACACACCTGGCAGGCAGATTCGTAATGGGCAGCTCAGAAACAATGGGACACAGGGGGCATTGAGCTAACAGGCCCTGCCTGAAGCCTCCTATTTCCCGTACTTAATTCAAAGTAGGCTAAGGTGAACATCCTAAGATTTCCTTTCTGAAGCAGGTTTTTCTACCTGACTCCCTTGAGCAGGAACAGGGGAGGGCCAAAGGTTCTTTCTGAATCTTGTTTCTTAATAAAGAGCCTAAAATCAACATCCCAAAAGGTAGCTTCAGAGTGGCAAAATTTTGGTTCCTGTCACTTCCAGGATTAAAAGAAGACATTTCCCATATAACTTTGCAAAACTTGTCTCCTACCATCAGGCCACTCTGCCTTTGGTGCACTATAAATTGATTAAGAAAGTAATAAATCCTGTACTTGTCCTGTGATGAGCTCAATTACATTGCATTGCATTTTTGTGTTAAAAGTGTTAATTTGTTACATCAAATGTGAATACAGCAGAGATTTTTGGGGGTGTTTTGTTCTTTATTGTATTCTTTGTAGAAAAGTGTCTGGGACGTAGTAGGTACTCAGTTAATACTCGTTGAACAAAGAAATGAGATGGAAACATCTTAAATAGTCCACCATTTTTGTAATTCTGTCTGTCATGTCATTAAAATATATATATATATATATATATATATATATATATATATATATATATATATATATATATATATATATATATATATACTGGAAGCCTCAGGATAGGGAGGTGGCTGAGGGTTCCCTCAGCTCTGAAAAAAGCCTGACAATGGGACTCCCCTGGACATTGCATTTCATTGTTACCTGAACCTTAATTATTAGCTAATAGGTTCTCAGCTTGCCAGCAGAAGGCAATCTGACACCCTTCCCCCAAAACACCCCCTTACAGTGACTAAGGGGTGGCTACTGGCATTTAGTGCCAGCGAGTTGGGGATGCTAAATGTCCTGCGGTGCCAGGACAGCCCCAACCAACCAAAGACATGTCCGTGGTGCCGGGAGAAGCATGACCTGGTTACCAGCTCCTAAAGGACCTGATTGTGTCCCTAGACTCTACACAGGTTCTGATACTGCCTGGGTGTGTAATAAAGTTCAGCCACAGAGACTGGAGGGGACAGGGTAGGAGGACAAAGTTGGGGGGTGAAGAAAGGGTTGCTCGTAGGGGAAAGGCCTCCCTAGCTTGAGAGAAACCCAGTCCCGTGCGTCTTCGGATGCTCCCCGCATATGTCAAAGAAAGGCTATGAGAACCTGGGGTGTACTGAAAACTTTTGGGCGACAGGAAAGATCCTGGAGTCCAGCCAGGAAAACGCCAGGATGGATCCCAGGCCAGAAGTCAGGGCCTGGCTGCCCCTCCGTGCCCCCTCGAGGAAGGTTCGGCAAGTTCAGGTCCCAGGGCCCTGTAGAGCGCGAAGGTGGTCCCACCCCGCCGGGAGTTACGCCCGCGGTTCCTAGCGGCAGGGAAAACCGCCCACGTGGGAAGCGGACGCTGCCCATTTCCGCTCAGGACTCGGCTCTCATCTCCCGCCCCGCTCCCCGCACGGCCTCCCCGCGCCCACTAGGTGGCGCCTGCGCTCTAGCGGGCGCCTCTCCGCGCGGGCACAGGGGAGAGCGGAGCCCAGAGACAGAGGCAACCTCAGGATTCCCGAGACTGGAGAGCAGCGCCGGCAGCCAAGGTAGGATTCCCGAGCCCCGGGCGTTTCCCTTGAACGTCTGTAGTTGGGGTGGGCAGCGTGGCGGCCGCCGAGCCCTGCGCGCGGTCCACGGAGATAACCAGCGAAGTCGGAGCGACCACACGTGTCGCTGCGAGCGGGACCCGGAGACCCGCGGGCTCCGAGCTGGGCCTAGGGGCAGAGCGGAACATCAGGTCGCTCGCATACAAACATCCTCTGGAAAGCACGCCCAAAGCCCGGAACAGCATGTCCTGAAAGGAGAAAAGAGTTGCTGTTGCCAGAGCGACTTCAGCGTTGGCGCTGAGTGCTGATAAGATCCAAAGCACCATTTCTCAAACTTGGCTGCACATTGGAATCGCTTGAGGAGAGTTAAAAAAAAAAAAAAAAAAATGCTGATGCCCCAGTTCCACCCCCAGAGACTCAAATATAAATGGTCTGGGTCCGGGCCTGGGCATCTGGATATTTCAAAGCTTCCAGGAGATTCCAACTAACAGCCAAGTTTGAGGACCCTTGACGTCAAGGGTTGGAGAAAACCCCAGGACGTTTGTGGCAGACCAGAATGTTGATTCTTTTTCTTTTCTCTTGTTTAATGTGCCTTTGAAGCAGGAAATATCTCCGCCGCCTTTGAGCTGTCAAACCCAAGATAACAAACCAACAACCTCCCTCCCAATAGGGCTGGTTCTGAAAGGGTTGAATTCGGAAAGTGGGCAGGGAGCAGACAGACACCGATGTGGGATATGAGTGACGACTCATGGGGGAGTGGGTAGGGAGGCTTTCCCCCTAACCGAAGTTGGGGGGGGTTGTCTGGAGCTGCCTTGATCGAATGTAGCTGAGCAGTCAGACTAAGAGCCCTTGTTATTAATAAAAAGGACCCCTTATGTTTATATAACAGCAAAGTGGTGACCAGCATAGGTCTGTAGTCCCTGGAGCCAGCCCTTCCTTATGTATGACTCTCAAGAACTCACTGAACCACCCGTGGTCTTAGTTTTCTCATCTGCAAAATGGGTATGCTAAGATAAACCTCTTAAAGTTGTCCTGGGGAGTTATTAAATAAAAGCACAAGTAAAAGGTAATGTTCACCAAGGGTGTACCTGTGCCAGGCACTGTGCTAAATGGTTTCTGTGCATCACCACGTTGGCTCCTCACCATAACCAGTGGGACTATAATTACTGCGCTGAACAGTTGAGAGAGCTGGGGCTCAGAGAGACCAAGGAACTTGCTAGATCCCCTGTTTGAACACAGACAGTCTGACTCCAGAGCCATGTACAGAAGGGCAATGATCTGCTGTCCCCTTGTTGACTGAGGGAGCACAGAGACCACTTAGCACAAGGCAGGCCCGTGCGTGGTGCGTTCTCCACAAACGCTAGCTGGCGTTGCTGCCAACGAAGCACATGCCCTGAATTGACTCTGCGTCCATTCAAAATGTATCGATCGTTGACAGCCTATGTGCCAGGCCGTTTGCCAGATGCTAGAGATAAAATGGTAAGACAGGTAAACCAGCCCTCAGTGAATTCACAGTCTAGTGAATAAGAGAAATGAGGGGCAAGTACAGTAGATCCTCATTATCCAAATATTCCGTATTTCCGAATTCTCTGACTTGCTACAATGTATGTGTAACCCCCAAGTCAGTATCCACAGCATTTTCACTGTCATTTGTGGACATGCGCAGAGTAGCAAAAAATTTGAGTCACCCAACACACAGGTTCCCAGCTGAGGTCAAAGCAAGGAGATGCTCGGCTTTCTTGTTCCAGCTCTCAGACTGTACATACATATGTATCCTTCATGTGGTCTGTTTAGTGCCCTGCTATTGTTCTTTCCATTTTTTATCAACCATTTAAAAAATATAAGAACCATTCTTAGCTCAGAGACTAAGCTCATAGAAAAACAGGCTTTGAGCTGGCTGTGGCTCATGGGCTATAGTTTGCTGACTTGATCTAGAATCATGGTACCTAAGGGTCAGAAAGATACGAAGTGTCCATGCAATTGAATCCTTACCTGAGCCATGAATCTCATTGGAGAGATTGTGTGTCCCCCAAAGAGGCGAGGAAGCTGGGGTAGTTCCCCACCTCCCATCCCTCATTGATGGAGAGTTGCTACGCGCGCGCACGCACACACACACACACTCACACACTCTTCTGACCTGTTCTGCACACTGTCTGCAGTGCACATCCTGGAGCCAGAAAACGCTTTCAGGCAGAAAGAAATGAGACGCAGTCATCATCTGGAAACTGCCAATGACCTGCTGGGGACGCTGATGAGTATGGGTGGGCCACAAAGTGTTTGAGGGCTTTCTAAAGTGTGCTGCTCATACCACAGAGGGCCCTGTGAGGTGATTTGGTGTGGCATAAAGCCATGGCGCTAAAGCACTTGAAGTCTCAGGCTAGGGTAGGTATTCCCCTTTTTAAACGTCTCTTTGATCCTGCCCTGCCTCCCTCTGCAGCCCTCTGCTGCTCTGCCCACAGCAGGGGCTCCAGCCACACTGGCCTTTCACTTCCTTGAACTTGCCAGACTCTTCCTTCAGACTACAGTCAACAGAAGAAGTCTCAGTGAAGTACTAGAATGTTCTTGTAATACTCGCCTGTCCTCCTTGTTATGGAAAAGTCAGCAGTCCTCAAATGAAAGGCGTGGAACAGGCAGCAGTAGCTAAAATGTAATAACATTGTTTTTGTTTTATGTTTGTTTTTACAATTTCCACCTATACATGGCAAGTGTTACCAGCTTTGCACTTACAGTAGCAATATAAAGTTTCCTTTAGAATAAACTTATATCAAGAATGTGTCTACTTGAAGAAAAATATTAAATAAAAAGTAATAGTCACCACCCTTATTGAGCACTACTATATGCTGGGTGCTGTTCACAGCACTTGACAAGTATAATAATTTAATTACTCCTCGCCACAATCACGTGGGTTAACTATTGTTTGAGGTAGGTACTATTATTAGCTGAGAAAACAGACAAGGAAGTTAAGTAACTTGCCCAAACTTATATAGCTAGTAAATGACAGAACTGGAAAATGAACCAGGTGGTTCTGCTCCTGAGTTTGTGCTCATAACTGCAGGATTACACTGCTTCTCATACATTTGAAAAAAAGAAAAGTGCAGATGATATTTGAATTATTGCTATGAGAGGACAACCGCCTTAAAAGGTTCCTCTTTTTTTTTTCTTTTTTTTTTTTTTATCTAGCCGTATCTGTATCTACTGCTCCTTGGTTGTCAGGTTTTCTTCTGGAACCTCAGAGAACAGACCTGTCCCCTTTTCATCACCACAGTCCTTCAGATATTTGATGACAGGAACCGGCTGGCCCTCCCGGATCTTCCCTGCTCTAGATTAAACACTGCCAGTTCCTTCTGCTTGTTCTCTGTCTTGGCACCTTCCCCCAAGCACAGGGCCTCTTTCTTCCTTATTCTTTTTTATTCGACAGAACTTATAAAGTTATTTTTGTTGCTCTAGCACTTTTTTTTTTTTTTTTTTCGCAGGCCTCCCACAGCTCATATTCTGGGCTCAGGGTAAATGGCTGTGGTTGGAGTGATTGACGTGGCAAAGAGCAGCTAGATAGTGATGTCCAGAGGGAGGCTGGCCATGCATGACAGGGGGCTGGAGGCTGGTGATGCTCATTCTTGGCAGGCCAGAGACGGAGCTCTTTTAGTGCACGTGCTGCTCATCAGGCTGAAAGGGACAGACTAACCAAATTCACAGCAGCCTGGTGAGGAAGCCAGACCACAAATATATTCAGTCACAAAGGGACAAGCACTGGGAAGCGGCCTGGAAACTTTGTCAGCTTGTCAGCACATTCTTTCCCCTGCAGGAAAGTCCACATGGAAAGCCAAATTCTAGCTAGAAGGTTGGTGTTCGTGGAATCAAAACAAGGTGAGCAAGACGAATGATTTTAATAGTCAGGATAGCCTAAGATTTTTGTATCTCCTGAGGGATACAAGGGTCCGGAATGGCAGCATGGCTGGTCTAATCCCCCATCCCTGTGCTCATTCATGATAGACATGACTAACCAATGACCGCACCTTTGCCTTCCTACTGCTCCCGGGACCAACCTTGAGATCCTTATCAGGAGAGGATTACAGGGAGCTCTGGCCAGCCCTCTGAGCTGCCTGTAAAGCTCAAGGTTCCAGAGTTCTCACTACGCTGGACAATGTGGGAGACGAGACAGACGCTCAAAGACTTACTCTTCTGCACTGCTTTTTCTGAGCTCCTCACCCATCACTGTCTCTCTCTTATCTACTATTTCTTCAGCTTATGTTAATAACAATTGGCCTTTTTTCCCCCCATTATCAAGTGTTGAGTTGATTCCCAAGCCTCGCTCTTCCTGCTTTGTCCAGAGGCACATCCTGTCCTATCTGTCCTTAAGAACTTTTGCAGATCAATCATCGGACATGTGGTGTGTACATTCTACCATATACTCTCCCCACATTTTGTGGTGACTTGCTGTGTACCTCCCAGTAACAACTTCTTACAGCCAAGAAGTAGTGTTGCTGGGATGTTGGGTTTTCTTCCATTAGAGAATTGGCAGCATCACAATTTTAAACTACCGTTAGCACTCGGCTGTGCCTGGAGTCTGGGGTGTGAGGGGTACTGGAGAGTGGTGGGGCAGAAGAGGAAGTTTAAGGTATTAAACCCAACAAATCATTGCGTTTCCTGTTACGTACCTTGGTTATACTTCACTGAAAAGCCAGGAGTCTTGTCATTTTGGAGCAAGCAGACCTTTTGCCAGCCTTAAAAAATACGTATTTTCTACATGGCCTCTCTTCCCACCCATATAAAGAACCTCAACTTACCTAAGAGGAAGATAAAAGGCATATTAGAGAATCCCTGGCGCCTGGGGCCACGGAGAGAGCCCCCCCTCCCCTTGAGCTCCTCGAGAGGGAAAGTGAGCCCTGTGCTCAGGGGCTGCTCCGTCTGACGTGAGAGATCCAGTTCTCACACTCGGAAGGCTGCCAGGCTAGTGTGAGAGGCACTCTACTCTCAGGGAGTGTGATGCAGGAGAGGCGTGCAGTGTCCTTGGGGTGAACTAGTTCCCTCCCCACAGATGTCACTGGATCTGCTGCTTCTCTTTCCATCCCACTCTGTTATACCTGTGCAAATGCATCCCAGAGGGCCAGGGATCCTGAGGGTCGACCCAGGAAATTGTTCTCAACAGACCTTTTTATTTATTTTTTTAACAGTGTAGATTTACAGAAAAATTCAGACAACAGTCCAGAGAGTTCCCACACACCTCATACCCAGTTTCTCCTGTTATTAACATTGACCAACCAATATTGATATGTTTTTAGTAACGACAGTCCATTGTTTATTCGGATGTCCTTAGTCTTTACCTAACGTCCTTTTTCTGTCCCAGGATCCTGTTCAGGATAGCACATTACATTTAGTTGTCATGTCTCTTCAGGCTCCTATTGGCTGTGACACTGTATGAGAATTTTCTGGTTTCTGATGACCTTGCCAATTTTGAGGAGTACTGGTCAGGTATATGATAGACTACCCCACGACTGGAATTTATCTGATTTTTTTCTCATGATCAGACTGGGGTTATGGGTTTTGGAGAGGAAGACCCCAGAAGTGCCATTTTCATCACGTCACACCAACATGCCTTACCACTGGATACTGACCTTGCTCACCCGACTGAGGGAGTGTTTGTCAAGTTTCTCCACTGTAAAGTTGCTCTATTTCCCCGTTTCTTACTGTCCTCTTTGAAGGAAGTCACTACGTGCAGCTCACATTTCAGGGAGAAGGGAGTCCTATTCCCCCTCCTTGAAGGCAGAGTATCTGCGTAATTTGTTTGAAATTCTTCTGCATGGGAGATTTGGCTCTTCTCTCTTTCCCATTTAGTAATTTTTCTTTTTACTTATAATGGACTCATGGATTTTATTTTGTACTCTGGGTCATGATCTAATACTACTTTTTTATTGCTCGGGTTATTCCAGCCTTCGCCACTAGGAAGGGAATTTGTGTTTTTAAGCTAGCTCCTGAGGCACTTCTTGCATGTATGTATTGGCATTTGAGACCCATGAAGGTCGGGGTTTATAGCCCAGCTCCACCAGTTACTGGCCGTTGTGCACTCTTGCCAAGTTGGCTTAACTACTTGGGCCTCAGTTTTCTCCACTGGAAATGGAGCTAATATTGCTACCTACCACTTAGGGTTATTGAATAAGATGCACATAGTAAGTCCTCTGTAAATAGAGGTTGTTTTTATTGTGAGTTTGGCACTCAAATTCCTTCTGGATCTGGCTCCAGAAAGTTACAAATCAAGGCCGAGTTTGTCTTTACAAAACCTACCGTGTTTCCCCAAAAATAAGACCTAGCTGGACAATCAGCTCTAATGCATCTTTTGGAGCAAAAGTTAATATAAGACCCAGTCTTATTTTACTATAATGTAATACCGGGTCTTATATAACATACTATAGTATAATATAATATAATATAATATAATATAATATAATATAATATAATACCCGGTCTTATATAAGACCGGCTCTTATATTAATTTTTGCTCCCAAAGATACCATAGAGCTGATTGTCCGGCTAGGTCTTATTTTCGGGGAAACACGGTACCTTCCAAGATGACAGGCTTGTATGGCAGACATTGCTGCCTTGTGTCACCTTGCCCCTAGTCTCCTCTTCTCTGCTGAACCAGCATTTTCTCACAACTTCTGCCTCAATCGCACCACACTCCAGCCAAACAGCCGAGCCACCTAAAGTGTCCTCCACCAGTTCATATATCTTCACATCCTCATTCCTTCTACCCCCCTTAAACACCACTTCCTCTGTGCCATCGCCCGCCCGAGAGCCAAACACCAAGTCCCCTGTCCCCTGAACTGCCAGAGCACCTGCTGTGCCCGCAGTTGCCTTACAGCTCTTACCACTTTAGACCCTGCATCAAAGCAAGGTGCACCGTCGCCCCCCACGGTCCTCGTCTGTGTTCATCTTTCTATCCCACCTGCACACGCTCGGCTCCCCACACCCGTCTGTGGCCTTGTTTGCACCTGTGGTTAAGTTTTGACAAGACTAAGGAAGTAGGGGAAGTAGGAGAAAGGCCATATCCTGGGTGCTGACTCGGCCTAACTGGATAGCCAGTGAGGGCAGAAAATCTCAGAGGTCAAGAGGCTGACCTTGGGTCACTTCCACTTTATATATCTATATTATACATACTAAATATCTATAGATAAATATACCCGTATACATCATATATATATATATATATATATATATATATATATATATATATATATATAATATTATATATGTATATTATATTATATATATATATATATATGATGTATACGGGTATATTTATCTATGGTAAAATATACATGCCATAAAATTGACCATTTTAACTATTTGTAAATGTAGAGTTCAGTGGCAGTAAGTACATTGACATGGTTGTACAGACAGCAATCACCAACATCTATTTCCAGGATTTTTTTATCCTCCTAAACTGAAACTCCATGCTCATTAAACAGTGGGTTTAATTGTTTAATTAATTTTAATTTCCTCCCCACTCCCTCCGTCCTCCAGCCTCTGACACCCACCATTCTACTTTCTGTCTCTTTGACTTTGACTTCTTTAGGTACCTTATATATGTGGAATCAGACAATATTTGTCCTTTTGTGACTGGCTCATTTCACTTAATATAATGTCTTAAAGGTTCATTCGTGTTGTAGCAGGTGTCAGAGTTTTCCTTCCTTTTTAAGGCTGAGTATTCTGTTGTATGCATATACAGCATTTGATTTGTCTCTTAGTGGATGGACACTTGGGTTGCTTCCACCTTTGGCTAGTGTGAATAATACTGCTATGAACACGGGTGTACAAATATCCCTGCTTTTAATTCTTTTGGATGTATACCCAGAATAGAATTACTAGATCATAAGCTAATTCTATATTTTATGTTTTGAGCAATTGCCATGTCATTTTCCACTGTGGCTGCACTGTTTTGCATTCCCACCAGCAATGCAGAAAGTTTCCTATTTCCCCATATCCTTCCTAATACTTGTTATTTTCTATTTTTTTCAGTATAGCCATTTTAAATCCAGTCATCTACCAATGGTCATTTCAGTTGTTTCCATGTCTTGGCTATTGTGAATAGCACTGCAATAAACACAGGGGTGCATATATTTTTTTGAATTAGCACTTTGGATTTCTCTGGATAGATACCTAAGAGTGGAATTGCTGGGTCACAAGGTAGGTTCATTTTCAATTTTCTGAGATACCTCCATATTGATTGCCATAATTCTTCTTTGGTGTTCAATAGCTATGAGGATACAAAAAATTAAAAGCAAAAAATAGTACTAATCATTGTAATTAGCCATTTTTTACTCTATACATTTTATATGTATTATCTTTAGTCATCATGGTAATCTTATAGGGAAGATAGTCCATTTCATAGACAGAGAAACTGAGTCTCAGGGGGGGTTACATTTTTCCTAATAATAGTTTGTTCCTTTTCATTGCTGAGTAGTGTTATAGATATTATCACAGTTTGTTTTTTAAAAAATTAATAGCCGTTCTAATAGGATCTCATTGTGATTTTGAGTTGCATTTTCCTAATAACTAGTGATGATGAGCATCTTGTCATGTGCTTATTGGCCATTGTATATCTTCTTTCAAGAAATGTCTAAGTTCTTTCCCTTTTTTTTTTTTAAAGATTTTATTGGGGAAGGGGAACAGGACTTTATTGGGGAACAGTGTGTACTCCCAGGACTTTTTTCCAAGTCAAATTGTTGTCCTTTCAATCTTAGTTGTGGAGGGTGCCGTTCAGCTTCAAGTTGTTGCCCTTTCAGTCTTAGTTGTGGAGGGTGCAGCTCAGCTCCAGGTCCAGTTGCCGTTGCTAGTTGCAGGGGCGCTGCCCACCATCCCTTGTGGGGGTCGAGGAATCGAGCTGGCAACCTTGTGGTTGAGAGGACGCGCTCCAACCAACTGAGCCATTGGGGAGGCAGCTCAGCTCAAGGTGCCGTGTTCAATCTTAGTTTCAGGGGGCGGAGCCCATCATCCCTTGTGGGACTCGAGTAGTTGAACGGCAACCTTGTGGTTGAGAGCCCACTGGCCCATGTGGGAATTGAACCAGCATCCTTCGGAGTTAGGAGCATGGAGCTCTTACTGCCTGAGCCACTGGGCTGGCTTATCTTTGCCCATTTTTTAATTGGGTTAAGTTGTTTGTTCTTTTGATGTTGAGGTCTTTATATATTCTGGATATTAATTCCTTATCAGGTATACGACTTGCAAATATTATCTTCCATCCTGTCTTTTAACTCTGTGGATAGTGTCCTTTGATACACAAAAGCTTTTAATTTTGATGAAGTTCAATTTATCTATTCTTTGTTTTCTTATGTGTGCTTTTGGTGTCATATCCAAGAAATCATTGCCAAATCCAGTGTCAGTAGGATTTGTTTTCTCATAAGAGTTTATAATTTTAGATATAATGTTTAGGTTCTTGATCCATTTTAGGTAATTTTTGAATATGGTGTAAAGTAAGGGTCCATCTTCATTCTCTTTTAAGGAGACGTCCAGTTTCCCCAGCACTATTTGTTGAAAAGGCTGTCCTGAGCGGCCGGTTAGCTCAGTTGGTTAGAGTGCCGTGCTCTTAACAACAAAGTTGCCAGTTTGATCCCCACATGGGCCACTGTGTGCTGTGCCCTCCACAACTAGACTGAAACAACTACTTGACTTGGAGCTGATGGAAAAACACACTTAAAATTAAAAAAAAAAAGTCTTTCCTTTCTCTATTGAATGCTTTTGGCATCCCATTGAAAATCATCTGATCATCTGTGTGAGACATCTCTTTAAGCATTCTGTGCTATTCCACTGGTATATGTGTCTGTCTGTATGCCAATAGCACACTGTTTGGATTACTGTACCTTTGTAGTAAATGTTGAAATCAGAAACCTTGAGTCCTCCAGCTTCATTCTTCTTTTTCAAGATTGTTTTGGCTTTTTGGTATTTCTTGAGAGTTCATATGAATTTTAGTACGGATTTTTCTATTTCTGCACAAAAAAAAAACACCACCACCAAATGTCATTGAGATAGAGACTGCATTGAATGTATAGATTGCTTTGAGTAGTATTGACATCTTATAGTGCCTTCCAATCCATGAACATGGGATGTCTTTCCATTTATTTGTATCTTCTTTAATTTCATTCAGCAATGTTTTGAAGCTTTCAGTGTCCAAGTCTTGCCACTCCTTGGTTAAATTTATTTCTAAGTATTTTATTCTTTGATGCTCACTTCTACTTTTTGAGGCTCCTGATATATTGAAAACACACACACACAACGAAAGAAATACAAAACAAGGTACAAGAATGTTGGTCAATTTATATTGTACAACCCTGTCATGTTTCTCAGGGACAGCATATGTAGACATTGATAGGGTTATATGGTGTCAAAAGCCTAACTCTCAGTCCATTCATGAATGTGAGGTCCCCCTGTGCCCTCACTCCCATCATAATGGGAGGAAGGGCCTAGTGGTTTATCTTACTGCAATAGGAGTGGGAATAGCATAGTATTCCATCAGGTGGGCCCTGCTGAGGGATCCAAGAAAAGCCTGAAGTCACCATAGGCCTAATCAAAGCATCTCCGCAGAATGTGATGTCGAGAACATTAGACCCCTTTGAAGCCTCAAGCTAAAAGACCCCAGAGCCCGAGGGTCATGGAGACTTTCCCCCTGGAACAGAAACAGTCACCCAGAGGTGCAGACGAAATAGAATGGCCCTCTTGCTGTCCCCCACAGTCATGCTAACCTTGTGGGGATTTTGTCGGCTGTGTTTCTGGCCCACATCAGTTTCAATGTGAGGAGTTGTATGAGGACAAAAGGTGAGGGAGCACAGAGTATGAGGGCCAGCCCCTGCTCAGACATTCCCCCCAACCCCCGGGGTGGCTTCTGAATAGCAGGTCTCCCCTCTTCTGTCATTCCACTGTCTTAGGGCTTTCTTGACCTCAGGGTCACCAGTGAAACTCCATTCTTTTTCAGGCATTGGATTTATTTTGCTTCTTGTCTTTTTGGCCTGTGGGGATGCACATGCAAAACACACACACACACACACACACACACACACACACACACACACACACACACCGTTCTGTATCACTCCAAATGTCTGCAAGATGCATAAGCTGCAGTGTCTGGAGACACAGTCTGTCTCCTTTTCCCTCGTCTTCCCTCCTCTCCTCCCTCCCTTCTGAAGCCTGCTGTTGTCTTATCCCCAGCCGGAAGCCTCCTCTGTCACAGGGCCACTTGTTCTACTCCAGCTGCTGCTCCTGCAGGTCCCAGCCAACTCCTATTTCCATAGCAACTGAAACTCATTTTTCCATCCCTGCATTTCCACTTTGGAAAGGAAACCTATAATAGTCTTTTAAAAGAAAAAAAAATTGAGCTACATCTGGCACAGTCAACTTGAACCACACAGAATTCCTCGCTCTCCCGACTCGCCTGGCCCCCTGAAGGTCCTCCCCTGCTTCCCTCTGCTGGCCTCCGCCCCTCTAACTGCCCATGGCTCCTGGCTCAGAAGCAGGTTTGAGGAGAAGTCTGGGTGGGCCCTTTCTCTCTTTAAATCAATGCCAGATGACTTTGTGCTTTGCCAACCCCAAAAGAGGAGGAGGTTGGAGACTCTATTCCATTGTAGCAGGTAATGCTAACCTACGTCACCAGGGGCGTCTGTTTATTTACTCTCCTCCTGGACAGAGAGGTCAGAGGTCACTTAAATGTGCCATTATGTCATCTCTGAGGATGAGGCTCTCACTCTCTGACTCTCATGTTGTTTGAGCAAGACTTGATGACTACACTTCCGGTGTGATGGTTTGGCTGGCATGACGCATACGGGAGCCTAGGAGTATCGTGTGAAGGGGATTGGGAAAGCTCTCCCCTCTTCCTCCCCACCAAAGACTTTCTTTACTGACCTGGCCTATTCCTCGTGCCCAAAATTCCACCATTGGCTGTGATGCCATTGGGCTCTCAGCCCATTTTCTGTTAAAAATGGAAAGTGTATGTTAAGTTGTGCCCAGCTTGGACACTTCCCCCCGCAGCAGTGTACTTTGCACATAGTAAGTGTTCAATTAATGTTTGTTGGATTGAATTGATGTCTCAGCATACAGTGGTTCATCAGATAACTTTCTAATCTGATATCTGGCCAGAAACACTTCTGGAACAGAACTCTGGATAGGCACATTTTGGCAAGAAGGAATTTATAAAACATTATTATTAAGCACATAAAAAAAACGATCTCTCTCTCCTGCACCCTACCCACACTGCCATCAACAGGGATAATGGAGAATCACATACAAACTGCAGAGTCAGTTTGTAGTATAGCAGCTGCCTTTTATGGCTGCTCGAAAAACAATGTGTGCTGGGGAATTGAGTGTCATGAAACATCTCCAAGGAGGAGACACTGTCTAAACATGGGTCTTTATCTCTAAACATGCGCCCCTCACCCACTCCTGCTGCCCCTGTGAGCTGGACGTTTTGAGTTACTTGTGATGTGTTTTTGAACACGACATGGGGGGAAGGGCCCCCATGTTCTGTTCAGCTCTGGCTATGAAAAATACAAGCTGCGTTTGACTGAATGACAAAAAGAAATCTGTTGAGCCAGGAAGCATAGTAAATACCGTGAGTCTGTGCAAATGTGCACAGCCCAAACAGCTTTTTCCAGTCTGGAAAAATGAAGAGATTTGTCTGTGCGAAACCAGCCAAGTCTCCACCTCTCCTCCCTTTCTAACCGCCCCACCCCCCCCTCCTGGCAGGGCCTCCCACCCGGCCCCAGACATTCAGTCATCAGCTTTCATCCTTTGTGACTTGCTCTGCCCCAGGAAATAACATTGCCTGGGGAGCTACACCACCAGCCTCTCCCAAGCATCTTTGAGGGATGTCTGTCTGAGTGGGTTTTGCCGGTCCTCTCAGACCGTGGGCAGGTTTGGCTCCCAGCAGAATGGTGCAGGAGGCAAAGTGGGTCTGATGTCGCCTCTTCCCTGCTCACTTCCTGCTTTCTCCTCCCCATCAGTCTTCCGTCTTTCGCTTTGAAAGAACTTCTGTCCCTACTTTCATAAGACAGTGTTTAGAAGGAAGATTTGCAAAAAGGTGAGGGTTTAACAGCATTCGTTGTTAGTACAGGGGGTGGAGGTGGAACCAGGCCCAGGACAGCCTTTGGTGGGTACAATTTCTAAATGGGAGGGACTTTCAGGGAAAATCTGGGTTCACATTCTTGTCTTGAAGATACATTTGCATAGCAACAATGCTGTTGTTTACTTTGATGATATGTTTAGGGGTGCTGGAGGGGAGTGCTAGGGCAGTGAAGACCCAGCCACGGGAACACTGCAGCAGAGATGGCATATCCAGCCTGTAGGTCGGCATATTGGAAAGGGCCCTGGGATTGGAAGCAATGGGTCTGAACCCCGGCTCCTGTGAGTAGGAAGAACAGTATCTGTGTGATTCATCACTATATCTGCAGCACCTAGCATAGGCCTGCCAACAGCAGGTGCTCTGTTAATGTTTGATGAGTCAGTGAATGAATGAATGAGTGAATGAATGAATGAGTGAATGAGCCAATAACCTTGGATGTTTTTCCTCTTTGAGCCTCAGTTATTAAAAAAACACCTACTACTCTGCCTAGTTCACCAGGCAAGTGTGTGTGTGTGTGTGTGTGTGTGTGTGTGTAAGACAGACAGAGACAAGACAGAGACAGAGAAAGGGGACAAAAGTGTGAATGTTCTTTGTCCTCCATCAATTACAATTTAAAAGCCAGTCTGTCTCAGGTTCTATGCTTCACCCTTAGTGTGTATGCCCTTCCTCAGGAGGAGGGACTGTATTCCGGAGTGTCCCCTGAACACTTCATTCTCCGTCCCATATTCTGAGTACCCTAAGAACAGAAGAGCATGTTAAGTGCATTACCGAGCACTTTAAATCTGAGAACAGTGATTTTTAAGGTTTTCAGCCTTGGGTTATGGTGACTGCCATGTTGGTCCTGTTAAAAAAAAACAAAATTTAGCTAAGTACATTTGACGATCCAATTGGCTTTGTTCAGCAATTCCCATCTAGGAAGTAGAAAGGACCTTCGGGGAGCTGTACAAAATGGAAGGCTTTTATAGACAGATGAGGGAGCAAAAAGGAAGTTTCTAACAAAGAATGGATTGTTTCGGGCAAGGTCGCCATCCTTTGGGGGCAGGGTATGGGTCTGTCAGGCAGATGACCTCACTAGGGCTGACCAGGTGGTTCCAGAGTGACTGGTTACAGGCCACATTCCTGAGAGGCTGAAACTGCAATTAAGTCTTGGTTCGCTGGCGTGGAGCTTAGCGCAAGTGACTCCATTTTGGGCCTGTTGTTTCTTTTTTTTTTTAACAGACTCATACTGGCTTTAGAACTCCCCTGAAGTCCTGCCCAGGGTAGAACTTGCCTTAGCTCCAACAGCAGATTGTCGTCAAGGGCTGGGGGCAACCCCACATGCAGAGCTTTGTCCACACTGTGTCCTCTGCCTGAAGCACTCACTTTCCTTCTCCAGCTCATCCTGTAGATCTCACCTTCGACCTCACTTCTGTTCTTCCACCTCTGCCCGGCAGGTTAAGCTTCCTGCTTGCTCTCTCCATGGCCACTTCTCCTGTCTGAGTGCTTATGCTTACCCCACTGGATTACAACTTCCCAATCACGTGTCTGTCTCCCTCTTAAACGGTGGGCCCCTTGAGGACCAGGGCGATGTCTTTCTTGTTCACTAATATCATTTCAGTGCATCTCACAGAGCCAGAGACTGAGAAGGTGCTTGATAAATATATATCGATTAAATGAAGAGCAACAGTGTGTTGGGAAGATGGGGGAAAGACTGGAGCCAGGAGGGTTCTCTTAGGAGAGTATTGTATTTACTGAAGTGTAGAAACAACACTTCTTCTTCTACCAAAATGGCTTGCAAGAAACCAAGCATGCAAATACATACACACCCAAAGATTCCCGCACACACCCTCCTGCAGGCAATTGCTTGTGCAGTGCACTTTCCCTTGCTCTGAAATGCCTCCTCTTGTCATTCCCCCCAGTTGTCTTTCTCATTCCCTGTATGTAGGGAATTGCTAGAATAAAAGACTCTACCTGGCAGAGTAAAGATAATGCCAGGGGGAAAGTTTTGATTATCATACCTTTGCCCAAAATCTTTCCTCATCTTTCTCTGCACGCTACTGTACCATCCCATTGTAAGGAAATTCCACTTATCTTTATTACGCACAATTCAGGAAGACGCCTGAACTTTTAAAAATAGCTTGCTGCATGGTGCCGCCAGCTCTTCAGAGGCCTGCCAAATAACCGTGTCTTTTGGCAGATGGCTTCCAACTCTATGCCTTGGTTTCCCTCTTGTCTCTCTCACAGAGACAAGGAACAGAAACTGCCCGTGAAGCACCATCTGTTTTGGGGGGTGGAAAGCAGCTCCTCAGGTACGCAGAGTGACTGGTCATGATTTGCCAAGTATGAGAGAAAAGAAGGGGTCATTTGGTTCCTCTCTGGGCAGGTGAATTTTAAGTGGTTTTGCAGGTCGGTCAGAGGCTGACGGGAAGGCTTGCCTTACGCAAAGAGAAAGCTCTGAACTGGCCACGTGAACTGGCCTTGGGAAGGAGGAGAATTTCTGACTGGGCTGGGAGGGGTGTTGGTAGGGACCCAACTGGCCGCAGTTCGAGCTTGACAGCAGCCTGAAAGTGTTTTATGAGCCTGGGAACTGCAAGCACACCTTCCTCCTGCTAGGCCTTCCACACTGTGGCTCTGTCTGACCTCTGGCCTCTTCTCCTGGCCCTGCCTGCCACACTGCAGATGGAGGGGACCCACTTCCTCGGTCGGGGTTGCAAACGGGGGTGCTCAGGTGAACTCAGACTGCCAGACAGATTTTATTGAGCTTGTAACATTGGCCTTTGCGATACTGTTCATTTAAACCCATTGCCAAATTGGGAGACTTCATGTAAAATCCAGATCTCCACTTCTTTGGAAAAACGGGCGCTCTGGCAGCACAGGGGTCACATTTTTCCATGACAGTAACCAGCCAGCGGTGAGGAGCTGCTGTCCTTTCAGAGAGCACTTGTTGTCCCCAGTCCCCACGGCTACCACCCTTTGCTCCGCCAGGCTACCAGGGTCAGCTGCCTTTTGTCATCTTATGCCCCACCCCCACCCCGACCATTTAGGTTTCCTGCTGGGCCCCTGAAGGCACCTGAAGGTCTGTGACCTCTGCCTGGGTGAGGACCTCCTGTGCCCTAGGCCCTAGATGATGCAATAAACCACCTTTCCTTCCTGCCCCCAGTGGGTGCTGATTTGTCTAGTGTTTCAGAGTCTAGGGCTGGGCTCTTTCTGCCTTTAAGGGGTAAGTTATCATTACCGTGGAAATAAAGGGCCCTTGGCTAAGGAGCAGGCCGGGACCTGTTTCTCCCTTTCCAGATAAGACACTCCCACTTCAGCAGTAACCTTCTGGGAATCGTGCCCGTGACTTTCCTTTTTTCGATTCCATTAGTGACTTTCAAAAAGGACATTTCAGCCAGCTAAAGGGAGCAGATGGCCCTGTGTCAGGCTTCCTGCAGGATGAGTATTTGGGGTGTGGGTGTGGGGGGAGTCAGGGCTTTCCTGATTTGTTCTCGTAGCTGGTAGGCTTTGATCTCCCAGTTTCTTGAGGTGTGTTCTCCTGATGAAGGTATTGGGCCTCACTTAACCTTGATCATTGAAATCACTGTTCTCCTTGCCCTTCTTTCATAAACAAGGAAATTGGAACAGAGCTAAGAGAGGCTTTTTCATGCACTTTAGGAAAGAATGAGCAATGGAAAAAGGAAATTGAGAGCTTTGGGGAGTTTATAGCAAAGGAGCATTTGAGTTTGAAATAGGAGCTGGGAATCCATATGTTGGGGAGGAAAGAAAACAGCCACACGCACAGAGCTTCAAGGGTAGGGGAGGAAATAGTTATGGGAAAGGGGGCAGGGAAGCTCACGTGGGTCTCCCTTTATCAGACCCACATGTTCAGACAACAGTTCTCAGGATGCCCATGAAAGGGTCCAGAGCCTGCTGAGCTACACTCAGTGTTTTCTTAACTACCAAGGAGCACGTGAAATCGGTGGCTGGGAGCTTTCCACTGTGCACTCCCTGACTCCCTGAGGCCCTGCTGGGTCTGTGGCTTACCGGTCTTACACAAGTGCACAGGGCTGGTTCACCTGGTTCCCATCCCTGCCTCTGCTGCCCCCTGCCCCAGGCTCACCTTGGAATACAGGAGTTGGAAGACCCAGGTTCAACTCTCAGTTCTACCTGGTCTAAAGGACAGCCTCTCTGAGCCTCAGTTTTACCATCTTCAAACTGGGGGGAAAATTGTGACATGCATACAAGATAAGTGTAAAGGGCTTTGCAGTGAATAAAGCACAAAACATGTGTTTTAAATTATTCATCATACTTTTAAAAATCACTATGGGAAATTTCAAACATATGCTCAAGTAGACAGGGCAAACTCTCATGCGCTCATAACCTAGCTTCAGCCACGATCAACTCATGGCCAATCTTACTTCCTCTTATCTCCACCCACTATCCCCCTCCCCATCTTACATGGAAGCAAATCCCAGACAATCCTATTGTTTTATCCCACTTTTAAATTGATAGGGCTGACTTGCTCACCCAACCAATTGAAACTTATCCCGTCCTCAGATGTCCCTTTTCCCTTTCCAGAGTGCCACACCTACCATTCCCACAATGCAGCTGGTGCCCTAAAACCCTCTCAAAATCATGATTCCTACAAAACTGTCAGGACCGATCGCAGCTCAGGTTGTAAGGCCTGGGAGGCCTGAGACGTATTTGCATTTTACCAGAGCCCAGCATCTTCAGAAAAAAGAGTGGAACTCCTAACAGATGGGCATTGCAACACCAGTCCTTGGAAAGAAGATATTGGACCATTTCGAGCCCTCCAGGCTCTTGACATTAAGCTTCAGCCCTTTAAGAATTGACTGAGCTCCTCCTCCTATTGGTATTTACAGTTTTCCAGGAAGAGGGCCCCCAGGGGCAGAAAACACCAGTGAATGCTGTCCTCCCTCATCCACTGGCTGCAGGAGAGTCAGGGCTTTCCACTTCCAGCAGGGTCTCTGCTGCTGACTGAAGTGGGCCATGAGCTTTGCGCAGGAACCTCTCAGGTCTGTGCCTGAGTCCTTGGGGAGTGGCTTGAATTCCACCTCCACTACTTACATCCCTTAGCTTCTCTGGGCCTTGCTTCTCTTCCTCATCTATAAAGTGTGTGTGTTGGGGGTGGGGGGTGGGGTACAGTTCTTAGCTCGGAGTTATTAGAAAGGTTAAATGAGGGAGGTAATGCTATATCCCTTAGGATTCTCTTGGTAGCAAGGGACAGAAATGCCAACCTAAGATGCCTTTGACCAGAAAGGGAATTTGGGGGCTACCTTAAGGGGAAAAGTCCAGGGGTGGTAAAAAAAGATTCTATACCCTATTTCCAACATGGGTTGGAGGGAGTGGGGGAGTGGGGTGTTATACCGCCAAGGAATTCTCGGCAACACCCGTTGGGTGTCCTACAATTCAACTCAATTCTGACACTGTCCTTGTCCCAGAAAAATATGCCAGTTTATGAAAAAGGGGGAGGAGGCAGTGCTCATTGCAGGGCTGATTTCTCCCAAGGGAGACTGGTCGTGGAGCCAAGAGTGTCCCTTGCCAAGATGGAGAGGGAGGGCAGAATCTCCGGGTCAAGTGGGGGTGGATTGGCCAGAGCTCTCAGGATTCTCCTAAGTCGGAGTGTTGGCTCTCCGAAGAGCATTCCAAAAAACAGCGCCCCTCTTCCGCATCCAAGTTCTGAACACACTGATAAAAAGACAAAAGAATGGCAGAGAGCCAAAGGACCACCTTAATTATCACTGAAGCTAGCATGGAGGATGTTGCCCAGTGTGAGAACAAACGTGGCTTCCTGACTGAGCCTGGAAAGAGGATGGAGCAGAGCAGATCCCTGTGGGTAGCTTTCCCATGGCTTCCAGTCAGATAAGTCATTCCATTGCCATGGGCAGTGAGAGTAAAGACAAAAAGTGTGTTTAGGGAAAGTCCCTCCTCACGGAAACCAGAAGCAGGGAAAACATGTGACCTTGGCAAGTTCGAGCAGCCTCTTCTGGAGTAAGATGGGCAAAATCACAGTGGCTGCCTCACCAGCAGGCAGTGGGGATTCAAAGGGATAATGTGTGTGACAGCCTTGGCTTGTAGTAATCGCTCAGTGAAAGCTGGCTGTTTCCGTGTACAGTCCAGGTTCATGGCAGGTGGCCTTGCTTTTCTCTCCAGCACGAAGCCCAGGCTCCCCGAGTCCTGCTGTGCTTGTGTATTTCTCTTTTTCTCCAGCTGTAAAAATTTGTGAGAATGTGGGTGTGCAGTGGCTTTTCAGTTCTTGGCTTCTTCCCAGGTTGTGTTCTTCTCCTTGGGGGCAGGGGGATGGCAGACCTCTCCACAGTGGTGAGTGCCACCCCTCCAACCTCCCCATGCCCTGTTCCAGCAGAGCCTGGCTCAAAGTTCAAAGCCAAGGTGGCTTTGTTGAGTAATTCAGTGACACTGCCTGCCCGCCTACCATCTAAGGGTAAGTCTCACTCCCACACACCCCTTTGCTGAGCATCTGCTACCCTGTGTTTTGTGGTGTGGAGGCTGGAAACAGGCATGCTGCCCCAACTGACCGCGGTGAGGCTGAGCTTTCTTCCTCTCCCCGCTGCCCTTGGGCTCTCCGGCTCACACGGCCCCCCTCAGTGAGGTTTCAGATCCGCTCCCAGGCTGGTTGGCGCTGACTACATCTGGATTCACACCAACCTCTTCCTCCTGGGGGTTCAGAGTGTTCTTGGAAGGGAGCCTGGGAAGGGAAAGGCCTTCCCCAGCATTCCCCATCATCCAGTGCTTGGCTGACAGCACCAAACCGAGCTGCCAAGAGCTCTGGAGTCAGACAGCCCTGAGTTCAAATCCCTGGGTGACCTTGGGCGAGTTGCTCTCTTTGCTTCAGTTTCCTTATCTGTGAAAAATGTGACAGTAACAGGATCTGCCCTCATAGGATTATTGCCAGGATTCAATGAGAGACCAACTGTGGAACACTCACCCCATGTCTGGTGTGTGGGACATGCTTGAGAGATGACAGCCCTTTAACCATCAGTGGGGCGTCTCCCCCTTTCCTGTGGGTGTACTCACAGGAAGGAATCAGCACCACCTCCTGTGGCCCTCCCCACCTCCCAGATTCCATCCTTATTGTAGTTACTCTAATGTAACCAAACTGATTTGGTTCTATACAAACTCCTCTCCTTTGTCTTGTAAGTCCCATGCTTCGTATAACGCCTGGCACTTAAAAAACACTCAGTGTTTCTAGTAAATAAGTGGTGAGCAAAGGAGCAAGGGAGTGTCTGGCCAGCTGCATCTGTTCTAAACTCTAGACCTTTCTGCACCTTCCTTCCTTCCTTCCTTCCTTCCTTCCTTCCTTCCTTCCTTCCTTCCTTCCTTCCCTCCCTCTTTCCTTCCTTCCTTTTGACCTTCCTTCTCCAGACCTTCCCTTCTTTTTTCTAAATGGAAACAGCTTCCTTCTTTCCTTTTCTTGTAATATCCAAGCTGTGAGAGCATCCCTTGAGAGCCCTTCACCCAGCCTGAGAGCTGCAATTCCTCTTTCAAATTGAGTCTGTCCCCTGACTCATTCATTAAAATGCATAGGGCATGTGACCAAACTGCATAATGAGTCTCTCCTGAGGAAGGCTCAGAGGCAGGGAGATGCTGCCAGCTGCAAAGGCAAGTACTCCCCCCAGCTGTGGATCAGGCTCGTTGGCCAGCATGCCCCGGGAAGCCTAGGGGCCGTGTTCATCTCCAGTAAATCAGCCAAGCCCTGGAGAGCTACAGCCTGGCGCAGGCTGTGCAGCCTTGGAAGCTGTGTTGCTTTGGAGAGTCCAATCCATGACCTTTGCTTAACCTTCCCCCACCCCCGCTTCACATAGTTTTTCATTTATTGAAGTATATTTTTAACTGCACAAGTAATGTCTGAATATGTTTTTATCATAAAGTTTAGAGCTTGCCCCCTTTGATGACTCCCCAATACTACGACCCTTCCCTGGGAGGGGCACCCCTCTTGTCATATAGCTCGTTCCCAGGGGCCTTCAGCTGCTCCTGAACAGCTACTCTTCCCCTCCCCCCATCCCCCATGAAGGCGATTTGAGGGCCCAAACACCCTTTTGCCTACCTGAAGTCCTCAGCCAGTTCTCAACAAAATAGTTGACATGCCTCTTGCGTACATTCTCAGCTGCCTTCCTAGCAACACCCCTGTCTGTCATGAGCACCCCCCCTCACCCAGACACCCCCGCCCCCAAAATCCCGTCCCTGCAAAGGAACCCTACTGTCCACTCTTAGGAAGCAAACAGCTAAACCAGATTATCCTGATTAGAAACTTAGCTTAACTGTTGTCCAGAGGCATCCACACTTTAATATTGGAGTCTTGAAGAGTGAAGGGTGTCAAAATCCCGTGGTTCTCACAGTGGCCTCTCAGGCACTAAGGCCCCCTGTGTTCTGCTTTCAGGTGGCTTGGGTAACAGCCTATTCCGCTAGCTGTGTGGCCCTGGAAAAATCACTGAGTTCCCTGAATCACATGAACCCCCCTGCAGAATGGGGACAACTAGTACCTCCTTCACTCGGTTGTTGTGAAGCTTAAATAGAATTATGTACGTAAAGTTTCTAGCACTGTGCCTGGCACATAGTCAAGAGGCAATTCACGTTAGTAATTGTCCTCATCATTATTTTTAATGTGTAACGTGCCATTCTTTCAAGAAGTATTTTTATTGAGTACCTACTATGAGCCGGCACTGTCCTCGATCCTGGGAGTACGGCAGTGATGGCATCACACATGGCTCAGGTCTCAGGGAGCTTATATTCTAGTACGCACGTATTGCCCCTTTCTGTTTGATACGCACTTGGGTTCCCCATTATGTCATGTGGTCCTTCCTCCCTAATGCCTTTAAGTCAAGCATGGGCAATATGATTGTCCCCATCGTATAGACAGAAAGCTGAGGTTTAGAGAATTAAGCTAATGGGCCACCTAGAAACGGCCCAGCTACAACCTGATCGGGGGTCTTTCTCGACTCCAGTTTCTGGCGGCACTAATGATTGTTCTGAGGCATGGAGGATGGGGGCCGTGTAAGCAGCTCCCGGAGTCCTGAAAGCCCTGACCCTACAGCAGGAGCACAGAGAGGTGGGACCTCCCTTCATGGGCCCTTGAGAATCCCAGTTATTTCTGTCCATGAAGTCAGTCAATCAGCTGGGCTTTAACCCAGTGTTCCCCTGCCTGGTGCCACCTCGGGGGCCTCAAGAAGATGTTTTTCATTGAAGAAGTGTTTGCTCCAGCCGGTGGCCCATGGGCCCTGGCCATGGCAGCCTTCCCCCTGGGCTCCCCCTGGACTCCCCACAGCAGGAGCGAGGATGGCCGGGGCTATGGGCTCAGTCACCAGACCTCTGGGTAGCTCCCAGAACTCCAGCTGGATGGGGGTTCTCTGCACACTCCAGCATCCTGCTACTTAGGGCTAGGCGGGGCAGGGTTGGGCCTGTCTGAGAACACCACACGCAGGAAGTGGAAGTCTGTCTTGGGGGAAGTGGCATTGGCAGGCCTGGCAAAGGCCCCAGGAAGAGGGCGCTGAGGACCAGCCGCTGCACACAGAGACCCATGAGCTGACCAGCGCTCCACCACAGACATGTCCTGACCCCAGCCATCCCAGAGACAACTCACTCCACCTTCTGACTGCAGGTCCGAAACCTGTACAGCAGCACGTCACCGATGAAAGGGTTTCCACTTCCAAGGTCCACTTGGCCTAATCTTCCTGGAAACACACACGCCCCTAACTTCTGCAGCATCCTGTATCCACCCCGTCCTGCATCCACCCTTCCGAGGTGTGTTTCATAACAGTCCCACGAGGAGAGTTTTGTTTTTAATTGAATCCACGCACATAGGATTATTCATAATTGTTGATTCATGACATTCTTTCCTCTTCAGCTGGACCTTGCACAACAAGCATCGGGTTATTTTTTGTTTATCTGTTTCTTTATTTATTTGTAATACAGTACACACCTGTGAACCCACCACGTGATTCTTCCTATGTGGTCCTGCTTTTCCTATAACCGCCTCCCTCACTCCATCCTGCATCTTCAGTTTTCCATTCCTTTGCTTTTCTAAAAATAATTGTACTTAATATATTTTTCTAAAAGACATCTTGTTTAGATTTTGTTGTTTTTACCTTACTTAAGAGAATATCCTGCCGTACATACCCTTCTGGAATTGACTTTTTTCTCATAATATTATAATGGTAAAATTCATCCCTATGTAGCATAGAGTTGTGGTCCATTTGTTTTCACTATTACAGTCCTCTCTATTATGTTCCACAAGTATTTATTTATTTTCCTATCAATGAACATTTGAGATGTGATCAGCTTTCCACCACTTTGAATGTGCTGAGCTGAACTCTTGCACACGGCACCTGGAAATCAATACGAACGGAACAATTTATAATCTCACCAATACCGAACATATACAGGTCCTATTGATCCACATCGTCTCCAACACTTGACTTCTTAAAATTTTCCAACTGAAAGGTTATTAAGTGGTGCCTCATTGTGGTCTGTTCCTTTTTGTTGGCTATCCAAGTATGTTTTACAGGCGGCACCGGTGCAGTGGGGATCAGCCCACAAGGGTGCCGTGAGGATTGAAGGAGGCCCAGGGTGCTTACGGAGCCTCTCCCCGTTGGGACCGTGCCATTGTCCTGTTCAGCCCCTGGTCCCCAGGACCCAAAAAGTGCTTAATACCTCATTATTATCATCGTTGTCATCATAACAACAGGAATAATAGATAACATTTATTGAATGCTTACTAAGTGGCAGGTGCTATGCTAACTAACACCTTGACTTTTATTAGCTCATTTAATCATTCCAGAAACCCTGTAAGGCATATTACCCCACATAAAAGATGGGGAACTGAAATTAGGTATCTTGCCCAGAATCACACAAGCAGTGATGGAGCCAGGATCTGAACCCTGGCATCTGACACCCAAGTCTTAACCACTCCATTTTAGGTGTCTAATAAATACTTGAATGAAATGCCTCTACCTACTTATAACCAGGGGTAGGGTCAAATGCTATGGCACTTTTACTTTTTATCTCCTGTCAAGTATGTTTAAAATGCACCCACATTTTGGTTATAAACAAAGCTTAAATATTTTTATAATTTCGCTCTTGTCAAATGTAGCTCATTTCATTTATGATTGGTTATAAGATTTCTCAGCAATTGTTATGCAGACTTGAGATCTAACCTACAAATTGTTCTCAAATGTCGCAAGATGTTTATGAATTCCGCCTTTACCAACAATTCCCTTAAGTCTGCTTTGTTTTCTCTCATCAATCACACTTATTATCTCTAACATACCATATAATTTACTTATTATTGTGTCTATTATTTACCCAGAGGGACAGGAATACTTGTCTGCTTAGTTCTGTCTGTATCTTTAATTGGTTTATCCCTAGTGCCTCAAATTGTGCCTGGCACGAAGTAGCAGCTCAACAAACACTTGTTGAGTTAATGGAATAAATGTATGTTTATGTATCCAGGAAGGGAAAGAGGGAAAAAAGGAGGGGAGGAGGAAGGGAGGGAGGAAGGAAGGAAGGAAGGAAAGAAATGAACCAATGAATACTAAATCAAACGGTTAATGAAGATTGACTATATTATTTTAATTTTGCAATTTTATTTTTCATTTTGGATCAACAATTTCTCTTTTCGGTTTCAGGTTCCAAACATTTCTGTATACCTGAGATTTTGTGTCTTTAGGCCTAAAGGATAAAACAGTCCTGAAGATCCAAAACTGTTTTGTTGCCATTCCCTTTATCTCCTAAAAACCAACATCAGCAATGAGCAGCCTGCCTTAGATAAGATTAGCATTGAGGCAGGAGGCATTTCCAAGCAAAACTAAGTAAAACAAAACAAAGCAAAGCAAAGCAAAACAGTCCTGGCAGCTTTAATATAGCAGTTGTTCTAGAATCTACATCAGTGTCCATGTTCCATACCCCCCATTACGTATGCAAAGCCCCTGACATATGTCGAACCACTCTGAACCCCTGGCCGTTATTTGTATTTTCAAACTGAGTCCTTTAGGCAGGACTCGGGAACCTTCTCTCCTAGTCAAGCGTCTGGCTCAGTTCTCAGAGCCGGGCCAAAAGAGTAATTATAGCTTCCCTCTGTGGTGTATAGGGCAGGAGGCTGATTTAATAAAGGAAGCCTGCTTGTCTGTCTCCAGCCTGGCTCTGACTCATGGAACCAGGGAGTCCCAGAAGCGCTACTCACAGAGGGTGGTGAGCAGCTGGGGGTGAGGGTGACCTGTTAGCCAGGGCCAAAGCCCCGAGGTTCAGGAAACTCCCCGCTTGGCCTGGAGGAACCTGCAGCTGGAGCCAGAGGAAGTGAGGCTCAGACAGAGCAGCTGCTGTTCCAGCAACTACAGCCATTGCCGCACCCTTGACAGGAGGCCCCTGTGGTGTGGAGATGTAAAATAAAATGGGTTAGTAATTTTCATATTCAAAATTAATTGGGGGGAAAACCGAATTGCCTCTACTAGGGATGTCTGCCTTTGGATGATACACCAGTGGCTTTGGGTTCTTTCGGTGGGCCTGGGTGGAGGGAGGGATGATCCTTCTGTTCCTCTGATTTCCCCCTGTGGCAGGGGAGGCAGCTAAGTAGGTCTCTGCAGCCACGGAGACAGTTTGACCTGGGCGTGGCTTCAGCTTTCCCCAAGGTGACAGCCCACAGTGGAGTGGATTTCCATTCCACCTCAGATAGGTCACCAGAGGTCAGTTTATCCTTCCGTCTCCAGCAGCTTCTTCCCCTGCCAGTCAGCCAGATGGAGACAACTTGACCTCCTCCCATAGGCCCTGCGGGCCAGGAGATTCCGGCTCCCACCCCTTCCCTTCCCTTCCCGCTGAGTCACCCACCTCCCGGTCAGGTGATCCTCCCCTGGGCCCTTCTGAGAGCACCTTGACCTATATTTCTAACTCTCCATTACAGCCGATTTGAATTGTCCCGAGCAAGGACCGGCCAGGCCAGCGGGCATGGTGCCCAAGTGGCGGTGCTGGCAGCCCCAGGCAGCAGACGAGGCACCGTGGGCAGTGGGAGGGGGTGCCCCCCTTCCGAGAATGAGAATGAGAACGCGGGGCAGGCCTGGAAATGGAAAGTTAGGAGGCTGGAGGCTGTGTGCGGGGGCGGGGGAGGACTGGGTGGTGAGTTGAGTCAGCTGGGAAAGCTGACAGCCACTGGGAGACACGCGCTTCCCCCCTCCCGCTCTGGGCTCAGTGGCTGGGTGCCAGGGCCTGACTGAGCGGGCTGCTGGGGACAGCTCTGAAGGACAGATGCAGTGCTGGCTCCAGGGCTGGGTGATACTGCTGCCCAGGGGGAAGGGAGAGGTGAGAAACCGTGCAAACCATGGGATAAACCTAGCTGAGTCACCTGGATAATCCTAGCCTAGGAAACTTTTCCCCCCACAAGGAACAAGTTCCCATCTCCAACGTGTCCACGAAATGGCCTCTCCTTAGTCTGTTTATGGGTTCTTTGTGCAGTGGCTGCCTGTGCAGTCTTTGTGTCCTCTGGATGTGAGGATAACGGGGAGTGCTGTGGGAAGGGGAATTGAAAGGGAAGTGCTCAAAATCAAACTTTCAGCCACATCTTTGGGCTTCAAGCCTGTGAACAGAGATATTAATTGGAGATCACAATCCCCGTTGAATTAGACGGCTCTGAGCTAGGCGACACGCTTCAAAGCCTAGCTTTATCAGTTAGTGGGTCTGGGTCCTTGGCAAGTCACTGTAGGCCTCAATCTGTCACATGGGGATTTTAATAAAACCACCCTACATCAGGTGATGTGCGCATTCGATCAGAGGATGTGTGTAAAAATCGTATGTTAATTATATAAAATTATGTGTGACTATATGATGTTCTTTTCTCTAGGTTGTTAAATCCTTCCCCCCTCCCCCATCTGAGGGGATTATTTTATTAGTGGAATGTCCCAAACATAGGCGAGACTTGCCTCTGGGTGTGTTTATAAATGTAAAGAGAAAACTGTAGCCTCTGGCTGCATCGTGGTCTACCAGGCCTGACAAGCAGCCCCACAGAGCATGTGTACATACCACCCACAGGTTAGTGGTACATCCTTTTATGCCCTTTGTGAGAGGGATGGCAGGGAGGAAGAAGGGAAGAAGGAAGGAAGGAAGGAAGGAAGGAAGGAAGGAAGGAAGGAAGGAAGGAAGGAAGAGGCAGAGGGAAGAAGGAAATTAGGTAACTAGAGGAGCAGAGCTGGATTTACCTGGAAGCTGATTAGGCTTAAACTTCTGAGCCCTTCACTTGCATGCATCCCTTCCAAGGCCAGGTAGCTCGTTTTGAATTCAGGTATTCCTTTCCTAAACAGAGGCTCAGTGTTGTATACATGTCAGGCCCCACCCAACCTGTATCTGCCCCTTTACAGGTGCTGCTTTGAGAGACTCAATCCTGGTTCTTGTTTAAGATTCTCAAGCACAAAAGAAATGCAAGTGGCTTATGGGGGTGGCGGTGGGGAGGGATGTGGCATTGCTATGTCGTCTCCATCGCGAACTCCAAATCTGAAATTTGCAGGAAGACCCACTTGTAGTCCAGGCAAGGCCAGCGCCATAAGCAATGGGACGTAGGAAGAGGATGGAGGTCAGGCATGTGCAGAATTATTTTGCCAATTCCAGCTGACTTCTGGAATCTACTCTGGTGCTTGGGGACACTTCGGTTTTCAGGTTTCGTTCTGGTCTCACAGCATGGGTGGTAGAAAAACACTGGCTCACAATCTGGAACATTCGCGTTAGTCCTGGCTGGTCTTCCCTAGTCCTCTCTCACTAACTAGCTGAGTGGCTGTGGTGGAGTTACTTAACCTCATTGGGCCTAACTTTCTCTACATTTAAGATAATGGGAGGTGATTTCAGAGTACTTTGCTTAAACTCTCCTGTCTTCTGTATTCCCATGAGTACAATGTCCAATAACAATCATCATTATCTGATATTAGTAGCAAGAATATACATACTTCTTATAGATGAGGACATTGCAGTACAGAGATGTTACATAATTTCCCCAGGTCATCCAGCTAGTCAGTGGCAGAACGGTGATTCAAACCCAAGTGGTCTGGCTCCAGAGCCCCCTTGCTCAATCACTATATACTCTAAATATTTCTTAATAGCCTGTTTTTTTTAGAGCAGTTTTAGATTTACAGAAAAATTGAGCAGATAATACAGAGAGTTTGAGGAATGAAGCAAATCAACAAATGAAGTGTGTGTTCCTTGATTGAGACCATGATTCATTGTCCAAGATACAGAAAAGGCGAACTTACCCTTTGAGGTCTGGGCCCAGCATTTCATATAGGTTGTTCCATTTAATTCTCATAGGTACCTTATTTAGTAGGTGGCTTTAACCCCATTTTGCAGCAAGGAAACTGAGGCTCACAGAGGTCAGAGGTTGAAAGTTGACCTCTCTCCAAAACAGTTGAAGGGTTGAAAGTTCTGCCATGTCCGATCCTAAAGATCACAGTGGCCCCTCTGAAAACTTTGTAATTGTCACCAGAAGGTAATGCGCTTTGTAATTATGAACCTAACTTTCGTCTCTAGTTCCTTACAGTTTTAAAGATTTTTATCTTTTGGTCCTCACTGCAGCCCAGGAAGGTAGGTGAGGCAGCAATTATGATTCCATTGTTTAGAGGAGGCTGCTCAGGCTTAGAACATGAAGATCAGACAGTAAGGGTTGAGGCAGAGTCAGGACTGAAACCCGTACGTACGCTGACGGACTCTTATCCACATTGCTCTCCTCTCCCTAACTCACCCTTTCATTATAAACAACCCACCTCCTTGCACTTGGACTCTTGCTAAGCCCACACAAAGGAAATGCTTTGTTTGGTATGAGTCCTCTAGGGGCTGCTCCTCTTCCCAGGGTTGGCCAAGAGAATTTTTCCAAAATCTGAGCCTTGCCTGCTTTGAAGTCCTTTCTGACGTGATTCGCGTCTTACCTGCACTGTTACCAAAGCATGGAAGAAAAGGGTCATCTGACGTTTTCTTCTCCCCGTGTCTTTAACCAACACAGGGGAGAGTTGGCCGTTTTCTTTAGAGCAGGTTGTGTCTGATTCTGATAGCACAGTCAGAAACTGCAATGCCAAGGTCGAAAACCCATTGCATGATGGCAGCAAAGAACGGATTTCCATTCACCCTCAGTTCTCGGGCCAGTGTAAGTTATACTTCACCTGAAGCAAGGAAATTGTCTTTGTACTTCCCACTTCCTTGACAGCCTCTACTGGAGACGTCCAACTCATTAGCCCAGAGCAGCGTTCTTTTTCTTTCTTTCCTTTTTTAATCTAATAATTTTGAAAGAAAAAACAAACAAACCAAAACTACAGAAATGGTACAAGAAAGTTACAATGAACTCTCTTTTCTATACCCCTTAGATAAAGAAGAGCTTGATTAATTTTTTAAATCTTATTTAATTTTGTTTCTCTTTAAAATACTAATTTTATTTATTTGGGTAGGAATTACATTTGTTGGGTTCAAAATTCCAAAAGATATACATACAGTGAGGAGTCTCCCCCAAACCTGGTCCCCCATTATCCAGTGCACTTTCCTAGAAGGAGCCAGTGATTCAAGTTTCTTATGTTCCCTTCCAGAGATATTTCATATGTATACAAGAAAATATAGTTGTATGTGTGTGTGCTTGTTTTGCCTTTTTTCCCTCACGGTAAAATACTCTATTATTTCACACATTGGTTTTCTCATTTGAAATAATTCTAATTTATGTCATAAAGAATATTCTCATTTCTTTAAAAAAATGATTTTATTATATTCTGTTGTATGGGTGTTCCATTATTTGATTAACCAGGCCTCCAAGATGGTCACTTAGGTTGTTTCCAACTTTTGTCATTAGTGAACAGCACTGCAATGAATAACCTTGTATGTATGTTATTTGATAGACTAGTTTGCACCTTTTAATGGAGACCGGAATTGAGATTCTACTATGAGTTTATGTGCAGTAAGTTTCATAAATTCAGGTACTTACATCTGTTCTCACTCCTTTAATCTGGGGGTTGGTCACCTAATCTTACATTCTCTGGGTCTTAAAATTTTTCTTGGTGGTATCTCTGGTCACGATGGTGATGGTGATGAGAACTTTTCTGAAGAGGTTCTTTTCTTGTGCTGACATGGTCTGTTTCTCAGTGTTCTCCTGTGCCCACCTCTGCTCAGCACTCCGGCCAGTTACTTCAATACAAATAGCGTCTGTGTTGGCACCCCTGAATCTGAGCTGTCTGGGATCCATTAGGCAATGTGTGTTCTCACCTTGGTGCCAGGGTAGAACCCTTGAGCCAGAAGTTCAGGCTTCCTAATGTTTGTATTTGGGAAATAAATTGAAGCTTCCTAAGTGTGCTGTCTGAGGAATTTAATGAGCCATAGTAAAAAGGTATAAATACCACCACCAACAACAAAAAACAATAAACAGCTATTTCTCAAAGGACAGCTGGAAGGTAGTGCCACAGAGTTAAGTAGCCAGGAACAGCCTCTGTGTAGGTGTTATGGCATGGATTTATGAGGACACATTTTTTATTAAAAAAACTGAGCTCCATCGTTGTTAGCTCAGAGGAAAAGGAGAAAGGTTTTGAATCTAAAGATGCAGCAGTCACACCACACACACACACACACTCACACACACACACACACACACACACACACACACATACATACACATTCTGGATAAAGAACTGCTCTCCATCATTGTTAGCTCAGAGAAAAAGAAGAAAGGTTCATAATCTAGTTAAAGATACAACTGCCACACCACCCACACACCACCCACCCACCCACACACACACACACAGACACACACACACAGACCCACACACAGCACCATACCACACACCACACACCTTGCATATGATGTGGTTATACTGTAACAGTTTGAAAAAAAAGTCACCTTATTCAGCATCCTGCTCCCAGATGGGCTACCCTACATCTATTCTATGAAAAAAAGAAGAATGTATCTCATCCTTGACAATATTTCGGAAATGAAATGTGTGTGTTCCTTCCAAAAGATACATGTATATGTAAAGGAAAGACAACATCAGAGCTTCTGAGCTCCCTTCCAGCTTTAAAATGTCTCATCGCTTTCATCATCAAGAAGCTCTACTTTGCATCTGTTAATTATTGAAGTAATGGTCACCCTGTGGCTTGGGCACAAGTTTCTTTATTTAACAAACCTTTATTGAGTGTCTGCTATGGACCAGGCACTGCTACAGCCCTGAAGATATGGTAGACAGACAGATATCCTTATTCCATGGAGCTTTTATGTTTTAGTAAAAGTAGAGGCAAAAAACAAGTAAAACATAGTATATCCTATGGTGCGAAGTAGACTGGAGATATGAAGGAGGGATGCAGTGGGGAGTGTGGAATGGAGGGAAGAGGCCACGATTTTAATTCAGTGTTGGTTAGGGAAAGCCTCACTGAGAAAGTAGCATTTGAACAAAGTCCTAAAGGAGGGGAGATGGTCTCAGGATGGCCCTTCAGGTAAAGGAAATAAACCTCCTCCCTGGTGGTATAGTTTGAGGGCAAGGGCTTTTTTTATCTCCAAACATGCTTTTCACCAACTGATCACGAGTCCTAAAATTCCAGTATCAGTAACACACACTTTTAGGGCCAAAGGCTAAAATAAAAACACACAGTTATCAACTCTTAAAACCTTTGTGTAAGTTGGTTTATCTAATAGTTTTATAAGTTTTAAGGAGGGAGGGTAGTAAGGTGCTTGAACAAGAGGAAGTATATGCAGGGAGCAAGAATGTGACATGAGAGCCTGGATGGCCGCTGCTGGAGAGCAGGACTGAACTGCTCCTTAAGAATTGCTCTCATGTCTCCCGCTGTGCCCCTCTTGTCCTGTCCTGGGGGTGATCCTGGAGCTCGCAGCCAGGTCCTCTGAACTGTAGTGTGGAGTGAGGTGCCCTGGGGTGCAGGAAGCAGGCTGATGTGTGGTTTAATAATGTGTCTCCTGAGTGGCTTCCCGTGTTTGGAGTTGTGTTGGAGATGACAGAGACACACAAGAAAGCACTACTGGGCCTTTGTTAGCTCTGGTTGACTTCACAGCCCTCAGAAAAATTAACGAACGAGTCAGGAAACTAGGAAAGTTTCTTCCTTAATCAGAGCAGGAAAACAGCATTATTGATGATGACATTCACCTCATTTGTTGAAAATGGATTGTCCCCTATGTCTGTATCCTAGGTTTACTTTTGTTCCTCAAGTTCAATGATTGAAAATGCTTCTATAGACATAAACTTTAGACCCTGGGTCACAAACTCAAATGTTTGCAGGGACAGACAATAATGGACACCAGCAGGTGGGGACTGGTGGGGACTGTGACAAACTGGAGAGTGCATGGGACAATCTCTGGGATTGCTGTCAATTGGGTATGAGAGTTCAATGTTGCTAGCATTTCTCACTTTTCAACAGAAGCTGGAAATCCAAATTTTTAGGCAAAATCTTCCGATGTTTAAATGTCGGCAATCACTTCGAGATGGATAAATTGTGAGGGCCAATTTATGATTTCTGAAATAAACAGATAATTTGGTTCATTATGGAACATGATAGGAAAGGGAGGCAAAGGAGGGACATCTGATCGCCTGACGGTTTGAGAAGGTACATTTTTTTAGGGAGATGACCTCTGCCAAGTTGACCCCTTTGCTAAGGTTCTGCCTCGTCTGTGTTACCAATGGGTTATTTTGGAAAAACTAGCCACATCTGAGTAGTCCTGGGGGTGTGGCAAAAAGTCCTGAACTGAGAACTCAACAGCCCTTGGTCCTAGCTCGGTTCTCTCACATTCTTACTGTGCAACCTTATGTAAACCTCATAGTCCCTCGGGGTTTAATTTCCTCCTGTGCAGAATGAGGGGCTGGACTTAGGGTTTTCAGAATGCACCCCTCCAAGCACAGGAAGTCTTCAGAGATGTCTTCCAGGGGGTGGGGCAGGGCAGGGGATCCCAGGCAGCTAGGCCTTTGTTCTGTTTTTTGTTTTTTTGTGTGTTTTTTTCCCCTTTGGGGCTTCTGCTTTTCTGTGTTTTAGATCTTGAACTTCTGCCAAAAAAAAGAAAAAAAAAATTCTTTTTGAAGAAAGAGTTTCCCAGCTTTCAAAAAAGTTTCGAAATCACTGAATTGGTTTATCAGCTCTGGTGTTATTAGTAAGGGTTTGCAAACTCTGTGAGGCCTACAGCTAATCTGAATAATAGTCTTTTCTTCATTTGCCCACTGGTTTTCTTCATGTGCTGTCTGGCTCGAATTGCTGCTAGACCTGAGCTCAAATCACCAAATAGCCAACAAATATTATGGGAAGATTCACCAGTTCAATAGCTTGTTTGGCGTGGGGGGTGGGGTTCTTTCTTTGTTTTGGTGAACAGATGTGTTCTTTTTTGTGTGTGTGTGATGTTACACTGCTCATATAAACTGTAGTCATATTTGCCACTAACAAAACTTTTCCTGGTTCGAATGATTTGATAAATTATATCCACATTTGACAGTGCTCTGCAACTTTACACTCGAACAACTCTGAAAATCACTCAACTGACTTTTTAAAATTCGTTATAATTTATTGATAACCTAATATGTGTTGACTTTACGTATATCAGCTCTAAGCTTCAGATTATTAACCCTGAAAAGGAGATATTTTTGTGTTTATTTTACTAATAAATAAGGAACGTAAGGCTAGGTGAGGTTAAAGGCTTACCTGGACCACATAGGATTCTAACCCATACCTGTTATTCACAACCAGACGACCTGTAAGGTTGCTTCTAGCCTTGAGAAATTAGGAGGCAGGAGTCTTCCTGTTTTAAACTGTCCCACCATCAACTGCAAAACTGCTTTTAACTTTCAACTTTCCAGATCCCCTTATGTATTGAAAACCTTAAATGGAAAGCTGTTAACTCACAGTTATTCAAGTTTGTTGCCCAAGTCTTGACTGAGAGAGGGTTTTTTAATTCGTGCCTTCCATGACCTGGACACCTTCAGTGGGAAATGAAAGGGCTTTCGATCTTGGTGTGGAAGCAGACTTTGGGGAATGAACAAGCGGACTTTTCAATGTTATTTCTGCACGTGGCTGAGCTGAGTTTCTCCTGCTGCAAAGGAAGTCACTTTCCCCATTTACGGATCTATCTGCTGTTCTGGTCTAATGAGTTCAGTTTCCTTAGTGGTGGGTATATGCTCAGAGTGTGTCACAAAACATATCTTGATTACGCACAATTTTTTTGTTCAGCGCTTTGCCGGGCACATAGTATGTCCTAGGTCAATATTTGTAATGACTCTCACCACTGGAATTTTTTATTTTTGCTTTAGTAAAAGTGCACCTAATAGACAGAAGACCCATAATTTTCATTTGCACACTGCAACATTATCTATAGAGTACTATTTGTGAACATTATCTATAAGAAACAACAACAATGTGAGGCAGGAGGCGTAGGGGTTATGATTCTCATTCCACAGGCAAGAAAAATTGCTGATCATTTATTCCGTTGGCAAGTGGTAGAGCCCTGACTGTAACTCAGATAGTTCTACCTCTAATCCTGTGTCCTCCATTTCACTACAGCCACTTAGCTTTTCTAACTGGAGGGGAAACCAATTGAGTTTCAGCATGAACCTAGTTTTTGTTAATATCTCTGGTGGTGGTTTTGAAAAATAAAGGAAAAAGCAGTTTATTAATAGCATGGCTTGAGAAAAACACGAATACCGTTGTTTTTCTCTTAAAAAAAAAAAAGTGGAGGTCCCAATGATAAATAAGGCCTTAAAGTTTAGAGTTTGTCACAACAAAAAACATGGATAAGTGTTTCTGAGCCCCCCACTACTTGGCCTGTTTCCTCCAGGGAACAAGATGGAATTTGTGCTCTACTCTCTTCTAGGACCATTGCTTTATGTTTGCTTTGCAGCTCAAATTCTTTGATTGATTGATCAATTGATTGATCGATCGATTGGTTGATTGATTCATTCATTCATTGTTTCTGACTTCCACAGAAGGAGCTTGTTGAAGACTTCTTTTTTACTAAGGAAGAGAGAAGTGTGCTGGAACTTTCTCCCTTTAGTTTGAGGTTTTCGGAGAACGTTCTAACAGATGAAGCTAGGTTACTTGGATGCCAAGTCTCTTTCCTGAAAGGTTAATTTTTCACCTGGCTTGTGCCTAATTCTGCCCTTATGTGATAATGAAGCGGGTGTTTTGGAAGCCACAAGAGTACTCTGAAGAATGTTTTGAGTTGCCCTAGACAGAGGTGACAGAGCAGGATTCACCTAGAGGGTGAGAACTTGGTAATTGGGTAATTATTCAGTTCTTTGTTGCTTAGAGCAGTACTTTTTTACCTTGGCTGCACAAGTAATTACACGAAGATCTTTGAAAACTGAGACCCATCACCTCTAGGTCAGGGCAGGGTCTAAGCAAAGGTAATTTTTAAGTTTCTCCAGTGATTCTAATATGCAGGAAGGTTTGAGCATCTCTGATAGGGGCTTCCAGTGTCTCCTACAAAACCAGGTGGGATAAGCCCAGATAGTAGTTCTTGTTGCCAGCACGTTGCAGGTATGTCGGGTGAACAGTTTGGTCAGTGTAAACTACACGTTTATTGATCCCCTGTGTTCTAGGGGCTGGAGCTACTTCTAGGATCAAGACTGAGCCTGTCTGTGCCTCCAGATGCTTTCTTTCTAGTGGATGGAGATAAATAATAAACACACAAACAGGACTGTGATAAGTGTTAAGAAGGAAACAAAAAAAAGGTCCTGAGGCCAGGAGAGCCGTGTATTTGAGGAACAGGAAAAGACTGCAGTCACTTTCATTTATCTAGAAATAGGAGTGGCAGAGAGTGAGCCAGTGCCAGCCTGACATTTCTTAGAGTTTACACAAACTACTCAGTATGCTCTTACCAAATCGTATACACTCCGAAAAGGAAATAAGAGAAGTGTCCTTCAGGAGCCAGGGTAGCATGTGCTGGACAAAAAGGGCTCCACGTTGGTAAGCAAAATTGCTGACTGTGAGAAAAAGTTAGGCAGTCCTATATGACATTGAGATAAACCATGAAAAGGGGAAAAAATCAAGAACATATTTGAGATGCACAATATTTGGCCTAATTCTTTAGTCTTTTATCTGGTTGCTAACCCTTACTTGAACACAGCCTGTCACTGTGGCAGAACTGGCCTCATTTTGGAAGAGATTCAGGTCTCTGACATGCTGTTTCTGAGGTCTCTACTTAACCAACCTTTCTGGGAGGTGGGATGTTTGTCAAGTTTCTATAATGTTGGAGAAATCAAATCCATGCCTACAGGAGACCTAAATATTTTTGCGCTTTTCTGAAGATGCATAGATCCAGCTCCTTTCCTTGTTTTCATATACGACTTGTACTTAAATTGTGCAAAGTCACCAACTGCTTAACATCTAACGGTAACCAGAGAAAAAAGCTACACTGACTTATTTGCAGCAAAACTTTCTAAGATCCCTCTGCTCTTAAATTAAACAAAAATTTTTTCAATCATCTAACCCGGTTTGGCATGTTGTTACTCATCCTCTGTAAAACAAACCATGGGGTTCGGTGCAAAGAAAAGAACTATAATTAAGACACATCCTCAACCAAAATGTCCAAAAATATCAATAATCTCCAAATGCTTTTATTTATTTATTTATTTGTTTATTTTTTCTTGGGAAATATTGGGGAACAGTGTGTTTTTCCAGGACCCATAGGTTCTAACTCAAGTCATTTTTCAATCTAGTTGTGGAGGGCGCAGCTTACTGGCCCATGTTGGAATCGAACCAGCGACCTTGGAGTTATGAGCACCGTGCTATAACCAACTGAGCCACCTGGCCGCCCTCCAAATGCTTTTAAATAAGATAATATGCACTGATAAAATGAGAGTACTTCAAAAGATGACCTTAATAAGGAAGATAGTCTTTCTTAAGCCATCCATATGCAACAAGAAAAAAACTCACCAACTTATTTTTAAAAATTACAAGGCTGTGGTAATCGTTAAAGGATTTGTTTTATTCCTAACGACAATAGTATATATGAGTTTTATAAGCTCCTTCCAAGACATACGTAGGCGTGTGAAGCCTGGCCAATGGGATCATGGAAAGATGGTGACCAAATTATAGTCATGCCTATAACTAATGGGGGAAAACAAGTCAAGAAATACTCAGAGGGAACCGGGTACAATTTTCTCTCTTTTTTTTGTTTGTTGAAGTTTAAACAAGACAAGATGGATTTAAATTGTACCAGGATGGGTTTCTTCTTGAAATAAGAAGCCCATAATGCCTATAAAACAGACCAGTTGGTTAGGAAAAGACATGTCTATAGTTTCCTTCAGTTCATAGGCTATGTGGTATAGATCATACATGGTTTTTTAATTACCCTACCTGCAAATGGAGATTAAGTATTACCAAAAGTAATAAAAACAGTTGATTAGTGGGTACTTACTTCATAAAATAATTTGCCATGGGGCCAAAGCACCCCGTGTGTCCTATTCATTGCTGTATTCACAAGACCTAGCATTGGACCTGACATGTCACAAATACTCTTTAAATATTTGTGAATGAACTTATTTTTTAAATATCAGCTGCATTTCCTGCACTGGATCACTCCAAACTTGATTTAGATGTAACTTCTCCAGGAGGGCCTATATGATGCAAAGAGAAGCAGATGCACAAAGAGAGGCAGTGAGGTGCTCAGGGATGTCTTATCAAGGTAAACAGTGAGACCTCTTTTTCCTAAAGACCTTTGGAGACTAGGACAAGCAACTGTTTCTTAAAGCAGAACAGTGGAAGATTGGAACTGTCAAGTAGGAGTGTGCTTTGAAGTACATTCCTAGCTAAAAGCAGGGGATAAACTAGATAAAATGTAGAGACTCTAAGATCTGGCACTGATTAAATAGGCCTAAGAGTGAGAGTAAGGAATAGCTGCCTGGCCGAACACGTCGTTTGGATGTTGTTATTATCAGCAGCCTCTAGATTTGAAAACAGCGCTGAACATGCTTTTCAATGATCTCTGAGGTGCTTTAAGCTACAGATGAAAGCCTGTGTAGCCCTGTTTTCTATTTGCTTGAGCAAGAGCCTGCAAAGGATGGCTAAAGAGCTTTCTAGTGACATCCTTCACTCTTGTTCTAAAAAGCACCTGTGTTCTTCACTGAGGTAGGGAAATTTCACAACTCCCAGGGGCTCGTGTGACGTCGGTTTTGACTTACTACTGACCCAACTAAAAGTTCCTTTCAGATTCTTTTCTTGACGTAGAAAAGTGAGCTCTTCAATTTACTACTCATTATTGCAGAAAGGTGGAAAGCATGTCCTATTCCATAATATAATGAAGCATAAGACATTGAAATTATGAATCTATATAAAACGTGTTACTTATCATTGGCTTGTGAAAGAACATTTTCTTTAGTGCCTCAATCTATGAAAAAATGCCAATAAGATTGAGTGAGAAGATATTTTATACGCACACATTGAAATGTTCAATATGTATTATTACTTATATGGGAATAATAATCCTTCTTTTGTAGCCAACACAGCACCCAGCCTGGTACACATACATGGTATAGGTATTTAAATGCATGTAAATTACATTAAAGTCGCAAAACTGGCAAGCCCAATGAGAAATAATAGTGCTACTACAGCAATCTTCAGACTTAAAACATTATTTGCTGCTTAACTAATTTGATAAATATAATTAAAGTATATCTGTTCTTTTTGTCTCAATATGTGTTCATATATATGTGTGTGTTTATATGTATATGTACACACATATATGTACATATATATTGATTTAATGAGTATAATATAACAAAGTTGGAAATTGCTGCCTAGTCATCACTTTAAAAAAAATAGCTTTATTGAGATAGTATTTATTTACCATAATAGTCACACTTCAGTGGTATTTAATATATCCATAGTTGTGCCACCATCACCACAATCTAATTTTAGAACATTTTCATCACCCCCAAAAAGTACCTTTTAGCAATCCCTCTCCATTCTTCGTCCCTTGCCTTCCCACCGTGGCCTCAGCAACCTCTCGTCTACTTTCTGTCTCCATAGATTTGCCTTTTTTGCACATTTTATATAAGTGGAATCATATAATATGTGGCTTTTTGTATCTGCTTTTTATCACTCTGCATAATGCTTTTAAGGCTGATCCGTGTTTGTAGCGTGTGTAACTATTTAATCCTTTTTATGGCTGAATAATATTCCATTGCGTGGATATACCACGTTTTGTTTATTCATCAGTTGGTGGACATTTAGGTTGTTTTGGGTTATTATGAATAGTGCTCTATGAACATTTGTGTGTAAGTTTTTGTGTGGACATGTTTTCATTTCTTTTGTGTTGCTCGGTCATATAATAACTATGTTTAACTTTTTGAAGAATTGTTTTCTAAAATGATTTCACATTCCCACCAACAATGTATGAAGGTTCCAATTTCTTTACATCTTTATCCGCAGTTGTTATTGCCTGTCTTTTTTATTATAGCCATTCTGATGGATGTGAAGTGGTATCTCATTGTGGTTTTCATTTGCATCTGTCTAATAACTAATGATGTGCATCTTTTATGCACATATTGGCTATTTGTATATCTTCATTGGCGAAATGTCTGTTCCAGAATACTTTGCCCATTTTCAAATTGGGTTATTTGTCTTTTTATTGTTGAGTTGTAAGAGCTCTTTATACATTCTGGTTACTAGACCCTTATTAGATATATGATTTTCAAGTATTTTCTGTCATTCTGTAGGTGTCTTTCTTTGTTCTGTCTTAATGGTGTCCTTTGAAGCCTGGATGTCTATTTTGATGTTCAATTTATCAAATTTTTTCTTTGGTTGCTTGTGCCAAAGTTTTTAATTTTGATGAAGTCCAATTTATATTTTCTTTGGTTGCTTATGCTTTTGGCATCATGTATAAGGATCCATTGCCTAACCCAAGATCCTGAAAATTTATAGTTCTACACCTTACATTTAGGCCTATGATCCCTTCTGATTTATTGTGTATGGTGTGAGACAGGGATCCAACTTCATTCTCTAGCATTAGCCTATCCAGTTGTCTTTCTCAATTTAAATGTATTGGCACTCTTGTTGAAAATCAATTGACCATAAATGTAAAGGTTTATTTCTGGGCTCTCAATTCTATTCCATTGATCTATATGTCTATCCCTATGCCAGTAGCACACTGTCTCAATTATGGTAACATCATAGTAACTTTTGAAATCAGGAAGTGTGAGTCCTCCAAATTTCTTCTTTTTCAAGGTTGTTTACACTATTCTGTGGGCATCACTTCTGTAGGTCTCACTGAGGTAGGGTCTAATCCTTAGTTTTGCAGTTTTAGGATCTTAATTGTATCCGTTTTCTCCAAAAGTGAACAGGTACTAGAGCATTGGTTTATATTCCTCAAACATGCAAAATGCCAAGTTTGATATATACATTTTGGGATATTCCTTTTTTGGTGGCTTCAACCAAAATCCCTATACAGAAATTCCCCTGTACAAGGTGCCAAATTAATTACTAAAAGATTGCTTGATGAACATGGAATTGGAAACTCAGATGAAAGGGAGGGATATAGTATAATGGTTAAGAGTTACAGGCTTTAAATCCAATCAGTACTACGTTTGAATCCTATCTCTGCCACTGAATGATTGGGTAACCAAAGCAAGATTTTGGAACCTCTTCATCTAGAAAATGGAAAAAATAATCCCTTTCTCATAGAATGGTTGTGAAAGTAAAATGAAATAACAAGTATAAGCCCTTAACACAGTGCCTGGGACTAGTTAGATTTCAGTAAATGGTACCTATTGGATATACTTGAAAATACTTCCGTCAGGGTTTGGAGAACCACTCTCTGTCATAGTAGACTTCCCAAGGGACCTGGAGAGCATTGCTACCCCCTGGCTCAGGGCATTCCATCGCCTGATGGAAATAGTAGGTCAGGGTTGCTGTATTTTGATGATGTTATGATACTGATTCTTATCAATTTGAATTTCAAAGGCTAATATTTACTGATCTAGCCTTTACATTCTAGGATCTGGAGCCATCCTTTGCAATAGCTTCTCCAGAGAGCACATATCCAGAAACTTCAGTTATCAAGAATACCACCAAGATTTAAGAAATAGGGAAAAACCAGTCACTGAGCAGTCAAAACATTGTCACATATACTCATATACTTAACCCACAGGAGAACCCCACAGAAAAATATTTGCTCAAAACCTGAAAGTCTAAACTAATAAAAGTTTGTCTGTGTCTAAGTTCACAGAATAGAAGCAGAAAGAAAGAAAAGGGAAAAAAAAGAAAGAAAGAAAGAAAGAAAGAAAGGAAGAAAGAAAGAAAGAAAGAAAGTTGTTAGGTTAGGAGACGAGACAAGTGTCAGCCCAGTACTGATGAAGGAGACATACAAAAACAAAAACAAAAAACAATAGATGTAAGTTTAAAATAATGAAAAACAGCATTCCAGAGGCCATTTATTATAGGAACCAACAGATCTACATACTTTTGAGGGCACTCATTGATCCTAACAGAACACAACAATGTTGAGCACGGTAATGATGACCCTTAATCGCCAAGTTTAAGTAATTTTCAAAGGCCTATATTGAAGAAAACCGTTTTCTTGGGGAGAAAAGCTCTGTGTAGTAGCTAAAGATTTCATTCATATGGGATGTCTTCCCCTATGATGCTAGATAAATGAGATGTTACTGGCTTTCAATTTGACTCAACAGGTTGAATTTGCAAACTAAAGTAGTATTTAAATAAGTAGTGCAGGGAGCTCAGAGATGAACTGTTTCTACGCATTCATTCGCATCCTAGTATGTGGTTGTTATTAAGTATCCTTGAGAGGAATCAAAGCTGTACTTGTACCTTGTCTCTCAGCAGGGTTTCCTCCCAGCCCTTTCAGTATCTCAGTTAAATAGTTGTGTTGATCTACTCTGGAGGGCCTTCGTGGGGAATATAAAGAATGAAATTACTTGGCCACTGACCCTCTGTTCCGTTCTGGTCAGGCATAAACAAGCACAGTGACATTGCTCTGTGCTGCTTCGTGGAGACTGAAACGCAAATTTAATTTGTGTCAACTCTTAAGGTGAATATTAAATATCACCCACAGTAGATTTGAAATGGTAAACAGTTTCAAACAAACTTAAGGCTTGACTGAAAGTTCTAACATTCCGTTATTTTCTTCTCTCATACTAATAAGGATTTTAAAGTTTTTAATTAGGTATTAAAGCCAGCCCAGGACCTGAAAAGAGAGACTCATAGAAGTTTAGAGCTGGAAGGCTTTTAGAAAATTTGTCCAGCCTCTTCATTTTACAGACGTGAAAACTGAGGCCCTGGGACACATTATGATTTAATGTAGGTCACTCAGTTAATTAGTGACAGAGCGAGAGGGAACCCAGGTGTCCCCACGCCTTCGTAGGCCAGCTTTCCAGAACAACCCCTACTCCTCGACCAGTGTCGCCCTCCCCCTCTTTTTTTCGTGTGTTCTTTCTTTATTAAACAGCTGTGCCATTTGGAACGTGGGCTCGGACCTGGGAAGACTCGGTTTCAGCCCCAGCTCTCCACCGCTTGAGGTGCACGCTGTCTTTGATCAGGACTTGGGGCTGGGTCTCTGCTTAGCCTGGCGCCTTTTGCACGGCAGGTGCTTTGCACCTGGACTGAATCGCCGCTTCAGCGCGGCTGCACCGTCCTTGTTTCCCATTTTACAGCACAGGCGTGTGTCACCGGGGTCCCCGAGCGAAAGGAGAACGTGGGTCCCAATCCACTGCCGTTTGAAAAGGGAGGCTCTGGGCACCCTCGTGGCTCCTCGGCGGACCCCGGCTGGCAGGGACATGACCAGCTTGTGAGTGACCTCGGCGCCGACCCCGCCACCGGTCAGCTCGCGGCCGGGGCGTGCCTGCCCGGCCTGACGTGGCGGCGGGGCCGCGGGCAGGGGAGAGGCCGCCGCCAGGGCGCGGCCTGACGTGGCGGCCGCGGCGGGGCGGCGAAGGGAGCCCAGGCCACTGCACTGCCCGGCGTTCCGGCCAGAGGGCGCCGGGCCCCCACACTTCCCCGCCCCGAGGCCGCCTGGAGCTGCTGGAGTAAGCGCTCCCGCGATTGGGTCGGCGGCGCGGCGGGGCCATGTTGGAGCAGGCCGACGACCCCGCCTCCCGCCGCCCACCGCTCCAGGTCGGGCTGGGCCCTGAGGGGAGGGGAGCGGCGAAGGGGATCCTCCCTCCCCGGTCGCCCGACGCTGCTGGAACACCGGCGGGAGCTGCAGCGGTCACGGCCGCCCCTCCCAGCGCGGGCCAATCAGCGGCGCGGGCACAAATATGCAAATGACGCGCCGGTGCTGCCGGAGTGCCGCTCGCAGGGGCTGGTGGGGTCGCGCTGGGGGAGTGAACTGGGCCAATCAGGCGGGTGCGTGGCGGCGCGGGGGAGGCGGTGCCCCTTCACTCCTCCCTCCTCTCCCTCCCGGCCCCGCGCTGACAGGGGGGCCTGGCCGCGCCGCCGGTAAGTGCCGCCGCCGCCCGTCGCTGCCACCCGCCGCCCCAGGCAAGGAGAGGAAGCTCGGGGGCACCGCGGGGCCGCGGGCGCTGCTCAACTGGTGGGGAGAGGCGGGGGTGGGTTCTGTCAGCTGGGTGGTCGCCGGAGGCCGCCCCCGCCCGGCCAGCCGCGCGTGTCAGTCTCGGTCGAGGCGGGGGGCGGCGGGGGCGCCTCAGTCATGGCGAAGCCCGAGAGCCAGCGAGCGGCGGTGAGTACGTGCCGCCGCCGCTCGGCGGGGTGAGGGCTGAAGGGTCGGGGCAGGCCGGGCCGCGCCGCCGGAGGTGAGGGGCCCGCGCCCGGGGACGGGCGGGCGCGCCGGGAGGCGGGGGAGGGGGCGCTGCCCGCACGTGCGGCCCAGCCAGCCCGCCCGCCCCGCGCCTGTCATGGCTGCGGGCTGCTGCCCCCGCCCCGCAGCCCGCAGCCCGCAGCCCCTGGGGTCGGGACCCGGCCGCCGCGCCTGTTGCGTCGGGAGGAGGTGAGGGCAGGGTGGGCAGGGCTCCCCTTCCCCGCCCCGCGTGAGGTCAGGGCCTCCCCGTCTGCTCGCTTCCCTCCCGAGAGTCGGGCTTCCCTCTGTCCTGCAGCCGCTTCCCCCGCCCGCCGGCTTTCTCGCCTCCGTGACTCATGACAGGGCGTCCCGCGCGAGCGCTCGGTGCCCCCGAGCCCGGGGCGCCCCCGGCGCTTTCCCAGGCCTTGCCTCCCGGGTTACGACCGCACTGCCTTCCCTGGGATCCTTCGCCCCGAGGGCCTCTCCACGTCTGCAGCGGGGCCCTGACCCCGCCGCCTCTGCCGCTTTCTTGGGCTCTGGGTGTGGGACGTGATGGGTGGTTCCAGGGCTCTCTCCGCGGACATCCATCCCAAAGCCAAGCACGACCCGGAAAGCCTGGGTGTCTTCCTGGCTTGTCGCAGCCGCCAGCCCAGTGGTTTCTGTTTGTTCCTTTTTTGGTTTTGTTTTGTCTTTTTTTTTTTTTTTTTTTTTAAGAAAAATAAAACTTTTCAGAACAAAGTAGACAATAATTTTTTGTTAATTGGGTTATTAACAGTGTTACACAGTTAGTTTTTTGGAAGTCTGGAATTATTTATGTGACATGCTCATAACTATCTCAGGATTCCCCCGTATTAAATAAAGTTTATGTTCATGAATAAAATCACACACAATTTGGTTTTTCGGTTTTGCATGCTACTTTTCACCTTTTCCTTTTCTCTGATTTCAAACACTCCAGTTCTACTTAACCAGCTAGGACCTTGAAGAGGAAAGAGGGCTTGCCTTGTGTAATGTTACTCTACTCAACTCTGCCCATAATTGTACCAGTATTTTTGCAAAGTACCACTAGTTCTACAAACATGTGGATGTATAGAAGGTGAACTTCAGGGGGCTCGCCACTTTACCCAGGGGGGAGGGCTGTGTTGTGTCTTGTTTTTGCAATGCAAAACTATGAACATAGCGAGTCTTTTCTGCTGGATTTACAGGACTTGAATTTAAATGGGACTTTTTTGCTAATAGGCATCACAGAGCCTTCCTTAGGATAGATAATTGATAAATTCCTGTTAAATGAAAAATATCTGTTGCTCCAAGCACGTAAAACCTGTATTTATCTTCCAAGACTTTTCTGTTTCTGCCTTCTATTGCTTTGACACTTCACATCAAATTGCTATAGTGTACTACAAAATATTAGTAGGTCTTAGTCCTTGGGGTTTTCCTATAAACTGTGGGGTATATAATACAGACACGAAGTGCTTGGCAGGGTGGAAAATAGTTGCCTCTCAGATTTGTTAATTGTATCTTTGTCATCCTTGAAAAGTTTTAGGAGAGTGGCTATTGTAGATTTAAAAAAACAAAAACCTTATGATTGGTTAACGAGAAAAAGATGATGTCCTAAGTAAATAGTTAAAAAAAAACTGTGCTTCTGTAACCAGTAAAGCCTTCTTGGCTAGCAAGGAGTGCTGGTTGGAGAGAATCAGGACCCTGTCACTTTACTAGCTGTTGTTAGGGCTGGGGACGCTTTCCCCTAGCCCTTTTAGTTTTGGCTGGTCAAATAATTCAAACAACATACAGCAGACTAACAGAAGAATATAAAATTTTAATACGTGCACATGGGGAATTCACATAAGCATGAAAATTCCAAAGACTGAGGCAAATGAGGTAGATATGTCATTTTGGACAAAGGGGAAAGGGGGAGGGGAGCGTCTGGTATTTCAGAGGGGAAATGGGCAATTCACAGGTAGCCTAGAAAGTGGCAAACACATTCTTGCTAGGCAATCTAGAAACAATGGGGCGGGGGCGGGGGGGGGGGCGGGAGGAATCTAGTGAACAGATTTTTGCATGGATCCTTCCAGAATACCATACTGAATTCATAGGATGTGCTAAAGTGAATATGCTAAGGTTCTCTTCCTGAAGGTTTTTCTATCTGAATCTCTTAAAGAAGGAAAGGGGGAGGTAAGAAAATAAAAAAAGACTCTTCCTGAATTTGTTGGCCTTTGTTTTCAGCTTGAAATAATCTGTATGCCAGGGTGGCACATCCCGGGGCCCTGACCCCCACCCTGTGTAGCTTAGTCAAGTTTCTTAACTTCTGTGAACCTTAGTTTTCTACAGTTGCAATTCTGTGATTGTAAATATCCCATGGAATCTGTCCTCTGAAATACAAAAATTATACTTGGATTTAAATGTAAGAAAAAGCTGAGGTTTTGAAACAAACAGCGGTATAGTTGGCCTTACCTGAATAGAACGTTTTTAAAAGAATAATCTCCAGTGGGCAGGTATGACTAAACATAAGCAGTATTGTCAGTGGAAAAAACGCATAACAAGATGAAATTAATGAAATCACAAGTACCTTTAGAAACTTTAAAATCCAAACCCCTTATCTAATGTAACTGAATGCCTTCTGTTATAAGGCTTGAACTAGACCTTGGCAGTTTACCTATGGAAACAATATAGAGTTGAAGGGAGGAGCTTAATGTGTAAATTTAAAAGGCAAGAACTGAAGTAGTAGTACAGATTTAGAAATAAAGTCGACTGAAGCCTATATCAATTGTAAAATAAAAACTTTGGAACATGTGACTTAGATTTTCAAAAGGATTAGATTTGTTAATAATCACTGATATAAATGTAATAGAAGAAGTCAACTAAACACTTAGAAGAAAAATGAAATCCTGGAGAGGTTGAAGTCTGAAGGAAAAATAAATATGACTCAAATAGTAGATCTACTGGGGAAATTTCATCACGTATCAGTATAGTGAAGAAAGAACACAGGTAAAAATATGGAAACTTGAGACCGTTGGTCAGAGTGAAGATGAGTTATGAAAACTAATTATTAGGATATGTTGTCATAAGTGTTTGAAAAGCTTCAAAAGCCAAAGATTGGAATCAGATTTATGGATGCTGAGGAGACAATGATTTTATTGTAACCTTTGATTTTATTGTAACCTTTTAAATGTTTTGTAGCTGTGATCTTAACGTGATTAACATGTCTTAACACAATGTAGACTTCTTTTTTTTTTTTAAAGTGTGTTTTTCCAGGATCCATTAGCTCCAAGTCAAGCAGTTGTTTCAATCTAGTGGTGGAGAGTGCTGCTCACAGTCGCCCACAGAGGGGGATCAAACTGGCAACCTTGTTGTTAAGAGCACCTGGCTCTAACCAACTGAACTAACCAGCTGCCCCAACAATATAGACTTCTTACCTGACAGAAGAATTAGCTTTTTTACACTTATTTGTTTTGTAAATATAAGTTGCCACATTCCAGTTTTATAGCTATTTTCTAATACTTTGTATCTCTGTTTACTTCCTTATTTGGACTTCACTCCCATACATTCCATCTGTCCAAATTTTACTAGTCTGGGAATACTCTGGTCAAATACGTTTGTGAATAAAATCATCTTTTGTCATTGTAACCCTTAAGGATCCCTCCTCCCATGAGGTCATAGCATTATTATTTGACATATGTACAACTTCCTGACATTCCCTCTGTTTTTTTGCCCTTAAGTTTATAGGAACATTTTTTTGCTCCTCCCTCAAAAAAGCTGATCAAGTGACAATGGGAAACCCAGAGAAGGGGAAGCCACTTTGAGCTATAAATTTGTTCACTGGACTCCGGGTCATTCACATCCATTCGTTCATTAAACAGATTTATTAAGTTATCTCTTAATTTATTATGTATGATATTTATCTAAGTGTATATTTAAGTGAACTCTGCCTTTTGTAGAATCTACAGTCTGATAATGAACAAGTAAATAAACAAATGTAAAATTGCATCTTGTGATGGATTTAATAAAGGAAGAGAACAGGGTGCACTGAGGGAGAAAAATGGGCAAGATTTTAAACTGTGGTCAGAGAAGGCCTCTCTCAGGTGGTACTATTTAAGTCATGACATAAAGAAGCCAGACAAGGAAAGAGTTTTCTGGAAGGGAGAAAAATATGTATGAAGGCAAGAAATAGCTTGTTATGTTGGAAGAAATGAAAGTTCATGGTGGCAGGAGCACAACAAAAGAGGAAAATACGGAAGATGAAAGGGGCAGAGAGCAGATCATACAGGGCATTACAGGGTGTGTTAAAGACTTTGGTTTTACTAAGGACATTGCAGTCATTGAAAATTTTGAAGCAGAGAAGTATTGTGCTTTAAATTTTAAAATGGATTGGAGAAAGCAAAGACATTGTACTACTACAGTTCAGGTTAGACCTGATGGTAACTGGAATTAGAGTAGCATATGTAGAGATGAAGGAAAGGAAAAGGTGTGTGTGTGTGTGTAATTTTACATAGAAACAGGAGATAGGAATGACAACTTCATGGTGGATTGGATGTTACGGGAAAGGTGTCAAAAATTACCTTGAGGTTCTTGGCTTGAACTAGATAGATGGTGATGAGATTTACTGAGATGAAGAAGATGAGGGGGAAAAAATGTTTGGCAAGAAATTGGGTTTTGAACTCCATCTCCAGACAAGCAGTAAGTGCTTCAGAAAGTGGGTACTGCCTTTCTCTGAGTGATACAGGTGCTTCAGGATAGGTATGTGAGCTGTATGTGCGACACTATACTGTGACATATACATAATGAGTGTCTTACGGGGAAGGAGCAAGCTTCACATTTATGTTAGAAGAATTGGTAACTGAAATGACGTTACCTTTTAACAATGCACTTCAGTTTTTAAAAGTTTGTGAATATTTTCTTAATATAAATTATATTAGATGTGAAGGTTTAAAGAAAACATGTAATATAAGATGGGTTTACATATTATTTGGGTTATACAGAATGCAAAATTCTTATACTCCTGATGTTTTCAGGAAAGTAGCACTCTTTAAAGTTATTAGCTTCTAGGCAGCTTGATATTAAATTTGTCATTTTAATGAAATGCCGATGCTTACGAGTGAAAATTATAGCTCAGGGCATTAGTAGCTATTATTTATCAATTAGCTACAGATGCTGATGTTTCTGTTATAATTTGGCGTTATTACAGAGTGAATATTAAGTTTTTTTGTGTGTGTGCTTAAATACACTTTTTAGCCAATAATTTTAAACATAGTTATTGCAACAAAGGGACATGGTTTGAAATTTGAGGGGGGAAAAAAAGATTATTTTTCTTGTCCAGTGGTCATTTCAATTTAGTTTACCCTGACTAAGCAGCAGCAGTATAAAGTATATTTAATTTTATTCTATTGGAAATCAATGACTATGGATCTGAAATATAACTACTACTGTATCTTGTTAGTTCCTTTTATAAGATGAAAGAAAAAATGGAATAATGATTAGATGTCATATTTTGCATAAAGTTTGTTTTATTTAAAAATTTTGTGCTTTATCACAGTTGGAGTAAATTTAAAAATCATTCTTTTTCCCCCATGGAATTAATGGACTGGAATTTAATCTATTTCTCTATATTTTTAAGTTTATTCTTAAACCTTAGCGTATTCACTTTAGCACATCTTATCCCAAATCTTTGCAGCATTTATCTTTAAAAAGGCAATTAGATACTTATTCATTAGCGTTTTTTCTTCCATTCCAGGAGGTGGGCAGCTTTACCTAAAACAAATCTAGGAATTTAAGATTATAGATTTTGGGCACTTAGTCTGTTCTATAGATGAAGAAACTGATATACGGAGAAACTGTGTTGCATAAGATTTCTAACATTGGGGAGTATTTTATTTCAGAGGTTGCATAATTTAGTGAATTATTGGGGAATATTTTACTTCAGAGATTGCATAATTTAGTGAATTTACTGCATATCCAAAAATAAGAATACATTTATTACTTCTGCTTTGGTAAACATGTTGAAATCAGTAGTATATAAGAGTTTATTTATGTCTTTTCAGAGACCATCCTGTATATGTTTATCAATATTTGTATGAGTGACGTATACTCTAAGGGATTATTTAATTATTTAATTACATATGCTTCATCTTGTTCCAGTTAGGTTTAAATTTTTTTTTAAATTATAGTGGACATTCAGAAAAGTGTGTAAATCATAACAATATAGCTGACTTATTACAAAGTAAACACATCTCTGAAACCACCACGGAGGTTAAGGAATAGAATGTTATTTGCACCCCAGGAGCGCTCCCCTTATATTCCCTCCCAGTTGTCACTCCCTTTCAGCCTTCACAGAGGTACACATTATGTTCGCTCCTAAACCCATGGAGTAGTTTTCCTGTTTTTGAACTTTATGTAAATGAATCATATGTTCTTTTACTTAATATTATATCTGAGACTAATATGTGTTTTTCCCTGCAGGAGTAGTTCATTATCATCGCTGTTAACTTTAATGTTTGATGGACATGTTTTCCGTTTGGACTGTTACGAATAATACTTATATGAACATTTCTGTACTTGTCTTGTGTTACACATGTGCACACATTCTTGTGAAGTGTATATTTCTACAAGTGGAGAAGCTGGTCATAGGTGTGCATATGTTCAACTTTAGCAATAATGCCATACAGTTTTCCAAATTTGTTCCAGTACATGCTCCTTTTAGCAGTGTATGAGAATGTCAGTTACTCCGTATTCAGTTACGTGGTATGATTAAAATACCAGTATATTTGAAAAATCTTGTGCTTTTATTTTTAATCTCCAAAGTTGAATACTTGATGAGGAGCATATATTTCTACATAGTACAAAGGAATCTGAAATAGCAAATACAAAGATTTTCAGTCCCCAAATGAGTGCCATGTTGTGCCTATTGGATTGCAGCAGATTAGAACAAACAGTTTTATGTTCTCAAAGTTATAGTCGAATAAGAGTCGAATATAGTTGAATATAGTCGAATAATACTATATTTTCTTGATCCTTAAAAATGTTTGGTTTTAAAATAGAGTGAATTAGTACACTCTTATTTTAGTGGGTATGGTTTGGGAAGAAGGAAAAATGCTTATCTATAACTTCATCAAAAAAATCTTGAAAGAGATGGATGGATTTTGATCAGATTTCAAGGAGGGCAATGAGATGTTATATGGTGTCATTAAAGTAGTGGGATATTGGTTTTATATTTTAGTTTTCTACCAGTAGTAAGAAAAAATTAAATGACTAGTTTATAGTATTCCAAGAAAATGGAATTGAGTTTCTCAAGGATTTGAATGGGCAATCACATTTTAGAGGATATGGTGAGGAAGATGTGTCAACATTTGACTGAATTTGAAATGCTAAGTAAATGGATTTGACAGAAATGAAATCACTGTATAAAAACTTATGTGTATTAAACTATTTTTAATAGGAAAAGCAAGGAAAGCCATAGGAAAGAAAATCCAAGGTAGTGTGTCATAGAAGTTAAAATATCCAGAAGGCAGAGGGGTTAATTGAATTCAGAAAACATTTAAGGAGTTTTTGTTATGGACCAATCGGGGTGGTGTGTGGTACCTGAGATGAGTAAATCATAATCTTTGTTGTTTTAAGCACTCAGAGTCTAAATAGTATGTGATAGAGGGGGATTCATAGACGATTGGCGGCTTCATATAGGAGATAGCATTTGAGTTTAGCTTCTGCTGTCACTTTGCTTAGTGATGGCAAGTGTTTCTTAGTGGTCAATGACAGGGATTGAGAGAACATTTAGGTTTGTCTAGGTTATTAGTCATCTTTGAAAGTATAGTTGCAGTCCAAGAGGTTAACAGGCAAATGGGTGTTTGGAAAATGGAGGCAGTGGATCATTTATTTGCAATGTTTGTCATTGAGTGGAAGGGTAGAAATAAAGTGATTTGGTTTGTACATTTTTGTTCAAGTAGGGGAGGTCTGCTGATGCCTAAAGTTAGAAGGCAATTGCAAGGGGATTAAAAATCCCTGAGAGAGTCAGAATGTGTGTGGGTCTAAGTCCTTTAAAAGGCTAGATGGAATGGTATTAAGAAGTGCAAGATTTATCTTGGGAGAAGTCACATTTCCTCTTCTGAGAGGAGAACAAAAAAGGAATAGATACAAAGACAGATACATGATTCTGAAAAGATTGTTGGTGAATTTAAACGGGAAAACCTCCTGTCAAGGGAGAGTTTGAATGACTGTTGGCTCTCGGGAAGTCAACAGAGATGACAAGTATGAGAGGGAAGACTACATTTATTAAGCACTGACTAGATCTGAGGAACTTCGAATGTATTTCTAAACCCGGCAGCAACCCTCAGTCAGATGGTGATACTCAACCTGGGTATCAGTTTTCACTGCATTTCAAACTTGGGAGAATTCTGCATTTAAATCAATTTCCTGTTTTTCATATTAATTGAAATTTATATGACTTTAGACTATGTATTTACACTTAATTTGGTTATGCGTATGATTGATGTTCAGGATTTTGAATTCAAGAACTTGACCTGACTTGGTAACAACTGGGAAACTTGTAATTAATTTCAGTATCAGCCCAAAATTAGTTATCCTCAATCATTTTTTAACAACAGTAGAGAGGAGATTGTGTTGTAACGATTTTCCTTTCTGTGAGATGCAGAGTAACACGAAATTAAGTGTGAATGCCAACAAAACTGAATTTAGTAAATGGGTACCTACTTAGGAAGATGTTAATATAAGCATTGGTGGTTGCTATTAAGATGAGTGGTTTTTAGTTTTTAAACCAAGGAATCCTTTGTTTTTAAAAAAATCCTATTTGAAAGCTCAATTTGCAAAATAAGTGAAAGTAGAATATTCAGGGTGAAATGTTTTATTGGGGAGGAAGTGGGGATGGGAGGTCTAAAGCCCTCTCTCTGTCTCTCTCAGTGGCTGAAGATTACCCAGCAGTCCAAGGGGCGCAGTGTGAAAACTGTTTACACAGTGCTCCATATAGATTATTGATTGTGGTTCTATGAGAGCAGTACTGTTACAATCTCCATTTCACAGGTGAAGAAACTGAGCTTCAAAATGACTGATTTGCCTAAGAATACATAGCTCAACTAATAAGTGATAAAGCCAGGATTCCAGCCGTACCAGTCTACTTTCAGAGCCTGTTCTTTTAACTACCATGTTTCCCTGAAAATAAGACCTAACCGGAAAATAAGCCCTAGCATGATTTTTCAGAATGACATCCCCTGAACATCAGCCCTAATGCATCTTTTGGAGCAAAAATTAATATAAAACCTGGTCTTATTTTCGGGTAAACACGGTACACTGCTCTAGGGCCCCGTGCAGAATGACTTATCGATGAAAGGAGGGTTCTTTGAGGGATAATGGAATTAAACTTTAACTTGCATCACTGAGCCATTTGTGTGTGTGTAATATCTGTATAACATAAACTTCACTATTTTTAACGTTTTAAAGTATATAGTTCAGTGGGGGCCTTCTTCAAGTCATAAAAGTGATATGCCATTGCTTAAAAGAATGCTTTTGAATCTCAACTTTTGGCATAACTATTAAGGATCAAAAGGTTTTGTTTTACGATAGGACATTTTTTAATTCTTGAAAGTGTTTGAGTATTCTGTGCCAGGAATTATACTAGTAGAAGTTAGGGATACAAAAATGAATAAGAACCAATCTTCACTTGTCTCATTTAGTAGGGAAGACAGACAAATAGACCAAGAATGATAACGCTGTGTGTAAGGTGTGGAATACAAAAAATGAGTGCTTAACAGTTCCAGTGTGTGTGTGTGTGTGTGTGTGTGTGTGTGTGTGTGTGTGTACGTGTGTACACAGGCTTCCTAGAGATGGTAGAGCTTGAGTTTAATCACAAAGTCATTACTTTATCAAATCGTGGAAGGTGAGTGGTGGGGAGCACTGTTGTATGCAGAGAACTTCTGGAAAGAGTTCATGGAGATTTGAGAAAGTTTGATGAATTCAGACAGTATTTATAATGAGATTGAAGCATGGATTACCTTTGGGAGAATGGAAGCAAATAAGGGTGGAGAGACCTTGCTATCGTTAGCAAGGGAATAAGATGAGAAGTATATATATGTTGTCAGGACAAAGTTAAGTTTAGGCATGTGATAACTAGTATAAAATATTTTAAAAATGAATTGCAAGTACCATCTAAGTATAATCAGATATAATAGGCTTGGGTCTTAGTAATTTTTTTAGGAAGTCAGCATAGAATCTTGGTCTGTGCTCCTAGTTCTACAGGTCCATGAAAGGGTAAATAGTATTTATTGAACACTTACTATATTTTAGTATTTTGAATATATTCTTCTGAACTCTACAACAACCCTGCAATGGTAGATGGTCAGATGAAGAAACAGACTCAGAGAGCTTCCAAAAACTGCTCAAGGTTACACAGCTTATAGATAGCAGTTGGAATTTGAACTCACTCCTGAGCTCCTTCAGCTATGCCTTGGTTAACTCATATTTGCTAAATAGTTTTCTAATTAACTAGTAATCTAATTTGTTTTACAATCAAACAGTTGAATATATACATAATACAGTTAGACTAATCTAAAACATATCAAGAATACATAGAGCAGAAGTAAGGATGGGATTTGATAGAGTTGTATAAACAAATACAGGGATTGGAATACGTGACATTAAAGCCTCTTATCAAGTGGGCTTCTGTAATGATTTTGTATATTGTACGTTAATAAAACAACCTAAAGATTTGTTAATTAGCTGTTGGAAATAATTTAGAAGGATGTCTTAGATAACTATTACAAATTGGTTTATTTTTCTGTTAGGTTCTAATTTTTGCTAGTACATGTGATTTTATATGTTAAGGTCATATACACATAGAAAATAAAAAAAATGACAATCTTATTCAATATAATGACCTTTAACTTAATTTTTTTGAGAATTTCAGGTATAGAGAATGTTATGGTTGATGTCTTCAAGAGGACAAAAAGATATTTTGATAATTAAAAAGCATTTTTGAAGTTAAATCTCAGATAAGTTTTTTATTTTAGAATATAGAGCCCACTACTTTATATCTTCCTTGCATTTATTCCTTCATGAGGATTTCAAGCTTTTTTTTTTTTCTGATGGAGCTTATATCTCTAGTTGGTTGGGTTATTTGCTTGTTTTTAAATTCCTTTCTTGGAAATCTATAGAGTTCTTAAAGATTTGTGAATATGTGGACAGAAAATAAACCAAAATATACACCTTCACATGCATCCAATTCAAACTGGTCATTGATGAGGAAACTGCAGGCCAGAGGGTGAAAAATATTTTCACACTTTCAGTTAGTACCAGAGATTAGAATTTTGGTCTCCTGCCAAGGGTAAAGCAAATATATACTAATAGGTTTTTGTCTACAATTTTGGGTAATGAAATTTCTCTTGGATCGTTTTAGCCTACTTTGAAAATGTTTGTTTTAGGCTTATAAATAACGGTTAAGTGTATTAAGCAGAGACACAGTTGATGTCCGGATTAAAAAATTACTTTCAGCGTACTTTAGAAATTTTCTAAGCAGTTTAGGGCTGAAAATTGGGTCAGAGTTTGGGATTTGCTATCTAGACATCTTTTACTCCGCTTCCCATGAAATAGCTAAGTATTCTACCAAAGGGTGGACTTCTTTTTTTAGCAGCACATCATGCTTCTCGTTCAAAAAGAACTTGAAAAATACCCAGCCAAATTAAAAATGAGCCATAATATGCATACAATCGTATATTATGTATGACATGTGCTATAAAGTAGATGAATCTTGAGGATATTATGCTAAGTAAAATAAGCCAGTCAAAAAAATACATATATGATTCTACGTATATGAGGTATCGAAAGGACTCAAATTCATAGAAACAAGGTAGAATGGTGGTTGCCTGGGGCTGGGGAAAGGGAAAATGCAGTTGTTTAATGGGCACAGGGTTTCAGATTTGCAAGGTGAAAAAATTCTAGAGATCGGTTGCACAACAGTGTGACTATACTAAACTATACACTTAACGGTTAAGATGGCAAAGTCTGTTATGTATATTTTACTACAATTAAAAATTAAAAACGGTTTTTAAATGGGCCATAAAGTCAACGTCCGCCATAAAGTCAGTGTCCAGATAACCACTGTTGCCATTTTATAAAAAAGTTTCACGTAGGTTTTCTAAAAGGACAAAACACAGTTACTGCCTTTCATAGCATTCCTTCTCCGCCACCTAAAATGAAAGTTTTGTTTGTACATTCCATAAATATTTGTTGACTGCTTACTATGTGATAGATGCCGTTTACTAGGTACTAGGGATACATCAAATAAAAACTTCTGACCTCCTAGAACTTACATTTTACAGGGAACATAGACTTGAAACCAAATAAATATATAAAATATATAGAATGTTAGCCAGTACTAAGGCCAAAATGTAAAGCAGGGCCGGGGAATGTGAAATGTGGAGGGGAATGATGACATTTCGATAGGTGGTCAGGAAGGGCCTCACTGACAAGGTGACTTTTGAGAAGACGGTGAAATGAGGGAAGAGTGCAAGTGCAGTCTTTGAGGAAGGAGCATGCCTGGTGTGTGTGTGTGTGTGTGTGTGAAGCTATAACATAAAATGTACCATTTTTATTAAGTGTACAATTCAGTGGCATTTCTGTTAACAATTATTATGCAACCATCATCACTATTTCCAAATACTCCAAATTACCCCAAACAGAAACAGTGCTCTGTAAGAAAGAGCCCCCTGCGTGCTCCTCTTCCCAGCCCTGGTCATCACTAATCTCTCTGTCTCTGAATTTGCCTATTCTCGATGTATAAGAGAAATCATACAATATTTTCCCTTTTGTGTCTGGTTATTGTAGTTAGCATAATGTTTTCAAGGTTCATCCATGTTGTGTGTATCAGAATTACATCCCCTTTTTATGGTTAGATAATATTCCATTTTATATATATATGTCTGTGTGTGTGTGTATACACACACATATATATATATCAGATTTTATTCTGTTGATCGACACGAATTATTTTCAACTTTTGGCTATTGTGAATAATGCTACTATAACATTTGTGTATAAATATCTATGAGTCCTTGTTTTTAATTGTTTTGGGTGTGTAGTGTATATCTAGTAGGCATGGAATTGCTAGGTTATATGATAATTCTACGTATGTTTCACATTTTGAGAAACTATCACTCTTTTTCTCAGTGCCTGCACCATTTTACATTCCTACCAGCAACGTGTAAGGGTTCCAGTTTCTACACATCCTCTCCAACACTTGTTATTTTCCATTTTTTATATCATCTCTATTAGGTATGAAGTAATATTGTGATTTTAATTTGCATTCCCTTAATGTCTGATACTGAGTTTTCATGTGTTTCATGGCCATTTAAAAAAGTTATTTTATTAATTATAAAATAAAAATTTGAAGTGGTATAGTGTCAGTTTAATTGGCAGCATTTTTCTTCATGTTACATCAGCTGATAATACCTTATATTTGATGGCATATTGGATTCAGTAACTTTCATTGTATTTCTTTTTATTTTCCCCTTGTTAAATAATCACATCTTCATATAAAAACATAAGACATTGCTTTCCTAATTAATGGCTTAGGTATACATAGATGTTCCCTAATTTAGAGTCTGAAGCTAACTAAATAAAAGATATGTTTGTTCCAGAGAAGTGACTTCACCTACCTTATTTTTTCGGCTTATGCTTTGTTCAGTTCAGTTTGCATAGTTTTCCATTTGCTTGGTCTCACAATTATAAAATCTGGAAAAGTAATTCTTTTTTTTCCATATTTTTTTCTAAAGTCATATTTGTTAAAGTACTTAGATAGCATTGTGATTGTTAATAAGTCCATTTCTAGGTAAAATTAATACAGATTTTGATAGTTTTTACTTCTCAGGATTTTTTGGAAGTATTTCTATATTTAAATAGCAGACATTTTGTTTAGGAAATTTATATTTCCTAATATGGGCCTCAAAAATAGAAGTTCTGGAAAAGTTTCTTAGGCATTTGCTAATTTTTGAATAAATTAATATGTAGACAAGCAAGAACCTCCATTTGTGGTTTTCTATGCAAGACAGTGGGGGCAAAACCATAAATACTTTTATTAAAAATGTTTGGAATGCAGCTATAAAAAAGATAAGTCTTGGGGATGTAATATACAAGATAGGAAATACAGTCAATAATATTGTAATGGTGTGGTATAGTGTCAGATGGTTGCCAGACTTATGGTGATCCCTTACTTAGCATAGGGAATACAATAAATAATGCGATAATAACTCTGTATAGTGCCAGGTGGGTACTGTTGAATAACTATGATGTATGCCTGAAACTAATAATATTGTATATTAGTTATATTTTAATAAAAATCTTTAAAAAAATGTTTGGAATGATAAAAGCCTGGAAGAAAATTGGCTAGCCATTTCATATCAGCAAGTATCCTGTTAAATCCTTCCCAAACATAAATAGTGTGAATGTGTATGTATATATAAATATATACATAAGTGTAATTATGTTTTCTCTTGAGACTACATTGAGACCAATTTATTGCTTAGCTCAAGCTTCTGTTTTTGCCTTGGGTTGATTGTCAGTACACATTTATTTGCCCACTTTAGTAACTATAATAAGCAACGTGTACTTTCCAAATTATTTAATGGAGGGGCACCTTAGGGACAGAGTAATGACTATAACTATGGACCGGAAGGTACTTGGTTTAGCTCCACAGATGTCTGAATTTGTTGGCTGTCAGAAAGGCTGATAGTCCATGATCAGTGACAGGAGGACCATGGTAGCAACATGGAGCCATGTCGCCAATATGCCACGTGTCTGTCTGGTCTGTCCGTTGATTGGATGTCTAACTTACCTCATTTTGGACCACTTATGACCTCATACAATCGCTTTTCTTGATGCATTTCCACATATACTCTATGAAATAATAGATTTATCTGCTCAGAGATCTAAAGGAAAAGATCACAACACATTGAGAGGATCTCATGTCAGCTCTCTTAATAAGATATAACTTTGAAGTATAATACACATATATTTTATATATACTAGAGCTGCTGGGGAGCGATGGCCATTTCATGGTATTGTACAGAGTGACATACCATTCTCAAGAGTAGATTCTGTCATCATAATATATGAACTTCAAAGTGAAGTAATGCGCATTGTTACTTTTAAATGCATATAATCATGTCCCCTGCACCAGCATTTTTTTTCTTTGTAGGGAAAATTAATGAGCTGTTTGCAATAAATTATTCTACCAAATAACATTGTACACTGAGATTTTGTTTTTTAAATCACATATAAACTTTGTAGAATTTTAATGAGTGCTCATTATTTAAATAAACTTTAATTGCTTTTGTTCTTATTTTTCTAGGATTCTGACGTTTCAGGACATGTCGTTATCTAGAGCAGTAATGAACATTGACCTGCTTCGGATTAGTTGATGACCTTTGGAAATGATCCAATAATATCTACTGCAGAGAAGCTCAATATACTTCATTTGGAGTGAACAGCTCAGGTTGTTACTGAATTTTTCAAGATGACAGATCCAATGATGGACTTTTTTGATGATGCCAATCTTTTTAGTGAGACTTTAGAAGGTTTATCAGATGATGCATTTGTACAACCAGGACCTGTTTCACTAGTTGATGAATTGAACTTGGGTGCAGAATTTGAACCTTTGCACATAGACTCATTGAACCATGTTCAAGGTACTCCAACACATCAGAAGATGACTGATTATGAACAGTTAAATCAGTTTGATTCAATGAAATTTCATCACGTTAATCAGTCTTTTGGTAGCCCAGCGGAACATGTGTTATCTCCACACTCTCAGTTTAATTGTTCTCCGATCCACCCCCAAACCCAGCCCAATGGTTTGTTTCCAGATGTCGCAGATGGCAGTCCAATGTGGGGCCATCAGACCGCTACTAGCATATCCAATCAAAATGGATCTCCTTTTCACCAACAAGGACATTCTCACTCTATGCATCAGAATAAAAGCTTTGTAGCACACCCTGACTTTGCCTTATTTCAGGCCAATGAACAACACACACAGTGTACTTCACTGCGCTCACAGCAAAACAGAAATAATCTTAACCCAGGGCAAAATTCTCATAGCCAGTCTAAAAATTTTATGGATATTAATGTTTCTGGTCCACACAGAGTCAGTGTTAACCACCCACCACAAATTACTAATGCATCTACTTCACAACAGTCTCTTTCGATGCAACAGTTTTCTCAAACGTCCAATCCTTCAGTACACTTTCTCAAGTGTAGCAGTCGGCAAGAAGGAAATTTTAATGGGCCTTCTCCAAATATGACTTCTTGTTCTGTCAGTAATTCACAGCAGTTTTCTTCACATTACTCCTTTTCCAGTAATCATATATCTCCGAACAGCCTTCTTCAGTCCTCTGCAGTCCTAGCACCTAATCATGCAAATCAGACTTTATCTGACTTTACTGGAAGTAATTCCTTTTCGCCTCATAGGGGAATCAAGCAAGAATCTACTCAGCATATGCTAAATCCCAATTCAAACAGTTTCCAAATGATGCATTCATCACATCCTCAGGGTAATTACAGCAATTCAAAATTATCTCCTGTGCACATGAACTTCCCGGGTCCTGTTGACTCAGGAACTCAAATGGGCCATTTCAATGATCATGTAGAAACTAATGGCTTTTCGTCTTTAGAAGAGAATTTACTTCATCAAATGGAGTCTCAAACTGAGCCATTCACAGGACTTGACCCAGAAGACCTCCTTCAGGAAGGTCTCCTTCCCCAATTTGATGAGTCAACATTTGGGCAGGAAAATTCAAGTCATGTTTTAGATCATGACCTTGATCGGCACTTTACTTCACATCTTGTAACACGGCCTTCAGATATGACTCAAACTCAGTTGCATAGTCAGGCTCGGAGTTGGCATTCATCACTTTCAAATCATCAGCATTTACATGACAGAAATCGCCTATGTTTACAGCGACAGGTATGTAGCTCTTTTGGTGATTTGGGGTAGGGTGGACTTTTAATCACTGAGTTAATTTTATATGAGACATCAGAATTGATCAAACTAATCAGTACTATTAAATGAATATGCATATTTTGACATAGGTTTCTATTTAAGACTTATTTGAAAGCCATGTATTGATGTGCTCAAAGCAAAGCAGTGGAGTAACATAGTTAGAAAATTGTAAGGTTTTAAGACCTTGTAACTTTTAATTATGATTGCCTTTAACAGAAAGATTTATTATCAAAAACAAATCAGAACTTAATAGCCATAATTTAAAGGGAAACAGCATATTGGGAACATTTTACTGCATATATGATGGATATAGGGTTAATATTCCTATAAAAAGCTCATACATTGATGAGCAAACTTAAGATCTGTTTGGTAACTACATAAAGCCTTATATATAAGCTGAAATTCACAAAAGAGGAAATTGAATTAGTAAACAACATTAGTATGTAACAATAGTGATAATTCATTTTGCAGCATGGTTTCATTTTTATCGCTTATAAAATGTTTTTAGTGTTAATGCTGGCAAATTTATGGTGAAATTGGAACTTATAATAGCTTTGTTAATCGATACAAATATTTTGGAAAGCAATTTGGTGGTATATTTGAATATAAAAAAATACTTTATTACAATAACCCAAACATAGCAAAAGTAATATACGCAAAGATAATTATCTTGCTATATCTATAAGGGACCACTGAAAACAGCATAATTTATTATATCCATATTAGATGGACTATTATAGGCATTAAGAAGACTTTGAAGACTAACAGTGAGAATTTGTTAAAGATAGGGGAAAAGAATTCAAAATTAAGATCACAGTAAAGTGGTTAAGAGTGTAGGCTCTGTTACCCAGACTATCTGGGTTAGAATCTTGGCTCCTGTTATTTGTTAGCTGTTGACTTTTTAGTCATTTATATAATTTCTATGCGTCTCACTTGCTTCATCTTTAAATGTGGAATAATAATAAGATGTAATAGGGCTTTGGTAAGGATCATAAGAGTTATAACATGTAAAAGTGCTTATTAGAACCATGCCTAGTTATATAGAAGCACTAAATAAGTATTTTCGTAATAATACTTTTTTCATACTATGAAAATATGCATATGAAAAGATACTGGGAAAAAAAAAGAAGGTACTGGGAGGAAATAGATTTTTAGGGTAGTAAAATTATACTTTGTTTTCTATTGTTTTTGTCATGTGAATAAATTACTTTCATAATAAAAATGTATTTAATGCATTATTTTATCATTTTTTGAAACCTCGTTAAATTAAGGATTCAGAATGCTTCAATGCCTTGGTTACCTGTGAGATTTGGTGAACAACAAAGTATGCCACAGTTCTTGAAATTAAATATTTAGGGATCATTTTCTCATTCAAAATCTTGAAATGTTTGAAAAAGAAAAAAGTCTCTTATCTTTTCCTTTGGGTTGATTTTTAGTTCTGTTTCAAATGGTATTTTCAGTACTTTTTTTTTAAATGTCTAGGTAGATTTTCGTATATTTAAAAGGCTCTTCTAAATCCTTCTCCTCTTCTTTTTGTGGTCTGAATTTGAATATTATGATTTTGCTCCCTCTACTGGAAGAGGGTCAAGCATCTTAGCTGGACCCTGGGAAAAACTGATTGACTCTTGGGTCATCTATTCACTTTATATGTAGATTTCTGACTAGTTTGACTAATCACTTTGGCCAGAATATAATTGAAGTCATGAAGCCTGAAAATTATTAACTTCTTAAAATTTTATTTTTCTAAGGCCTTGTCATCATTTTAATTTTCTTTTTAAATTCATGTTTTTCTAAATAGTTCTACTGGATTTAAAAAGAATTAAAGACCCCTTTTTGATAGATTTGGAATGACTGGAAGATAATTATAAATAACTAAAGTTGTCCCTAATGCTGGCGTATAGAGTATTGTACTATCTGAGAGAAATTCTTTTCAGACCCATCATAAGCAACCTTTCATAAGTTACCTTAATTTGCACTGATAAATTCAGGAGACTTTGTTGAAATCTGCTCACCTTTTTGTTTCAGAGTTTGTTTTGCTAACTTCTTGTTCTTTTTATTATATGTTCAAAAACTGATAAAAGGCAGTTGGTTTGGAATACTTTTTTGACTTACTGAAATGAAAGTCTGTTCCCAAGTTTCCTATTTATTTGTGTTCAGAATGATATCTGGTAGTTGCTGATTGTGGGAGTGAAGAGGAGAGATGTTAGGGGGTTATTATTATGATAAAGATGATTATATATATATAAGAGGTCATATATATATATATATATATATATATATATATATATACTAAATTATATAAGTCACATATCCTAAGTAATGTGAAATTCAAATGACTTAATATGTGTGATGTATGACAAATTTTGGTGGAGCATATGTTTTTTGCCTATGTAATTTTGGGCATGTTCTGGATGGTTACGGTTGTTACTACATTGCCCAAATGTTAGTAAGGAGTTCTTATATTATTATGGTGTTTCTCCAGGTTGTATGGAAATAAATTCTTTCTTTAGGTTTTTTAAAAACTCTTAATTGCAGTAAATTCATTTCAGATGAAATTAACATTGTTAAATATATATAGAAGTTAAGAGATTAAAAAATAATAAAGTGGCAGAAGTTTTGCTTTATCAAATTTAAAAAAAAAAAGAGATTTGTTGTAGCCAAAACAATATATTCTTTAGTTTGTTGTCAGAAAATTCATGGAAGGTACACTGTTTAAATTCTACGAAACTTTAGTGAAAATTTTCAATATGTAAGAATTATTTTTAAACCTCACTTTTTCTTATACCCCAACTGGGGTGGGGAGGTTGTGGATATAATAAAGTCTGTATCAGTCGTTAAAAACAGTGAATATTGCTGAGAACATTTCTTATGTAATTGACTCTAGAATTTTACCACTTAAAAAAGAGAAAAGAAAAAAAGGTGAGATGCTACACCGTGTTTCTAAATGTACTCACAAAACATAATAAAGAAAATACTAGCTTATTTTTTTCTCTAATTTTTAGAGCAAAGGAATTTTGAGTGACTAATACTATAAATTTCATCCTCTTATGACAAATACTTTCTGCTATTTTGTAACAAAATCTTTCATTTTTATCTTATTTGTGAAGTGGAAATAACATGGATCACGGTGTGATCACTCAATGTTAGTAAATTAAATGGATAAGTTCTGTAGCCATGAAAAACATGTAGGATAGCTGAAAATAGCAATCAAAAGAATAGAATTTTGGGATGTATGTAATTATACATAATCCTTTGTTGGCTTTCGTATTTTGATGAATGTATTACTTTATTTTACTACCTTGAATTTTTATTTTGTGTTTTTCCCAGAGGTAGAGAAACTTACTTATAAGCTTAAAAAGAAAAAAAAAAACTTAGAGAAACTCAGGGTTGAACAGCCTATGTAAGGCACATTTTAAAATAATTGGATTTTTTCTGATAAAAAATTTAATACATGGTTGTTATAAAATAATTGGACCATATAGAAAGCAAAGAGATGAAAAATAAGTGACTTGCAACATCACTAGCAGAAGACACCACTGTTGCCATTTTGTTGTGTGAGTTTCCAGTGAGATCTGTTGCTTGTCTCTCTCCTGTCCTCTACCTACATATTTTAAGAAACGAAATTGAGATCATATACTTTATGAGGTTGCCAAGTTGCTTTTTTAACTTCTCAATTAATACGTTGCAGGCATTTTTAATGTCATCAGATATTCTTCTGAAAATGATTTTGAACGGCTGCGTAATTTGCCATTGTAGGGTTGCTAAAAGTACCATGTAAAAGCAAGGTTATTATTGAGATCTGTAAAAATCTGAATCAAGATAATTAAAATATCTTTGGATTTTTCTTGCATTTATTGCCATAATAACTCAATTTAAAGTAGGTGCACAGTGATAGCAAAAATGATAGTAACTAACACACACACAGGGCACTTCTTCGTGCCCAGCACTGTTCTTACCACTTAACGTATATTAACACATTGATCCCTCACAACAATCCATTTATTTGGATACAGTTAATTTCCTTCAGTTCCTTTGGGAGGAAACTGAGGTACAGAGAAGTTAAGTAATATACCCCAATTTACACAGCCAGTGGCCAGGCTGGATTCAAACGAAATTTGATTCCTTTGTATGTGTTCTTAACCACGTTCACTGTACTGTAAAGTATTGTAATGCATCGTAATAGATACTCAATGGTTTCTCCCTACTCAACCCTCCCCCCCCAAAAAAATCTACCTTACTGATGAGGCAAAAACTTGCTTTAGAACCTTTAAATGTAGAAGACTATACATCTCATGTTTTCAGATTATACTGGCAAATAGTTTATCCATTGCCAGAGGAAAAAAACAACCCCAAAGCAAACAAACAAACAAAAGAAAGAAAAAAAAATAAGCTGAAATAGCTATTCCTTCCAAAAGTGTTCTGACATTTTTTATGATTTTGTTTAAGATGATAACAACTAATGCCCAAAAGGTAAATCTGACAGTTTTCTTCAAATGTTTAAAGGACTTTAGAGGTCAGAATTAGTCCTACTACGCGGAAGTCACAGAAAAGCAGATTATCATGTAGTATAATAAAGAAGTTTGAAATAAAGCTCTTTCACTGAGAGTGGGGAGATGGAATGTCTCAGATGTGCCACAGAAGGAATTCCTGTCGTGGGTAGAAAATGGACTATACTGGTAGGTTCTTTTCAACTCTTAAGAATCTGTGGTTGTAGTTTTGGGGTTCACTGTAGGACATATCATTCATATTGTCTATTTAGCTCCTGAGTGGCGAATACAAATAACGAAGGAAGGTAAACAAATAGGACAAGTTCTCTGCTATCCAACAACGTCAAGGAAATATATAGATTAGTACACTTTCCAGATAGTTGAAATATATTCTATTAAGTATCCAAACCTTTAATTATATGGTTTTCTTTCCCCCCCAAAGGTTATGGTGATGATGGTAGTCTTGGTTAGGAAAAGATAAAGAGAAATCTTAGATTTTTATAGGGAGGTCTTGTAGTGTTTATTCTTACGCCTCCAGGAATTACCCTCACTTAAGTAAGAATCTGTTGGAACACATTAGATATTTGAAAATTATCTTAAGCAGAAACGTAGCTAATTTTGTAATTCGTCTTAAAAGAAGGAAAATCTATGTAAAATTAAAAGAAGCGATTTCCTATCCTTATTCATACCCATTGAACTCAGAGGATCCTAAGCTCTTTGCTATTTTCTTTTAAACAGTGGTTTTTTTCTAAGTCAAAAAAGCAACAGTATGTGAACAATTAAAAAACTTGTCACTCCACTTTTGCCCTAGACAAAAAGAAGAGGAAAAACTAAGTAATATTCAGATTGTTCCCTTGAATAATTAAAATTCTTATAAAGTACCATCTCTATTAAAATTTGTTTAAATCTTTATGCATTTTGCATGGCAGGCTTAAAAGAAGTTTCAGAATTCTTAAGTTCTCTAAGCCAAAACACAAAATAGAAATTTTGTGTAGGAATTAACCTTCTAGTTGCTTTCTTTTCTTTTTTTCTTTTTTTTTTTTTTTTTAGCTAAAGTGGACTAGTTTTTGGTTTTGACATTTCTGTGAAATCTAGATTAAAATATTTTATTTGAACTGGGAAATTTGTAGAGTATTAACTAGTTCTACAATATAATCTTAATTATGAAGCGATGTACTATATTGTAGAAGAATTGAGCTCTGCACTGCCTGTCAGGAATCAGTAACAGAAACTCCAGTTGTTAACAGTAGCTTGAAGGCTGTTGACCTCTAACATGCATCCTTAAGGGTGAGAAGTGAACAGGAAGGGAATTCCAGGGGTGGGGAAGAGGCATCAGTTGGTGAGAAATTTGTGGACTAGTGCAGTCTGTGAAGAGCATGAGGTTCAAGCCAAACTTCAAAGTAGGTCTAACAAAATCTTGCTGTATTTAATTTGATTGATGCGGTGGGTTCTCAGATACCTTAGGACTACTCAAATGGTTTACTTATCATTATTCATGTCTGAAATGGAAAATAATGTATGAGGGGCTCTGAGCCATCCAACTTCTTTCCTGTTTTGATAACATGAGTATAAATTTGTTTTGGAATACTTAAATATGGGTGATCAGGTTTCTTTATTGGGTAATTGGACTGAAATGATTTTAAATTAAGGAAATATTTTAATAGGTGGTCAATATATGGAAAGAGGGAGTAGTAAGCACATAATTAGCAGGCTTGTATTGAAGTTTTCAGTTAAATAAAATCTGGTAATGCTGTGGTTAACTATGCAAATAATAACTTGCATTTATTATGCACGTGACACCTTACAAATTATAAAAGGAGAACAATCTTTAAGCAAGGTTTGTCCTACATGGATATGTTTATATACCCGAAAACAGTACAAGTTTTACATTGACCATTTCATGGAATCACAGGATTTTAGAGCTGGACAGGGTTTTGCTGTATCTTCATATATAAAAAGCAAAAACAGTATTAGAGAGTTCATGACTTGCTTGCTGTCACACTAGCTCTCAGTTCCATTTCTGGTTTAAACTAATTTAAGGGTAATCAGAAATGAGAGTGACATCACACTATGTTGTAGAATGTAATTATAACTGGGTGTCTCCAAACTGAGAAATACTTTTTCAAGTTTTTTTTTTTTTTGCATGTGTGTCTTAAGGTTTTAACTATACCTTTAGTGTTAAAAATATACCCTTACTGTATTTGTTGAATGTAGGTATAAGCTGTAGACATGTGAATGACTGAATTTTATGTAATATCTGTTTTGGAAATATTGCATTTTTACTGCTTGTATTTGTTTAGTATTTACTAGATTTCTACCAGGTATAAGAGATTATGCTAGGCACTGAGGTTGCAAAAATAAGTAAGATATTGTCCTTTGCCTCTGAAGAACTCAAATTAAAAATTGTCATACTTCCCCATTGGTCCATAGTAGAATTTCAGAGCTGTTCTCTTTTCATTTCTGATTCAATTTCAATTGGAATTCGTTTCTAGCACTTTCACTTAGCCCTCCAGCTAAGTGATTTGGAATGAGTGATTTACAAACAAACATTTAATTTCCTTGAGCCATCCTATTTAGAGAAGTTGTTCCCCTAAATTTCTAGATTAGCTCTCTGTTTCATGATATTCTGGCAATCTAATTATTTGAGTCTTCATATATATATTATAATAATGTACATTAATATATAACTGTCTGAGATCCAATTGCTTTTGTAAATGGCAGAACCAAGAAAGCAGGGCCTTTTCTTTTGAGCTTCTAATCTACTTAAGTTTATTACAAGCTAAATCTATCATCTGTGTCCTTTCTGAAGCTGCTCCTATTGACCGATTCCCACCCCCCGTCACCCCCATGTGGGTTTTATTTTCCTGCTTCTTTGCATGCCTAGTGATTTTTTAATGGATGCCAGACATTGTGGATTTTTGAGTGATGTTCAGTGATGGAAAGTTTCATATTCCTGTAAATATTCTTGAGTTTTTGTTTTGGGACACGTTTAAGTTACTTGGAAATTGGTTTATCTTTATAAGATCTGTTTTTAATCTTTCTTAGGCTGGACTAGAGCAAGCTATAGGCTAGGACTAATTTTCCTCCACTGCAGACATAATTGTCATGGGAGTTCTCTATCCAGTGTCTTGTGAAATACAAGATTTTCCACAATGGCTGATGGAAAGATGAACTATTCCTGGCCCTAGTGAGATCTCAGCTAGTTCACGGTGGTTTTTTTCTGGGCCTTGGGCAGCCTCTTTACAAACTAATAGTGCCGTTTAGTACTCAACTAAAGCCTTGAGAGAGAGGACCTTCTGAAGACCTCTGGGAAGCCCTCTCCTCCAGATCTTTCTCCAGCCAACTGGTCACCCTGGCTTCCCTGGACTTCCAGCTCCGTCCCTTTCACTCAGGGAGGCTGTGTGATTTCCACCTGCGTTCCTGCTCTCCCTGGTCTAGAGCTTGGAAACCATCCTTAAAGTAAGTTGGGACAATAGTCAGTCTTAGCTCAGTTGTTTCCCTTCTCTCAGGGTTGCCTGATGTCCAGTGTCTAAAAACTAATTTTTTAAATATATTTTGACTGATTTTTCAGTTTCAAGCATGAAGGTAAATCCAGTTCCTGTTAATCCATCATGGCCTTAATTGGAAGACTTAAAACACCATTTTAATGATTGCACAATAATTTATAATGCAGAAGGACCATAATTTATTTAACCAGTTTATTCTTCTTGGATACTGTGATGACCATCTTTGTACATAGATTGTTTGTGTATCCATGGTTAGACAGATTCTTAGAAAATCAAGGTAAATGTACAAAATTTCCTTTGAAGATCTGTACAGTTATGAATAATAAAAGTACAAATAGTCCATAAATATTCAGCAGTTATACTCATGTTCAGGTTTTACATGTATTGTCATTTAATCTTCAGAACATTTCTGTTCATCCACTCTTCACAGATAAGGGCTTGAAGGATAGGATGGTTAAATAGCTCGCTTGCTCAGGCTCACGTAGCTAGTCAGTGGCAGAACAAGGACTTGATACAAGCGGCCGAACTCTGGAGCCCACACTGCCCTGTGTTGCCTTGGAGTACGGCAGTGTTGACGGTGGCCGCGAGCTAGAGCCATGGAGCCGTTACTTACTGCGGTTGGTAACAAAGTAGCCCAAATTTGGTATCTACAAACAACACAGATTTATTATCTTACAGTCCTGGAGCTCAGGAGTCTGAACTGGATCTCACAGGGCAAAAATGAAGGCGTTGCAGGGTTGCGTTCCTTTCTTGAAGCTCTAGGAGAGAATTCATTTTCCTGTTGCCTTTGCCAGTTTATGGAGGCTGCCCACATTCTGTGGCTTGTGGCCCCTTTCCATGTTCAGCAACAACGATGGCTGATTTTTCATTCTCTCACTGCTTGATGCTTCTGCCTCTTTCTTCCACTTACAAGGACCCTTGAGATTACATGGCACCATCACCGCGGATGATCTAGGATAATCTCCCCCTGTTTTAAGGTCAGCCGATTAGCACGCTGAACCCCATCTGCAGTCTGAATGCCCCGGTGCCATGTAATTCACCATGTACAGATCTGGGGATTAGGAGGTTGATATCTTTGGGGGCCTTTATTCGGCCGACTACAAGCCAGGAGGCCAGTTAGAAGATATTTAACTGAATAATAAATTAACAAAGGCCTTTTTTATGACTTTATGACCTCATGTTATAGAAAACCTGTTTGAGTATTTTAATCCTCAGCAGAAAAATAATTTCTGCTCATTTTCTTCTCTCTGCTTCTCATGCTAGGAATCACGTAGTTGTCATAGAGTGAAATGATTAGAGTCAGGCTGTTCAAAATCTATAGTTTCAGATTTCTCAATAATGTATATTTAAGTGATTTAAATAAACTCAACAATTTTTTGAAAGAAACAAAATTTTCATTCATTCAACATTTATTTAGTAAACCCCTGCCCTATAGGCATTGTGCTGGATACTTTTTCTATGTCATCACATTTTTATCCTCACAACAGTCTTATGATGGTAATGGTGGCACTTTAATTTATAAATGAAGAAACTGGACTCAAGGTATCATAGCTTAGAAGTCACACAGCTAAGAATTCAACACAAATTTGAGGAAAAGTAGGTATTGAGAAAAGATAAAGAAGTCATGGTTTTGTAATATGTAATCCAGTATTTTTGCTTAATTGTTTTAATAATCATTTATGTAATATTAACTAAACTAATTTTACATAATTTCAAGTTAAATCCATAATCATCTTAGATATTGGAGTATTGCAGGAATCACTACTATTTTTTTATTAGACATTCTGATTTTCAAACTTTATTACTATATTTTTTGTAAAAATGCTGTTGTTGACGCTGTTCCTTTTTATCATGTGATTTCAGCACTTTTTCCCCCCTTCTGCCCCCCCCCCCACCAGTTCAAGCTGTTGTTTCTCAGTCTAGTTGTGTAGGACACAGCTCCGTGAGCCCTGCACTCCCCCGCGCTGAGGCAGTTGGTCAGTCGGTCAGCCGCTCACAGCAGCTCTCGCCGGCTGCTGGCCACTCACGCTGGCCACCGGCTGCTCAGAGTGGCACCCAGTAGCCCACGGCCGCCCAGCTCCAGGGAGAGCTGTTGTTCACAATCTTAGCTGTAGAGGGCGCAGCTCACTGGCCCATGTGGGAATCGAACTGGCGACCTCAGCGTTTGAAGCACGGTGCTCCAACCACCTGAGCCCCCAGGACAGCCCTCAGCACTTTCTTAATATTACTCATGTGGCTGTATCGTTTACTGAATTGAGCCGCTTACTGAATTGAGCCGTAATGACTGGAAAGTTGGATTCATGAACTTTTGTCATCAGACAAATGAGCTATTTGTGAAGGAGAGGAGTTAGATAGTTTTCATCTTTGTTCTTGGCATCAGTCATTTGTTTCTCAGTTCCTGTGTTGGACAATAAATCTTTGGAAGTGGGCTTTCAAATGTAGGTTTCATGGATAAAGTGGGAAAAGCACTGAATTTGGAGTCAAGAGAACTGGGTTCATGCCTTGACTTTGCCTTCTACGGTCGTAGCAGTCTTAGACAAGCTGCTTTCTCTGCAGGTTTCTCCTGTGTAATATGTGTGTGTAGACTTGTATGTGTATATTTCAGGCATTTTGAATTAATAAATGTGGTAATGAACAATGAATTTGCAAGTGCTTTATAAACTGTAAGGTCGTCTTGTTTAATAAGGATTTCTTGCTTTAAGAATTTTTTTAATTTTTAGAACTTAGAAGGGGCTTTAATCAATTTTTAAAAATTTTACAGTTGTAGAGGCCCAGATATAAAGTCTACATAGCTTTTTAGTGGCATAGTCTAAAGGAAATTCTCTGATTCTATTTTTTTTTATTGTTCTTTGTCTTCAATAACTGTTTAACTCATTTTTATGCAGGCTTGCCTTAACATTTGTGCGTCCCAGGGAAGGAGTACAAATGGAAGCTCTCATACTGTATGTCAAAATATTTAAGTGTTGTAAATAAAGCCAGTAAACTCTTAAATACGTTCTGTCCTCCGTGACAAACAGAAGCACTGGTTTGAATTTAGAATTCTTGGACTCTCTGGAGTTCCCCATCCAGAGCATAGCAGAAGAGGCCGTTCCACATTCCATTTCCACCCCTGGTCCCATCCTGCACCTCTCACCCCATCTCTTTGGCCGAAGTATGTACACTGGCAATATGTATTCTTTGCCAAACAAGGAATTCCTTGAGAGAACAAACCTAGGGAGCACACCAGGCAGGCATGCTCTGCAAGTGGGTGTGAGACTGTTTTAGGTGGATTCTTGCACACCTAGAGCATATTGTAGAAGGAGAGAGATAGTACATCCTTTTAGCCCTGAGGAAGGGTGTGGCAGATGATCCAGACCTTCTCAATTGTGCAACCCCAGGAAGGGACCCCTGGTGCATGATCTAAAGGAAGTTGTTCTCTTCATGAGCAGTGGCACAGATTTGTGAAGTTACTTGATGAGAGCAGGTGAATTAGTGAGGGATGTGGGTAGCCTGTCTGACCAGGAGAATGGTTTTCACTCTGTAGAAATCATTATCATTATCTATACATTAGGCTCTGTATCTGTCAATTCAAATAGTGTTGATTTAGGAAACACTTTAGAGTTTATGGATGACTGTATAGTTTTAAAATTTTCTTAAAAACAAAGCTGTTTATGTTCTTGGAATTCCAGACTTTAAAGTCAAATTGTCTTGTGAGTTGTTAGTATGGCAGTGATCTGGACAAGCTATTTTCTCTCAGTTTTTTCAATGAAAAATATTCAGTATCCAGAAAAGTAAATAAAATGAAGTAAATAAATGAAAGAATAGTAAATAAATGTTTCTTCACTTCAATAGTTGTTAACATTTTGCTATATTTGCTTTTTTAAATACATAAACACATATGTTTGTTGTTTTTTGGCTGTATGATTTGAAAGTAAATTGTAGTCATCAGGAGAATTTACCTCTAAATACTTCATCATACATCTAAGAATAAGGAGATTCTTCTATACAATCAATATCACACCCAAGATAATTAATAATTCCACATGTCACCTAAAATCTAATTTATATAGTAGTTCCCCTTTATCCACAATTTCACTTTCTACAGTTTCAAGTTACCTGTAGTCCAAAAATATTGAATAGAAAACACTAGAAATAAATAATTCATAATTTTAAATTGCACGCCATTCTAAATAGTGTGATAAAATCTCTCATAGTCCCACACGGTCCCACCTGGGACATGATTCATCCCTTTGCCCAGCGAACCCACTCTGTATGCACTACCCCGCCCTTAGCCACTCAGTAGCTGGCTCGGTTATCAGCCTGACGGTTGGTGGTATCACTTAAGTAAGTCACCCTTACTTTACTTAATAATGGCTCCAAAGCTCAGGAGGAGTGATGCTGGCAATTTGGGCATGCCAAAGAGAAGCCGTAAAGTGCTTTCCGTAAGTAAAAAGGATATGTATATATGGGAAAAAACATAGTATATATGAGGTTTGGTACTGTCTATAGTTTTAGGCAACCACGGGGGTCTTGGAACACATCCCCCACGGTTAAGGGGGGAACTACTATACTCAAGTGTCAAGCTACTTAATTTTTTATCATTTCACTGAAAATATCATCCCAGTGAAATGTTTTTACCGCTCTTGTTTTGATCATGACTTGAATTAAAAATGTACCCAGTCTTACTGTTTTGTCTTTTTTTTTTAAAGAGTTTTTATTGGGGAAAGTGTATACTTTCACTTTTTTCCAAGTCAAGTTGTTGTTCCAAGTCAAGTTCACTTTTTTTCAGTCTTAGTTGTGGAGGGCACAGCTCAGCTCCAGGTCCAGTTGCCGTTGCTATTTGCAGGGGGCAGAGCCCACCATCCCCTGCGGGACTCGAGGAATTGAACTGGCAACCACGTAGTTGAGAGCCCACTGGCCCATGTGGGAATCGAACCGGCAGCCTTGGGAGTTAGGAGCATGGAGCTCTAACCGCTTGAGCCACTGGGCCAGCCCCCTGTTTTGTCTTTTTTAAAAAAATTAGTAATTAAGCCTGGCTTACAAATTTTTGCATATTTTCTCATTGTCAGGATGTCCTTTGAGGAGCAATGGTCTGTGAATAGCTCTGAGTTCTTCTCTGACATTCTTGAAATCTGTTACCTTACCTTTGTTTTACCACGCTTCCTAACTTTATTTTTTTCTTCAGGAAAAACGTTGACTAAGACTGGGTAAATTAAAGGGATTTGTATAATTTGAGGAAGAAAAGTGCGTTGCTAAAGATCTTAGGTTTTTGTTTTTATTTTTTTAATCTTGAGGGGAGAGAAGAATGAGAGAGATTATAAATATTTGCAAACTTTTTAGTGATATATTAAGGGGAAATGAGATGGCAGTACTTGTGGGGAGAAACCACCTAGACTTAATGTAGAGAAGGGGTACATTTCATTTTCAGCGCTGGATATCTTAAGTGCATATCAGCATTATTGTGATGTTTGTTAACGATATGGTTATTGAAGTGGGTTTCTCTAATGTGTATGAGAGCTTTAATTTCTCAATTTAAGTCTTATTTTAGAACTGTAATTTTTGGCTGAGTGTGGAGATAAATTGTAAAAATTTTTTAGTAACAATAATTATTAATATCACATAATTATTCATATATACATAAGTAATTCATATATACTTAAGCAAAATTGGAATGATTATATGAAACTTAGTTATAGGAATTAGCAGACCAATATTTTTTTCTTTAAAACACCACAAAATCAGTTTCACACCTGAAAAATAACTAATTCCTTCACAATCAAATATCCAAAGTTAAAATTTCCCCAGTAGTTTAATAAATGTATTTTATTGTTCAGGTCAATATCAAGAGAAGGACCGTATATTACATTTAGATGATATGTATTTTAATGTCCCTCCTTTTTTCTTATTTCTTTTTTTAATTTTGGCATTACATTTAGTCATGTCTCTTTTAATCTATGGTTTTTATTTTGTTTCTTATAATTTCTTGGCTGAAGAAACTGAGTCATTTGTCTGTAGTTTCCCACATTCTGGATGTTGCTGATTACATCCCCATGGTATCCTCTAACGTGTTCCTTTCTATGTTTCCTGTAAGTCATATAATTAATTTTTATTTTTAAAAATATAGAACTTTTGGGGGCCGCCAGATGGCTCAGCTGGTTAGAGCACGAGCCCTCAACAGCAAGGTTGCTGGTTCAATTCCCGCAAGGGATGGTGGGCTGCGCCCCTGCAACTACAGGTTGAAAATGGCAACTGGACTTGGCGCTGAGTTGCGCCCTCCACAACTAGATTGAAGGACAATGACATGGAGCTGATGGGCCCTGGAGAGACACACTGTTCCCCAATATTCTCCCAATAAAATAAAATAAAAAAGATATTTAAAAAATAAAAATATGCAACTTTTATGAATATCTACTGTTTTCCGGAACTGCTCTGTGGATGATTAAAATGAAGGCAATAACTTTCATAGCATTACCTTTATAATGTAAAATTGAAGATATATGACACTGAAAAAAAAGGAATGTCTTGATTAGCTACAGTACAAATCTGGGTGGTACACAGGTCCCAGGATGAAAATAAGCCTTTTATTGTAAACATGGTAGTTCACAGATGTGAAGAAAGCAAAGTAAAATCATTGTTTCACTTCCATCAGAAACTCTGAAAACAATCTAACGGTAAAACTCAGAAGACTTTGACAGATTATATAATACCCTCTTGGATCAATTTCTCCCCCTCTTTTCTCTTTAAAAAGCAAGTCTTTATTGGTAGAAAAAAATGTTATATGCAATAAATAAAAACCAAAAGAAGTCACCATACTGATGTTTGACACATTACTAAAATTAACTACAAATGTATTGTTTTTAGAAGGTTGGTTTAGTGTGAATTTTTAAGTAAACAATTATCATGACTCTTCTTAAGGAGATTAAAAACTAGCACACTGGCTTACTATAAACCATTTAGGAGAACTAAAAGGCCTTGTAAGGTTGCTTTATAATTTCAAATTACTGTGAGATACTTTACTTTTGACTGTAGACCTTCTCACTCTTTCCTTTGGGCTTTCATGACACTCTTTCTTTCCTGATGCTCATTTTACCATTCTTGTAGTTTCTTTTTGTTTTCCTTCCTTAGTTCCTCTTCATCTGCTAGTTCCTTAAATGTGCTGTTTTGGGGTTTCACTATTGATTCTCTTCTGTTATTTTACATTGTCTTTCTAGGCAGTAAAACGTATGCTTGCTCAAGGCTTGCTATGTCTATTCTGTTTTTCACTCTCTTCCAATGGAACCTTCATCCACCTCGTCCCCCAGGCCTGAAGCCAGAGTCCTGTCTCCTGAGAAAGGTTGGAAGATTTTTTTAGCTACAATGCAGTTTTGTCTATGTTGTTGAAAATTCCTTGTTCTATTTTTTATTCTTACTAAGGAATTATATCTTCCTTATTTTATGAGGCCTTTTATTCCTTCATATTGTTTTAAAAATACGTGAAGTAGAACTTTTATTTATTTTTCCATATAGCATATTTTTCCCCAGTTGAGGAACCTGTGCTCTTAGTAGATGTATCGTAGCCATGTGATCATTCTCCCTGTCTTTTGGGAAGTTTATAATTTCCACTCACTGGTGATGTAATAATTTTAATTATTTGTATACAACTAAAATGTTTGAAATGGATGAACTCCCCAGTATGGGTTGGGTGAGTACGTGGGAAAATTATTCCATCAAGAGGGACGAGACCTGAGACCCTACGCAGGTTTTAACACCTTATTTCTTGCCCAAATCTCTTTGTTTTTTCCCCATGAAAGAAGATAGAAATAACAGGTAGTATGAAAACTTTCTAATTTTGTAAGAGGTAACATTCGTAAAGGCTGGGTGCCATCCTTTTTTATTCTATTCTATATATTTTTTTAGTGCTAGTCTGGACCCACTAAATTCATATCATGTCTTTCTATTAGGTCATGATCTGTGTAAATTCTTGGGTTTCCCCAATATTGAAATATCATGTCCAAGTCTTCCATATATTCCTCCCAGTTGTTATAAAAATAATTAATACATTACATATGATATCATCTTTATATTATCCTATGGTTTCTTTTTCTTCTAAATTTTGGATATGATGTTAATATGTGCCTTCTATGTTCTTTATCTCATTTAGAATGTAAGATTTTGGGGACAAAGGGCTTTGCTTTCATTTTTAACATTTAAACAACTTGCATTTTGAAACTATGACAAACTTACAGAAGAATCACCAGGGAAATAGAAATTATTTTCCTTTGTGAAGAATTGGAGAGTAGATTGCAAAGCTGATGTTTCATCACCCCCCAAAACTTTAATATATATGTTTTTTCGATGGATAAGGAAGGATCATTGCCTACATAACTGCAATGTAATCGTTAACAAATGGGAATTTAATACAGCAGGACTGTTTGGACTGAGAAGAGGAAAGTAAAACAAAATACAATTAAGTAGATTTGACAGAATTTGACGACTGCTTATATAAGGAAAAAGTAACATTGAGAAAAGTCTATCAACTAACCTTGTGTATGTGTGTGTATGTGTGAATTGAGAAGTGGTTTACATTAAAATGTTCAGTTACTTGACACCTCAGTATTGATGTTCTGTGGGAATATATAGTTTCAAAATACTATATTCTAATAGTAGGAGAAACATTTGATCACAGATTCTTTACTGTTGTTTACTGTTACGGTTTGTTATTAAATAATTGGGATTTTGAGTCAGCTATTGAAAAGCTTTACAGGAGAAGTGAGATATGTTGGAAATCATTCTAGGTTCTGTGGACAGTGTCAGTGAGTTAAGGGTATTGCAGGCAAGCAGTGGGAGAACCCACATCTTCTGCTCCAGCTCTGACTTCTGTAGCTTCGTCCCACATTTCTAATACTGGAGCTCTCCATTTCAGACTCAGTGGGAAAATAATTAAAGTCCTTATGCACACATACACACCCTTTCTCAGCTATTCTTTTACCTGCTCCTGTACCTGTACAGGTTCTAGAAACCAGATTTTGACTCTTCTGCCCTCCAGCCATACCCCTCCCATATCTAGTTAACGTCTGCCTCTTGGAAAGGGCCCTGGAAAAAGCCTAAATTTCATCCTAGCTTTATCGAAGTATCTCTGCAGTTTTGAGAAAGTCACTTTCTTTTGTGTTCAGACTAATCTCTATAAATTACGGTATTTGAACCAAATATGATAAAGCAGTTAAAAACATGGTTTCTATAATGAGGCTCTCTGCCTTTCAATCCTTGCTCCATCATTCAGTAGCTGTGTGATCTTGGTCAAGTCACTTCTCAATGCCTCAGTATCCTCAGGTATAAAATGAGGGTAACAGTAAGTAGTACATATCTCACAGGATTGTTTTGAAGATGGAGTTACTATAGATGTAATATTAGGAATAGTACCTGGTGCATACAGAGGACTAAATAAGTGTTAGCTGTTATTATTGTTATTATGATTTTTTAAATTGTTTGCTCTCTCAGGTCTGGTCTATCATCTTGTAATACTGCTCTAAAATCCTCTCTCCCACTTGCTGTTCTTTTCTCTGTTGTCACTAGTACCCTGTTATCATCCAGGATTAAATTCGTCAATATGTGTAAAATGCTTAGAATAGTGCCTGGCACTTAGTAAGCATTAGCCCTTGTTGTTGGTTATTGTGATTTTTACATAGATGACCTCTTGCCATTTGTAGTCCTTTGCCTCTAATTTCATCTTCTCTCCAGATTGGTCTTTCCAGGACACTGTTCACATAATGTGGCTTTGTTTCGAGACCTCTGGTGCCTAAAAAAAAGCAAAAACAGAAAACAGGTTTACTGATAGAGGTATCAGATGACTTGCCAAGACCAAATGAAAAACCAATACTAATGAAAGAGGTCAACTTGGATTGTGAAGCAGTGAAAATTTTGTTTTAGCTTTTTAAAGGCACTGCTTACTAAAATAGTCTCAATTTTTATAGAAAGAAAAGTTGTACTGATGACCAAATTCAGCTGGACTTGCTACTTATTTATTTTTAGCAAAGGGACTAAAACTCTATCTGAAAACTCAGCAGTTCAGTTAGAATGTGTAGTAAAGATCAGAAAGGTTTTATGAGATTTTTATGTTATGAAATTTAATTAATGTATTTATCCAGGTTTAAATAAAGAAAAATTTATGTGGTTGGTTAGTAATTCTTTATAGACAGCTCTCGTGTTCATTTGAAAATCTTAAGCTTCTTTTTAGAATTTAAATGAAAATAGATTCATTTCTCTATTTTAAAAATAACATTGTTAGCTTATTGCTAGAAGAATCATAAGAGACCTTATCTAATTTCTTAAAGAGAAGTCACTTGTTATGTGTTCAATTTGCATGACCTGCTCTTTAACCCTTTGCTAATCTTTAGCTATTTTTATATTTTAAAGTATCATGGAGAAAAGTATTTTTCTCCAGTAAAAATTGCATTGGGTTTTGTTTTTTAATACTGATAGCTACATAAAGTCATTTCACCACAATTTTAGTTTTCAGATTTTTAAAAGTCAGGTTTTTTGTATGGTTTAAAAACCTTGACTGCTGGAAATGGCAGAGTGAGAGTTAATGTGTTACATGGAGGGAAGAACAGTCCATTGGGGGTTAAACTGCAAAGTCTAATGGAATAATAACTGGTAGCACCATCTGCTGGCCTACTTCCGCAGAAGGAGTCAGTATTTTTAACGACATCTCTAATATTCATGCTGATGCATTTTGATGCTTTGTGCATTCATTTCTTTCTGTGCTTTGTTGGAATCTGGCTATCTGCTTATAGCTGTTGAGGAAACTCCGCTTTTTAGGAGGAGTTTGCAGCCTTTTTCATACCTAAATAGGATGAGCAGTTGGATATAAACTTGCCAAGGCAGAAATGTGTTGATAAATCACAATGTGTATTTGTGGAGGGTTGTGCATCTCTTGGTTGCAGCTTGCTAAATAGGCCATTTAGGAATCTTCTTTCAATGCTTTTTTCTTGAGCACTGCCTGGGGTGGTGAAAAAGCAGAGGGCAAGCCTTTGTCTGACGCCAAAAATGTCTTCAGTGAAGAGGCCAAGAGGAAGGGTAAGTGAAAGCCTGAATGAGTGGGAGGAGGAGGGGTTCTTTGGGCTAAAAGGCTAATGGGATTGAATAACCTTCCTTATTACTGGCTGCTGCTGCGGGAGTCGTACTGCATCGCCATCTTGAGCTTGTTGCTGTTTTCTGGAGTCTTGGTTATTTGTTATAGCCTGTAGGCCTTAAGGTGGCATTTTAGTGAGCGATTCTAAACCCTCCTTCCTTTCCCAGTGCTGTAGCACTGCTATGAAACCTTTGATGAGGCAGGTATAGAAAAGATATCCAGTGAAGCATACTGGAATCAGCATGAAAATGTGTTTGGAAATTCCTGGTGGTTTTTTCCTTTGCTATAGTCAGAGGCATGTTTACGGGTAAGAACATAACACAAGTGGGATCTAAGTATCTGTGGATGAATGCGTGTTTGAACAGGATATTCTTTTTAAAATGCTGTTGATGTGCTTCCTGTGATATTGCTAAAATATTAATAATTTTAACGTTAAACTATAAAACTTGTTTTTTTTCCAGAATTGCTTGAGCAAAATAATTATGATATAGAAAGAGAAAAAGAAATCCACATTTAACTCTTTCACGGAAAAACTAAAACTTTCTCTAATTTGAAGTATGGGAATGTCTGTTTACTAACTAGCTATGTTGCTGCATAGATTGCACATTAAAATGATTTCAGGTTCTAGTTTCTTGTAAAGCAGACGCTTTATTCTAAAAATCATAATAAACTAAGTATAGTCATGCTATATTAAAATTGCTATTTTAAATTTAATAATTTTCAGAGTTCTGGAGTGAAGAAGAAAATACTTTTCTTCCAAATATACAGAATATTTACAGGACAAAATTTGAATCAACAGACTAATCAAGAATGCTATGAAAATATCAATGGATCTATATTACCGTTCTTTAGCCTTCATTTTTAAAAGCAGTAGTTGAGCTTTTTGTTTTATACCTACACTAATGTCTAGATCAGCAATGTGTTTTAATTTTAAATTTGTAGCACTCACGTATTTTACTTCTTTAAGCCTTTAAACTTTCAGATGTTTATGTTAATTGTTTTTTATGTGCTCTGGTATGTCGCATAAATAATATTTTGGTTTCTCTAGCCTCCATCGTCCAAGAAGAATGATGGTTCTGGGACATATACTAAGTTGCAGAATACCCAGGTGAGGATCATGTCTGAGAAGAAGCAGAGAAAAAAGGTGGAATCGGAAAGCAAGCAAGAAAAGGCTAATCGTATAATATCAGAGGCCATAGCCAAAGCAAAGGAGCGTGGGGAGCGCAATATTCCACGAGTAATGAGCCCTGAAAACTTTCCTAGTGCTTCAGTTGAAGGAAAAGAGGAAAAGAAAGGCAGAAGGATGAAATCCAAGCCAAAGGACAAAGAGAGCAAGAAAACAAAAACTTGTTCTAAGTTAAAAGAGAAGACAAAAATTAGGTAAGTTGGTTAAAAATTAAATTTAATTCCTTTGAATTTTTCATTGAAGTACAATCAGTCCAGTCTTTTAGTTTTGATTCGTGTGTGGTGTGTTTATACCCACATTGGAGTTTTAAATTGTTAGATACTGTGTACACCCTGTTTCTTTTTTTAATGAATTAGGTAATATTCCAGGATCTAAATTTTACTGTTCTGGGAACATAGGTTTTTTTGTACATTAATATTAGTAAACAGAATTTAAAAGAATAATATTTTATATATAAAACAGACAAAGAAAGGAAAACCAAACCAAACCCATATTGCTGTGTCAGTTCCAAATTCACTTTCTATACAGAACATGCATTAAAATTCTTTATCAGATTTCTTTATCTCTTAGTTGTACTTCATTGGGCACCTTATAGTTTGGAAACATGAGATACACAGCCTTGTGTATTTATCATAAATTCACAACCTTGGACTAAATGGAATGGCAAGAATACTGACCGTTTAAATCACCAATAAGCAGCCCTCGGCTCTTTCAGCCTTTCTGATTTACTTTATATAATAAAGAGGCCAAGTGAGGATTAATGTTCCAAGATAATTATAAGGACAAAGAATTGCTCTGGAAGGATACATTAATCCTGGGTATTTTTATTTGACAACTTGTCCAATACATTTTCAAAAACTAAAATGTAGTGAGTATTATTAGTTCTATATGTGTGTTTGTTTTGCTTGCAAGGGTAAAAATAACCTTAGGCTGGCATTGTTTAGAATTGTTTTTTCAGAAATATTTGGTCATTTTTGCATGTTTTATATGAAATTACAGATAAAGTATTTAATCTATTTTCCTTTTTCCATACAAGAAAATACACAATAAAGAAAGAATCCCTTTATTATGAAAATCTTCATTTGCTTAATAAATTATTAATATATCATATAGGTATTTAGAACTAAAACAATTTTGTAAGCCAAATTCTCAGCATTTTAAATACAACCAGCAAACTGAATTACATTGTTAGGTCCTGATGCCTTTCAAATCAAACCATTAAATAACATGGGCTTTCTTGCCATAATAGAGCAATAACTAATGTTACTGGTTTTCTATTTTATTTGCAGACAGCTAAAATGAAATTTGAAAGTAAAATGTCCACTCCTTTTATATTTATAAAGGTTTTGGTATAAAATATCTTATTTTTCCAATATTATATCTAGTTTTAATTTAGGAAACCTCATATTTAATGCTTTAATGTATTGAAAGTTAACATAATTAAAGTTTTTCCAGTTTTAACTTATACAGAAATATAGGCAAAGTAGTGTACTATTTGGAAGAGTATTAAAAAACTACATAAAACAAGGAAATTTGTAGAGAAACTTGAAAAGTTACAGCAAGTTTAAGTTTGGGGCAAGGGGAATAGCTAGAAGCTAAAGATAGCAGATGTGAGTCTGGTTCAAGAAAAAACAATGTACATAAGGGGAAATTAGAATTAATTTAATTGTAATAGAGAAGCATGGAATTTTGAAAAATGTGAATTGATACGGTAAGGAATAGTAATTTATTGCAGTAGAGTATCTGGCTCATTCTATGATATTTTTATTTTTGTTAGAAATAGTTAAATTATTAACAATAAATTATTTTTATTGCATAGCATTGATAATTTAGTACTTGTTTTTAGAGACAGAATGCTTGAGAAAGGCGAAAATTGTACTGGAAAGATATACAAGGCCATGAGGTATTGAGTAGCTGCTAAAATTCTTGAGAGTATAGGGCTTTTTGATGGAGAAATTTATACATTAGAGACATGTAAGTAAAATTGAAACTTGCCTATATATTTTTAATAAGCTGTTAGAGTAAAACTAGAATTTCTTGATCATCTTTATCAGACAAAGACACATTTTTCTCATTTTGGAGGAAAAAGCATATTTGGAAATGAAATTCATATACAATCTAGAGTTTCTGTATTACTCAATTGAAATATTTCATTACTTTGTTTTCCAATAAGCCACTACGTTTTATAATTTTGAATTTGACAAGTTTTTAATTTTGGTATGAAGAGTCATTTAAATAGTTTAGTTGCATCATTATAATTAACTGCGTTTTATGATATATTAAATATTTTTTGTAAAATTTTTATTTTTCTATTAGTTTTGGATGAATTGGACTGTTGCTAATATCAAATGATTGGTGTCATAAAATCGGAGGGAATATAGACTGGAATTTAACCATGAGCAATGTGAAACATAAATTTAAAAACATAAATTTGTAAACAATAAGTTACGGTTGATACATAGTCAGAGTTGGTGTTCAGTCCATGTATTTGATTTGGTAATATGCTGTAGGAGGGAAGATTAATCTGAAGAATTCCATATTGCCTCTGCTTGCCAGTGTGCTTGAAACCTTTTCGTCACTTCTGTCACTTTTATAGATCAATGTTTCAACAATACAAAGAATAGAGTGTCCGTTTCAGAGCATTTTGGTGTGTCTCCTTTAATCTTTACAGCACTTCTGTGAGTTAGATTGAGCGTACAGTAGGATAATGTGGTTAAATTCTTTGGTTTTGGAGCCAGTTGCATTTGTCCAAATCCCAGTTTTGTTACTTACAAGCAGTGTTAACCTGCACAAATACTTAACCTCTCCAACCTTTAGTTTCCTTATAAATAAAATGGTGATAATGTTAGTACTTGCCTCGTAGGGTTATTTTGAGGATAAAGTAATATAATACTGTGTTTCCCCGAAAATAAGACCTAACCAGAAAATAAGCCCTAGCATGTTTTTTCAGGATGGCATCCCCTGAACATAAGTCCTAATGTGTCTTTTGGAGCAAAACTTAATATAAGACCCGATTTTATCTTCAGGGAAACACGGTAACATTTAAAGCACATAGAACAGTACCCAGAATTTACTTAATAAATTGTTAGCCATTGTTTTCAGAAAACACATATCACATAGCTATTTAAGGAAAAACGCCAAGGCCGGGAGCCATGCCTCTTCTTTCAGCCTAAATGCTCATCTGCCTAGGTTCTCTTTCCATTAAGGTTGTGTTCCTAAATAAGATCATTTAAAAACTCAAGCAGACAGACAAAAACAGAGTTGCTGCTTATTAAGAGGGATTTGGGTTAACTCATTAATGGCTTTTTTCATATGAGCATGCCTCTGTTTGTCAGGTCAGCTAGAGTAGCGTTTAGGACAGGTAAATTTTGTTTGAAATAAGCCTGGAGTTTGAAAGGGTTGCCCATGGTTACATGGAATGGTGTGAGTTGAAATGGAAATAGCAGGTGTAAAATAGTGAGGCAGGACAGGAAACAACCCTTTTTTACGCTAATTGTTTCTCATGATCTTGGCAGTCAGGTTCTAACAAGCTGCCTTTCAAGCAGAATAGCAAGAATTTCTTCAGTAATAGTAGGTACTCCAAGGATGTAATGGAGAGGATTTCATGGACTGAATGAGTGAAAGAAGGAGTGGAAGATTAAATATTAAAAGATAACAAAACGATTGAATTTGATTGGCTAAAAACAGACATGGCAAGCTAATCCTTCGTAAAACCACAGGGACATAGCTAGTGGTTTAGTAATAGTAGAGAGTTAAATTCTAAAATAAAGTAATTTTAAGACTTCCACTAGAATTTTCTTATGGCTCTATTCAGGTTTAGATGATAAGCATTTTTAAATTTATGGTTTATAATTTTGACATTTAAATTGTTTCCATGTTGTCAGAATGTCTTTGTGTTATAGATTATCGGCCTGACAGATAAAATGCCTTTGATACTTAAAAATGTTCTTGGCACCCTATCAGTTTAATTGATAATAGTCCTTTACAATTAAATTTAAACTTTTTTTTATATTATTCATAATTCTTTCTATTTGTTATAAAAATGCTAGTTATTAGGTGCTAGAAGTAGCTTTTCTTTTTTTTTAATTTATTGGGGTGACAATTGTTAGTAAAGTTACATAGATTTCAGGTGTACAATTCTGTATTACATCATCTATAAATCCCATTGTGTGTTCATCACCCAGAGTTAGTTCTCCTTCCATCACCATGTATTTGATCCCCCTTACCCTCATCTCCCACCCCCACCCCCCGCCCCCCTTACCCTCTGGTAACCACTAAACTATTGTCTGTGTCTATGAGTTTTGGTTTCTCATTTGTTTGTCTTGTTCTTTTGTTGTTTTTGGTTTATATACCACATATCAGTGAAATCGCATGGTTCTCTGCTTTTTCTGTCTGACTTGTTTTGCTTAGCATTATAATCTCAAGATCCATCCATGTTGTCACAAATGTTCCTATATCATCTTACTGCCGAATAGTATTCCATGGTGTATATATACCACAACTTCTTTATCCATTCATCTATTGAAGGACATTTTGATTGTTTCCATGTCTTGGCCACCGTAAACAAAGCTGCAATGAACATTGGAGCACACGTGTCTTTATGGATAAATGTTTTCAGATTTTTTTGGTAGATACCCAGGAGAGAGATTGCTGGGCCATATGGTAATTCTATTCGTAATTTTTTGAGGAACATCCACACTGCCTTCCATAGCGGCTGCACCAGTCTGCATTCCCAGCAACAGTGTATGAGGGTTCCTTTTTCTCCACAGCCTCTCCAACACTTGTTACTATTTGTCTTATTGATGACAGCCATTCTTACTGGAGTGAGGTGATATCTCATTGTGGTTTTTATTCGCGTTTCTCTGATGATTAGTGATGTTGAGCATTTTTTTCATATGTCTATTTGCCATTGGTATGTCCTCTTTGGAGAAGTGTCTCTTCAGGTCGTCTGCCCATTTTTCAATTGGGTTGTTTGTTTTTTTGTTGTTGAGTTGCATGAGTTCCTTGTATATTTTGGATATTAGCCCCTTGTCAGAGGCACTGTTTGTAAAAATCTTCTCCCATTCAGTTGGTTGCCTCTTTATTTTGTCGATGGTTTCTTTTGCTGTGCAGAAGCTTTTAAGTTTCATATAGTCCCATTCGTTTATTTTAGCTTTTACTTCCCTTGCCTTTGGAGTCAAATTCATAAAATGCTCTTTGAACCCAAGGTCCATAAGTTTATATGCAGTTTATTGTGTCAGGTCTTATGCTTAAGTCTTTGATCCATTTTGAATTAATTTTGGTACATGGTGACAGATAGCAGTCCAGTTTCATTCTTTTGCATGTGGCTACCCAGTTCTCCCAGCACTGTTTATTGAAGAGGCTCTTTTCTCCATTGTATGTTTTTTGCTTCTTTGTCAAAAATTATCTGTCCATATTTATGTGGTTTTATATCTGGGTTCTCAATTCTATTCCATTGGTCTATGTGTCTGTTTTTCTGCCAATACCATGCTGTTTTGATTATTGTAGCCCTGTAGTACAAGCTAAAGTCAGGGAGTGTGATACCTCCAGTATTGTTCTTTTTTCTTAAGATTGCTTTGGCTATTCGGGGTCTTTTGTGGTTCCAAACAAATCTGATGATTTTTTGTTCTATTTCTTTAAAATATGCCATTGGGATTTTGATGGGGATTGCATTAAATCTGTACATTGCTTTGCGTAATATGGCCATTTTAACTATGTTGATTCTGCCAATCCATTAGCATGGAATCTCTTTTCATTTCTTTGTGTCTTCTTCAATTTCTTTTAAAAATGTATTATAGTTTTCAGCATATAGGTCTTTCACATCCTTGGTTAAGTTTATTCCTAGGTATTTTATTCTTTTTGCTGCAATTGCAGAAGGAATTGTTTTTTGTATTTCTTTTTCTGAGATTTCATTGTTAGTATATAGGAATGCAATGGACTTTTGTACGTTGATTTTGTAGCCGGCAACTTTACTGTATTCGTTGATTGTTTCTAATAGCTTTTTGGTGGAGTCTTTAGGGTTGTCTATATATAGCATCATGTCATCTGCAAAGAGTGACAGTTTAACTTCTTCATTCCCAATTTGGATGCCTTTTATTTCTTTCTCTAGCCTGATTGCTCTGGCGAGGACTTCCAACACTATGTTGAAAAGCAGAGGTGATAGGGGACAGCCCTGTCGTGTTCCTGAACGCAGAGCAAAGGGCTTCAGTTTTTCACCATTAATTATGAGATTAGCTGAGGGCTTGTCATATATGGCCTTTATTATGTTAAGGTATTTTCTTTCTATACCTGTTTTATTAAGTGTTTTAATCATAAATGGATGTTGTATCTTGTCAAATGCTTTTTTTGCATCAATTGATATAATCATATGATTTTTGTCCTTTATTTTGTTTATGTGATGTATCACATTGATGGATTTGCGGATGTTGAACCATCCTTGTGCCCCAGGGATGAACCCCACTTGGTCATGATGAATGATCTTTTTAATTCATTGTTGTATTCGATTTGCTAGAATTTTGTTTAGGATTTTTGCATCTGTATTCATCAGAGATATTGGTCTGTAATTTTCTTTTTTTGTGTTGTCCTTACCAGGTTTTGGTATCAGGGTAATGTTGGCCTCATAAAATGAGTTAGGGAGTACTTTCTCTTCAATTTTTTGGAAGAGTTTGAGCAGGATTGGTATTAGATCCTCTTTGAAAGTTTGGTAGAATTCACTAGTAAAGCCATCTGGTCCAGGACTTTTGCTTTTGGGAAGGTTTTGGATGACTAGAAGTAGCTTTTCTCTTTAGTTAAATCAGAAAACATCTAAATTAGGAAATACCACACTCAAGGAGAAATTAAGGGTGTCATATTATAAAAAAAAGAAAAACACTGAATGATCTCACAATTATATCTTGCCCTTTATTACTATAGTCTTTTTGAACCCCCAACAAGGAAGAAGGAAAATAACATTTATTAATTAACCTACCATCATATATATACATACATGTATGTGTGTTTTCCTTAAACAAAACTAACATGTAAGTATATCCACATGTGTGTTTATAGAGGGACATTTACATCTAAATAATAAAATATAAGGGGAAAATAATATAAATAAAATCTGAGGGAAAAATAAGATGAATCATTAGACATTGGGAATTATCTCCTTATTGTTCATGTTAATCAAGTGAGAAATGAGACCTGATTTGTCTCAAGATAATAGCATTTAGTGTCTGTTTGTATAAAATATAAATGGAATACTCATTTGTTTTTTGGCATATGATAAAAAAATCAGTTTTGAAAAAAATGTATGGTATAAATTTGTTCTATAGTTAATTAATCACACCCCATTAGTAGTCTCTGTATAAGTTCTATAGTTTTTTCATTCTCAGCAGATAAAATGTTGTGTTGATTTCACTCCTTCCATCTAAACTTAAACTCAGTGAAAATCTGAAACATATTCTAGAGAAAGTATTGATATATACATTATTATGAATTTAATTAAAATTTACAGTTTGATTTTTAACAAGTATCCCTTTATATAAACTGTATTATTAAGGTTTATCATTAGCAAACGTTGTGCTATATTTCATTGAATCTAAAGTGTCTTTGATTATAAGACATACTGTTATTTTATGTGTTGATATGAAAGAAAAAAGGTACTGCCAGCTAAAACTATGGCATATCGTTGGTTATTCGATGAATCTTGATTTCATAGATGTTACTGTGTGGGAAAAATGTGCATCTTAGAACCACTAAATTAAAATATTTTATGTTAATGTTCCTATTTGTCAATAGTTTTAAATCTAAAAACCATTTATAAAAATGTTTTATAAGAATAAGAGTTAAACTGTGGTGATAAAAATACATTGGCTATGATTACTACTTAGCTAATATTTGTATCCTTAGCAACTATTTACATGAAACAACTAGGTGAATTCAACTTTTTGAAAAAAATGTCCATCCTTAAGTAGGAAGTAATTTATAGTCCAAGTTTTCAGTTTATTATACAATGTTACTTTCACAAATTTAAGGATTAACTAAAGTAAATAACCCTTTTAAAACTTCATTGGTTTTCCCAGATGAGTTTAAGCTGGAGTCTTGAGTTGAACCTTAAACTGGAGTAATTTTACCAAGTTAAATGTATTTCTTTAAAAAAAAAAAAGTTTGTATTTGATAACTTTAAAAATAGCTCCAGTGTTTTCCACTTGGCTTACAAAGAAAAAAAAAAAATAATTTGAAACTATTTTTGCTTGTTTCCTTCACTTATGATGAATTGGATGAATTAATTACAACAAATGGACTAATTAGATAAGATTCATTGTTTGTCCAATTATTGCAATGAGAGAATCAACAGGGGCCAATTACAGATTGACACTGTGTAGACTGAGCTTGTTACATTGCCTCTCCTAATAACATGTGGGCAGGATTTAGATGAGTGCATAAATTACATCTGAAAATCAAATACAGATGTCAAGTATAAACAGTGAGGGTTTCTAGTGCCTAGACTTATCAAGTGAATTAACATTTCAAATTTATACTTCGTTTGGAATTGCCCTTTGCTGTCTGAAACAAGTTATGTTTTGATATTTATTTCTTATATTATACTTGCCTGATAATCTGTTGCCAAAGTTTGGTAACATTGATAACAGATTCCTTTATTGTTTTAACAAAACAAAATTTGCATGAAGTCTTTTTTATTAATATATTCTGTATTACTTTGTGGCTTTACTTTGTATTTCTAGGAATAGCAAATACCAGTTTATTTGAAGATTGTATCTATAATGAAATTTTAGTTTTATTTATCATGAAATTTCATTAGAATTAATATACATTAGTTTAATATAGTAAACTCTTTGTGATCCATGATGGAAGGCTTGCTCTTTGGTACTTAACTGATTTTATTTTTTTTTTTTCTACGTTTGGATCACCTGATTTCCTGCAGATAACATTTATGGCTGTCATTGGTCATTGTATGGACAGTAGAAATTTCTGGTTCAAAAGTCGGATAAACTTGATCCTTAATAATTTACTAAAAGATAATAGTTTCGTGTTTCTCTGTATTCATTAAACTGTGATTACTGATATAAATAAATATCTATTGGCTGGTTGAAGTATAGCGTCATTTTAAAATCAGTAAGATATATTGGAAATAGTAGACTAGGGATAAAGAGACCATACGTATTGTTTTTTACCAAACTGATGACTTTGGCAGTTTATTTCATCTTTTGGAGCTGAAGTTTCCCTATTAGTATGCTGTGTTTCCCCAAAAATAAGAGGTAGCTGAACCATAATGCGTCTTTTGGAGCAAAAATTATTTTAAGACCCGGTCTTATTTTAATATAATGTAAGACTGGGTATAATATAGTATAATACCAGACTGGATCTTATATTAATTTTTGCTCCAAAATATGCATTAGAGCTGATGGTCCAGCTACGTCTTATTTTGGGGGAAACACGGTAGTTGCACCAATACCCGCCTTGCCTATTTCAGAGTTCCCCAGGATCAACTGAGATATTATAGGCATACGCACTTTAAGTATTCTACTATAAATATAAAATAGTTTTATTATCATGAATGTTTGTTCCTAGACTGAGCTAGTGGTTTCCCAAATCTGGTGGAGCATCAGAATCTCTTAGGGAACTTTCTAGAAGTCTGATTGGGGTCCCATCTACTAGATCTGTATCCTGGGCTTGGGACCAATGTATGGTGTCTGTATTTTTTTTACACTTTTTTTTTTGACTTTTTATTTTGAACTAATTTCAGACTTGTAAAAATAGATCAGAGTTCCTTTAGGCTCTTCACTCAGCTTCCTCAAATGTTAACATTTTATGTAATCAAAGAACAATTATTAAAACCAGGAAATAAAGATCTTAGTACTATCCTATTAGCTTATTTGGAGACCTCATACAAATTTTGTCAGTTCCCCCTTTTTTTGGCCAGGGTCCAATTCAGGATCCTGCATTTAATTTTGTTGTTGTGTCTCCTTATACTCCTCCAATTTGGGATAATTCCTTTGTCTTTCATGACGTTTTCAATTTTGAAGCATACTGGCCAGTTATTTTGTAGAATGTCTCTCAATTTGGGTTTGTCTGATGTGTTCTCATTAGGAGTCTGTATTTTTAACAGACAGCCTCCTAACGAAGCCTGCTTCACACTTATAAGAATTATTGATCAATACCAACCTAATTTTTGTTCCCCTTTGTGGTATCACCTATATACCACTTTAGAACTCATAATGAACTGATATGACTTCAAGAATCAGTGTTCTATATAAGTAACCTTAGTTTTTAAATCTTATTTGTAGTTGACTCAGAATTGTCAGTTAGTAATGATTTCAAGTTTTGGAATCAACTTTTCTTTTTTTTTTGAGGTTGTGCAAAACTTACATTTACAAAAATGGCACAAAAGTGAATTCAACAGTCGATGCACATGCATACTTCATTCACATCTTTAACAACAAAAGGTATTCTAACTATAGAACCGAATGTTAGCATCAAGGGCAGCTGTTAAGCAACAGGGTCACATAAGTTACACCAGAACGGGCAAATATTGCCCAAGGAAACTTCTATTGTTAAAGCTGAACAGGTTTAAGGCCATTCAAGTTCAAGCACAGAAATAGAATCAACTTTTCTTCTACCATGGAAGTATACACTCTTTTGAACAGAAAAGGCATGTGTACATATTTTAGACTTTGAGAGGTTTAGTATAAAGCTAGTATAATCTGAAATGTTTCTTACGAAGTTAGGATTTGAAAAAGATTTTTTTTCATCAGTTAAGAATGGTTAGTGAGTTCGTAATAAGATGCTATTTCAAGCCTGTAGAACAATGTTGAAAGAAAATACAGTATATGAAAACAAAATAAAAGGATTTACTTTTAAGTACATATTTAAATTAATATAATGAAGTTTTGTCTCAGGTATTATGGGTAACAGTTTCATCTTACATACCCTCCTCTACCAAAAAGGGTGTTTAAGATTGATTTGGCAGCAGTTTTTTTCTTTTCTAGAGATTTAGTTAATATTTATCTGTAAGAATAATGTTTAAACAGCTTAGTCCACTGACCTTACAGAGTTTTCATTTAATTACCATGTACCACTAGAAAAGAACAGTATAACCTGTTCATAGTCATGCATAAACACACACAAAAAAGTTGATATGTCTGCTTTTGATTTTATTGAACTTTTTATTCAGTGGGATGTGAGTCTTTACACACCCACTTGCTCTATTAGAATACGTATTTCTTATGATTTATTTAGCTTACCCAACACGGGTAGAATGGCTTTTTAAGCAATATATTGAATGGTATTAACAGGTCTTGATTTGCATTTCATAGGAAGTGGTTAAGTAACTAAACTTTCTTTTCACTAGTTTTGTTAATCTGCAAACTAGCCGAAAACATGCATTTAGGTTTGGAGCTGGAGAGCAAATGGTATTTCTACTACCCAATTTTACTTATCAAGTTATCCTTGACCTTGCCTTTGGAAATCATCTGCACAAGTGCCTGGGGTTGTATGAAGTAATCACAAGTATCATAGTGGTTACCCTGAGGAGGAGGTTGTTACTGGAAGAGAAGGCAAGAGAGACTACTTCTGGGGAACTAATAATATAATGCCTCATTTCTTGATCTAGAAGCTGGTTATGCATTTATGTTCGTTTGAGAAAATCCACTGAGGTGTACACTTCTGATGTGGACACTTTTCTGAATTTATATTGTACTTTAGTATTAGTAGACTGCTGGGTATAGGGAAAGGGAGGGATTGCATTTCGGGGCATTCTGAGATTGTGATATCTGGGACATCCATATGGATGTGTCTAATAAATGGTTATATGAATCTGAAGCTTCAGTAAAAGTTTTGAACTAGAGATGAGAGATTTGAGAATCTTTAACTTATTTTGTAGTTAAGAATCGATTAAATTAAATGTCGCAGGTTCAGTATATAAAGAGGGAGGAAGGCTTAAGACAGAATTTTGAGAAATACCGAAGTTTATTGGTCAGGCAGAAGAGTTGTCAAGGACTGAATCCTGCTTAAAACCAACATAGTAAGAGGAGATGGAGGAAGAGACGCCAAAGAAGTTTAGTGAGAACCAGAAGAATCTTGTGTCATAGAGCCAGGGTGCAGAGAAGGAAGAAGTGATTAGTTATGTGCTGGTAGGTAAAACTTCCAATTTCCATCCGATCTGGCATTACAAAGGTCGTTTGTGGTCTTTGACATTAGGAGTTCTGCTTGGGAGTGAGGCATTAATTTCTGTATTCTTTCTATAGGTGTGACTTGTAACAAGTTATTTAACTTCTCTAAGCCTCAGTTTCCTCTCCTTATTTGCCTCTCAGAGTTGTATGAACATCAAGTGAGAAAAGTTCAGATTATAGTTGGTTGAGAAATGAAACTGAAACAGTACAGATGACTATTTTGAGAACTATGGATAAGAAGGAAGAATAAGGTCATGTGATATCTAATAGTAGAGATGACCTCAAGGGAGATTGTTATTTTAGGAAGGAAACCAGAGTAAGGAAAAGGGAACAGAGGAGGGTGGAAATGACCAATGAAAGTCGTGAGAGAGATTGGAATATATCTATGGTTGGTTCCTCAGTGTTGTTTCATAATATCTTTTTGTACTTTTATTTCCTGGTTCCAACATAAGCTACATATTTACTCTTACTTTCTTCACATACTCAGAAGAGTGAGGGGGAGATACCATCAGAATTACCATTATCCTGTTGAAAGTGGTAATCATATCAACACACGAATAACTGAGTATAAATCATGCTAGAATTTTTTTCTTACCTCACATCTACTCATCTAGTCAATAACCAGGTCCTCCTGGTTCTGCTTCCAAAATAACAATTGCATCATTTTGACCTCTTTACCTTCACAGCCATGGCTGTCTTACATTCTTCATCATTTGCTTCATCACTGTTTTCCCTGCCTTGCATTTCACTTCCTTCTGGTTGCATTGCTCTCTTATTTAAAATTCTCCCCTCCCAATTTTACTGAGATGTAATTGACATATAACACTGTATTAGTTTAAGGTGTGCAACATGATTTGATATATGTACATATTGCCAATCATCTTACATAGGAATTGTTTTTCTCGTGATGAGAACTTTTAAGATTTATTCTCAGCAACTTTCAAATACTCAATACGTTATCGTTCACTGTAGTTAATCCCCAGAACTTGCTTGTTTAAAATTCCCATATTTGCCAATTGCTTTTTTTTTCCCATTAAAAATATCTCAGCGTCATTTGTTGTGAGTGGTGAACAAGACAAATAGATTCTTTTTAAATTCATGCCCTACGGAGTTTAAAAGCTGGCCTTAAACTAAAACATTAACTCCTCGCATGTTATACAAGGCCATCTTCTGTGACCGTCACCCTGTCTAGATGACCATCTCTGTTCCGTCCTCCTGCAGTACTTACTCTGTGTATCCCTGACATGCTCTTAGCACTGCGTACTCACATTCATCTGTGGAATCCCCCTCTCTAGAATGTACCCTGCCTCTTTCAGTACCTGTTGAACTCCCTTTCGTCATTCAAAGCTCAGACTTCACCTTTTCTGTAAGGCCCCCTTTAGTCTTCACTTATTCCTTTTGTTCACATTACATCCAGTGAGTGCTAAGTTCCATTTTAGCATTTTCACTGTGATCATGTTCTAGCAACGATACTTCAAGGTTAGGAACTATGTCTGCTTTATCTTCAAATCCTAGAACCAAGGATAATGCCTAGCATATAATAATCACAGTGTTTGCCCGAAAATAAGACCTAGCCGGACAATCAGCTCTAATGTGTCTTTTGGAGCAAAAATTAATATAAGACCCAGTCTTATTTTACTATATTATATTATATTATATTATATTATATTATATATTATATTACTATATTATAGTAAAATAAGACCGGGTCTTATATAATATAATGCAATATAATATAATTCTGGGTCTTATATTAATTTTTGCTCCAAAAGACATATTAGAGCTGATTGTCCGGCTAGGTCTTATTTTCGGGGAAGCACGGTAGATGCAGTAACCATTAGTTGAGACATTACTATGTGTTAAGACTTTGCTAAGAGGTAACATACATCATCCCACTTAATTCTCAACAACAGTAGAGGTAGCTGTTATAATATCCCTATTTTCCAGGCAAGGAAACTAAGGTGAGAAGAGATCAGGTAATTTGCCCAGTGTCTCACAGATAGGTAAACAGTGGACTCAGGTTTCAAATCTTTGACTCTATGATTTCAAAGTGTATGCCCTTAACCTCCAAATTCTCTCACACTAGGAAATAATTGTTGAAAACTTCTGATACATCTGAAATATTTTGGGAGTTATTTATGTTTGGAATAGATATCTAAAATAGAATTTACCTAATTAGCAATTAGCGTAGTGTGATTAATATGGTACTTTAAGATCATGCCTTCCCATCTATTAAATCAGATAAGGAAATGTGGGAACTCTGTACTGCTACCTCTGTTCAGGGAAAAAAAATCAAAAACCCACTTTCATTTTATACATTTGTATTTCATGTGTGTGTAAATATTAACACACGTATAAGAGAGACAGGCAGGCAAACTGTTGGAATATAAAAAAATAAGTAAAAGAAAGTTCTTACTCCTTAGGAACATAGAGTACATCTAAGATAAGCCCTAACATAAATGAAATAATTAAAGAACAATTAATTGTTAAAGTGTTTTAAGTAAGGGAGAAATTAGGGGAGAAAGAAGTAGAGGCTTTTAGGGAGTAGGTGGGATTTAAGGATATTAAATGGAATTTGAATTTAGTAAGGGAGAAGGAAAAAAGTCCCTCATTTCAAATCTACAAGAAAATAAGGAAGTTATTTTAATTATTACAGTTACATTGCCTGATATTTTTCCTATAAAAAAATAATTTTGAGTCTTAGAAAAAGTGATAGAACTTGATATACAAGTATATTAACTGTAATGTTAATTGGTATTTGCTCCATTAGAATACAGTTTTTGTCTTGAAAACTACATTATGGATTTCATGATAATTATCATCTTTGATTGAACATTCAAGTGAAAAGTTTATCATGGCAATCTTAATTTGACCAAAAATGCAAAGAGATCTTACTGTTTACTCTTTTCCCCTTGAAACAGTAAACTCATTATTACATTGGGTAAGAAACAAAAAAGAAAGAACGAATCTTCAGATGACATATCCGATGTGGATCAGCAGATGGCTCAGCATACATGCAGAGAGGAAGACTCTCAAGTGAGTATTAAGTGTTTTTTGAGAGCTGACACACTGGTAGAATTGTTCAGATAGCATAATATTGCTTTATGGATAATTGTATTATAGTTCAGTCAAAACACATTTTATTGCAAAGTAGAATTTATATGACAATATTACTACAGTATACTCTTAGCAGTATTATGTATCTTACAATGTTAGATCTGGGAGGAAACTTATATATCCTCTCAAACCCCTCATTTGTCAAATAATGAAACAAAAGCCCAGAGAGGTTAAGTAACAATCCAAAGTCCCTGCTGGCTTTTGGCACGGAGAAAGAAATATCTAGTGATATCCTATACTTAGAGAATGCTTTGGAATGAACTTAATGATGGACATACTTATTTTTTAAATCACCTGCAAATGATAAAGCAAATGGATTTACTCATTCCTAGAGATAATTCCTTTCGTCTGCTTCTGTCAAAGAAAAAGATAACCATTTATATTAAAAATCCCCTAATGTAGACAAAAATACTGTGTATTTTCCCCTTCTTTTTGAATAGATGACTATACAAAATAACCTTGTGAAGTTAAAAAAAAATACATTATATATATATATATACACATATATATATAGTGAAGGTCATAATAATTCAGGCCACCCTCTGCTCTCTAATAATTAAAGTACAAATATAGGCCGAAGGGGTGGTGGCAGTTGTTGAATTATGGGGCCAGAAAGCCCCTGAATGGCCTTTCTTCTTCCTTATGCAGCTTCTTATCCAATGGGAGAGTAGTGGCTCAAGGCTCCTGGGCTGCTGCAAGAGTTGAGGTAAGGGCAGTGACTGAAGCTCCTAATATTATATGGCCTGGCTTTTTCTTTATGTTATCCTTAACTTAGGGAAACTTATGATTAACTTATTCAACATGAGAAAATTTAGTTTAATTTTTACTAGAGTAATGCTGGCCATTTTTCCATTATGTAATCACCAAACAATGAAATGGTAGTGTAGGTTAACATACATTTCTTCCATCCCTTTCACTATAGTGTTAGTTTGCTTTGATGGGTCTTGCTCTAACACACAAAAATAAATGGAGAAGGAAGGAAGGAAATATTTTCTAATAAACACTTATAAATCTATATTATTGATATATTTAAATGTGTCATTATATAAATGATAGAAAGGTCCACATTAACTTTCAACCACAATTGATTGTCAAGATTTGAAGACTTGAAAAGTAATTTAAGGTTTGGAGTCAGATAGTAATCTGAAAATGAATATGACATTTAATTTTTCACCTTTTATCGTAATAGAGAATACTTCAATAGTCTGACTATATTTAGACTTAAATTATTTTAAAGCCTCTGCAGCAGATTATATTAAGATTATTATAGGAAATTAACAATATGATATCATAATGAAGTATTAGCATTTAAAAACATGTTTCTGACCTCTTATGTGTTAAAGCCTTTAAGACATAAGAAAAAAGCTAGAAAGAAGAAATTTGAGGAAAGAATTTGTCACTTTTAAATTGTGCTTTGAAAAACATCATGGAGGAAGAAAGCCAGAAAAATTAAATAAGCCAAAAAAGTGGACATCAAATTAGTTTATTTTATAAAGTAGTAGAGCTATTGTATGACAGAGAAAGATAATTGATGAGAGTGACACCTTGTTTGGATATGCCTGATATGTAACTATATAATCTAGTGGAACGTAATTTATGATAAAATAGGCCGTAACCAAGTCTTTTAGATGAATAGTCTTCATAAGATGAGAGAGCAGTTTACAGTCACTGGTCTTCACTGTGTCTTGTGAAGAATTGCCTGCATGTGCACTTTTCTGAGTTCAAAGGATTCTTTTAGCCACTCATTTACTATTTTCTAAGGACTAAGTGAGGCATTTCAAACTAGCAATAGGAGCGTGAATTACTAGAAAGGAAACGTTAATGCATAACAGAACGTTCTAAAAGTATACTGAATTATTCTCAAACTTCATTATTTAGAAGATTTGTGCCTAGTGAGACATAACATTGTTAATACATGTTATTGTTAGAATAATAAATGTCACTGTTGGTTATTAATTTAAACTAGTCTTGAATATTAAGAAGCACTGTATGATGCCCATAATAGAAATCTAAACATTCCTTTAGCCTACTATTAAATCAGAGTGCCTTAGAATTTTTCCCCCCAGGGAAAAAGAAATATTTTATATCTTTCACAACAGGATGTGGGAAAATTGGGTTTCTGTAAGTCCTTTTATTATAATTTTTATATGCCACTTTCCTGTTTCCAGATATTAACAAAAGTGGTAGCTTCCTTGAGTTTTGAAATGTAAATGTCTTCTTGGCCAGGAGTTGGTGACTTATCCTAAATGAGGCATGGAGTTGTCTACTGCATTTGACTGAACTTACTTACCATATTAGTTCCTTTCTTTCTCTCAACATTCCATTGGTCTTAAGAGAAGGAGGCAGAGGCACGTTAAAGGCCACTGCAACCTTCCTGGATGCAAATAACAAGTTTGTCCCCACACCACTCCTGAGTCAGCCATTTTTGTCATGGCTGTGCAAGTATGAAAGACCTACCAAATTGAAGACATTGTCTACTTGCTGGTTGCATTTTGGGGAGATGTCACGGGAGTTACTGAATATACAAAAGAAAATGGAATAGAAAAAGGAGGAAGGGGTAGATTTACCAAATCTTGAGCAATAGAGTAGTTGGCTGAAATGCTTCCATACATGAGGTTTTAGAGAAGTGAAAAAAAGCAAACCTAAGTCCTTTGGGATTTTCAAACCAATGTGAGAATTTGTTTTTATAGTGGGAACATCAAATATTAGATATTTAGGGAGGTAAGTAAAGCCTTGTGTATTTGATACCTGATTTAAAATTATTTAGATTATTTAAAAATTATGTTACTACGTGTATTACTCTTTTAAAGACTTAGTTCTGTTTTTGTGATAGTGATGGTCTTTATTTTTAAGGCAAGATAGTAAAGATAGTAAAACACTGGTTCCCCCTTCATTCACTAATTATTTCATAGATTTTGTACTTTATTATTTTGTGTACTTTAAAAAACCATTTTGTGTTATTTTTGTTTTATTCTGTTTAAAATGCAAATTCATGGGTTTTGTGGCAAGTATTATTTAATTTCTTTTAGTTTTATGCCTCTGATTAATTATTTAACCAGTATTCATCTGATACACTGTTTAGGTTTGGGGCAAAAACTGTAAGTTTTAATAGTTTAAAATACGCGTATGTGTTGTCCAAGGTGTGAAATAGTTAGAGAAAGCATACACCTTTTTACTCTTGTTAATAATAGTTTCTAAAGAAAAGTAATAAAGCTATTACTAATTACTAATAAACTATATTTTGCGCAAGCTGTGAAATAGTTAAATAAAATTTTTTCATTCTTAACAATTTCTAAAGAATGCCAATAAAGGTATTACTAATCTTTGTTATTTGAAACTTTAGGAAGTAAATCTAAAGATTGTAAACCTGTGGAAAAGGGAAAATTATAATCTTCCTTTAATTAAAAGGAAAAATGAGGAAAGATGAACATTGCGTACAGTTTTGAAAATTTAATGTACTACTAAACTGCCACACTGGAGTTAATTATTTTTAAAATCTTTCCTTTAAAATAAGCCCCATAAATATGATCCTTATGGTTCATTACAGAAAAGAAGATCAAATCGACAAATTAAAAGGAAAAAATATGCAGAAGATGGAGAGGGGAAACAATCTGAAGAAGAAGTTAAAGGCTCTTTGAAAGTAAAAAAGAATTCAACTCCTTTACCTGGTGAACAGCCTTTACAATTATTTGTGGTAAGGCAGATTTGGGATTATGACAACAAAACATTGTAAACCAATATAAATTCTTTAAAGTCCTTTACTTACATTTCCTCCTAAAACCTCTTCCAACTTTCCCTCCTGGATTTCTTTTTGTAGGTAATAGAACCTTTAATCATTCAAATCAGAAAGCCAGGGATTCATCCACTTCCCAAATATGTATTCCAGAAACTCCTCCAAACTCTGTCCTTTCTGCAGAATATGTCTAAGTTACAAGCCCAATAATACTACTTTTGTACTAAAAAGTCTGGTAGTTCCCTAAGTCTTACAAAAATAACGATACCTTCTTAACACAGCATAACAAAGCATTGTGTGTATGGATTTTCTGGCCTTATCTCCTGCCACTTCTCTGCACTCAGTGGAGAGAAGCACTCAGTCCACTGGCTTTATGAACACAGTTGCCTGAATGCCATGTTTTAATACCTTTGTGTCATTACATAGCATTTTCCTCTTTGTATGATTCTTTAATCTCCCTTATCTGGATTGCGAACAACTGCTGTTTGCTAGCTGAGTGATCTGGCACCTTACCTTGGGCAAGTACCCTGTTTCCCCGAAAATAAGACCTAGCTGGACAGTCAGTTCTAATGCGTCTTTTGGAGCAAAAGTTAATCTAAGACCCAGTATGTTATGTTATGTTATGTTATGTTATGTTATGTTATGTTATGTTATACTATACTATACTATACTATACTATACTATACTATACTATACTATACTATACTATACTATACTATACCGGGTCTTATAGTAAAATAAGAGTGGGTCTTATATTAATTTTTGCTCTAAAAGATGCATTAGAGTTGATTGTCCGGCTAGGTCTTATTTTGGGGGAAACACGGTACTTACTTTCTCTATGCCTGAGCTTTCAAACCTATAAAATGGAGATGAAAACAGTACCTACCATATAGTGTCGTTGCAAGGATTAGATTAGTTGATACACATAAAGTGCTAAGAGTAGTACCTGTCACATTAAGAAGCATGTGTTCACTATGATGATGATGCAGATAATGAAGACAGAAAAAAACATTTATTTTTCCATTTTTGTATTCCTAACGTTTAACATGGTGCCTTGCACTTGTGCTACATATTGTTTGTTAATTTTCTTGTATTCCTAAACATACAAAGTGGAAACTAAAGGAATTTTCAGAATGTGCCATGATTTTTCCTCCCTCCTGCAGGAAAATCCAAGTGAAGAAGATGCTGCAATTGTGGACAAAATATTATCTTCTAGAATTGTGAAAAAGGAAGTAAGTGATGGTACATTGCATCTTATTCTTTCCATTGTATGGGTTCATAATAAAAGTCATAATTATTGATTTTATTTTCTTAGATATCCCCTGGAATGATGATTGATACAGAAGAATTTTTTGTAAAATACAAGAATTAGTAAGTATTTCAATTAGAAAATAATAGATGTGGATATAAGTGTAAGTTAATGTATCTAACTATATTAAGATAAATTGATTTTTATTTTATCTGCATTTTAGATGTTTGATTATTTCATGAACTTAAACTTTCAAAAAACGAAAAGACTGAAAACCTTTCATGTTAAAATCAATTTTTTTAAAAAAACAATTATTAACATCAGATTGTAGGACTCTATAAAATATGCTTTTACAAATTAGACATTACATTTGAATTGTTGAACTTTTCAGATTTTATTCAACTTTTTCCTTATAATTTGGTGCAAGAAACTGTTTTAAATAAAATTACATTGTTTTCCAAACAAATTAGCTTTCTGATCATGACAAAATTATTACAATGGAGAAATAAATGATAAATTACAATTTGTTATGATTCAGTTTACCGTTCTGTTTATGGCAAATTGCAGACTTTAGACTACAGTCTTCTTAGAATATATGAGTTATCACAGTGGTTACTGACACATTAAATGAAAAGATGAACTATCTGTTTGTAAAGTGGAAGATAATATTTTGTATTGTATGCTATGAATAAAAATAAATCTAAATAAACCAAAACATGGTTTTATATATTATTCTAATATGTTGCTTTTATAAAAATTTTAGTTCCTATCTTCACTGTGAGTGGGCCACTGAACAACAGCTTTTGAAAGATAAAAGGATCCAGCAGAAAATCAAACGGTTCAAATTGAGACAAGCACAAAGAGCACACTTTTTTGCAGACGTAAGAAAAAAAAATGACTATTATGTGTTGAACTCTGAATACATGTATTATTTATCAAAACTTTATTATTCATTTTACTTCTCAGGCTTTAAACTTTGATATTTGACTACAAATGCTATCTACATACAGTATTTTTCTTTTCCCAAATTTAGATTGGGAACTTCCTGAAACAGAAACACTGATAATTCAGACTGGTAGATAAAGCCTGTATTTTTAAATAGCATGTATTTCAGTACTTAAGAGTTGAATGTGAGTGTGTTAATATCTTAGAATTTTATCAACAAAGTTAGTCAAGTGGTAGAAATGGTAATATAACAACTAAATTTTAAATAATATTTTTAAGTATATGAAATATATTGTGTATTTTCAATACCAGTTTTATATATATGAACAGAACATTGTTGGAAAAATTCATTTACCTTTCTACACTTTACTAAATAGTCTGATGTTTTTTCTTGCTCTAAAATCTTTTTCTTTTAATAGATTTTTTTTTTTGAAGCAGTTTAGATTCATCTAAATTTTTTTTAATTGAAAATTTTTTAGACTTTTTATTTCAAACAATAAGTTGCAAAAATCGTACAGTTAATTCCCACATATGTTTAACTAGATTCCCAATTGTTAACAATTGACCGTTTTTGCTTTATCATTCACACTCATTCTCCCTCTGTGAGCCTTTGCCATGCACATACATTTTTTCTAAACCATTTGAAAGTAAGTTGCAAATACTTTATTTTCTAAAAACATTCTCTTGTATAATAAATAAGTTCTTTTATATATAAATATAGTATAATTGACACTGATGCAGTACTGTTGTCTCATCTACAGACTTTAGTCATATTTCACTAATTGTTCCACTAACGTTTTTATAGCAAAAATTGTGTGTGTGCTTATTCTGGTCCCAAAATCCAATCCAGCATTACATACTGCATTTTGTTGTCGTAGCCTTTAATCGGTCTTATTTGTTTTTTATTACTTGGACATTTTTTGAAAGAGTTTAGGGTGGTTTATTTTGTAGCATGTCCCTAAATTTGGGGTTGTGTGATATTTTCTCAGAATTCAGGTCGTGCAGATTTTTAAAAGAATGTCACAAAAATGATGCTGTATTCTCCCTGAGTCATATCTGGAGGTACATGATACCCATTTCAGTAGTACATTCTACATGTAAGAAGTGATGAAGTAGTGAGAATGAGGAGGGGGAACCAATTTGAGTTATAGTTAAGTAGCATCTGTACAAATTGATGATTTATTAGATTATTATTATTATTAAAAGAGAAGAAATCTAAGATGGCACCTCCATTTCTGGCTTTTATAACTGGGAGTAGGGCGTAGAGGGAATCCTGTGTTACCATCAACCCAGGAAGAAGTATAGGTTGAAGAGTAAATGAGTGCAGTTGAGTTTGGGGTAGCTGAAGCACAGAATTTGCAATTCAGTTAGGTAAGTTCTTGAGCAAAAGAAAGTGTTTGATACAACTGAGAGATGAGCCTGCATTGGGGTGATTGGTGGTCTTCAACTCTTGGACCTGAGGAAGGTAGCAAAAGAATGGTACAGAGACAGCTTTAAGGACACTTCTAAAGAACATATCTTCTAGAGTAACTTATTTGTCTGGAGTACCTTATTTTTTGTGCTTTTGGTTGGTTTTATTGTATATAACATGGTGATTCATAATATAGACGTCCTAAATATCTTTGTGAAATTAAAAAGGAAATGTTCCATTTATTGGAAATTTAATTGAAATCAAATTTAATGTATTTGTCTTACAATGAATAGCTAGTAAATTTTATCTTTCTACTTCTTCGTCAAATATTGTTACTTTTTAATTTTAGATGGAAGAAGAACCATTTAACCCAGACTACGTTGAAGTAGACAGAGTGTTAGAAGTCTCTTTTTGTGAAGATAAAGATACTGGTGAGGTAAATATTTGGTAAAAAAAAACTTTTTAAGTAAGAGAAACCTAAAACTTTCCAATGTTAAAACTTACTTTTTAAAAAAGTTAATGACCTAAGAACAATAAAACGTGTTTTGTTAGTTTTTATTGATGTAGGTTAATATCTTTAAACTCTTTCTAACTATTTTTCCAGATGTTAAAACAAAAAAATTTTTTTTACAGCCTGTTATTTACTATTTAGTAAAGTGGTGCTCATTACCATATGAAGATAGTACTTGGGAACTAAAAGAAGATGTAGATCTTGCAAAAATAGAAGAGTTTGAACAACTTCAAGCTTTAAGACCTGACACAAGACATTTGGTAAGAACATATCTTAGACAACTTGATAAAATCCAAGCACTTCTTTATTCAGCAGGTTTACGTAATCTTTGAATTTTTAATTCAGTCTTTTGTATACAATTAATACTGTATTTTAAAATTGCTACATAGTATCATATATGTATGTTAATTTAACTGTTTCTCCATTAGTGGATATTCTAGTTTTTTGAACATTGAACATGATGCCCTTGTACAAGTTCCTATAACAATTCAGAATTCAGAATTTTAATTGTTTGGTCAGAGCATATGTGCATCTAAAATTGTGATGAGTATTTCCTTCCAAATTTCCCTCCAGAAAAGTTATGAACACTTCTACCTCATATCTGAATTTAATAACTTCCTTTTCATGTATGAAAATATCACATATATCAGTTTTAACTCCTTAGAGTAATTCTCTATCAAAAAATCCACATTATATCGACTTTTCCCTTCTTTTCTGTAAACCAGTTATTTATCCATAACTAAATAGTTCATCTACTTCCATAGTAACTTTATTTTTAGAACCTTTTGTATAGAATATTGTTAAAGGCATATATAAATTAGGCACACTGGTTTCTTATAGATTACATGCATATCTTTTCCCTGTTCAGAAAAAAAAAAATAATTGAGTCAGTTTTTTATTTTTCTATTACAGAAACTGTAGAATTCTAGAAGTTTATGGCAAGTTGTGATATTGCTAATAATAACATTATTTCTTACTTTCATTTCTCTAAAACAGGATTGTTGTCATGTCAATCCAGTTTAGGGAGCCAACAAAAAGAAATTCACTTAGAGGATACACATTATGATTTTATTAAATATTTTGGCCTATCCTCTTTCAAATATAATTTGGTCATAGAAATGTTGTACTTAAGAGGGAGTTATATGTGGAAAGACAGGAACCGATCACTTTTGGATTAGCACCAGAGTGAGGCAGTCTTCCATGAAAAATTTGGAGAGGTGGTGTAAGAAAAGCAAATGAATTAATTGTTGCATGGAAGAGATACTATTTTTATAATATTTTGTTTCTTGTATTTTCCTGATTTTCTGGTCTTCTTAATTTATCTCCCAATAATACCCGTAGTCTATTACCAAGAGAACAGCAGCTAACCTCCATTTTTTTTTACTTCTACATTCCTTTCCTTGAAGCAGGAAAAAACGTGTTTATTAGTTCAGGGAGGAGTGGATCAAGGGATATTGTAATAAGGAAAGATTTTCTTTTTGGGGTGGAGATGGTGCAGTGCGTCTGTACAGTGTTGAATAATGGTGAACATCCTTATCTTTTTCTGATCTTAGGGAGCAAGGCATTCAGTCTCAACCATGATGTCTGACGTTAACTTTGGCCTTTTCAAAGATGTACCTTGTCAGGCTAAGGAAATAACCTTCTATTCAAAATTTAAAGACAGTTGCTATTAGAAATAGATGTTGGATTTTCAAATCCATTTCCTGCATCTATTGAGAATATTATATTTTTGGTTTTTAGTCTGTTGATCAACATTGATTAATTTTCAAATTTATACCACCTTCTATTCCTGGGGAAAACCCCACTTGGTCATGATGTATTACCTTTCTGATTATATATTGTTAGATTCCATTTGCTAAAATTTTGTTGTGAATTTTTTCACCTGTGTGCATTAGGGATATTGGTCTGTAGTTTTCTTGTAATGTCTTTGTCTGATTTTGGTATCATTCATTGAATAAGTTCAGGCGTATGCTTTCCTCTTCATTTTTCTGGAATGGTTTGTGTAGAATTAATTTGGTCTTTAGATGTTTGTGAAATTTCATTCTAATGCCATATAGTGTTCTGCTCCTAAGATTACTTTAAAAGTATTGCTTATGAGATGTATGGAAGATTAAAACGTTTGAAATACATCATTCATTCTTTGTTTTTCCACTAAGGATCGTCCTCCCTCTAATATTTGGAAAAAAATAGATCAATCCAGGGACTATAAAAATGGCAATCAACTCAGGGAATATCAGCTGGAAGGACTCAACTGGCTCTTGTTCAATTGGTACAATAGGTATGTAGTATATCTTAACAAAAAAATTTTAGTATGTGAAAAAATATGTTAAGTAAAATAGGTACTGCTGTTGTTGTAACTGTCATGGACTCTTTGTTTTTGAAAGTGATGTTACTTCAGGAAGATATGTAAATTATAATTTAGGATTTTGACTGCAATTGCTTTATTTAAATGTATACCAATCTAATTGAAGAAAGTTGGTAGTTTGATTAATAATTAAATTTGAAATACCTTTCTTAACATCATAAAACATATCTGTTACAGAATGTTTTTCAACTTATCAACGTATACTTTTGTCTGTCAATAATTGAGTCTAGTTAGTAAGGTGTGACCAATTACATCTGTAAGAATTAAGTCTTTTGTTTAATATAAATCTTTAAGGAAGGAGGCTGTCAGCAGTTGCTAAGGAATTCAATACAAAATATCAGAACTTAGTAACAGATTACCCCCTTTTATTATCTGTTTTTTAAGTTGTTCAAATGCTTTATGGAATATTATCTTACTTTTTTTTATTGAGATGAAGAGATAATTGCAAAGAAGTAAAAATGGTACCATGGCTGAGAAAGAAGTATATTAGTGTATACAAAGGAGCAGATGAAGGCACTATTATCAGTAATAATAGTTAAATTTGATGACGCTTTTATTCAAAATAATTTTTCTGTATATTTACTTCTCACATGATTCTTCTGAGTTGTTCCACTTAGTAATGGTGAATCATACATAAGACTCAGTCAGATGGAGTTAGGGAGACCTGTAATCCCATGCAGTGTATGGGATTTCCCCTGGTTTGTATTTGTAAATGTTAGTCATTATTTTTCCGCAAGAGAACCTTCCAGGTAAAATAGTTAACAAAATACTTTTTTTCTTCCCTTTGGTACCCTTTCACATTTGGTACCCTTTCACATTTTCTTCATTGCTTGTTTTAAACACCACTTTCTTCAAGCCCTTTATCACAACCCTACCTCTGTCACTCTTTTTATGACTGCTTCTTAGAGGAGCCTAGGGCCAGCCAGTAGATGAACTCATTTAAATTCTTGCCTGCCACCCCAGCCTACAAATGTAATTCTTAACCTCTACCCCTGTGTATCAGAAGTTCAAAGGTCCCTCCCCAGGACCAGGACTAATGCTTCCACCTCAACTCTTGACATGCATCTCGTCCAGTCTTCTCAGAAGCTCCCTTTATTCAGTTGTCATCCTTGGCTCTTATATCTTCAAGCCATCTCTGAAGACCAGCGCCGTCCCTTAAGTCTGTGAACAAATTTGGATTTAACCTATGTATAAAAGTAATAAAGAAAAGGATAAAATGTCTCCTTGTTCTCTTTCTCCTTCTAGCTACCTTGATCCCTCTTGTTACTTCCTAGGTAAATTTCTAGGAAGAGTTACCTGTGCGAGCTCTGAAACTTTTAATTTTCCACTCCACAGGACGTTTTTCAGCCCTAATTTGCTATCAGCTGAATCGGGTAATAGTTGCCGCTCCTTCCTTCTTTAAACTTTGTCCCCATGCTCACCCCCAACAGCTTCTGGAATGTGACTCTCTCCTAGCTCTCCAGTGCCTCTGTGACCATTCCTTTCAACAGTCTTTGCTGAATCTTTTTCATCTGCCTACGTTTGCGGTGTTGGTCCTTCTTGCCCCACATTCAGTCTTTTTCTTCTCAGCTGACATATTTGTTCTCCCTAAGCCATATTCTATACCCCTCTGTGCTTTCACTTATCAGTAATATTCAAATGATCTCATACTTTTGTCTCAAAAAGGATGTGAACCCCACATCTTACTCCTGTTTGCCTCCTGCTACCTAATGTCTATCAGTGATCCTTGAAGCACAACAGATGCAAAATCAGTCTTATCATTTCTGGTTTTCTCCATACCAAATGTATTCTTCCTCCATATTTTGCATCTCAGTTAAGAATAACACAATTCATTTCGTCCCCCAAACTGAAATCTGGCTGTCACATTCACACTGTATACCTGGTTGATCACTAGGTCGCGACCATTCCAACTGATAACGTTGGAATCAGTTCTCTCCTCTTAGTCCCTCCTCCCTTGGTCCAGGTGTCCACCCCTTCTGTCCTGCAGTATTGCACTACTTTCCCAATTAGTGTTCCAAGTTCTAGTCACCGCACTTAATGTCCACAATGGCGCTAGAGTAAATTCCAAAATACAAACCTAATCTAACGAGGTTTTGAAAAAAATGTTTCAGTGACGTCCAGTGCATATTAGAATCATGTCTAACCTTCTGTATTTATGCCTCCTGCTTCTTAGTATTATCCCCTCCCTTTACCCTTCTCTCAAAACCATATGGTCTTGAGAGAAGGCACCTTGTGGTCTCCTAGTGGATCAGGTTCTGGACACTTCTGTTCCTTTGTTGTGTACTCTGGCAAACACTGACCTCCTGGTGGTCTTCTCGTCTTGCATCTCTTCTAGCCAGAGTTTGACACTTACTCCTCTGAGCCTCCATAATAAACTTAATACTGGTGAGTCTAACTGGGTGTATATCATAATCATCGATGGAGCTTCTTTAAAAATTACAGCTGTTTTTAGTCTGTTCCATACACATTGAATCAGAATGGATAGGGGAGGGCCCTGGGTTTCTATCTCTTTCAAGCTTTGTAGACTCTTCTAATGCACAGCCAAAGTTGAAAATCAATGCCTAATAGCACATTGCATGACTGTTTATTATTTATTTGCATGTCTGGCTTCTCTAGTAGATACAAGCCCCTGGAAGCTAGAGAACATGCTCTATTTATTTTGTATCCCATCTTCTCATACTGTCCCTGAGATACAGAAGGTATTTAATAAAATGCTTCCTAAAGAAAATATTTAGTTTGCCTTGCTCTTGCCATTTTACTCTTTAAAAAATCAAACATCTAATGGGTGGTATCTTTATTTTGGAGCTACAAAAATCTGTAGTTTTCCTTTTGCAGGATTATAATAAAATTGTAATCATAAGCCTACTCTGCGTTTCAGCAACTTTTACATTTTTATAAATGCAGGCATTTTAACTTGATCTTTGATTATTTTTGTATATTTACCTTTGAAAACATTGTAGTATATAGAAAAACCCAATGTATGCATGGATAATATATTTGTTTATTTCAGACGAAACTGCATTTTAGCAGATGAAATGGGTCTTGGCAAAACCATTCAATCAATTACATTCCTCTACGAAATCCTTCTGACTGGTATAAGAGGACCTTTCCTGATTATTGCTCCACTTTCTACTATTGCAAACTGGGAGAGAGAATTTCGTACATGGACTGATATTAATGTTGTGGTTTATCATGGGAGCCTGATTAGCAGACAGATGATACAGCAATATGAGATGTACTTCAGGGACTCACAGGTGTGTTCTTGGTCGTTTTGTTTGTTTGTTGAATTATCAGGTTTGAACAAGATGAGCATTACATATTAATTACTTTCAAATTTAGGGTAGATTTTCATTGCCTACTTAGATCTTACTTAAGTCTCTCTATTCATCGTATTTATTTTACAATAAATTTTAGTAGCTAAAGAGAACAGTGACAATAGTAGTCAAGTTGGTGCTCTAGTTCTGTATAAATTTGCTGATTTATACAAATGTACAAATTTGTATCTTTAATTTTTAAACTAGAACGATTGTTTTACTAATTGTTTTTAAATGACATTAAATTTAGAATTATGATGGTCTCTTTGTTCTTCTTCCAGTTCTTTTCCCTCCATTTTAAAAAATTAAATCTCTAGTGAACACCATGAGTTTAAAGGTGCCTATTGATATGAAGCCGTAGGTTCTCTTTTGTGTTCGCTGGATTTTGATTTTAAACATTTTGAAATTTTTGGTTTGTTTTATATATAGATGCAAGCATACTTCTGTATCTTTTCACCTTTGGATTGGTTATTGCAGTACTCTGGTAATTTTATGGTTTTCTTCTCCCATGTATCTTAGAGGAATATTTTTAATTTTAGTTTGGCCATGTACTCATTAGGAAGAGATTTCCTATTTTTCTGCTACATACACAGATCATAAAATTAAGAGATGGAATTATAAGAAAGAATTGTCTAACAGAAAGTTAAGACTAGAAGACATGAAATGCCAAGTTTTAAGTGGTAATATGACTCTTTAAGTAAAAACTTTTATTAAGAAATAAGAATCAAAATCAATGAAAACACATTTTACACAAAATTGTACTTTTTAACTGGAAAGGGTTTATCTCCTGGCAGTCTACGTCTACCTCAGTAGCACCTTAATATTTTTCTTCCAACAAGTCTTCTGTTTTTATATGGATCATTATAATATATGGCCAGGTCATGTGATGTGATGTAGGTTGAAGTAAGGCAATATGCATAGCCTTCTACTTTCGCCTCCCAATTATAACTATTTTTGTTCCTTTCACTTCATTTTCTCATCCTTCTGTGGTTGAAACAATTACATTTCTATGAAATTAAGCATCTACAAATCCTTTAATTATTTCTCAGTTCTATTGAAAACTATTATCTTTGTATCTTTGGAGCCTGTGACATCTTATGTTATAGTTTGATTTCCTTCCATAATGTTCAATTGTTATTAATCATATACATGTACAGTTTTAGAGCTGTATGGTGTCATATAAATGACTTAAATATCAGTTTTTACACAAGGTGCAATTAAAATATTCTGAGATTGTAACAGGTTACAATTTTAATATTTCTCATGAATTCGGTATGAATATGATAGCCACAAAGCTGGAAGATTCTGGATGTGTTGTATTCTTAATATATGAAATATTATATTTTTATGGTAACTGTTATACATTCTTGAAAAATATTATCTGAGGGGTTTAAAATTCCAAAAGATAATGATATCTCAATGAAACAAATAGGTCTGTACTTTAAACATAGAAATAACTTTCATGATCTCTTTTAAGTATATTTTAATATAAGTTAAATGAATATTTAACTTCTGCTTTTTTCAAGTTACTAAATAGCTTGGAATCACAGTAGTAATAAAATTGTGCTGAATTGCCCACGAAAAGTAACAGAGATAATAACACTAATAACCACAAACATTTATTGAGTATTTGCCATGTGCCAGGCATTACTCTAAACAGCTTATATATAGTATTTCACTTAATCTTTGTAATGCCAACCTTGTAAATAGGTAATGATATTACTCCCAGTTACAAATGAAGAAACTGAGCTACGAAGAAATTACATAGTTTCCCCCAAAGTCACAAAGAAAACTGGGTTTAATAAACCCAGGTTATTTTTAATTAAGAGTCCTTGTTCTTAATGTGATACCAATTTAACTGCGTATATTAAAGCTCAGGTTTTAGAGCTGTATAAATACTATATAGCCTTATACTTTACCTATTTTAATAATATTCTACTGGAACTGTTGTTCAACTTAGTGCCAGTGCATGCAATCAGTATGAATTAGTCTAAAATAATCTGAATTAAAACCTAAATCAGAACACACAATCTTTCTTAACCCTTCATTTCTCCTAATTCCTAATAGTTTATAGTTTTCAGTCCATTTAAACATTCCCTTCACTTGGATTCCAGGTCTGTATATTGTCCTATTGCACCAGCTGTGTCTTCTGAAGCCCCCTCTTCTGGTCCCTTTTCATCTTCTCTATATCTAAACATGGGGTTAACCCAGGTCTCAGCCTTCAGATTCTTTTATATCTATAGTCATTTCATCAGAGATTTCATTTAGTTGCACAACTTAAGTACCATTTGTGCTACTGGAAAGTCCCAAATCTATGTCACCAATTCTAACCTCTTTTCTAAATTCCAGAGTCATATCCAAATGCCTGTTCAACTACTTCACTTGGATGTCTGAGATGTTCAGTCATAACCTATCCAAAAGCAAAATCCAGAATTTCCTCACTAGTAAATAGCAGCACCAACTTCTAATTGTTAAGTTAAAAACTTTAGAGTCAAACTTGAATCCTCTCTTTATCTCATTGCACTCCTATCCATTAGCAAATCCTGTAGCTCTGTTTTCAAAATATATCCAGAATTGAGCACTTCTCATGACCTTCAGTGATGATCTCTTGCTTCGATTCCTATGACCACCTCTTACTTGGTCTCTCTCTATATCCTTGGGCCATTTCAGACTCTTTTTACCAGAGCAGCCAAAAGGGACTCTTGTCAAATCATGACACTTTTTGTCTCAAGACCTTCCAGTAGCTCCTTGCTCAGAGTAAAAGCCAAAGTCCTTACACGTACAGCCTCCTTCCCTCCATGCTCACTGGGTGTCAGCGCTCTGGCTTTCTTGCCATGATCTGAATCCTGCCAAAGATACTCCTGCGTTAGGGTCTTCACACTTGCCATTTCTGACAAAAACGCTTTCTTCTGTAGCTCTCTAGGTATCAGTAACATGGCTTCCTCCCTCATTTTCAGAACTTTGCTCAAATGTCACTTCTCAGTAATGGTCTCTCAGCCACTCTATAAAATTGCAGTGGTCACCTCTGACCCCATACTTTCCACATCCCTGTTTATTTTATTCTACGGCCTTTACCAATTTCTAACTTTAGTTTTTTTTGTTTTGTTTTAATTTTTTGCGTTTTTTCTTTTTTCCTTAATGCCTATGTCCTACATTCAAATCACTGGATTGTAAGTCCCACTTGGATAATTATTTTTGTCTGTTTACTGCTGTATCTCCATCAACTAGAACAAGGTCTGGCACATAGACACTCAATAAATATTTGCTGAATAAATGACTTGAGTGGCTAATTTTGGTATTAACTACTTATTTGTCATTATATGTGTGGACTTATAGATATAATTAATAAACATTAATACTGAAATTTCATTGGCCAGATTGGGTAATGGTCACTTATTCATTGCCCTAGAATTGTTATTAGAACTCTTAAAAATTATACAACATTTTATTAAGGGCTACTTATTTGGGTATAATTATAAATTACATAATCGTGTTGGCATAATTTTTAACATTCTTAAAACACAGTGACCTATTACAGTTTTAATACTAAACTTTATTTTAAGGAAGTGTCTATATATAAAAATTTCAGTGGAATGACTTAGCAGATGTCATTAGATTTATTTTTATGCTATTTGATACGAAGTGAAAATTATAGTCAAGATATTCTAGCAAATTACTGTATTTGGTAATAAATTTTTAGGGGCGTATCATTCGAGGAGCTTACAGATTCCAAGCCATCATCACCACTTTTGAAATGATTCTTGGAGGCTGTGGAGAGCTTAATGCAATTGAATGGCGATGTGTGATCATTGATGAAGCACATAGACTAAAAAATAAAAATTGTAAACTTCTAGAAGGTCTGAAACTCATGAATCTGGTAAGTAACATCATTATTATGACTTAATTCAGTTTCTTAGCTACATAGTTAAAAGGTTAGATCATCAGAGGTAATGGTAAAAACTTCTGCCTTTTTAAATTTTAGCGTATTGATATATCTGATTTCTACCTGTGGTGATTGAGATTTTTTTGCTTTAATTAGTAAGAAAAAAAAAAATCTCATTTGTTTTCTGTCTTAAAATTTTTTAGCTCTTTCCTCCAGAACGCTTTAGTAATTAACATTTAGGATGCAAAAAAAAGGACACCTCTGCAGAATGTGCTATTAAGGAAATAAGATCATAACTTTTAAGCCCATAAATTCTTTAAAAAAAAGTCCTTTCACCAAAGTTGTAATATTATTCAGATCATTTATGATAGAGGAATAAAGTTCCTACACAAGTCTACATGCGTAGCATATGTTGGTTATAATTAATAAATAGGATTTTTAAAAGTCATCTTCTTAATGTGTATACTTCTTTCATATCAAAGTGGTTTGTCTTTTTGTTACTTTTGATTCAATTAAAATCACATAACTAGTATATGAGCACTTGAACAAATAACTCAAATATACAGAAGTACATACAGTAAACATTAAAGTGCTCCTTAACATCCATCCATTCCCACCCCTAGTTCCATTCCTTACTCCCCGTTTCCTCCAGTATTTACAGGTTGGTGTGTGTCTTTCTAGACCATTTACTAGCACATATGTACACATGCAGATATATAGATACACGTACAAATATTTAGCTAAGGAATTTAGAAGTATTTGTCAAGTTGAATTTTAAAGTAATTTGTACTTTTATTATTAAAAATGTTCTGTTTATTTCCTTCTGTTACTATTATGTTTTATTTGTAATACAATTCTAGGTTAGAAGTATATTCCATTCAGCTCTTCACATTGTTGGATTGTAGCCTTAATGATCTGAGAAATTTGTTCTTGTGCGAAAATCAAATGATGATCAGCCAAATTATAAAGATTGAGCATAGTTTTGTATACAAATTCCCAGACCAGGAATGGTTGAGTACAAAAGAAACAAATAACCTCTTTATTCTTAAAAAGACTGTTTCCTTGAGAAAATCTAAACTGCGGTTCTTAATTATTTAAAACTCTTTTCTTTTAAAAGCATGAATAGGTAAAAGTGTGCAAAATCAGGTATTAGGAGAATGATACAGAGTTTTGAAAAAGTGATTGAGAAGTAAATTAATGAAGATTTGTGGGTAAAGATGCATTTTGAGTTGACGCTTGAAAATTTTGGTCAGAAAAATATTTGCTTTTCCAACACTGAACATTTGATAACCTACGTCAACTTTCATATAATTTTAGTACTGTGGTGTTTGACGTGAATTATTCTTGCTTTATATAGGAACACAAGGTGCTTTTGACTGGCACACCTCTCCAAAATACAGTTGAAGAACTATTCAGTCTTCTTCACTTTCTAGAACCCTTAAGGTTCCCTTCTGAATCAACATTTATGCAAGAATTTGGGGATCTAAAAACAGAGGAACAGGTATCCTTTTGGTCTCTGTGAATTAGTACATCAACTCTTTTAGCATTGTAATTATTGTGTACGTATGTGTAATTGAATGTGCATGTATATTATCTCCATCGTTTTTTGTGCAGGTACAGAAGCTTCAGGCCATCCTGAAACCGATGATGTTGAGACGATTAAAAGAAGATGTGGAAAAGAAGTTGGCCCCTAAGGAAGAAACCATCATTGAAGTAGAACTTACCAACATTCAAAAGAAATACTACCGGGCTATTTTGGAGAAGAATTTTTCCTTTCTATCCAAAGGCGCAGGGCAGACAAATGTACCGAACTTGGTCAATACCATGATGGAGCTCAGGAAGTGCTGCAATCACCCTTACCTCATCAAAGGTGCTGAAAACGGTGGCGCAGATACTTTCGTTGTTCTTTCAACGAATGCTCATTAAGAAGTTGGGGTGGCTATTAGGAGGAGAGGCAGTAGTCCTCTGAGTCTTCATTCCAGTCTGGAGTTCTGGGGCTTACGTGTGTTCCAGAACTCTAGGGGCAGTGCGCACTACTTCAGTACAGGGTCCCATGTTACAAGGCCCCGTCACAGGGGCGGGAGTTGGATTCAGTCTAACTCGGATGGAATTTCTCCCCCAGTTCAATCCTCCTCACACACAAAGGCAGCAAAACCCATGTTTGGGCTTCCACATTCACATATTTTTCTCCTGGTTTCTTTCCAGTCCAGGAGCCCCAGTTAGTTCCTCTCAATTTTTGTGCTGTAATGTTATTTTTAATGTCCTGTCAGATTCTCCGCTAGCATTCTCTCCATACAACGTTTGGGTCTCTTCACTTATTTCTGGGTATATACTCCGCATCTTACTTGATCCAAGACAAGTTATTTCTTAGCCTAGTAACTAAGTCACTTGCGATCCTGGTACTATTGTTATGACTATACAGGCGGAGGGAAGGCAGAGAGCCTGGAGGGAGTATGCAACAGTGACTTGTAACGTAACTTCTCTTTGAATTTCTCTTGTTTCCTTGTTTTGATGTCCATAGACACATCCAGATTGTGAGCACCGTTCAGTGGTGATTGATCACTGTCATCTCGGTGTTGAAATATGAGATGTTTGTTTAAAGACACATGTTGAGGTTAGGACCTAGCCTATGTCTAGGTTAGGACATTTTCATTAATTCTTTCCCTAATAACATTCATGAGACATTTAGCAAACATAAACTTACATATGGCATCATGCCAGGTGTCTGGGGAGATAAAAAGATGCTTAAGACATTGTCCGTATCCTCAGTGAATTACAGTCTCGTTTTGGTGGGAACTTAGCTAAAAACGTAAATGATTCTAATAAGTAATTTACTTGCCATCAGAAAATTTTAATTTGTTGCAGGAACTCAGAGGAGCACTAATTCTGACTTTTGAAAAATTAAAAGCAACTGGGAGTTGCCTGCACTTGTGCATTAATCTTATACTTTCTGGGCAGGTGCTGAGGAGAAAATACTTGGAGAATTTAGAGATACGTATAATCCAGCTGCTTCTGATTTTCATCTTCAAGCAATGATCCAGTCTGCTGGTAAATTGGTCCTTATTGATAAATTGCTTCCCAAAATGAAAGCAGGCGGGCACAAAGTCCTCATCTTCTCTCAGATGGTACGCTGCCTTGACATCCTGGAGGACTATCTGATACACAAAAGGTAAGGCATACAGTCCATCTACTGAATTGTACTGTGAATTATGCTAGGTTTGTCATTAAGGTGCTGGCTGCACTGTACTGTAACTCACCTTTGCTCACATCTTTCTCTTTATCTAGATAGGAATCCAATCTATGAGGACAGATTGCTTAGGATTATGTGTCAGGTGTTTTCTTAACCTACTTATGTTGCAGTCCTAGGCAGGATTAAGGAGACTGACTTAGAAAACTTTGCAAACTGACAGGTATTTGACCTAGGAATGGGTTTATTAGTGTACATTTTACGCGATTTGTAAACTTAGTAGTAAAGACATTTTAAACAGATTTATAACCATCTTCAAAGTGGAAGAAAAATTGTTCAAGATCCTTTGCAGATCTATTTCATTGTTATAATTAGAACTTGCTGTACTTTGATTGTTATACACTATATAAAATTCGTTCATGATTTAATCTTTTCTGATTTGTTAATATTAGCCTTTGTTTTGTTTTTTGGGTACATGGCAGTCTTAAATATTGTCTCATCAGTATTTAGATAAATAGGATATTGATCAGGATATTTTATCACAGAGCATTGGTGATCTAATCAGATTTCAAAATATTTATATAAAAGGGAATCTGAAGATGCACCTGTAGATTTTAGTTTGACCATTATATTTAAAAGTAAAGGTCTATACTAGTTTATAGTTCATAGATTATATAGTTCATTTTTATTTTTCAGTTTTATTTCTATCTCATTTTTAGTGTCAGTGTTCCACTCCTTTAATCTCATTCCAAAATATGTACTGTTCTCAATTTTATACCATATAAGTAGAAAGAAGATTAAATTGCAGTATTACTAAAAATAGCCATTCTTACATTGTCTTGATGTCTTTACACAAATTTATAAGGTAAAGATAAATTTCTGTTATGATGAATTTCATAGAAACCTCCAAATTTCTTTAATGTCAAAAGTAACATTACTGGAAGTCACACCCCATTCTCTACTGTGGAGCTGCTGCTGAGACTTTAGTAAATTATATGTGTTAACAAGTGTCTTGAAACAGAAGAGTTGTGGCAAATGTCCTGTGTATTCCTCTTCCAGTTTCTAAATTTTTATGTGTTTCATTGTTATTGGTGTCTAACAGTTTTTGAGTTTCGTGTTAAATGAAGGATAAAAGAAGTTAAAAGTGAATTGCTTGACAGTAATGATTATAAGGAAACAGCATTGTAGTTTGCCCTTGATAGATTTATAGTTTACAGTTAAGCATATCAGTTGAGAGAGTACCATTATGGAGACAGAGAAATGTTGGTAGGCTTCTTGTGTAAAGGTTTTTAATGTCTTTGTTTCTTGTTTAAAAAAAAAAAATCATGAGATCAGCAAAGTAGTTTTATGGCCTGCCTTTTTTTTTATTCCAATTCTAAAAATGATGTTCATTGTAATGGTATTTATCCATCAGGAGTGAGGAATGCAAAGATTTTGTATCTTTACATTACTTTGTATTTCCTCCTTAGGACCTACACTGAGAAGAGTAAAACCATAGAAACTAGTTGGGGTAGTACTGCTTCTTAATTTTATAGTCAACATGTTCTAGGAAATTACATCGGATAGAATGTGTGTTCGTTTTCATTATATCCCTCTATCTAAATTTATTGCATTTCATTTGATAGATATTTATATGAGCGAATTGATGGAAGAGTCAGAGGGAATCTTCGACAAGCTGCTATAGATCGATTTAGTAAACCTGATTCGGATCGATTTGTTTTTCTTCTGTGCACCCGAGCTGGTGGGTTGGGCATCAACTTAACTGCAGCTGACACATGTATAATTTTTGATTCTGACTGGAATCCTCAGAATGACCTTCAGGTAAATAAATAATTTTTTAGCTAAGACAATTTATTTTTAAATTCATGTAACTATTTTTGATAATTCACCTCTTATTTTTGTCTGGACAGGCTAACATGTATGTTTCCCTAAGAAATAGCTGTGCCAAATAGAAGAGCTTCAATTATTTTTATTTTTATTTAATGACAATAAAATATACTTATTTAGTTATCTCACTAACTTCTTAAAAGGCTTACCTACTTGAGTATAGATTTGTTTAAAGTATATTATGTAAATATGAAAGAGGGTGAAGCTTTAAGAATAACTTATCTGTAAAAGATAAAATTTTTAGAAATTTACTTCCTTAGAAATAAGTGTTTGCTTATCCTAATTTCAAGCTTTCAATCATCATACAATACAGTATGCATAGAATTGAGTCATAATGTAGTATGCCTTTTATGAAATACTATAAAAAATTAAGGTATACATATAAGTTAAGACTGCTTGGACTTCATAGAAACAAAAGAATTAATTAGAGTGACCAAAGAGAGTCAGAGTTTGCAAAAGAAGCAATGTTGGAAAGATAAGACAGGATAAAGTATAAGAGAAATTCGTCTTTTATTGACCATGATAGTCTTAATTGTATAGCAATTAATATTACTTTAAGTAGATAATAACACCAAATACAGTAAATTGTTACTGAAATTGTACCTGGCTTAATTAAAAATAAGGTTTTAACCTTTCATTTGTGTAACTGTGTAATATAGTTCAAAATATCAAAGCTTTATCCAAAATTAATAGACTAAACCAGGGACAAACTCTGTAGAAAGTCAGTAAATATCGGGGGTGCCACAAAAAATGTGTACAAGTAGACACTTTGGTCAACATTGTTCAAACGGTAGTTAGAAGTGTCTGAACGCTGATGGTAACCATTTTGAGCACCTCTTGTAATTGCAGAAGTCAAGCATGACTTGTATTCATCTTTTGTTATCAGTATGTATTGAGTATAACAATTTTAATACAGTTTTCCTTTCTTAAAATGTGTATAAATTTTTTTGGCATCCTCTGTATTTTTGGTTTTGTAGGCTTTCACACATTTGTTTGTTTGTTTGTTTTTACAATCCTTTAAATATGTAATACCCATTCTCAGTTGACAGGCTAGATTTGTCCACAATCTGTATTTTGCCAGTCCCTAGATTAAATCCATATCAAAACTAATTCCTTCTGGAATGGAGATTTATACCCACAACTGTCTACGGTGCATGTGATGTTCTAAAAGTTAATCTGAAATCAAATAGTAAAGTCATATTTTAGAATCTGGAAAAACTACCAGATTCCCCAAAGTCTCTCTCTCAGGTGGCTTTTCCTGCTTACTGCTAATGTAGACCTATCTAGTCTTATAGACTAATAAAAAATTTGGCCTCTTATACTTTCTCTAGACCTGGAGCAGAGTTGTTCATGCACAGGTCTGAGTTTTAGTGGGCACAAGTGGATATGGATAGAATAAAGATGTCAACAAAGGGTATAGAATCAATGCCACCTATAAATTTTAAAACCAAATTAATGATTTAATCTGAAGATATTTGGAAGGTGATTAATAATTTGTGAAAAAGACCATTGATTGTGTAGAACCTTTAGGGTCAAAACTTACACAAATTTTAAGTTTAGTTGGAACTCAAGATAAAAGATGAAGCTCTTACGTAATCTCTGATGTCTCTACGTCCAACAAGTATACACATTAGATAATTAGTTCTCTCCATTTAAAATAAAATTTAGGTCTCCATAGTTAGTCACTTTCAGTTTTTATCCTTCCCTCCCCCAATTACCCAGTTGAACTAAAATATATTGAAAAGATTGTTGATAACAGAAAAAAATTTAGAAATTTAGGGTACAGGTTTAAAGGATGAGCTGCCAACAACTAAGAAATTGTAGAATTTATGTTCCTGTTTAAAATTATATCGATGACACTGTCTTTAAAATAATAATTCTTCAATGATTATATTCTCCGAAATTTGAGCATAAATTTTAACTTATAGCTGACTGTGGGATCGTTTCTTATTTTAGTGAGCTCTACCTTCATTACTTTAAAAAGGTTATAGCTAATTTCATAGCAAAAGGTTCTAAAAATTCTTATATACTTTTATATTCTTTCAAATATTTTACTATTAAATGCCTTTTATGTAATGTTTTTTGTGCTATTTTGTAAAATAAATTGAATCTATAACTTTTTGTTTTTTATAGGCCCAAGCTCGTTGTCATAGAATTGGTCAGAATAAAGCAGTTAAAGTCTACCGACTGGTAACTCGGAATTCCTACGAGAGAGAGATGTTTGACCGAGCCAGTCTGAAACTGGGTCTAGATAAGGCTGTGCTGCAGAGCATGAGCGGAAGGGAAAGTAATGTTGGTGGGGTATGTATATTTTCTTTTTCCCTTGGAGCTTTTGTGTTTTTGTTTGCATTTACTTTTAACCTCAGTAGTGTATTATTTAATTTTGATCCATACCAAACACAAAATAGACAGTTTTATGTAAGGAGGGATTTCAGAATACTGCGACATTTAGTTAATACTTTTCATCCTGTTCTGTCTGTATAACTCCAGAGCTTATGAATTCGAAGAATGTGTTTTCAAGGAAGACATATTTTTGCTCTGCTTTTAGAAAATTTGTATCATGGCATAACAAAATAGAATTTGTGAATTTTTCTATATTATTTCTATACAGTTTTTTCTTTTTTCTTTTTAACTGTCAAACTACTAGCATTGGTTTTGTCTTGTTATATAAATGACATTCTTTGGCATTTCTCCCTAAAGTTTGTTGTCTTATATCTTGTACTTACAACCATTATAGAATCCTGGTACTGAAAATAACCATCACAGGTTTCCTGCTCCATAGACTGTTTTAACTGAAGCCATTTTAGGCAAATGGCAAATCTTATTTTAAAAATAGTAAAGAAGAGTCAGCAACGTCAATGTATTCTTTCAGAGAATTCTCTCTTGAATACATCTCAAACCCCAAATGGCAATTTAAACAAGACCTCAGTGTTTGACATTATTTAGGGTTACTTTCTCATTCTATGAACTTTAAAAAATATTGTTACCAAAATTATTTTCTCTTTAGATTCAACAGCTTTCCAAAAAGGAAATAGAAGATCTGCTTCGAAGAGGTGCTTATGGTGCTATTATGGAAGAGGAAGATGAAGGTTCTAAATTCTGTGAAGAGGATATCGATCAGATTTTACTACGTCGCACAAAAACTATTACAATTGAGTCAGAAGGTCGTGGGTCAACATTTGCTAAGGTAACAGTGAGTGCTATTTTATATATATGTACTGGTAACTTGCGTTCAATGCTAAAAAAATTTAGCTGTCTCTTTACTAATTATTTGCAGAACATCTAGTTTATGTTTAAGTAAATTGAATTATCTCAAAAGAATTAGGTAATATATTCTTTTTCTTCATTTTTTCTGATCTCACATATCAAATTTCCCATGTGCTCTTTTGATCTTAGTGAAATGGAATAAGTATAATAATCAGAAATAGTTCTAAGTATTAATCAAAGTAGAACATTTGAAATGAAATTAGAAATTAAAACACATATATGTCAAAGTTATAGCAAAATATAAGCAACAGTAGAGGAGGTTAAATCATCTTACATCAACTTGTAACACAGTGGTCCCCCTTATCTATGATTTAAGTCAACCATGCATGGTACAAAAATATTAAATGGAAAATTCCAGAAATAAGTCAAAAGATATTTTGATAGAGAAACCACATTCACATAGCTTTTATTATAGGACATTGTTATAATTGTTCTATTTTATTATTGTTAATTTCTTAGTGTGCCCAAGTTATAAATTAAACCTTATCACAGGTATGTATGTGTAGGAGAAAACCGTAATATATAGGGTTTTGTACTATCCGTAATCTCAAGCATCCACTGGCCGACTTGGAATGTATCTCTGGAGCATAAGGGGGTCTACTACAATTTAAAGTACTTACAAGAGAGAAAGGGTTTCTAATTTCATTTTAAATATTTAAATCTAATATGCAGACAGTAAAACAAAATTTGTCTTTTGAAGTGTTAATAACTATTCTACCCTATCTGGGGAAAGTATTAAAAGTTTACTAACTGCTTTTATATTTGTTCTTCTTTTCTTTCTCTCTTGCTTTCTCTTTTCTTTGCACCAGAGACATGGTCAATCTATATCTTTCATTCATCTGAAGAGTTTTTTATTGTAGCATTATGTCCCATCTGCAATGATTCCTACAGGCTTTTTCCTTTCCACTTTACTTCCTTTCTACATTTTCTTCCTTCTCCATCCCCCAATTTGTTTTCAACCCAGAAATCTTTATCTTTATGGAGAGCAGTGTGTTTTTGCAGGTGGTAAAGGTGCTACACCAAAAGTAATGTTACCAGTTTCCAAATGAAAATTTTCCTCTTGCATTCATTCAGCAAACTAATGAAATCTTGTGTGAAATACTTAACAATGCTGGAAATACTAAAATGAAAGGATTCTAGTTCATGTAAATGTAAAGGGGGAAATGATTAATTCTGGGTAAAATGGGAGAGCAGAGAATCAGGAAAGCCTTACCAGAAAAAAATAACATTTGAGCCAAGTCTTGAAGGAAATGTAGATTTCATTGCATTTCAAAAGAGGTCACATTAATGAATCATATGTTGCTAAACTAAGAGGAAGATTTCAAGGCATATTATAGGCCTGTCTGGAAGCACAGGATGAATTAAATGGAGGTGAAAATGAAGGGGTTAGGGAGTTTAGATCCAAATTGTGAAGGACTCAGAAAAATTCCATTTTGAGGAATTTGCACGTGATCCTGGGGCTGTTAAAAAGCTTTTAAATCCCTTCAAGCAGAAAATGGACTTAGTGTGATCCAGTTTAGAAGTTTAACTCTAGCATCAGTGTAGAGAATGAGTTTGAAAGGAAAAGACTAGAGGCAGGGAGATGAGATAAGAGGCCTATGTAGGAACTAAGGATGGGTGAATTAGAGTAGTGGAAAACCACTTTAATTAACAGGTGTTCATGATCAGTTAGAAATTCGTGGGAGGAGACAGAAAATGACTTGACATTTTCTGGTTCAAGTAGCTAGGAGGGTCCTGGTGTCATTAAATAAGATAGAGAATGCAAGAGAAGGAAATTTATATGGAGAAAATAAAATATTGGAGCTGTTGTATTTGTGGCATTTATAGGGCATCCAAGTGGAGATGTCCATGTAAGAGTTGCCTCAGATAGAGGTAATAGAGTTGGGAGTTATTAGAGAATAAATCAGAAGGAAGTAGTATTGTGGAAACAAAAGGAATACTATAGAAGTGTAAGGCTGAGAACTAAACCTAGTCATGATTGGGTCGACGTACCCTGGCTGTAGCTTCCTTCCTGAGAAATATAATTTATTTCAGATTCCTTGGCTCTACCCAAGGTGTCAACACACTATGTATGCGTATTTCTCCCTTATGCCTGAAATTAGTTAATTTAATCAAAAGGTATTAGTCATAGAAATGGTCTTTGTTGGTTAAGCTAAGCATAGAGATATTCTTAAAGGTTGTTTTTTTGTTTGTTTAATCAGTGTAGGAATAATAGGTAAAGCACTTAATGACCACAGGAGATCCCAGGCTTTGTCATTTACAAAGTTAATGATAATAAGCATGGCAAGTCAGACGCCAGGGTTTGAGGTCTGACTCATAAGCTGAGTGACCTTGGACAATTAACCTTTACAAGTCAGCCTTTTCTATAAAGAGGAGAACATAATTATGGTTGGCCTTTCCTATTTTGCTATTGCTATGTGAGTATTATTTTACTCAGGTATACTCTAATCATAATATACTTTAATGATAACCAGCTGTGCTCTTCTAATGTGAAATACTTAAGCATTTAAATATCTATTTAAACCCTCAAACCAGGGAGTAACTGTTACATTTAAAAAGAGCTGACTGATGAGGTATAATAGCTGAGGAAAGTACAGAGAGTTTGCCTGTGGTTGTTTTATAATTTGTTCATTTCCATATTTGTGTGGCAGTGCCACTATTTAGTGAGCATTTAGCATAGAGGAATATGGCGTGACTATATATAGTGGCACTGCTGATGTAAAGTTCATAGTATTTTATACCTTTTCCTGGAATTTCCAGAGACTTCGGCTATGTACAATTGTTTTCAATGGTATGGATAAATGAAGTAATTCCAATCTGTGTTTCTTTGCATTATCAAATAGTTTTGATAAGCTACGTATATGGAGCCTTGTGCATAATAAGCCTACTTAGACTTAGTACATATCCATCAAATAAATCATTATTGGTAACTTGATTTGTAAGTTGTGGTGTCACCTAGACATTGTTTTGAAAGATTTTCATAAGGACCATCAGGTGGATCCTCGAAATAGGAAGTTCCTAGTCTGATTTAAAAATTTTTTGGTATAGAACAAAAGACTTAGAATTGCTTAATTTCCAAAAGATGAAACAAAAGTGTCAGAATCATGCTTCCGATGGATTGCTTATTTGTCAGGGCCCTTCTGTGGTACCTACTCTCCTGCTACTTTCTGATATGGGAAGATAGATTTCACCACTTAAAAGTCTTTCCTTATAAATAATTAAGGGTTTTAATGATTAAAAGAATACACTTAAAGAACAATATTTTTCTGGGAGCTAGGATATTAAGATGTAACATTTGGAAGGAGTTGGTAAACCTGTAATGGATGATAGCTTCCACAGGCATTGCATTTCTGTAGGCATTAGTCCATTATTACAATCCTTGAGAATTTCGTTAGTCAACTTGAAAATATGTTACATGTCAATTAACAGTAGAATCTAGAATTATTTACAAATATAAAAAAGTGATTTGAAAAATAATTTTATCACTTCTCTTGTAATGAATGTAACAAAAGCTATTTAATTATTTAGTGTAGTTCTTCCAGGCAAATTATTTTAATTATCAACAATTAACTGGTAGCAGAAGAAAAATGATTATCCACTGTAAGCTAGAATTTTTTTTTAAAGGTAAGCAACCGTAGAGTAATGTTTCAAAAACCCATTTTTTTATTTTAATGACTTGATATTTAATTGCTTTTAATGTTAAATATTCTCCAATTCATGTAAAGCAAATGCTCATTTGCTACATTGCTTAAATTTTGAAGCATATATCAATGAAATTATGGTACAAAATAAACCCTATGAACTTCAGTGAACTTTTTTCACTGTTCCTAAAAATTCATGAGTTTATATTAATGAAGATTTCAAAGTACGGGTATCATATTAGTTAAAAATTTTATTTCTGAATTAATAAAACGAAGTCCCCTCAGAGCTTAGGAGCTACTTGAGCAGTTAGATGATGTCAGTTTCTCATACTCATTCATACTATTTCTATGAATTGTCGTCATATACTTTTATGCAGGTGGCTGTCTACTTTTTGTTTTATTAAGCTAATTAGACTTTGTACTTTTAAGTTGGATGTGAGTTTTTAAAATATGTTGTTTATCATTAAGAAGTGTCTCACTGGATTATTTCCTATTGCCACTGTAACAAATTACCACAAATGTAGTGGCTTAAAACAGCACAGATTTACTTTCTTACAGTTCTGGATGTCAGAAGTCCAAAGGGCTGAAATCAGGGTTAGCAGCAGGACTGGTTCCTTCTGATGTTTCCAGTGGAGAAGTTGTGGTTATCTCTTCCAGCATTTAAGAATGCCTGCATTTCTTGTCTTGTGACCACATTATTCGAGTCCCTGCTTCTGTTGTCACATAGCCTTTTCCTCTTCTCTGGTGAAATGGCCTCTTCTTTCCTCTTATAAGGACAGTTGTGATTACATTTAGGACCCACTTGGATAAAATATACATCTGCCAAGTCCCTTTTGACATATAAACTAACACTTACAAGATTCCAGGAATTAGAACCTAGATATCTTTGGGAGCCATGTTTTTACCCTGCCAGACTCATCATTTCAAAGAAATAAAACAAGTACTAATATCAGTAGTTTCACAATATTATTAAAGCTATCGTTTAGAGCAAGTATTAATAAAAAAAAGAAATTTAAATTTAATTCATTAAAACATTTCTGTCACTTGTTTCATAAGTATTCTAGCAAAGTACACATTTTTAAACATTTATAATATTTGAACACTTGCTATATACAAGCATCTTACAAACCCAATCTCAAAATAATGTTTTAAAAAAAGTAAAAAGAATGTTTTGATGGAATGAATGTACTTGCTACTTGATAAGCAATGTTATGAACAGAATCTTAAAGTTCAGAAGCATTTTGGATTTTAATTTTGTTCCTGTTTATTTTTTTCAATGTTTTATAAAGATTCAGGCTACAAATATAGACAGAATAGTATAATGAAACCTGTGAATTCATCACTTAGCTTCAATAGATACCAACTCATGCTAAACTTATTTCATTACTACCCTACCCGTCTATCATATGATTTTAAAGTAAATCCCAGACAGTATATCATCACCTCCATAAATGTTTCCATATGTGTTTCTAAAGATAAAGATTTCTTTAACATAACTACTATTATCACATTTAAAAATAAAATTCACAATAATTCCTTGATATCATCAGTTTTCCAGTGTTGAAACTTCCAGTTATCTTGAATGACATAAATGTGTTATTTGCTTCTAATAGTTTTATCTTTTTAATGTATGATATTTTGCATTTAAAAATTCTATCATGGTGAGTTTTGTTTGTTGGAGGGCACAGCTCACAGTGGTCCATGCGGGGATCGAACCGGCAACTTTGGTGCTACCAGCACCACGCTCTAATCAACTGAGCTAACCAGCCACCCCTCAAGATGAGTTTTTAATGAGGGTTTTAATCATTTGATTATATCCCAGATAATTAGGCTTATCTTAAAGCCATTTACTAATTATATTCTTCTTTGAAAATCATTTTATGTGACCATGTTCTTCCATTAATTCTTATAAGAGTTAGCATGCATCTTTCAGGCCCTTTCCTTTCATAAAGCATCATGTATCTTCATTGGTTATTTCATTTTTATCAAGCACTTTTTTTACCTTTCTTTGAAGTGGCATATTTATGTTTAGGAACTTCAGTTGCAATAATGGTTATTAGTTTATATGTTACAGTGTTGACCTGTAATGTCTAAAGTTAATTCCAACTAAAAGATTTTATACTTTTTACAATATTTAAGAACATAAATCACTTATATTTTCTAATTTTGTTACTCTGCAATTTATTAAAGTTTTACAATGATTATGAAGTGTTTTTGTTGTAAGGAAAATAGTTTGAAAAATAAAGACAGTGATTCGTTTTTCTTTATTTCTTATATTCTGTATTTCATTTTCTTTAGGAGACATATTTATCTAATAATATGATTGAAGTAAAGTGGGAGAATACCAGAAAATGAGCTGTAAAGATCAAGCAGGCTTGAAATTATTGTTCTAATCTAATTTCTTAATATTCATGTGGTGTTTCTAGAAAGCATATCTCTGTCCTGTGTGGTTTCTTGACCAACAGTATTTGATCCTTGCTTACCAAAAGTTTGAGTTAAACAGCAATAACAACTTATTTAACTCTGCTCCTAAAACTCCAGCCTGGGTTGGCATTCAGCCTTCTGCCTTAAGCCTTTTGCTTTAAGTAGTTGCTTGGTATGTTTCATTCTCTGAACGTAGGTGTGAATGCTAAATTTCAAATTCTATTCACAGTAAATGTGAGGAGATAATGTTTTAAACATGCTTTGATAGATTTTTCCTCTAAGCTTCAAAACATTTTGAAAACCTGCTATTATTATGTATTTCAGGCGAGTTTTGTGGCATCTGGAAACCGGACAGATATTTCCTTAGATGATCCCAACTTCTGGCAAAAGTGGGCTAAAAAGGCAGAAATAGACATAGATGCCATCAGTGGCAGAGTAAGTATTTATTGACTTTTATAAAAATTACCTTTTGGAATACTTGGTAATATTATTATAGTATTTTAAGGTATTGAACTATGTACTTACCAGAATTAATTTACATGCATAAGTAAATTGATGTGGGGTAGTAGAATGATCACATACTGAGTCACAGTGCTTCAGTTTCATACTTCTGATGTTTGTCATGACAGGTGTAATACAAGGAAAGTTTACTTTTGGATATTAGTTATATTCTTAAAATTATGTGCCCCTCCTCACCCTCCACCCGCCCAACTCCGGTTCAAGCCGTTGTTTCTCAGTCTGGTTGTGTAGGACACAGCTCCCTGGCCTGTGCTGATACTATGAGCCTTGTGCTTCCCCCGGCTGAGGTCGTAGGTTGCCAGCTCACAGCAGCTCATGGCAGCTCTCGGCTGCTGGCCACTCACGCTGGCCACCGGCCACTCATGACAGCACACAGTAGCCCACAGCAGCTCACGCCAACCTCCGGCTGCTCACAGCAGCCCAGCTCCAGGGAGAGCTGTTGTGCACAGTCTTAGGGGTGGAGTGCGCAGCTCACTGGCCCTTTTGGGAATCGAACCAGTAACCTCAACATTAGGAGCGTGGCGCTCCAACCACCTGAGCCACTGGGCTGGCCCAAATTATCTGTTTTTTTAATTTTTAAAATTTCTTCAAGTTGTGTGTTACTTTTATTTTGCTCTTTAACTTTGTTTTCTTGATGTTAGATCCCATTAATGATGATTCATGCAAATATAAAAGGAGGGGAAAAGAAGGAGTCAAGAAAGTGGCAATTTTAACCTGTTTCGTTTATAACTTCCCTTGGAACTAAGAAAGAAAGGGCCAAAAAACTAAAATAGAATTCATGGAACTGATAATAATTGTTCATTTTATAAGACACCTGTCTAATAATTATGTTGGAATCAGTTTGTGAGCCTTGTCTACTATCAAAATAACTGCTAAATGATTAAAAGAATTTCATATTAAGATTGATGCATGGAATGTATTTGGATTTTAAAATGTAAAATTGTACAGTGATGAATAATGCCATTGTCATACATAGTCATTTAATATATTTTGGAAATATGTATAATTCTCTGTGAAAAGATAGTAATAAAAAAGTCATTATTTGCATATGGCATGTTCATATGCCTAAAAATACAGTGGAATCAGCAAACCACTATTAAAATTAATAAGTGGGTTTAATGAATTAATTGGATAAACATAAATATGCCATTTAGCCTTCCTAAATATTGGTACTAACAGAAATAGAAAAATATAGGAAAAGAAGGGCAGCTGGTTTGCTCAGTTGGTTAGAGTGCAGTGCTCTTAACAACAAGGTTGCTGATTCGATCCCCACACGGGCCACTGTGAGCTCCACCCTCCACAACTAGATTGAAACAGCTACTTGACTTGGAGCTGATGGGTCCTGGAAAAACACACTTAAAATAAAAATTAAAAAAAATATATATAGGAAAAGAGATCTACTTTACAGTAGAAAATAATATGTGTACTTAGGGTTATACCTAAGGAAAGATGTATATGGTTTCAGTAAAGTGAATTAACAAATTTAATTGGGACATTTGTCATTTGGAAAGGAAAAACTACATATTTTAAAAAAATTTTAAGAGATTCTAAAAATGAAAATGCAACCCAAATCAATTTTTTCATAAGACCAGGCAAAATCTAAAATTCCCTTAGAAGAATAAGTAGTCAAGACTATTAAATGTTCTCCTAGGAATCTGTCCTACGGCAATAATCACCCATGTACAATGATATTGTACAGAGATGCTCTTTGCCACATTGTTTGTTTTAGGAAAAATTTAGAAACTAAATCTTCTTTGATAGATGATGAGTGGTACATTTATACTGTCTAATGCAATAAGTAAAAATAATCATGTCGATTCTTATATATTGACATAGAGCTTCAAGACGGTTAAATTTAGAGAGAGAAATACATAGCACAATGCATATAATATGATCTTTGTTTATAATTTTTCAGAAGCATGTATCGGTAATACACAGACACAACACTTAAACGCAATAGATCCAGTCAGGGCACACTATGAGCCAAGCACCATTCTCCCATTAGGGCTGATACGAGCAAGACAGACAAACCCCTTTTATACAGCTTACGCATCCTGATGGGTTAGACAGAAGTAAACAAATAAATATGCTATTTTTAGAAAGGTAAGAAAATAAAACAAATTGGTAGAGAATGCCTGGAGGAGTGGATAGCGTTCGGTAAAGTGGTCAAGGGAGGTCACTCTGAGGGGACATTTGTGCTGAGACTTGAATGGTAAGAAAGACACAACAATATAAAGACACAAGGAAAAAACTTTCAAGGTAGACAGAGTGGCAGAGAGCCTTTAGTGGAAACAAGCTTAATGTATTCCAGCATAGAAATGACATTGTGGCAGAATGGAGGGAGTTGGTAATAGTGGTGACAGGGAAGGTCAGAGACCATAGATAGAGATCAAATCAGTACGGCCTTGTAGATTATCTTAAGGAGTTAAGGATTTTATAAATAAATTTATATAAGCGTAGTTATTAAACACTGCAGTTATATTTTCTAATTTATACTTTGTTAAAAAACGTTGAAAATTTTTCTGAAAATTAAGTATAATGAAGACAGACAAGTGTTACATGTTAAGATACAAAAGCATGTTAATATATTATAAAGGAACCAAAATTTAAATAAAGACACCAAGAGAAAGATTTTAACAACAAAGAATAAGAACAGAAAAAGGTCAAATTATAAGATTTTAGTAAAAGATAGTATTAGAGTAAAAAAGAGTAATAATTGTCATTAGAATATGGAGTTAGCATTGGTGAGGAGCATCGTAAAATATCTGTACCAATAAATACCTATTTATGATAAAATTTTTAATTGAAAATGCAAAAATAGAAAAACTAGATTTTTATTTTGTCAGATGTTTTGTGAGAAAACATTCTCAATTAGAAATCACAAAGGAAATGATTGGCATGTTCAAATATATAAGATTAAAAATCATGTAGTGGAAAAATAGAAGTGCAGTCATACTGGTGAGACTTTGTAGCAGAAGTGTATATGGAAGTTAATGTTATATAAAAACTAATAAAGTTGATCAGAAACATCAAATCTCAAAAGATTATGGGCAAAGGACGTTTGAAATTACTCAAGAAAGAATAAAATTAGGTGTGTGTGTGTTTTAATGGAACCTGCACGGAGGAAAGGGACAACTCTTCTTAACAGAATGCCAATTAATAAATGTAGAAGGATTTAAGAGAAATAGAAAATCACCATTAATCCACCATAGTAATAATTCTAGCAGACAAAATCCATTGATGAATTCTAAAATTTTGTGGTGAGATTTAAGGAGAAACAGGATTTTTACATGTTCTCAACATATATGTTCCAAAATACTTATTAATTGGAAAGCTAGTAATTTTACAGTGAAGAGACTTGGCAGAGAAGGTTAAGTTAATAAGGAATAAGCCAGATTAATATGTATCCCCTTAAATCCAATACTGTGTATGTACTGTGGTACGTCCCCTCGTGGTGTGATGTCTGCTTCCTCTCCTCCCCTTTGCCGTCCCCTGCTCTAAAGCATTTCCTGAACATCTCATTCCATTTCAGGTCCCTTGCTCTTCCCTCTCCTTACAATGTTATCTCCTCTTTGACTGCCTAGCAAACTACTTCTCATTCTTCAAGATTCTGTCCTGGTATCACTACTTTATGAAGCTTTCTCTGACTCCCTTTACACATTTGTCTGACCCATATGACTATAGATTCCTTATGAGCAGAAGCTGTCTTATTCATTTTTATATCTGCAGCCGATAACATAGTGTCTAACTTAGAGAAATTTCTCAGTAAAGGTGAAACGCATGTCAACTTAGGTTGTTTTTGAATGAGTTACACTGAATTGCAAATGAGGTTCATATAGTTATTACCTTGGTTTTTGTGTATTAGTATAAGTCTTGAAAATTGAAAAGCACTGAAACATGTTTCTAGACCAATAAATGTTTATATCCTTTGACCAATATTTCCATTCCTGAATATTTCACTTCTTTTGGATTTATCTTTAGGATAAACTTAGATCACAAAGATTTACTTTAGCATTATTTATGTTAAAAATTTAAAACAATCTAAATTGAATTATGAATTAATTAGATGAAGAAAAGTATGATCCATAAATTCAGCTTAAAATATGTTTTATGATTATTACAGATGCACAATACAATAACTTTCATATTAATACTAAAGCCAAATACAAAATTCTCTTTAATCCTGTGACTGTAATATCACAAAATTATATGCGTATGGTATTAAGGGTTTTAAAGGAATAAAAAAAATTTTAAGTCGATTTGGCAGGTTGTTGGAATTGTTAGTAATTTCTTTTTCTGGCTTTCTAGAATTATTTTATCATTTATACAGTTTATCATTTATACATTGAAAAATGTAAGACGTTGTTATAAGCAAAATAGTAAAGGACCTTCAACTAATAGCTATTAAATTTTACAGAACAGCTTGGTTATTGACACTCCAAGAATTAGGAAGCAAACGAGACCTTTTAGTGCCACAAAAGATGAATTGGCTGAATTATCTGAAGCTGAAAGTGAAGGAGAAGAAAAGCCCAAACTCCGGAGACCCTGTGACCGTTCCAATGGCTATGGAAGAACCGAATGCTTCAGAGTAGAGAAAAATCTGCTGGTTTATGGGTAAAATATTGTTTTTAAAGTTTCTTGTTAGTAGTCTGGCATGTTAAGTTACAGAAAACATGCACTATTGTAGTATATATTTTATCTTGTTAGAATCAATATAATCTATTTCTGAAATACCCTGAATTTAAGTGTTTAACATATATTTAATAAGAGAATGATGGGATTTTCTTAAGTTTTAAATTACGAATGTGTCAGTTAAGTCAAATTCTTCAGATTTGCCTATTCCAAAATGCAAAATGGATATTGTTGTTACCCGTTATTGCATAAAACATACTAGAAATTACTATACCATGGCTCTGCATGTTACTCATGCAAGAAAACCCTTAAGTAAAACCCTTAAGTAAATCCTGTGAATGACACTGTGGTTTTTTTTTGCAGTTTTCAGGCCTTTTATCCATGAGCTCTGTTTTTCTTTAGAACTTGCTCAGTATTAATGTAAATATACCTTTTTAACCAGATGGGGCCGATGGAGAGAGATTCTATCACATGGCCGTTTTAAAAGGCAGCTAAACGAGCATGATGTAGAAATAATTTGCCGAGCCCTCTTAGCATATTGCCTTATTCATTACCGGGGAGATGAGAAAATTAAAGGCTTCATATGGGATCTCATTACTCCAACTGAAGATGGGCAGACACGAGAGCTACAAAATCATCTAGGTAAGAACCTTCTTCCGTTTTCTTTTTCACTTTATTTTTAGTTACATAAATAATATTCAACAAAGTACCCTATAAAATACTGAAGCATTATAGACAGTGTTAAAGAACCTTTGTCCTTCACCCTCAGTTTCATGTTCCAACTTAAGAAAATACCAATGTTACCAGTTTTGTTGAGCTTTATATACCATTATCAAACATCGTTCGTTTGCAAGCTGTTGACCTAATACTGTAACTTAGAGCTCTTCCTATCTGAATTTATGTAGCACCGTCTCAGTTTTTAAAGTCCTGCTTAGTAGTCCAAAGTATGGATATTCCATAATTCATTTAGCATTTCCTTCAATGATGGGCTTTTAGGACATTTCCACTTTTAGACAATTGGAAAACAAGTTTCAGTGAAGATCCTTGTACATTCATCCTTGTGCATATGAATCAATCTATCACAAGTAAATATCAAGAAATAGAATTGTTGAGTGTAGCATATATACGTACATCCTTGGAACCTAAAATGTGGTCTGTGGATCAACAGCATCAGCATTTCCTGGGAGCGTCTTAGAAATGCAGAAACAGGCCTCAGACTTACTCAATCACAATCTACATTTTAACAAGCTCCTCAGCAATTTGTATGTAACTAAAGTTTGGGAAACAGATGTACATTTTAAATTTTCATAGATACTAATTTGCTGCCACATGTGGCTATACCAAATTTACAGCCTTATCAGAGTTATATACAAGGACTTTTTCTCCACAGCATCGGTAACAACATTCTTTTCTGCATCAAATAATTATTTCATAGCATAAAATAATTGTATTTTTAAATAAAGATAAAAACGTTAATGTGCCCTTAAAGCTGTGTTAAATTTGGTTCTATTTAATGAACAAATACCTGTTGAAGTACTTGCTATGTGCTTCTTGTGCGTGGTACTGAAAGATAAGAAGAAGCAAGATATACAACATCCCTGAGCTCATGGGCCCTACATTCTGGTGAGGTAGACAGACATAATACAAATCTAGGTGAATTGACTAAATAATTAAAGGTTGAGGTAAGTACTGAGAAGTAAGTAAGTGCTGAGATGGAGAATAACAGAAAGCACCTATTTTAGAACAGGGTGGTCATTGGAGGCCTAGCTTAATAGGAGGCAATGACATTATTCATGTGAAGAGCTGACTTCTGATAGAGAAGATTCACAGAAATATAATTCTACTCTTCTTTGGAACCCCACTTACATGTCAATAAAGAAAACATAGTAAGGCATTAAGCTTGACAAATTCCACAGGCAAAAGTCCTAGTTTTTTCAACAGATACTGGGAGGAGAGGAAATGGATTGGGTATCTATAAACCAGTGGTTCTCAGCTGTACATGATTCTGTGCCTGAATCCCGTCCCCACCCTGGGTTGTCACAACTTTGACCATGTTATTGGCATCTAGTGGGTAGAGGCCAAGTATGCACCAGAGCACCCCACAATGAAGAGCTGTGCAGCTCAAAACACCAACAGATATGGTTCCTGACTTAAGATGGTTTTGACTTACGACTTTTTAGACTTTACAATGGTGTGCAAGGACTAGAATACACATTCAGTAGAATCCTTATTTGGAATTTGGGATTTTGATCTTTTCCTGGGTTAGCAATATGCGACATGATACTTATAATGCTGGACAGGGGCAGCGAGCCACAGTTCCCCGCTAGCCAGGCAATCATGAGGGTGAACAACCAGTACTCCCTGTTGTATTCATTGTGTGAGATGATTCTGCCCAACTGTAGCCTAATATAGGTGTTCTGAGAACGTGTAAGGTGGGCTGGGCTAAGCAGTGATGTTCGGTAGGTTAGGTGTATTAATGTATTTTTGACTTAAGATATTTTCAACTTATAATGTGTTTATCAGGATATAACCCCATCATAAGTTGAGCAGCACATCTAGCACTGAGATTGAAAACCTTGCTATGACCTAAAAGAGATTTAAGAGTCTTCAACCAGTTGCAGTGTGTAGGCCTTATTTGGATCTTGATTGAAACAAACAACCCAGGGAAAATTTTTTATCATGTTTATTAGACAGTTGTAAATTTGACTACCAACTGTTAAGGAAGTATTGTATTTCTTAGGGCTGATAATGGTATTGTTTTTTGTTTTTTTAGAGGAGGCCTTATCTCTTATAAAGAAAAAAGATACTCAGGTACTCATTGATAGAATGATTGATGTGTTAGATGTACTTCTAAAAATGTGAGCGGTTAGGAGTAAATAGGGTAGAGATTAAACGAAATCGGCTATGGGTTGATAATTATTGATGTTGAATGATGGAACATGGTAATCCATCATGTAATTCCAACTATTTTTGTATATGATTAATTCCATAATTAAAAAATAAATAGGCGCAAACCTTCAAAAGTGGAGCTAATGGGAGAAGAAATAGTAACAAAATTTTGGAATTAGTGATAACTAACTTAACGAACCAGAGAGAGCTGAATCTTAGGTCAGCATGGGAAAAGGTAATAATGCACTGATGTGCTTCATATACTACCCAGGTGTTTCACGAGTTTATGACATCAGGAACCTCTGAAAGGGAGGGGGGATTAAAGGACAAAGGCTATGATTAAAAGTTGTTTAAGGGGCTTAGATCCCACGTGCCCTCTTCAACTCCTTGGAGCCAGGATGAAGACTGACTGAAAGTTTATTCCCTGGAGAGGGTACAATAGAGAATCTCTGGGTTGCATTGGTATTTGGGATATGGAGCTACTAAATGGGGATTAAATGACGTCTGTATACTGGACAATACCCTACTCAAAGAAGAAAACCGAGGAATTTTCTGTGCTGAATCTCACCAGGCCAAACCTCAAGATCATGACAGGAAACAGCCAGTAAGATTACCCTTCAGTGAGTCCAGTCAGTTAGCTCCACCCATTCAGATGACCTGTCAGCCCTTTGTACTGCCATTCGGAAATAAGAGCAAACGACCGAGGATATCATATCTGAGGAAAGTCTCCAACGTGAGAGATAGATATCCTCGGAAAGTCTCCAACGTGAGAGATAGAGACCAAGAACAAACCCTGAAAATGAAGTTGAAGGAAACAAAGAAAACTATAAACAAGGAAACTATAAAAGGAGAAGACAACTTTTAAAAAACTATCATTAATATCTTCAAAAATATTTCAAGTGTATTTTGGTTTTGAAAGACGAATAAAGTGCTATAGAAACATTTAAAGCAAACAGACCTCCAATAAATTCTAAGTTACATGTAGCAGAAACAAAAAGTAAGTCGGATTAAATGAAAAATATGAGAACATTTTGTTAGGGACAAGTTTAAAGTATAGAATGCCTACAGGTTTTATTAGAAAAATTTAAGTATACATACTTGTATACTGTTTAGTTTTCAAACCAACAATGGTGAAGAGGACTGGAATACAAAACAACATTAATGTAGAACAAAATAAAGTTTAAGATAGAAGGCATTAATTGGGATTTTAAAAATGACAGTACCTAGTAATAAAAAAGACCAATCCATAAAAAAATATAATTATGAATTTGTATGCACCAAACAAAATGACCTCAAAATATAAAGGCAAAAACCGCCAAAATTTTAAGGATAAAAGGGCAAATGCACATAGTTCTTCTCTTTACCACTATGATGCAAATCCTAGTTGGTAGAATACAGCAAGGAAAAGATATATGAGGCAAGAATTGAAAGGAAGAGTGAAAAACTCCATGATTAGTAATTGTGAAAAATTGTAAGTGGAACAACTAAAGTATCATGGAAGATTAATGTGAGGTGGTATAGTCATACAATAGAATTTTACACAGCAATTCAAATGGATGAATTAGAGCCTCATGAATCAGCAAGTATTAATCTCAATATCGAGAGTAGTAAATAAGTTGCAGAATTCCGTGTATAATATGTCATAACTGTTAAATACTAAACATTTCTCCAACATTCGAGTATAAACATTCCTGTAATGAAAAAACATATTCAGGTTAAGTGATTTTCTTTGGGAAGGAAAGAGTGAATTGGACATCAACTATATGTTACTTCCTTTAATAAAAAACTAACCAAATACAGAATATGTTAAGATGAAGAGTGGGAATTCTTTAATGTATTTTTGAAATATTGAAAACCAAAATGTCAAAAAAATAAACAGGAAACCGTAATGGGTAAACCTAATCCATGTTATTAGTAAAACCAGTTTTGAAAGTTGAAGCCAAAACTTATTATTTTGTAACTAGGGAAGCAAAAGTAAAGCAGACGGAAAGCTTTATCATTTGGTTTTTACATTTGGAAATAAATACTGTGATTTGGAACACAAAAAGAAAATCAGAATGATATATAGTCATTCAATGATATATAATCAATGATATGTAATCAGTGAGATATAAGAATTATTGGGGGAAATTGTGTTAATATGTGTGTGAAATCATTATGTTAACCCATATCTCGTGTTTGGATCAGTATTATAGTTACCATTAATATTTTAAAGATCTCTGTAGAGCCTTCATAGACCTCTGAACATCTCCAGAAATTTCTGGGATTGAAAAAATGTTTCAAATTGCAGATCTTTTGTACAAATGGTTCCTGATATGACATGCCCTTCTTATTTTAACAGGCCTATCAGCCCCTGTACCCAGGGGCCGAAAAGGGAAGAAAGTAAAGACCCAGACAAGCTCATTTGATATCCAGAAAGCAGAATGGCTTCGAAAATATAATCCTGAGCAGCTACTTCAAGATGAAGGCTACAAAAAACATATAAAACACCACTGTAATAAGTAAGTAGTGGAGTGTTTTTAACACAACTCGTTAAAAGTTTACTTTATTGAATTTATTAATAATTTAAAGCATGCTGATTTTGAGTGTAGAGACAGTGTGGTCTAGGACCAATCCTAATCTTAATCTTACAGGGTATCCCTTCAGCAAATCAAGGTACCTCTTGTGTCACTGTTTTCATCAACAGAGAGAGAAATAAAACTGGCCTCCAAATGATCTCATTATATCTTACTTGGATATTAAATAATGATGATTATGAAGATTTTGGAGAAACCTATTTTATATATATGGTAGTAATAAGATTTATTTAATCAGAAGTTATTATTTCATTATAAAAATTCTGTATATAAATTCTTATCTAATTTAAACCCCACGGATGGATTTTCTTTAATGATTAGTATCTTGTTTCTTTTGATTTCTTTTCCCTCATTATTAGGGTTTTGCTTCGTGTAAGAATGCTGTATTATCTAAAGCAAGAAGTCATCGGAAGTGAGTGTCAGAAAGTATTTGATGGAGTTGATGCAAGGTAAATGAAATACTTGTTTATATTTATTTTTCAATAACGTGATTAGGCAAAAATTATATGACCAGGAAACTGTATATTAAGTGGCTCATTAGTTAGTGAAATTCACAAGAAGAAAAATCCACCAAACTTAGAGAATGAATCCTTACCAACTTGTTGCCTTTTTTCTGTTAATCTCATCTTTGGCTCTGTCACTGAATGTGATAACATAATAACAGTAGTGACGTCAGTAGTAGTGTCTTCTTAGCAGCAAATCTGAAACTTAACTTTTCTATGCCCATTCTTCTCTTCTTCCCACTCATTACAATGGAAGAGGTTTTGTGGTGACTGACTTTGTCCACAGATGAGCCATCCCACACCTTCGTCTCTCAGTTCTTTGACGTTTATCTACAATCATCATTTTTTCTCCCCTCCAAAGCCACATACTCACTCAGTCATATACTTAAGCTTGCCATTCTCAATAACAGCATTACCTCTTAAATTTCCACAATTACTTCCTTTTTTCAAACTCACTTAACTCGGGTGCTTTTCACTCTGCTCTGTAACTTCATCACGATGTCCTTCATCTCACCACTGACTGTCTACCCCCACTGTCATGCCCCTGCTTTCCTTGTTACTTAGCATATGTTTTGTCGTCCCACACTCTAATCATTAACTAGCATCCTTTGCCTGCCTGTCCATCTGTTCTACTCACCTGGCACAGCTCCAACTCAGGATAAACCCCACTGTCCATTTACTTCTGGCCTACACCTGTGCAGCTGAACATTGCTGGAGAAAATTCAGGCAACCCTGCTGAAGTGACTCACTTCAAATTCATGAGCATTGATCCCGAATGATATTAATCACAAACAGACTTTTTAACCACTGTGACCAGTAAATTCACTTTCCTACTCTTTAAGAGGACCAGTCCACACCTCTCTCCTCTGTCCACACCTCTCTCCTCTAACCCTATCACCACCATCCTCTCCTAATGAGGGCTGTTAATTCATGGTGAAAATAGCCACAATCACCCAATAGCTACCCTTACTTCTACTCCCAGGTGTGTCCACCTGTTGCTTCCCTCAGAAATCAGTAGAAATGTCCCTCCTCCTAAGGCAATCCGTGTGCCTTGGAACTCTTACCTGTTAAGGACTTTACTCCTGTAGCCATCTTTTTTCTGAATCATCATCCCCCCCACCCCCCTTACCGAATCATTCTCCTGGCCTGCATACATGCCTTAATATCATTCACTTAAAAAAGAAAATAATTGGGCCGGCCCGGTGGCTCAGTCGGTTAGAGCTCCGTGCTCCTAACTCCGAAGGCTGCCGGTTCGATTCCCACATGGGCCAGTGGGCTCCCAACCACAAGGATGCCAGTTCAATTCCTCGAGTCCCGCAAGGGATGTTGGGCTCTGCCCCCTGCAACTAAGATTGAACACGGCACCTTGAGCTGAGCTGCCTCCCGGATGGCTCAGTTGTTGGTTGGAGCGCGGGCTCTCAACCACAAGGTTGCCAGTTCAATTCCTCCACTCCTGCAAGGGATGCTGGGCAGCGCCCCCTGCAACTAAAATTGAACACGGCACCTTGAGCTGAGCTGCCACTGAGCTCCCGGATGGCTCAGTTGGTTGGAGTATGTCCTCTCAACCACAAGGTTGCCGGTTCGACTCCCGCAAGGGATGGTGGGCTGTGCCCCCTGCAACTAGCAAAGGCAACCGGACCTGGAGCTGAGCTGCGCCCTCCACAACTAAGACTGAAAGAACAATAACTTGAAGCTGAACCGCACCCTCCACAACTAAGATTGAAAGGACAACAACTTGACTTGGAGAAAAGTCCTGAAAGTGCTCACTGTTCCCCAATAAAGTCCTATTCCCCTTAAAAAAAAAAAAAGAAAAAAAAGAAAATAATTCCTGTAACCTACACCCCACCACTCCATTGCTATGCTCACCTTCACACCAAACTTCTCTGAAGAGTTGTCTGTTTGTTTACTCTCTCTTCTTCACCTTGCATTTTTCTCTTCAACCTGTTCCACTTAACCTTTAACCCCACTACCCCACGGAAATGGTTGTTAACAAGGCCTCTAGTGACCTACAGTGTGATCGGCTCTCTAAACATAACTCTACTCCTTTGAAGGGCTGTCTTCTGTGGATCTTCATGCTCCTATCTCCACCTAGTTGTCCTTTTCCCTTTGCGAGCTCTTGTGCCTCTACCATATCTCTAAATGATGGACGGACCAAACTCTGTCCTCAGCTCTCTTTCTTGTCTATTTTTTCTCCTTAGGTGAACTCATGTATCCTCATCATATCAAATGTGATCTGTAAACAGATGACTCAGATTCACATACTCCTCTCAGACCTGTCACCTGCGCTCTAAGCTCTGAGTTATTAGCTGACTCCCAGCATGTCCACTTGAAAGTCGAACTGACACCTTCCCTGGCTCTCCCAAATCTTCTATTTTCAATCCTTTCCCTCCCACCTTCCCACATACAAGCCTTCTCCGTCCTAGTTACCCTAGGACTCCTTAGAACCTGCAGGAAGCTCTGATAGCTCAACAAGGAATGTGCCAAACCTGAGCACTTTTTGCCATCTCCTGTGCTAATCCCCCATCCAAGCCACCATTATCTCATGCTTAGACTTGTGCAGCAGTCTCCTGATTGGGGCTCTGCCTCTGCTTGGCCTTTCGACAGTCTGACCTTCACACAGCAGCCAGAGTGCTCTTTCTGAAGCAAAAGTCCGGCCATGGCAACTCTTGTTCAAACCTTCCAGGTGCTTTGCATTTCTCTTAAAATAAAATCCAGACTCCTGGTGGCCTACAGTCCCTGCACCCCTCTGTGACCTCTTCCTTCTCTCTGTCACTTACCCACAGTGCTCCAGCCACACTGGTGTTTCTGTTCCTTCAGCCTGTCATGTCAAGCTCATTCTGTCCTGTTCCTCCTGTTCCAAATACCCTTTCCTCCGATCTTCCACAGCACTGCTTCTTCAAGTTCTTTGGGTCGCAGCTGACGTTTTGCCTCCTCACATGGGCCTTCCCTGTCCACCCTAGCTAACGCAGCCCCCCAGTCTCTCAGGACTACTGAACCCTATTTTATTCTCGTTCATGATACCTATTACTATTGAAAAACATATTTATTTTTTTATGGTCTTTCTCCCATTATAATTCAAGCTGCTTGAAAGTTAAGTATGCTGTCTGTCTTACTTGATCATTGTGTTCCCAGCTCCGAGAATCTGGGAAGTAGTAACACCCAGTAAATAATTGTTGCCTAATTGACTGCTCTTTACCCTTGGCCTGACTGGGTCCAGTCCATGTATGATTTCCCAGGTATGCTCTCTCTGAATTATCCCCATGTTTCCATCTGTCATTAATCTCCCCCTCTCGGGCTTCTCATTTAACGTTTACATCTCCCTCAAAGAACACTTACTTGCTCGCCCAGTCACTTGTGGACCCCCTGTCTCCTTACTACCATATTATTACTTTCCTTGATTTCACACCCAGACTTCTAAGAAGTGTCTGTATTTGCTCTCTCCTTCTCCTCTCCCCTCACTGTGCAGTTCACCACAATTCACTCCTACACCCTCATTCCACCTCCCACTCTAAGAAGTTCTCCCTCCACATTTTGGAGGCTAAATTTGATGCATACATCATTGCTTTTCTTACTTTACCTTTATTGACGTCTTTCTTCTTTCTTCTTAAAATGCTTCTGTGATGCCATTCTCCTATAGATTTTCTTTTTAGCTTGCTTCTTGCTGCTTTCTAGCCACCTCTTCTACCTGTCTTAGAAATGTCTTCAAATTGGCCTTCCTTGTCACTTAACTGTTCTTGGGTGTTATCCTCTCTGAGGCATCAATTTTTATTTCTAAACTGATGTCTTCTAAATCTGTCTCCAGCCCACATCCCTCTTCTGAACTTTGGACACACATTTCTCAAATGTGCCATCATTGCCAGGCCTTTGCGTTCTTGCTGGAACATTCTGTTTCCCCCTTCCCTCCATTCTCCCTCATTACTGCCCACCTGACACCAGCTCGGCCTTTCCTGACCTCTCAGGTCTGGTTGGCACATACCCAGTGTCATAGCACTCATCACACAGCAGTGCAGGACCTCTTCACAAGGGCAGGGCTCTGCCTTACTGTTGCTGTTATGGCACATAGGGAGTGCTGTTTAAATACATTTTGGATGAATGAGTTAGCTTGCGGAAGTGAAAGAAGGCTTTATGTAAGCAACATCAGGGAACTGAATCTTTAAAAACAGAAATCAACAGGAGCACATGCACCTTAATATGTTCCATTGCCTAGCACGTAATGGACAATGAACATTCATATGGTACTTGCATTGGAAGGCTAGGTATGTTCTGAGTGCCTTTTCTGTTTTGGGGGTACAGTGCCACCTGATGGTTGGTGATAGGAACTATCTGACCCACACTTTGTGTTTCCCATTGGGGATCCTATCTCCATTGTTGGGGATCCTATCTCCAGTGTTCTTTCCTCTATCCTTTACCTTTTTGTAGTTATGCTTTGTTTAGCTCTGGTAAGGAAACAATAAAAAATAAACATCTTCTTTGTGTTTTTCCTCATCTCTTTTTCATCTTTGCCATAGGCAAATCATTCTTCCTCTTTTTCTATTTTATTACATCAAACTATTAAATATTGTGATTGTGACCTTTCTGTTTTTAAGAAAAATTAGATATAACAAGATGCTTATTTAAGTGCAGAAAGATTTCTTTAAGAATCTAGAGAAAGTTCTCTATCCATTTCTCTGTATTCGTGGGTTAAAAACTTTTTCTGCTGGCAAAACAAGAAAAATAAAAAGTGATTTCTTACCCATTTTTTGGTCTTATTTTTAAACTTGTAAGTCTTTCTCTTTGATTGCAAATGCCCTTATTTCAACTATATTAATGTAAAATACTGGGTTCCTATGGACTAACCCAGGAACATATTGAGCATTTATGAGATTATTTCTATATATATGAAAATTTGAATTCCCAAAGACAACCAACTTACTCATGAACTTTTGCCACACAATTTAAGTAGGAGACTCCCCATTTCTTTATATCTATAGGCCTTTATTAATTTATGAAATTATAGTGCCAAGACAAAGAGAGAAAATTCTACTTAATATAATTTGTGTTATGTTTTATTACATTTCCGAGTCTTTGAAAATTAATAATTCATGAATATGAAATAGGGATTTTACCCTATCTAATCCCTACCTCTTCTTTGACTGTTGAAAAAAATATAAGAATGGTGTATATATCAATTAATGATACATTTACTAATCATTGTCAGACATTTGCTCTGTGCTAAGCTAAAGGAGATAATGGCTTCAATCGCCGTGGTAAAGAAGTGAACATTTCGGTACTTCCGTACGTGGTGTCTTTTTCTTTTTAGAGGTGTTGTACGTGTTACTTGCAGAGGTTTCTGGGGAAATAATTCCAAGTGATAAGCATTGTAAAAGGAAATTATGTTTGCAAAATTGTAAGTGCCACAGTTGTTGTTTTTTTTGTTTTGTTTTGTTTTTTTATTTAAATTTATTGGGGTGACAATTGTTAGTAAAATTACATAGATTTCAGGTGTACAATTCTGTATTACATCATCTATAAATCCCATTGTGTGTTCACCACCCAGAGTCAGTTCTCTTTCCATCACCATATATTTGATCCCCCTTACCCTCATCTCCCACCCCCCACCCCCTTACCCTCTGGTAACACAGTTGTTTTATACTCATGAAAATAGCCAAATTACCAAAGCATCAAGAATGTATTACAGTTTTTAATACTTCATTATGTTATCATTTTGTGATATGGTATTATTTATATACAGCATGAAATAGCTCTTTGAGTGTTTTAATCAAATTATGAATCAAAACCTTGCCATTTTCCTTCACTAGTAAGCAATTCTTAATTTTTCAGGGTATTTTCCTAGCAATAGCAGTCTAGAAGAGACATAATGTGTTTTGTAGCCTAAATGAATTTATTTGCCCTTTTAGGGCCTTCGTCCCCTCGTATGCAAAATGAAATATTTAAACCAGGTGATTTTTATAATGTTGTTTGCTGACGTAAGACTCTACTTTCCAGTGGAGCCCTTTATCTGTATCTAAGGGAAATCAGTGAAAAGAATATCATTATTTAACAGTAAAGTAAACCTTGTTGAAACTTATTTCTTCTGTTGAATTTAAGAATATTAATTCATTTTATAGTGACTTTCTTGATATTGTTCAATTTTATGATTTTAATTCGTGGTAATTTGTTTTGTTTTTCCTAAGTGACATTGATGTTTGGGTCCCGGAACCAGACCACTCAGAAGTGCCTGCTGAGTGGTGGGATTTTGATGCCGATAAGTCACTCCTCATTGGAGTTTTTAAGCATGGTAAGTGAAAAGTCACGTATGCACAGTCTTTTTCTATGTAGGTTATAATTGACGTAGTTCTCATTCTCAGTTTGTTGATTTCTACTTACAGATTTATCCCAGTAACAGCCATGTTATTACATATATTATGTAAAGCATACACTCCCATACTCTCTGTCAGTGACTGCATTTCCTCATGAAAAGAGTGGCATATGTGACCTGCCCCTCTTGAACATAAGTCTCCCATAACTTCCCCTCTGAGGAGGAGTTCTTATGTGAAGTGTATAATGTATCTGTGATGAGTTTTTCCTTTTTGTTCATTTTAAGTGATAAAATTTAATCTAAATTTTCAAATATACATATTACCAGATCATGTAATATTTGTGATAATTTCTAGAAAACATGCTTAACCTGTGATATTTTAGTACATCATTTCTTAAGGATCATCATCTACCATAAATATGAGAGGTGATTGTATCTATATAACTTTCTTTTTATCTTTTTTACTTCATGTCTGGTGATCCTTGTAGGTTATGAGAAATACAACACTATCCGAGCAGACCCAGCATTATGCTTTTTGGAAAGAGTGGGAAAACCTGATGAGAAAGCAGTTGCTGCAGAACAGAGGGCGAATGATTATATGGATGGGTACGAGCATCTCAGTCATGCATTCTCCTTACGTCTTATCAGCGTATTCTGTGTCACTGGGTTTATCTTAGATAATGTAGTAGTAAGACAATTGGAGTTCACAATCAAAAGGAGCTAATGATCAGGGAAGAGACTGGATCTGCCCCACACATTCTTTTGATGAGTTCTTTTTTCCATTAATGGTCATGGCCATTAAGGCCATAAAATTCAAGGGGCATAAGAAGGAAGAATAAAGATAGAATATCACAATTAAAGAGAAATGCGATCTTTATTATACAAGTTCTAAGGCCTTAATTATACTTCTTTTCTTACCAAAAGAGGAAAGTAAGACGCTGTATTAAGGTTAACAATCCCACATTTAAATGTGAACTTGTGTGTAAATTAAAACTAGCTTTCTTCTGACTTGCCATTTAACAGCCTTTATGCTATGGCTTGGGTTCCTCTGAGTAGAGAACAGAGAATTGAGGGTGACATTAACAGTAAAAAGTCCTTCCAGCAAAACTCTATTTGTTTGTCTTGTCAAGAGAAATTTTAAGTCCACTACAGTTAACATAGCGTTTGTTGGTATTTTAACAGGGATGTGGAAGACCCAGAATACAAACCTGCCCCAGCTCTCTTTAAAGATGATATAGAGGTATGCTCTGATTCATATTTTCAGATCTTTGATTTTAGTTATGCTGTGGTGTCTTTGCTTTTACTTTTGTGTGTTTTTCATTCATATGTTTTCATTATACATAATTCTGTTCCTTAGAAGATTAACTAAGTTAGTGATCACAAATAATCATTCTGAATTTACCTGATCTCCTTTTCTAGACAAGTTGGAGGCTGGTTCAGACATGTGGATAATGTAGGACTTGCACACATGCTATACTCAGGAACTAGGAAACACAGTGTCCAGGGGCAGAATCCCAAAGCAGAGTAAGAGATGAGGGTTAGGCTGGTGTGCCAGTAAGAACTGCAATCCTGTGTAAAATCAGAACCCTCAAAGGCAGACCATTCTAACAAACAGCACAAGGAAACTACAAGGAAATTTGTCTTAGCATGGACTCTCAGTAGGGGAAAAATTGTCACCCCTGAGAATTCATAGCCATAGGCCTGCCTTCTCATGAGTTTATGGTTTGATTTTTCTTCTTCATCTGCATGGTCCAGGAACACTCAGGCAAAAACTGTATATTAAAAGGGGTTGAGTACTGAAGATAACGCCTTCCCTAAAATGAGGTTAACATCCAAAAATTCACATTATATGAGGAACAAATTACCATGAGTGATTGTTAGCCAAAACAACAGAGAACAAGACTAGACCTGTAAGAACGTCTGGTGATTGATCTATTGAAATACAAAAGAGGTAAATTTTTAAATGATTAAAGACATTAAAGAAAGAACCAGGAAGAAAAGAAAGATAAGATACGATTTTAAAAGACTAGGGACATATGAAGAAGAATTATATAACTTTGGAAGTGGAAAGCACAGTTGTTGATATTTAAAACTCAACAAATAGGTTAAACATTTGACTAGAGAAGGAGGTTAGACACAGTTCGTGAGAAAGAAGTGATTTAGAAAGTAGATATGAGAAAATAATTCATAGTGATCATGATTAATCACTTCGGGCCAATCTGGAGAGAGAAACCACTTGTAATTTGAACAAGAAAAGTTGAATGTATAGGATTATTGACTATAATGGGGGGGTTGAAGTAATGAGGGACTGGGTGGTAAGAAGTTAAAGGACTAACGAATAAAGGAATGGCCTCTACTCCTAGGGCTGACAGAGCACCCAGGAAAGAGCCCCGTCCCCGAGATCCTGGCCTTTTGGGGGATGGAGGGGCCTGGACACAGCTCATTGGATGGCAGAAAAGTTGCCGTGCTGCCACACTCCTGTAACTTGGAGTAAATCCACCTTCTAGGGTTGCCAAGGAAGCTTTTCCTGGGGAAGCGTCTCACTGGAGTTACTCCACTGTAAAACTGGTGGGGGGGACGGTTGTAGGGAAAGCTGCTGGCCAGCAGGTGCTAAAGAAGCTACCTGAACACCAGGAGCTGGCATTGGGGAAGCTGTGTGTGCTGGGGAGCTAGCAATGGAGGAGCTCCCCAGAATTAGGAAGTGAACCCCCTTTCCTCCTACAGCGTCTCAAGCTCCCACTACTGACAAAACTTAACATCATGTTGGCTGGCTAAGAAAAGATATTTAAAGAGCCCAGATCTATTTTCTTAGGGCTAGCAAGAAGCATGGGAGACAGTAAATTTATAGCTGAGAGGCAATAAATCAATAACCAACGCAAAGGAATATATAAAAAAATTTTAGAGACAAAGAGAATAGCGTGAATTTGTCTGGCATGTGTATAATAGGGATTCCAGAAGGAGATACTAGAGAGCATAAGGGAGAAGCCCTATTTTAAGAGAGATCAGCTGAGGGTTTTTCTGAACTTGATGAAAGACATGAATCTTCAGATTTAAGAAATAGTGTGACTCTTGGCAGGACAAATAAAACTAAATCCACTCTAAGAAATATCCTGGTGAAACTGCACGTACACCAAAAAGAGAAGATGTTAAAAACAACCAGAGAAAAAAAGGACCCACCTACAAAGGGATGATGATTCTAACTTTAGGCTTTTCTAAAACAACAATATACACTGGAATAAAATCACCAAAGTTACGGATACGTTGAATGTTGGGCTATCTAATTGAAGGTGCTCTATTGACAGATAAACGTAGTTATACAGCATAAGCAAAACTGCTCAAGGCTGGGAAAGATTTCAAGTTTGTCTAATAATGAAATATGAGAATGAATAGATCGTGAATGAATAGAGTTGGTATAGAGAACAACAACAGCAAAAAAAAAACAGTTTTAAGTAAAACCTGAGGCATATTTTACAGTTAGAGGAAGAGTGGAGGAAAAGAAAATGGCCTAAAAGTAATCTTAAAATAGGAAATAATTTTAGTAATGACTGGTCAAACACAATAGAAAAGTATAAAAGGGTGAGAACTTAGAACAAGAAATGATCATTTTTATTTTTGCTAAATTAATCATTAAAATTTCTCTATTACAAAAAAGTTTGATTCTCTTCTTATTTTGACCCAATTACCCTGTGACAAATTTCTGTTTTCTTTTAAAAGGATGATGTTTCCTCACCAGGAGATCTTGTTATAGCAGATGGAGGTAAATTGCATTCATTTCTTTACTTAGTATTATTGTAAATTAACATTCTCATGATACCATGAGGTCAAAAAGCTAATACATTTTTATAATATTTCAAATATATATGAAATTTTGTTCAAGACAGTTGTAATTAACATGGGACATACTAGTTGATTGGGAATTTAACAATATTTTTTGTTGTTTAGCAGTTACACAGTAAGCTTTTATAGAATAGAAGAATTGATGATATTATGGCATGATTGTTAAAATTGTACATAAGATTTCATCATTACAGAGTTAATCCATTCAACTTATTAGTTCCCTATCATATTAGGAACCATTCTTTATCACTCAGTTTCTGCGAACCTTTTCTGTACAGGGTGTTCTACTTTTTTCTGATATCAAGATAGGAAAATACTGTCACTAGAGTACACTCATTCCCTCCTGGGAACCAGGGGGAATCGAGCCTCACTCTTCCATAGTTCAACTAAGAACGAAACAGTAGGTTTTGCTTAGCATGAATGATTACCCCTTGATTATGGTGTATGTAAGTATAATATTCAACCCTGGAAACGGAGAGCTAGATCCTGCACTATATTGGGTATATAGAAGTTTAAAAATTACAGCATTGTCATACTGAATTTTTATAAATGTTCTCCTCTAATGACTTTTTAAAATATTTTGATTCTGATTAAATTGAGATAAATTTAATACAGAACATATCAGTTAGAAGAGTTTACAGTATTCAACTTCTCATAGATTCCAGTTTAACTTTTAACTTCCATAAGTTAAAGCATTGAGTATTCATCAGCCACTACACTACAACGTATTAGACCTGGAAATGCAAGTCTTATATTTTCTGTGCATGTAAAGTTCTCTTTAAATAGATAACATCGTGGTTCTTTATTCCACTGTGACCTACTTACTTTGAGTTGCCTTAAAGTTTGTTGTAATGTTTTTACACAACATTAGAGCTATACTTAAAACTTTTTTATGATGCGACATTAGTTTTGTTTTGTTTTTTCATATCAGATTGAAAGAAAACAATGTTTGAAACTAGGGAAATTTTGCTGCTTTTGTAAGGTTCGTTACAGTATGTTTAGTTTTGTTTTTAATCTTGTTTCTAGTTTTTTTTTTCAATTGACACAATTATCTTTAAATATAGATGGTCAGCTGTTGGAGGGTGATAAAGTTTATTGGCCAACTCAGTCAGCTTTAACCACACGTTTGAGGCGTCTCATCACTGCATATCAGCGTACCAATAAAAGTAGACAAGTCCAGCAGATACAACCTACTTTCTCAGTGCCTGCCACTGTAATGCAGCCTCTTTATGAAGAAGCCACTCTTAATCCTAAAATGGCAGCCAAGATAGAAAGACAGCAGAGGTAAGACAATAGCACTATATTTTCAGTATATAGTATCTAAGTATAGTGGTTCATTCTGAAGGCCGTTAGGGTGTGATTCATGAGTTTGTGAAAAACACATAAGTGGAGAAGTTCAAAATAAAACGCTTTTTGCACGTGTGCATAAATCCATACTTGCACACATTCTTGTATATACACAAATATGGTAAAACTAATAAAAATTATTGCATTTTATAGGTACTAGCTATACTTCATATTTTAATCCTTTTGTCATGTTTATGAACAGTAAAGTATGAAAGAAATGAAGGTACAGAGCAAATTCAAGAATTAAATTATTAACGAAACATAAATTACATGAAATAAATTCCATTCTATATTATTTTGCGTTGTGACTTTTATGAAATATCAGAATGTATGAAAGACAAGTCCATCCATGCTTTATATACAGTATGAATGCTTGGAATGACTATGTCAGAGGAGAACAAATAGAACTCTTTACAAGAGACCTTGTTAAGGAAACAGGGAAGCTACTCTTATCTCAGAAACTTTGACTTTTTTAACAGAGTACATGGAAAGGAATAGGAATGGTTAGCAATAACCTGGCCTCCTTGTTAAACCTGGATCCTTGAATGTTCTCTGGAAGATGAACCATTGTTCTTCTGTTTCATTTAGAGTACATTCATTGTATCGGAATTTACTTAGTCTGATACTTAAGATTTTAGCTATCCTAGACGTAATGTTCAAATACTGCTACCTCTATAAACAGGGTACACTGAAACAGGTAACTTTCCGTTATCTGTCCTTGCATTAACAACCCGTATCAAACCATGGTGACTTAACATCAGTTTTTTATTTCTCACAATGAAGTGGCTTGACCAAGTAGCTCTGCTTCAGATAGCGTCCGCTGGAAGGTCCAAAGTGGCCTCACTCCCTTGGCTGGCAGTTGGTGCTGGCTGCCCCTTGGAAGCTCAGATTTTAAGAGAGAGCATTCCTAGTGGCAAAGACCAAAACTGCAGATTTCTTAAGTCCCCACTTCAGCAGTTACAAAGTGTCACTTCTGCCACCTACTGTTGGTCAAAAAAGTCACAGGGTCAACCAGAATCTAGGGGAAAGTGAAATAGATTGCGCCTCTCGGTAGGAAGAGGGGCAAAGAGTTTGTGGCCATCTTTACTCTACCGTATACATTTTCCCTCAACTGTAGGATCTTCCTAAAATACTCATTTATCGTGATATTCAGTGGCTCCTTATTTAGTATAGATACAAAGTCTCAGTTCTTAAGCCTCAATTCAAGAGTCTCTTCAATTTAGGCTCCAGCATGCATTTCTAATTTTATCCATTACTATGCCTTCAGCCTTAGTGTACTACTTATTCTTGACTCAATATCCTAAGTTTATGTTGTTCCTGTCACATGGAATAATATCTTTCTTCCTACTTTAGTCCATACTTCAGGCTCAACGTATGTCTAAACCTTTACTAATTTTTTTCTCAACCAGTCTAGCTCACAGTATTCTGTTTTCTGCACTCAGATAGCGCTTATCTATATAAACTACTCTTTTGTCTCAATAATAGAAGATATTCTAATGACACTTATCTTCTCCTTTCTATGTCTTGTGTTCCTATCTCAATTATAAATTCTTTGAAGGTAGACACTGACATTTTTATTTTGTGACCTGCGTAGTTGGATTTCAGTTCATCCTTTGTTTTCCATTCCTATTTTTAATACCCAGGTGCAAGATTCGTATGACTTGATTGGTATCCTCGACTGACTATTTTTAAATCGTCATTACATTAATCTTCTTAATGTATCACTGATAAAAATCACCAGTTAATGTTTTTCAAAGTTCTTTCTCATATGCTTTTTCTCTACACAACAACCCTGTGGGTTAAGCAGGGAAAAGCTTCTATAAATAGGCTGTGCTTGGAGATCTATGGTGTGTGAGTTAAATATTACCCTCTTGAAGTGTCTTTAGGAGGTTTGAACTGAATAGAGATGATTTTTAACCAGGCATTTAGAATGTTTCCTAATCTGACCCCCAACCCTATCTCCCACTGTCCCCAGTATGATCCAGCTCCTTATCAATCTGGAATACTGGTCATCCTGCAAACATGTAGATTACTTCCTATTTTGCTTATTCTGAACCCTCTTCCTAACATCCCTCCATGATCTTAGCCTCATTCCATCTTAAATGCCACTTTGTGATGTGTTTCTTGATCACTTAAGTCTAAACTGATCCTTTCATCTTCTGTGCTTTCCTAAAATCTGACTTTTATAATGCATAAAACTATAAAATACTACCTTATATTATAAATATGTTTGAATTGTTTTATCTTTTTTCCTGAAAGGAGGGTCTTCATGTCTTAGTATATCGTGTACCCTATGCATATTTTCTCACATAGTAAATGTGCAGAAAACTATTGTCTGAAGGAAAAGAAGAATGGTTGGACAGATGAGTCTAGTAGTATTTTAAAATGTATTTACAAGGCAATAACCCTGGATTTAATCCTTGAAAGTACTTGAAATGCTTCAAATGTTTATTATAGTTATTATATTGAGCATTAATAAATATTTCAGTAACCCATGTGGCTTTTTCTTTAATCTGATTCAAAAATAGATGGACAAGAAGAGAAGAAGCTGACTTTTACAGAGTTGTATCTACGTTTGGAGTTGTATTTGATCCTGACAGAGGCCAGTTTGATTGGACAAAATTTAGAGCTATGGCTAGGCTCCATAAGAAAACTGATGATAGCTTGGAGAAATATTTGTATGCGTTTATGTCTATGTGTCGGAGGGTTTGCCGTCTTCCTTCCAAAGAAGGTATGTATAAAATTTCTTATTTTTCTTGTTTAGGTGAAAGAAAAAAAATCACTAAAATCTAGAAATTTTCAACTCTCATTTCAATACTGTCCAGTTCAGTATGTCAGCAGTTTTTCATTATTGTAAATAAACTATGCTTAAAAATCCCTTTTTCCTTAACCCTATTAAAATGAGATCTAAATAAAATAAAGGTCCACGTTGAATTTTGAGAAAATATCCAGTGTTTTTATTCAGTATTACATTTATGATTGAGGGAGGTGGAAGATAAAGGGTAGCTTTTGGTAAACAGCATTAACCTACATTTTTAGTCCATCTTACAGGAACTGTGCTAGAGGGCTCATTTTACACGAATAATTTTGCAGGAAATGAGGCCTCCACTGAAAACATGTAAAAAGGTTTAGTAGGAAAAAATCACTCAGGGCTTTCAAAAAAAAAAAAAAAAATGACAACTAATCAGAGGTACTAATGCTCAGCTAAGGAATTGTTCTGAGGTAAATTTCATGGTTTTCGAGGTCCAGAGAAATAGCTTATCCTGTCAGCAGTTCCTCTCAGTAGTGCTGTGTTACAATCAACTGTCTTCCTTCTTTGTTCAATATGGTTTCTGGCTGCTAAACCCAGCGGCTTCCAACTCCTGTTTCATAGTAAAAATACAAGTGGCTCATAAAAGGATCTAAATTCTATGTGGGTTTGTTTGTTTTAATTTTATTTCCTAACAAATTTGTTGTCAGTCTACTGAATAGAGTAGCCAATCGCTTGATTACCTAAATACTAGATGATTCAGAGTTGATTTTAGTGTACTGTAAGGTCCATTGTAATATCATAAATGGGTTTAAGAAGAGGGATATGGGAAAGCACTATCTTGTATTATTTATAGTTGCCAAGAGGCTCTCATTTCTTAATTTTTTAATTCCTATTAGCAATATAAATTTAAGTGAATAAATTCATCACTTTTTATTCCCGGTATAAAAGAGAAGGGAAAAGGGTTAATTACTAAGTGATGATTGAAAGGGTAGCTTTTCTTTGTTAGAAATGTGGGATGTTTTGCTTAGATCACTTTCCCAAACTTCCTCAGTTCACAGTGCCCTTAATATCTCAGTCAGTTTTCACAGCACCCGAGGACGTAAGTTCTTCTTAACTAAGAACTAGGTAGGTCCAAACTACTTAATCAGTATCTGTGTCCTAACAACTAGTAATTGTTTGAAAACATAGCAGAAATTGAAAGAAAAAAACAATACTTTTATGTCTTAAATAATCACAGTTATTTGCTAATGGAATGTGTACACCTTCTTAAATCTTAGAAGTAGCAGGGACACTCCCACTCGTGTTTCTTGTTACATATTGAGTTTTGACTGGTCCTTGATTTACTTTTTCTTTTTTTACTATTTATTTTGAACTACTTTTAGGCTTTCAGAAAAGTTGTAAAAACCAGGGAGTTTCAATATATCCCTCCATCTGTATCTCTGCTCACAAAGCTATGACTTCATCAGAAGGAAGGTCGCATGTTAAAACTGAACTATCTCATACAGTGTTTGAAAAATGTCCCCGTGTTTCCTGCAGATTTTAAGAAAGCCTTTGGTTTCAGTTAGGGATGTGTGGACTTATGTTTGTTTATGGAGTATTAACAGTTTTAATTTATATTTATAAAAGTGAGTTTGAGTGTTTTTCTCTTTTATTAAGACACTGAATAGTAAAACCTACTTCATAGGGAATTTCTTTAAAGTAAACTAGTTTTATTAATATACTTCCAAAACAGTCTTAATGTTTTACTTACTTTTTATAGATCCAATATTATGTATGTTATATGATTTTTAGTACTTCTTTTTAAAAATTCAATTTCCCCATTTAAGAATATTAAAAATAAATTCTGGAAACTATACAATGATATAGAATAAAATTACATTTTGGAAGTTACGTTATTTGTTTTAAATCTATAATGAAGTATTTTTGAGCTTAATATTTTTGTTCTGTTTTAATGTAGAGTTCGTGGATCCAAATATTTTTATTCAGCCAATCACAGAAGAACGTGCTTCTAGGACTTTATATCGCATTGAACTTCTAAGGAAAGTAAGGGAACAGGCCCTCCGACATCCACAATTGTTTGAGCGATTGAAGCTTTGCCATCCAAATCCAGACTTACCAGTCTGGTGGGAATGTGGCCCTCATGATAGGGACTTGCTTATTGGAGCTGCTAAACACGGGGTGAGCCGAACAGACTATCACATTCTTCGTGATCCAGAACTCTCCTTTATGGCAGCTCAGAGGAACTACAGTCAAAGTAAGATGGCTCATTCCAGGACTTCTACCCCACTTTTACAGCAATATCAAGTAGCGCTGTCTGCTTCTCCTCTTACCTCTCTACCTAGGCTCCTAGAAGCTAAAGGGATTGTTCTAGAGGAGATGAAAGTTAAAAGTGAAAACCTTAAAGAGGAGCCTCAGTCTTCTGAAGAAGAATCTATGTCTTCTGAGGAAACCAGGACACTAATCAAATCTGAGCCTGTAAGTCCAAAGAATGGTGTTTTACCACAGGCTCCTGGAGACCCGAAACCTGGTGGAAAGGGTGAAGCAGACAGACGCATGGTTGCAGCCCGAACAGAACCCTTAACTCCAAACCCAGCTTCTAAGAAACAGCGGGTCCGCAAAAGAGGATCAGAATCGAGTTCGGATTCGGACTCAGATTCTGCGCGGTCGTCCTGTTCCTCCAGGTCCTCGTCTTCCTCGTCTTCCTCCTCCTCTTGTTCCCACTCTCGATCAGGCTCTAGTTCTTCTTCATCGTCCTCCTGTTCTTCCGCATCGTCTTCCTCCTCCTCCTCGTCCTCCTCCTCCTCCTCGTCCTCCTCATCGTCATCAGAAGAAAGTGACAGTGAAGAAGAGGAAGTCCAGAAGCGAGGTATGTGCATAAAGTGCTTTTGCTATTTGGAGACAGCATTTCAAGTGAAGAGAAGTGATTCAGATAACTCAACCGTGTTTAAAATGGTTAGCTTAAATTTTACGTGTACACGTTTCCTTAGAGAAGCGCTATGGAAAAGGAAACTAGAATTACTGGCACACACTTCCTGCCCCGTAGTCAAGGCACTGGAACATAGGTTAATCAAACAGGAATTAGCGTTTTTTCACAATCATTTTATTTCTTGGTGATTGCCTTACATTTAGTATTCGATTTTTCCTGGAAAAAGTTGATGAGTGAGCAGATGAAGATACTATTCTATTACAGCCTCCAGGATTCTTAGCTGAAGCAGTCAGGCCTATAAGAGCATGGTAGGCCCTGCTGGTCAGTAGCCTAGTGTTAGGCTGTCCTCTTCTGCAGGGCCCTCGAGCAGCCCGTTCACGTACATGTGAGTGAGTTAACATCTAGTGGGTGCAGTGTCCGCTCAGCTTGAAGAGCCTCCACACCTCACAGGAGCCTCAGGCTGCTGGAACGACTCCATCGGCATGACATAGCATTCAGGGATGCCACAGGGACATGTCCCACTGTAAAAGTCCTATACTGAGAGAGTTCTCTTATCCCCACCAGGTATTTGTGACCCTCCCAGTCCGAAGCAGTCCATCAATCAGCAGTTTCTCTTTGTCAGGGAAACAGACCTGGAGAGTTAACTGAGGGTCAGATTTTTATGCAGAAAAGGCTGTTTGGTCAACCCTTTGTCCACCAACTCCTTAGTGCCACTTCTTTTGCTTTTGTGCTAATTTTAAAAAATAATGAGTATTTTATTCTAGGTGAATTTTTTCCTTTTGTTACCATTTGTTTTACTTCTTTTTTCATTTTCAAATATATCTGAATAATTACATAAGATTTGAGAAGTATGTGTAAAATTGTTTTATGCAGTCTTTTTTAAACAGTTATAATTGTTCGTAGCAGAAGGTACCCCTCACATGAATGCCTATGACGAAGAAAGCGTCGCATCACTGAGTACCACTCAGGACGAGACTCAGGATAGTTTCCAGATGAACAATGGGACGCCGGAGTCCACTTACTTCCTGCAAGGCGGATACATGCTGGCAGCTTCCTATTGGCCAAAGGTAAAAGAAGAATTTCTTGCTGGAATAGGTCATTTTTTGTGAACATTTTTTATATTGCTTGAATGGTAAATATTTTTATTATGTAGAAAAATAGGTCACTATAAAATGTAGGATGACATTTTGGTATTATTATCAAGTAAATTAGGTCTACTTAAATGTGTATGCTTGTCAACATAACCTTAGAATGTTTAGAATGAAAGATAATGCTTATGTTCATATACAAGTTAATATTCAAGTGCTTCTTTATGAAATTAGTGCTTTCAACTGAGTCTCCTTGAAGAAATTTACTGTAGCCAGCTGTGACCCCGGGGAAAAAATTCATTTAAGTACATGTACATTCAGTGGTAGCAGTTGAAATTGAATTAATACAATTCTTCTAGTACGTGACTGGTACAAGAGTATAAACCTCTCCAAGTGAAGCTGGGAAATGGGGGCGTAGAGAACTCTGTACTCTTTTATATATTTCTGAGTTGTCCGAAGTTCTCACAAAGAACTTGTATTACTTTGGTAGTTACAAAAACAAGACTATAGAAAAGTATATAATACAGTTTTTAATTTCACTAATGGGAATTTGTATTTGAATAACTTGTTACTGCGATGTCATATGTGTGTGAGAGAGAACCTGTGTGCATACCAAATGCACATACATTGTACCAGGGTTAAGTTCATCGAGGCTCGGAGCCATGTGAGCCGAGCCCCACAGGTCTGGCCTGATTGTGAAAATGACACTCTGATGTTGCATGCTTTTCCAGGATCGTGTGATGATCAACCGATTGGACAGTATTTGTCAAACAGTTCTGAAAGGGAAGTGGCCTTCAGCCAGAAGGAGTTACGACGCCAACACAGTGGCTTCTTTCTATACCACAAAGCTGCTGGACAGCCCTGGCGCAGCTACAGATCATAGCGAGCCCAGTGTGCCCACTCCTCCAGGTGCTGCCGGCGTTAAAGAAGAACATGACCAGTCGGCACAGATGTCAAAGGTGAAGAAGCATGTACGAGAAAAGGAGTTTACAGTGAAAATCAAAGACGTATGTTTATTTTTATTGCCCTAGGACCTGATTGCGATTGCGGTGTGCAGCATGCTTTTCCTGCAAATGGCTGCCTGCTCTTCCTCTTACTTCCTTCACACACTTGTTTTCTGGTTTTTGGATCGTTTTCCTTTTGATATCCAGGTCATTAAACTTGAATATTCTAGAGGGATCATCATTAAATATTTTTCTCTGCCTATACTTCTGAAAATAGTCCTTCTGCTTCTCAAGATGCTTTCTTAAACAGTCTGACAATTTCTAGTTGTTGTGGTTCTTTACATATTTCAATGGTGTGTCAGTGCACTTTTTGTTTGAAACATTTAGCATGCCCTGTTATCAGTAACCTCATTTTTCCGTCTGATTTTTGAAGCTTAATTGATTTCTCAGTGTCTTAAACAAGGGTAAACATCATATGAATAATGTACATAGAGACGAATGTCCAAAGCTGAAAGTGTTACAATGTACTTGGTCATGTGAAAAACTTTGTTTTGCTCATAAAAGTGTATATGGTCCCGGCATTTTTGTTTTGTTTTGTTTTCATTAAAGATAGACATTTTAATAGGCATTGTAGAAAATGATTAATTTTTTTTTCAATTAACTTATGAGCAAAAGAGAACTTGATTAATGTTTCAGGGTTTTTACTTAGAATTTTCTCTTAATATTCTGCAATGAGACTTTTTCAGTTGTTCCTTTCTGAATAATGGTGTTTGTTTCACAGGAAGGTGGTTTGAAGTTGACATTTCAGAAGCAAGGGCTTGCTCAGAAGAGACCATTCGACAGCGAAGACTGTGCCCTGGGACAGCAGCAGTACCTCACCCGTCTTCGGGAGCTTCAGAGTGCATCAGAGACCAGCCTCGCCAGTTTCCCCAAATCTGTGCCAGGATCAGGTGACTATGGTAGTAACAGTGGCCTCAGGATGAAATACTTCCTGTCACTTCCAAAACCTCTTTCATTTACTCTCATAGTAAAAATCCATTGGTCCTTTAATGTTGGAACCTCTCTTAAGTCTGTAAGGTAATCAGTATAATTTTCACTATAAATAAATATTGGAACTTTTAAAAGGACATTTTAAAGTGTAGAGGGCAGTTTAGTTTCAGGAGCTTATGTGCTTGGGTAGAAATATTTTATCAAGTAGCTTTATACAGGTAAAAGTTCTAATAGCATTTCAATATGAAAACAAATTAGGAGTTTAAAGAAAAACACCTGGTAAATCACAAATTAATGGTGATTGGTAGAGGAAGTTAAAGTTAGTTGTTTTAGAAATACTTTAGAGTCAACACAGTCCAGGCATTTATGGGATACAGGAATAGTTTATGATGAAGCCCTGGAAGATAAGCTTTCATTCCCGTGGAAGGAACACTTGGAGAGAGATTTGTATAACATCAGACCTGCTTAGGAAAGGTAAATCTAGATTGTGGGCAACATCAAGAACTGAGCTGGGGAGGCACTAGGGGTTAGTGGTCATGTATGAATGGGGTTGATGTAAGGCCTTTCATCCATATTAGCATAGGACAGAAGCCAGGAGACATTCTTATAAACAGAATAGTTTTTAAAAGTGGTGCTTTAAGAAAATCTATTATTACAGCTAAAATGTCGTATACTGAAATAATTTTGAAACATAATAGTTTGTTAATCTGATTATAATAAAATTCACTATGTGGATATAATGAAAGCTTTCCTTTTTTTGTAATGTTGTATGACATTCCTAAGTGCTTTTATATGCAAAAATGATTTTTAATCATTGTGATTAGTTATTCCTTACCATATTAATTAAGGTACCTTTTTGAAACAGATGTAGGAAGTGACTTTGATAAAGTTCCACCACAAGCCAAAGGGCAACGCCTTTTTCAGGGATACCCATGACTTGCTTAAAAAATTCTCCTTGGGGCCAGCCCGGTGGCTCAGGCAGTTAGAGCTCCATGCTCCTAACTCCCAAAGCTTCCGGTTCGATTCCCACATGGGCCAGTGGGCTCTCAACCACAAGGTTGCCAGTTCAATTCCTCGAGTCCCGCAGGGGATGGTGGGCTCCGCCCCCTGCAACTAAGATTGAACACAGCACCTTGAGCTGAGCTGTCGCTGAGCTCCCAAATGGCTCAGTTGGTTGGAGCACGGACTCTCAACCACAAGGTTGCCAGTTCGATTCCTCAACTCCCGCAAGGGATGGTGGGCAGTGCCCCCTGCAACTAACAACGGCTACTGGACCTGGAGCTGAGCTGCACCCTCCACAACTAAGACTGAAAGGACAACAACTTGAAGCTGAATGGCACCCTCCACAACTAAAATTGAAGGGACAACAACTTGATTGGGAAAAATGTCCTGGAAGTACACACTGTTCCCCAATAAAAAAAAAAAGTCCTGTTCCCCTTCCCCAGTAAAATCTTAAAAAAAAAAAAATTCTCTTTGAAACATTGAAAATGCATTTCTCGCTGTGAACCATTTTAAACAAAAGACATCATCCTTAATAATATTTCCTTTTTATAAGAGAGTTCTATTGTGCAGCACTCTTTAAGGAGAAGAACTCTGTCTTACTCATCTTTGAAACATCATAGTACCTTCTACATAGCTTTTTCATAAATATTTATTTACTGGGAAAAAGGGACTGAATGCATGGAACTTTCTTGTTTATGTTTTTTTGTTTTTTGTTTTTTATTGAGTGCCTACTGAAATGAGGAATGAGAAAGGTCAATTTAATTTGTCAACTGAACAGTTAGTGATCTTAAAGAAAATACCATAAGTTGGCTGGGGTAGGATGGACTATGGGAAATTGAGGAATGAGTTTATTGTGATAAAGAGGAACACAATAGTGACAGGTCTTTTGAAAATTTTAAAAGTTACAAAAAGGCCGATAGAAGTTTTGTTTTGTTTGTTTGACTTGGCCATGTTTTTAAGTTTAGAAGAATCTAATGTAGGATAAGACATTTTGGCATAAGAAAGCAAAGATAAATGATAAAACAGGCTTTGGAAAAAGTGGAAATGAATGGGTTCAAAGAAAGGGTCAAGGTTTATCTTGTCCATGAGAACCGCTTGCTTCTCGCTGTAAAAGGGGAAGGAAGAGAATACATATGACTATCTGGGGAGAAAATTAAGGAAATAAGTCAAAGGTTGAGAGACCTGGATTACAATTATCCAAGTTTTTAAATGAGAAATCGGGGTGGTGTTTTTAGTCTGAAGAATTGCTTGATTTAGGATATGTAAAATAGAACTAACACTTCCATATATTTAGAAAAGTGGTTACTTTAATTTGTTTAAGAACTAGATTTTTATGACTGTTTTGCTTTTTTAATTTTATTAGGTACTTCCATTCAATCAACCCTTGGTGCCAATGGAGTTATATTAGACAACCAGCCCATAGTCAAAAAAAGGCGGGGAAGGAGGAAGAATGTAGAAAATGTTGACATCCTCTTTTTTAACAGAAATAAACCACCTAATCATGTAAGTAAAGCAATATGTAAAAAGTACTGAACCTTTAGTTCAAAATTCAGTTCTAGTAAATATGTATATTGCTGTTTTGTGAATGTTTTGTAGAATAATAATTAGGAAATTAGAAGTATACTATATAGTTTTAGATTGTATCTCAGTAAATTCAACATTGGCCAAGCTTCATGGAAATCTTAAATTTGAAAGATTTAGTAGACTTCTGAACAACTTATTTTTTGATTCCTCTTCAAAAAGAATTCCTTCATTGGAACAAAATTAGAATACTAAATCATGGAAGTAAAATTTTCATTTTGTGTTTTTCTACAGGTTACTTTGGGCTTACCCACCTCACAGATTTCTACAGGGATAAATCCAGCACTGTCCTATCCTCAACCTCAAGGAATTCCTGATACGGAAAGTCCAGTTCCAGTTATTCATCTTAAAGATGGGACAAGACTTGCAGGCGATGATGCACCGAAAAGAAAGGATTTGGAAAAATGGCTTAAGGAGCACCCAGGCTATGTGGAAGATTTAGGAGCTTTTATTCCTGTAGGTGATACCTTACAAATCTTGGTATATTTTATTTCTATGATTTATCAAACGTATAATGATGAAACATAAATTCTACCCACTTATATTAAATATGTGTTCTGCTCAAAATTTAGGAAAATGAGCAGAAAAAGAAAAAATAAATACCCACCTTTCCCATGATACAATACAGTACCATTTTCAGTTTTTCCATTCTGCATTCAACAAGTATTTACCAATAAAAATCACCTTTGATATACAGAGTACTATGTTATACCCAATGCAGGTTGTAAATGTATAAAAAAACTTCAATCCTATCCCTCAAGGAGATTATTGTAAAATAATAATGTCATAGTAAACTTATATGGAGACTTTACTGTGTGCCTGGCATTATACTTAGCACTTACTTACGAGATAACATGTATTAAGTCATCTAATACTCCCAACAACTTTATCAGAATGGCATTGTCACAACTATTTCATAGATAAAGAAATGGAAAATACTGAAATTTTTAATTAAATAGTTCCATGCCACACAGCGAATAAGTCTTAAACCCAGTGTCCAAACCCCTATTCTTAAGCTCTTCTTAAAGTTACAAGAATATAGTTTCTGTGCCTCTTCAGATACACAATGAATTACGTTAATCGAAGATGAGAATCATTGTATTTCATCTGCATTTTCTTTATGCTCTGAAATACTACTCACTATCTTAAGGGTATTTAGCTTTCTCAGTCACAGAAATCTATTCATTTCACAATACTTCATTATCAGATGCTGATATACCAAATTTTGTGTCCATCTTCCTTGACATTTCTGTGTATTTTATAAGGTAAAAGAATAAAATATGTCCTCTATAGAATGAATTTACCATGCTGTTCCATCTGCCTCCATTATGAAAATTAAATGGATAGCACAATGCAGCTGTCCACACCCTGTGAGCTTCTCAGGGACTATGTCCTGTTCATCTTTATATCCCCAGCACTTTGCTCATAATTCATGATTCATAGAATAGTATCTAGCTGCCTGTAAGTATTTATTGAATCAATGATTAAAACACAAAAATTGAAGACTAAAAAGTGCTATATAAAGGTAAAGTGATTCTTAATTAATAACAAAAAAAATTAATTACTTTGATAATTTTTCATGAAAAGGAAACACAAAGCTCCAGTCCCTAGAGTAATGGGACTATATCTTTAATAAGTATTTTAATATATTTGTATCTGTAATATATTTAGTTCACTATTTTCACAGCTGTTATTGTCCCCAGCAAATAACCTAGTAGTCTGAAACAGTGACCCTCAGACTTAGCTTTTGAATACTTGTCACATACCTAGTTTTCTCAAAGGGTGCCACAAATTCTTAAACTTTTATTTAATTCCTTTTGATTAAAACAAAACAAAACAAATAAAGCTCTCATAATTCAGAGAGGGGGATTTTTCACAAATCTGATAATAAAATGAATATAGCAACTCTAAAAATAACGAGAATTTTTAGTTCAATGCTGTAACTTAACATATTAGAAAATACTAGGCTGGTTTAAAAGTAATTGTGGTTTTTGCAATTTTTAACCTTTTAAACCATACTTTTGCATCAATATAATAATATTCATTTATTCAGTCAGTAAATTTGTATTTAGTACTGTGTGCTACTTGCTATTTTAAGGGATTGAGGATAAAACAATGAACAATAGTCTTTAAAGGATTTTCATTCCTTTCTCTTATCACTGCAAAGGAATCTTTATTAATTTTTTAACATAACCATTTAGCATTTTCACTGCAAATAAACCTTCTATCGTGTTTTCTATAACTTTATTATTAATATTTTAAAACATTTTTAAAAGCATTTGCAGTAAAGAATATGAAATAATAATTAATTTCCCAAGGATACATTAATAATTTCCTCACACTCTATTGTGGTATATACCTATAACTAGATAATTATAACATGGTATATATACTATAACAGAGGTATGTGTAAAGTGCCATGGAGGCAGATAAAAGAAGAATTAATCTGCCTAGGCAGAGTAAAGTATCCGGAGAAAGATAGAAGGAAAATAGAGCTGACATGACTAGTGAGTTATGACAGAATCAGGAGGCATTAGACCACGTTATCACCAGAATAGGATATTCTAGGCATTATAAAACAATATGAAGAGAGTTTTAAAAGGATAGGATTGTAAGGCATAGTCATAAAACAATGACTGGTCTGATTTTCCAAGTTGTGTGAGGGAATGTGTCGGTTAATAGTTACTGGATAGAAAAGGTTGAATTAGGTCCTGGCTGTCATGGGACTGGCTGGTCTGCCATGCTGAAGAGTTAGAGCATTCGTCTCTTGGAATGTTCTTATTGGTTGGAAATAACTACAAACCTCAAGTGCTGCTTTGTTAACAGCTGTAGACATAAAAAGCATGGTTTGATGGAAAGAGTTTTTATTGCCAGATATAGCTACTTGCTGGCTGCATGACCTTGAGGAAGATCATTTCTCCGAGCCTGGATTCCATTTATAAAGTAAGAATAACATCTTTGAGTATTGTGTGGATTACGTGAGAAGATGTAAGAAAGTCTATCAGTCAGATGAAGGAAATGAAAGCCTCTAGCACACGTATAAACTGTATCAGAGCCCAGAGAATTTTACCTGAAGTTTCAGGTAAAATTTATCAGAAGTAGAGAACTGTCCAATTTAGTGGAAGCTACTCCAGCATTCTTGGTTGCTCCTTCAAGTAGTACTCTAGCAATACCATTGTCTTTGAGGGCGATTAAAGAAGGAACTAGCAGTGTCCGCATTTCCGGTGCCTACTTTTATACAGAATGAAAATGTGATCATTATGGTGGCCTTCAATTATGTTTAAATTTATAATATGAGGAAAAGATTCATGGGATCAAATATCTGGAGAACTGACTCTGGGTGGTGAACACACAATGTGATATATAGATGATGTATTACAGAATCGTATGCTTGAAACCTATGTAATTTTACTAATCATTGTCACCCCAATAAATTTTAATTTAAAAAAAAAAGAGAAAAGATTAATAGCTTTTAAAGTCTTATTTAATCTTTTTGTTAATTATAAAAATATTTAAAGTTTAAATGTTTTTTGAAGTTTAACAATTATATATATATAAGCTATATAAGATTTTTAAATATATAATGTGATATATATCTTCAGTATTATAGGATTAAATTACTTTAATCAGTTCATTTGCATTATTTGCACAAGTGAAGATTTTAAAACTATTTTTGTCTGTTTATTTTAGAGAATGCAGCTCCACGAAGGGAGGCCCAAACAAAAAAGGCATCGTTGCAGAAACCCCAATAAGCTAGATGTTAACAGTCTCACTGGAGAAGAACGTGTTCAGTTGATTAATAGAAGAAATGCCAGAAAGGTATTCATATGTTTGTTGTCCTTTTATGTTGATTGAATATTTAAGAGATTGCTAGAATATTATTCTTTATGCAGTAATTTCTCACAGACCTGGAAATGGGTTAAACCTAGAGATTTATGGGAAAAGATACGGACTATAAATTTATGCAGTCTAATTTCAAATCCCATCTCATAAACCGTTGAATGAAATAAGAAGTCGCTTTACATAGCTGTGCCTAAGCGCTGCATAAGAGCACTACATCTCACACAATGGTTCTCAACAGGGTGGGCAGTTTTGTCCTCTAGGGCACATTTGGCAGTGTCTGGAGATATTTTTTGTATCCACAATTGAGGAGTAGGGAGGTGGGTGGTGCGCAGGGAAATGAGGCTGTTGGCACCTAGAGGGTAGAGACTAGGGATGCTGCTAAACTTCCTATAATACACAGGACGACCCTCAACAACAGGAGTGCGAAATGTGTAGAGTGGAAAGATTGAGAAACCCTGGTGAAAGGGCAACATTGTCACCATAGCCATCGTATATTCATATATTTATCACAGTAGTTTACTATTGGCTGGCCGTAAAGTGTCTTGTTCTATCTAAATCGGCACATTACGTAATTTTCTGATAGATGGAAATGAACTGTCTTAAACAACGGTACCTTATAGACTAATGGTACCCCTGTGCTTATCCTGCTTTATTGATTGATGCATGGTAAAAGCCAGATTTTTCCAAAGTATTTCTGGACCAAATGTGGTTCAACATTTATTTCCCCAAATTGTTTGCTTTATGTTTGGATTGGTATACGTCTCTTTTATCACCCAAAGTAAATTACAGGATGCTTACGGCACCTTTTTCTAAGTTTATAGCTTTGATATTTTTATTCTGTTTTTCATTCTGATAAGTAAGCAACAACATAGGTAAGAAATAAATACTGGCCTCAGAGTAAGAACAGCAAATTTCCCATTCAGTTCCTCCAGTCACAAGTTAAATTACCCTAAGAGCTCATGTTAATTCCCTAGTTCTCTTTTGCTGCTAGTATAAAAATACATAAAATTATTTGAATTTCTCAGAAAAGATACTGGAATTGGAAGAAAACTTTTAAAACTAAGTTCCTTTGATATGATTGTATACACCAACTCATTAAAATGAATACTAATTTTTCCTCCAATTTTGTAGAGATATCTTATTCAGCTATTGTTAGTATTTGAAGTGATGTCATAGAGGTATTAAGGGAAGAGCAAGGTGACAGTTTATAATGGTAGCACTTTATTTAATTTCGTGCTTAAATACTCTAAATTTTATTTTTAATGCGGTAACCTGATTAAAGGCCCTATTCATTTTCCTCAATTTTCAGAGTTTTTATTGTCCTGAGTCTTTAGAGTACAGGCTCAGGATTCATGTGTCACTAAGGAAAAGAATCTACCTGCTAAATCCCCCATAAGCCACCCAGAAGGCCTCCAGTTTAAATTGGAGCTTAATGAAGGGGATAATAAAAAGGAGAAGGGAGCAGAAACTACAGATACTAAGTAAAGACGATAGGAAATATTAAGAATACTTACAGGTGTTATAACTAGCTATATTAAGCCCTGTCTATATCCTATCAAGATATAGTATGTATTCATTCAAAGATGTGTGGAAGAAAGAATTACTCAAGAAATATCTTTAGACTCCAAGGGACCATTAAATTGGTAGGTCCAAATCATTTAAATTTAAGTCATTTAAATTTCAAAGTATTATTTTGTATCAATTTCATACTAATTATTATACATAGTTTTTGGTTTGTTTTTTTCAAATTTACTTATGATTAGTTGGTTATTTCACTTTTCACACACAAAGAATATGTACATTTTTATACTTTTAGGGTGTCAATTTATATAATAGATAAGAGCATGGGTGTTTGAGACCTTAGTTTGAAAGCTGACCCTAACACCATGTTTCCCCAAAAATAAGGCCTAGCCAAACAGTCAGCTCTAATGTGTCTTTTGGAGCAAAAATTAATATAAGACCCTATATTAGATTACATTAGATTAAATTAGATTATACCCAGTCTTATATCATACTATATAAGACCCGGTCTTATTTTACTATAATAAAATAAGACCGGGTCTTATATTAATTTTTGCTCCAAAAGACGCGTTAGAACTGATTGTCCGGCTAGGTCGTATTTTCAGGGAAAGATGGTATTAGCTAGCTTAAGGAAACTTATATAACTTCTCTGAGGCTTAATTCCTTCATTTGAAAAATAGAAATAATACTATCTCAAAAGGATGTAGTGAGAACTAAAATAAATTATAAAACTGAGGCTCAGAGAGATTTACTGATTTTTCTCAAGTTCATATAGCTGTTAAGTCTGACTCCAAAGTATATACGCTTAACTAGGCTATACTGCCTATTCAGCATAGTAAGTGCACAAAAATGGTAGTTTATTTTTACGGTTCTAGTTTCTCTACTTAAAACATTAACAATTTACATTACCACATGTTTATATAGTATTTTAATAGTCCTTATGGGACTATTAAATACAATATAATAAAGATTGTCAAAGGTGGTTCAAAGAATAAATGTTCTAAAGAAATAAACTGTTATAAACTGAATAAAAAGCAAGTTGTGTCTCCATATTTAATCGTGTTTTTACATGTCTAACAATTTGTTTTTTGTTTACAGGTTGGAGGTGCATTTGCTCCCCCTTTGAAAGATTTATGTAGATTCTTAAAAGAAAATTCAGAATACGGAGTTGCGCCTGAATGGGGAGATGTTGTTAAGCAGTCTGTGAGTATTTCATAAATACTAACTCAGATGTCATTCTAAAAATTAGATGTCCAATTAAATTTTAAGTTAAGAATCTACAAAATATTTCATGAACATGTGACAGTGCTTTTTAGTTCACAATTTTTATTTTGCAGAACATGTTACAAAGTTTTCAGATATTTGTTGAGTTTGAATGAGTAAATACTGATTTGTTTTTATTTTAACCTCTAAGATACTGTTTGAACAAATGCACAAAGAATAATCAATGATGTGGGGAAAGAAATACATAAAAGGATATTCATCTTAGTATAGTACTAGAAAATTGGGAAAATACTAATGGTCCGGGCATATGTTGGAAAACTATGCAACTGTTTTAAAAATTGTATCTTAAAAGAACATACTGTACACCTGAAATTAATATAAAATACTATTAAACGTCCAAAAATGAAAAAAGAGAAGAGCATCTAATGACACGGGAGAAAAAGTTCACAATATGTTAAATAGGATGGTAGTTAAGCTCTTGGAATAGCAAGGCCTAACCATGTGGTAAATGCTAAATAAATAATAGCTTGTTTCTACAGGTGTTCAAATGAAAAGGGCAGGCTATGCAACTGTGTTCAGTATGATTCTATTTTTTATTTTGGAAAGGGAGGTGGGGAGAATTGTAGAATTTATGTATATATACAAGTGAAAAATGGAAGCACACATCCTGAAAAGTTAGCAATGGTTATCTCTGAATGGTGAAATTACAGATGAATTCTTTATTTGCATTTTTTGTTGTCATGTTTCCTGCAGTGAACCCTAATCCTTTTGAAAAGAGAATAAATAAATTGATCGATTCAAAAGGAAATCTAAAAACAGTCCTATGAGAGTCTTTTAAACCACTGTCTAGAGCTGAACTGTCGCAAGTGACAGCCCCAGGCACACGTGGCTCTTGAGCTGGTCTGAATTAAGATGTGTTGTTGTAAGTGTAAAACACTATCTTGGGACTTTGAAGACTTAGTTTGGAAAAAATATAAAATCTGAGTAATTTTCATAGATGACATATTGAACTGGTAATGTTTTGCTTTTATTAACTAAAATTAAGGTCACCTATTTCTATTTTACCTTTTTTAATGTGGCTACTAGAAAACTTAATATTACATACGTGGCTTACATTATATTTCTATTGGACAATGCTGGTCTAGAGGTATTAAATTCCTACAACTTCTAGGAGTTTTGAGCCTGAGAAGATCTTAGGAGAATTGTAAGAAAGTAGCATAGATTGTTCTCCGTCGTCCTGGACTTGATGCTCCCAGTCTGCAGGTGCTACTGCTGTTCTGAGTCACGTAATTTCCCCGCCCTGTTGAGTATCTTTTTCAGCATGGCTGTATCCCATATTCCCAAAGTGATAGTCAAAAAATTCATACGAAGCATCTCAATCTTAATCTTTTACTTACTTCCTCTATCCTTTCCTTATTGTTCTTCCAGATTAGAACGGGGCATTTCTTTAGCATTCTAGACTATTTGGTCATGTGAAACATGTCAGGGTATGGGAGTAACCCTCATGAAAAATTTCATTTGTACCTTGTTTTCTAGAGCTAGTCTACAAATGTATGTCTCTATGGAGGAAGGCTAGAGGCCACTTAAAATAAGAAGTGGAAGAGCTGTTTCCAGTCACTACTTAAAATAATAGGAATTTAGGTTATCTCTCTCATAATTGATTGTTTTATCATACAGAATAAGTTTATAAATAATTACCTGTTTTGATAGCTTATTTGTGTCACAAGCTAATAGCTATTGATTTTAATATAGATATTATTAATGATTTTTTTCCTCAGGGATTTCTTCCAGAAAGTATGTATGAACGTATTCTCACTGGTCCTGTTGTGAGAGAAGAAGTAAGTAGGCGAGGGAGACGGCCTAAAAGCGGTATTGCGAAGGCCACAGCGGCAGCAGCGGCTGCAACTGCCAGCAGTGTTTCAGGCAGTCCTCTGTTAGCCAATGGATTACTTCCAGGTATGGATCTCACAACTCTTCAGGCCTTACAACAAAACCTACAAAACTTGCAGTCACTGCAAGTAACCGCAGGGTTGATGGGAATGCCTGCCAGCCTTTCTTCTGGAGGAGAAGCTAAAAACATGGCTGCCATGTTCCCCATGCTCCTGTCAGGAATGACTGGATTACCCAATCTGCTGGGCATGGGAGGACTCCTGACAAAGCCTGCAGAATCTGGAACAGAAAAAAAGGGAAATGACTCGAAGGAGCTGGAAGGAAAAAAAGAAAGGACAGAGAGCCAAAATTCAGAGAATGGTGGAGAAAACTCTGTATCAAGTTCTCCTTCAACATCCTCTACTGCTGCATTAAATACAGCTGCAGCTGCCAACTCGTTAGCTCTTAACCCACTGTTACTATCTAATATCATTTACCCAGGGATGCTTCTCACTCCAGGCCTTAATCTTCATATTCCAACTTTGTCCCAGTCCAATACTTTTGATGTACAGAAAAACAAAAACAGTGACTTAGGCTCATCTAAGTCTGTAGAGGTAAAGGAAGAAGATTCCAGAGTTAGAGATCAGGAAGACAAAGGGGGTACCGAACCAAGTCCTCTCAATGAAAACAGCACAGATGAGGGTTCAGAGAAAGCCGATGCTTCGTCCGGATCTGACAGTACATCGTCGTCATCCGAGGATTCAGATTCTAGTAACGAAGACTGATCCCCAGACTACACTTAAATTATGAACTGATTTGGGATTTTTTTTCTTTAATTATTAATTGTAAATACCCCAGTGTGGAGTGCATCAATAACTTACTGACCGAACATTTCAGTTATTTGTTTAGAAGTGCAAACTGCTTTCAGAGACTTTTTGCATGTAAAATTTCTTAAGATTCATAAGTTTCTGAACTCGTATGTACTATCAAATACATAAAGGTGTAAAATTACAACAAAAGGCATTATAATTTTGTTGGGGGTTAATTTTATGGAAATTATGCTCAGTAAGAGTTGTATATTTAATATATTTGCAGTGAACACAGAATCCTTTATGCATATTACTGATTTAATTTGAATATAGTTTTACAGCCTCCTTGACACCTATAATTTACAGAACAAAACTCAGCAATAATTTGGGCAGCTAATGAATGTCATGAAAGCTGTAGAATCTACATCACCATCCATTGTTTTAATTACATGAAAATGCTCTAGTGTTGTGATGCACTGCTGATGTTTCCAATTCAGGTACAAGTATGTTTTAAAGAAGAAATAAGTTTCCCAATCAGCCAATTTAACTGGCTACCTGTTACCTCAGCTGAGTTAGTTTAGGAAGTTTACATTCGTTTCTAATTCTATACTTGTTTTCAGGGGTTTTTTAAACACATCCTATATATCATGTCAATCTGGCAAGAAATATGACTTGCTTTTTGCTGAGCTTAACTCTGATATCAGTAAAATTCAGTCATAAAATAATCCTGTGTCATGTAACTTTGGCACCCTCTAGACATACTTAGTTGTAACTTTTCAAAGTTTGGCCTCCTATTAGAAATAATTATGTCTCAGATGAGTAATGTCTGTTTCCAGGGTTCAGAAAGGGCAAACTCATGAAATGCCACTGAAAGAACTTTCAACACAGCATACTTCATGTAAAAAAATTGTTTGTTTGCTTTATTTGTGTAGATTTCTATTTGTGTTTTATGTCATGGTAATATTACAAACTTAACAGACAATAGTGGTAAAGTAATATGCAAATAGTCTACATTCACCTTGAGTTTCTTTTAGGTGTAAGCAGACTAAATGTTGCCCAGAATCAGTGTTGGGTTATCAGTTTATATTAAATATACTGAGTTGCCCATTTTGAAAATGCACTTTGAATAATCTCAAAAAAAAAAAAAGAAAGAAAATACAAGTTATACCTGTAAACCACAAAATGAAGCCCAAGGCTTCTGATCAATTTCTTAGAACCCTTTACCATGTAAAATTTGTCTGATACTTGATTTGTGATACAGTATCTCCTGCTAAAGCTGCTATTATTCTGACAAGGTAGAGGTCCAGGTTCACCTTCATACACATTTAAAACAATTAGAATTTCATTGAGTGTAAAATACCATTTATATCCTAAGGAGAGGTAAATGTTAGCATTCTTCCGGTACTTGAATAAGTCAGTGATAAAGTTTGCAAGGGGATAAATTTAGGGAACAAAATACCCCACTTCTCTTCTACAGAAAAAAATAACTTTAAGTATGTTTTGATGATAGAACTTGTTGCTTTGTCATGAATTAAGCAATTATATTGGATTTTCCAAGACATTTACCAGTAAATTGTTTCTGTATGTAAAATAACTAACCCCTTATTAAAGAGAGACAGTGTTATATGCATTTACAAAATTATATAAGTTTTAATGGGATGGTATTGATTTTTGTATTTTTCCCAAAATAGTACTTTGATAGTCCTTTATGCAGTCTTAGCAATAGTCATAATACCCATCCAGGAGAAGTGGGTAGTAATTCTTCATAATGAAAGTGATATATTACATACTTAGTATCTTCCCTTTGCAGTATTGCACTTTTGTTTAACTAGAATACACCTATGAGATAGCCAAAGTTTTTCAAACACAGTGAACTTAGGTTGCCGGTGGAGTATTTCAACACCATCCATATTTCCCTTCCCTCACTCTTCTTCTACCCACATGATCTTTATTCCTTTCTTTCCCCAATTAAAAAAAAAAAAAGGAAAAAAAGCCCTAGATCTTATCACTAAAATCTAATTTATATCAAATTTATGAGATAAAGTATTTTCCTAATTATGCTCAAATGAATTTGGTTAACATCTTAGTGATTCTCTTTCTATGTAATAAGGCAATTGCAGTTTTCAAAATATTAAGGCTAATATTAACTTTAAATATTCTCTTGGGTTTTAAGACATTTCTATTTATTATTGATTGGGGGAAAGTTGTCCAGCTATCAGGTTAAAATAAACCATGCAAATATGGTTGTGTAAAGTTAAGGGTTATAAGGAAAAAAACAGTAGAATTACATAATACTAAAGTTGCAGTGAAAGGATATCCAAGTATGTGTTGGTAGTTACTAAAAGAATTATAGCTGTTATTGCCTTGTATTTATAGCCCTTGTTTCAGGTTTCATGATTCAAGTCTTAGTCCAATTTTCCTTTTGGACATTTGCAATATTTACCAGTTGTGTTTTGTGTAGTCTGAATTTGCTTTCTGTAGTTGAGCAAACGTCTTAAAAAGTCATTTGTAATTTATTAAATTACTTTCTATGATGTTCTATAGAGCAAATGGAAGTTTAATTATTTTTTATTAAACATATTCTTTGACTACCCATGATGTCAGCCTCTGTACATGACAATACTTCTTTTTTTATTTAGTTTTATATATAAAATTTATCTTATCTCAGTTATGAAAGACAGTCATAAATCTTAAAAAGGAAAGTATACTTTGGAAGAATTTTTAAATGACAGAAGTTGGCAATAATTATATCCACAATATTATTATTTTCTTAAGCTTTCTTCCCCTAGACCTTTAAAGGAAATCCAGAAAGCCTCAGATATACCTAACCTCTTAAAGGAGTCCATTTGGGAAACTAATCATTTTTTTCCTCGGGCTTAAAGAATCTCAATTCATTGCCATTGTCGGTAGTGTTTTTTGTAAACATGAAAAAAATTTGTTTTCCCTCTAATTACAAAAGTAAAACAGTGGAGTCTTATCATACACTCATTTAACTTGAACACATTCAACTATATACTTTTATGCTTAGCAAACCTTTTTTTTTTCTTTTTTCATACAATGTAGCATGTAAACACAAGCCAACTGCTTCATCTAGTGCTTACCCAGAAGAACAGTAATCTACACCAATGCTGGAGGAAGAATTGGAAATGTTGGATGTTTTTGAAAGAAGATGCACTGTGTATTCAATTATATAGTCTGTATTTTGTGAGCTGTAGGAAGGAGTGATGTTTGACTACAGATAATCTTCACCCTCCACAATAAATTTAGAACTTAATCCCTACATAAATGTAACTCCACTACATAAACTATTTACTTTTAAGTGCAGAAAAACAAAAAATATTTAAATCATTCATAAACCCACCCTGAGATATTGTTGGTATAGATTTCCAATCTTTTTATGTTATATACTTGCAGTGGGTTGATTAGTGTCCTATAAAAATTCGTGTCCACCAACAACCTCAGCATGTAACCTTATTTGGAAATAGGGTCTTGACAGATGTAATTAGTTAAGATGCTATCACACTAGATTAGGGTGGGTCCTAAATCCAATGACTGGTGTCCTCATAAGAAGAGGAGAGGACACAGAGACACCGGGAAGTTCATGAGACACCTGGCAGAGATGGGAGCGATGCAGCTGCAAGCCCAAGAACACCAAGAGTTGCCAGCAACAACCAGATGCTAGAAGAGAGGTGTGGAGCAGATTCTCTCAGAGCCTCCAGAAGGAACCACCCTTGCCAACACCTTGAGTTTGGACTTTACTCCTCCAGAACTGTGAGAGAATAAATTCCTGTTGTCTTAAGCCACCCGGTTTGCAGTATTGTGTTATGGTAGCCCTAGGAAACTAATACACTTTTATAGTAAACCATTATATGGAGCATAGTATTTACTGTTCTGCCCTTGATATACTGACCTGCAATGTGATTTTTAATACATAGTATTGGCTCATACAGATATAAGTTATTTAACCATGTACTTAAATACAGACATTTGGGTTTATATGTGAATTAATTTTTTTGCATCTATCCCTAATGATTTCCTTAACCTGTAGAAGTGAAAATACTTCCTCTGTTTTTAAGGATTTTGATTTTGTTGCCAAGTTTATAATGATGCCATTAGTAGCAATTTATACTACCCTCAGCAGCATATTTTTGTGAATGCTCATTTACCCCCAATCCTTACCAATACTGTGTATTGTCTTTTGAAATAATCTTTGCCAAATTGATAGGCAAAAATAACATCTTGATGAATTTTTAGATTCTTTTTCTTAGAACAAACAAGACATGCATATTACATGCAGAACATCTGGGGGTGGGAAAGCACAAAGTAAACAAAAACCCCAAGAATGCTGACCACTCAGATAATTGTTAACTTTCAGGTTTTCTTTGCATATACATATATATTTTAATAAGAATGGAGTTATACTGTACGTAACCATTTTGTAACCTTTTTCTCACTTACTATATAATAATTTTTTCATGTCATTAAAGAATCTTCCAAAACATTTTTAAGGACTTTCTTGTTCTAATATACAGATGCAGTATAATTTATTTAATACCCAATTATTGAGCCCTACACACACACACACACATACACACGCACGCACATGGTGAAGGTCTCTTATGATACACTCCTATAGCTCCCTGAATTTTTTTTTATAATATATTTACACCTGATAATTACTTGTTCTAGATCTGTTTTACCCAGGAGATCACATGCTTTGTAATGGCAGAGACTGTGGTTGTCTCATTCACTGCTATATCAATGATTGGCAAAGTACTTGACATATAAAAGACGTTGACTAAACATTTGTTGAATATTTGAATGGACGAGGGCTTGGATCTCTGGCTGAATGAATGAATGAGTGAATGAGTAATCAGACCTAAGAACCAAACTCTTAATAACCAATATTAATTTTTTTTATTGAGATGTAATTGACAAATAACACTGTATTAGTTTTAAGTGTATGACATGATTTGATATATGTGTATGTTGTGACATGATTACACTGTAAGTTTAGTTAATATCCATCACCACACAGAGCTACAAAATTTTGTTCTTGTGATGAGAACTTTTAAGATCTACTCTCAGCAACTTCCAAGTATACAATACAGTATTGTTAACTGTGGTCACCATGCTGTGCATTAATCACCAGGACTGACTTATCTTAGAAGTTGGGAAGTTTGTACCTTTTGACCACCTTCACCCATTTCGCCCAACTCCCATTCCCCAGCAACGACCAGTCTGTTCTCTATGAATTTGGTTTTTGTTTTGTTTTTTATTTCAGATTCCACATGTATGTGAGATCATACAGTATTTGTCTTTCTCTGAATTATTTCACTTGCCATAATGCACTCAAGGTCCATCCATGTTGTCACAAATGGCAGGATTTCCATCTTTACTGTGGCTGAAAAAATATATATATACCCACATACCACATTTTCTTTATCCATTCATCTATTGATGAATACTTTGTTTCCATGTCTTGGCTATTGTAAATAATGCTGCCATGAACATAGGGGTGCAAACATCTTTTCAAGATAGTGATTGTGTTTCCCAGGATAAATACCCAGAAGTGGTTTTGCTGGATCATATGGTAGGTCTATTTTTAATTTTTTGAGGAATCTCCATACTGTTTTCCATAGTGGCTGCACCAATTTACATCCTACTAAGAGTGCACAAGTGTTTTCCTTTCTCCACATCCTCACCAACACTTGTTATCTCTTGTATTTTTTGTAAGAGCCATTCTAACAGGTGTGAGGTGATACGTCACTGTAGTTTTGATTTGCATTTTCTTGATGATTAATAATGTTGAGCACCTTTTCATTTATATGTTGGCCATAGTATGTCTTCTTTGGAAAATCTATTCAGAATGCACATTTTACAATCTGGTTGTTTTGCTTAATTTTGTTCTATTGAGTTGTGTGAATTTTTTGTATATTTTGTATATTAACCCCTTATCAGATACATGATTTGCAAATATTTTCTCCCATGCTGTAGGTTGCCTTTTCATTTTGTTGATGGTTTTCTTTGCTGTACAGAAATTTTTTAGTTTGATATAGTCCGAGTTGTTCATTTTAGCTTTTGTTACCTTTGCTTTTGGTGTGAAATCCAAAAATTAATTGCCAAGACTGATGTCAAGGAGCTTACCACCTATGCTCTGGGACTTGTATGGTTTCAGGTCTTGATGTTCAAGTTTTTAATCCATTTTGAGTTGATTTTTGTGTATTGTGTACGATAAGGGTCCAGCTTCATTCTTTTGCATGTGGCTGTCCAGTTTTCCCAACACCATTTATGGAAGACTGTCCTTTCCCCATTGTATATTCTTGACTTCTTTCTTGTAAATTAATTGGTCATATGTGTGTGGGTTTATGTCCTCTCTATTATGTTGCAGTGATCTATTTGTCTTGTTTTTATGCCAATACCACACTGTTTTGATTATTATAGCTTTGTAATATAGTTTGAAACCAGGAAGTGTGATGGCTCCAGCTTTGTTCTTTCTCAAGATTGCTTTGGCTATTCAGGGTCTTTTGTGGTCAATATTGATTTCTTGAAACTCAATCCTTAATGTCCATGCCCTCCATTCCAAGCAAGGCCCTCACTCACAGCCTATGGGGCCTTAAGTTGACACACATTTCCCACCACCGCAGATACTTAGTTTGCAAGTACCCCTAAAAAGAAGGGAGAAAAGGGGTTACCAACAGGTCATATGGTGACCCCAGTGTAAAGAAACATTTTATAGCCTGAATGCAAGAAGGCAAAGAAAATGGACAAAAATGTTTTAAAATGCAGCAATAAAAAGCAGCTGAGAGTGTGTAGCCCAATATCTACTCTCATAGGCCATAATTGTTTATGACAGAAAAGGCTCTAAGGGCATGTTGTTTTTATTCCAGAGTACCAAGGCTTCCCTGTGTGTTAAATATAGCTAATTGTTTGTAGTTTATACTGTGGATTGAATTTTTAGCACAACAGATTCTCATTCAAAATAAGCAGAGCTGGAAGGAGGGGTAGACCTGCGGGGCTCATAGTGTCAGGCCATATTGGACAAGAATAGCTGAGTGGAACTAATCGCAAAATGCCGGTTAACTCAGGTCTCAACAGGAGACTTAATATACCAGGTAAAATGTAAATTGGCCTCAGCCCTGCTTGGGTAGATAGCATCCTCAAATGGAAATTCAAAACAAATGAGCAGTTTTTGCTAGTAGCAACACACGTAAAAATATATTTATGGGAGACCCATATAGTATTGCAAACTCAGTTGAAGCCACATTCTCAATAATAGCCATTTGATAACTCAGTATGGAAGGAATTTAACACTGCCTAATGATCACAGGGAAATAAATTTCAATTTCAATGTGGCTGGGAATGCAAGATGATAGACCCACTTTCAAAGAAATTTGGCAGTGTCTTATAAAGTTCAACATTTACCACACAACCAGCAATGCCAATCCGTCTTAGCCTCTCTGCGTGCCCATGGTGGCCCTTTCTCAGTCCCTGAGTGTGGCCTTCTAAGGCCACCAATCCTATTGGATTAGAGCCCCACACTTACGACTTCATTTAACTTTAGTTACCTACTAAAAGTCCTATCGCTGAATGCAGTCACACTGGGGGGTAGGTTTTAACATGAATTTTGGAGGGACACACATTGGGCCCATAGCACACTCCTAGGTATTTACCCAAGAGTAATGAAACTCTGTCATGAAAGCATGCACATGAATGTTAAAAGAACTTTTCTCATAATCACCAAAAACTGGGAACAACCCAGATGTTTTCAACAATCTTTTGGGGCTTTTAAAAAAGAAAATTCAATAATTACTTAAAGGCTCAAATAAAATTTAAACTTAGGAAAGAACTAGAAATTAGGAGCGACACCAACAATGAACTTTGTCAGAAAGGCCGTTGCTGTTATCCTTATTTTTTAGATAAAAACACCAACCGTTTAATGGATAAGTGTTGGGACATTCATATAAATATGATTTGCCAACAGAAAGGAACAACTGACACATGCAACTTGGATGGATCTGAAAGGCATTATGCCAAGTTGAAAAAAGCTAGAATCAAAGGCTACATAGTGTATGGTTACATTGTATGACATTTTGGAAAAGAGGGAAAACTATGGGGACAGAAAAGTGATCAGGGGTTGCCTGGGGACGTGTGAGGAGGGTTTACTACAAAGGGGCACTAGGAAAATTTTCGGGTGATGGAAATGTTCTATATCTTGATTGACTATATTAATTTTGACTATTGGTCAAAATTCATAGAACTGGACACTTAAAAGAGTGAATTTTATCATATGCAAATGAATATCAATGAGTTTTACAAAAGAACAAACAAGGATACTTTGTACATACATTTTTGATGAAAGGAAATATGAAAGATCAAGAAAGGACTTTCCAGGACAAAAGACTAGGATACAATTTTGTTGGGATAGAACAGGAGTGTGAGGTAAAGGAGAAAAAGGAATGATATCAAATTGCTCATTGTTAAACGAAAGTTTTGTAAATGTACTTTTTAAATGGATTATAGTGTCAAAGTGCTATGACATTTAGAGTCCATTGGCTTGAAAAATACTGATAGCGACAAGCAAAGAATATTTTAATAAAACATATTTGGTGGTTTATGACTAATTTTACTTCAATTACATTAATTACATTAAATTTTACTAAAAAGGGTAGAGTGTTACCTCAATAAAGAATTTAAATTTTACTTCTAGTAAAATGTTGATGATGGTATCCAAAATAAGCAATATATCATTCTTTAAAAGTTTAGTATCCCCAGCCCAAATATAAGGGAAGGAGCAGAATTTCTTATCAACGTATTTACAAACACTTATAAAGCAGTTGTGTCCGACCTCTGTTCTTGCCCTTGATCATCTTAACTCAGCACTGAGAAAACAAATCCAACTCTAATTACGTGAATTTCAAGGCAGGGTATACAAATAGGGTTTCATCGTCTCAAAATTGTTCGGGAGGCGTCTGTTAGCTTTCCTTAGTTCCTTCTCTCCGACCTCCACGTTTCCTCCTGCTCTTCTCTCCTGCTCCTATTAAAACTTCCCTAAACTGCTTTTGTCCCAGTATTTCTTTTCCTCGGTTTACGTAGTGTCTCACTGAGCAATGCCTTACGGCTTATCAAGCATGAAAATGTTTTATAATATGCCCATTTATAAATCATAGAGGATTGGCAATAAAGTGATTCAAGTCTATAGATATGAAAAGAAAGCAAACCAAAAATAAAGGAATAAAGTGAAGCCAACTGGGTGATTGAGGACAGGACACTCAATGTCACAGTGAACGTATATTGGCCCTATTGGGGGAGGGCTTTTAAAAAAGAAAATCCAATGATTACTTAAAGGCTCAAATAAAATTTAAACTTAGGAAAGAACTAGAAATTAGGAGCGACACCGACAATGAACTTTGCCAGAAAGGCCCTTGCTATTATCCTTATGTTTTAGATAAAAACACCAAGGTGATGAGTATTCTTTCTGGGGACAGCTTGGATATTAAACCTTCACATGTCAATTAACGTTTCTTGGACGTTTTCTCTTCAGTAGAGTCCTGCTGAATGGTCTCAGGATGGGGAGGTACTTAAAATGTAGAGAAGCCGCTTTTATTTCATCCCAAAGGATACTACGAAAGCAGATTTTTTTTTGGGGGTGGTGGTGATATTTGACCCCCTTGGCTCTCCGGCCCGGACTACATTTCCCAGCAGGCCATGCTCAGGACTACGGGTGCCTACGTGAAGTCAAGCGCCGTGAGCGGCGGCGCAGTAGCCGTATAAGCGGCCGACGGGCGGGCGCTTCGCGGTTTGAATGGCTACGGGCCCGGGCCCTCAGCTCACCTGAGGATCGGCCGCCCAGCGGTGCGCTATGCCATCGGGAGGCGACCAGTCGCCGCCGCCGCCGCCACCCCCTCCGGCGGCGGGAGCCTCGGAAGAGGAGGAGGACGACGACGGCGATGCTGAAGACGCCGCGCAGCCGGCCCGGTCGCCGACTCCTCAGACCCAGCAGCGGTTCCACGAGCTGTGCAGCCGCCTCAACATGGACGAGGCGGCGCGGGCCGAGGCCTGGGACAGCTACCGGAGCATGAGCGAGAGCTACACGCTGGAGGTGAGCCCCGGGGAGGAGGCGAGGGGCTTTCCGGGCCTAGTCGCCGCGAGCACGGGGCCCCTTCTTACCCCTGGTCGGGCTCCCCGCCGGGACTCCCCGGCAGGTCCCTGGTCTCCGGGTCTCCAAACTGGAGACGGATGGGAATCCTCCCTGTGCACCTCAGTCGTGGAAACCTGGCGATGGAAAGGCTCTTGATGCTCCCAAAGGTGAACCCCGCCTTGCTGTTCTTCCCTTTCGGGTTGCGAATGGGGACCACCTCTCGCCCTAACGTAGCAACCGCGAGGCCGAGGTCGGGGTTACAAAAGGACAACTACCTGGTCGGCAGAATGAACAGGTGCCCTTGTCAAGCCCGGTGGGAGAAGGGACGGACGCTGTCGGTGTTCGCACCGAGATTAACCCTCAGGGTTTCTAGCCTCCTCCTCCTGTTCCTTTCCTCCTGCACCGCATCGCCCTAGTCCTGGCGCTGCATCTGTCTGAGTAAACGCGTTACGTTCCCGGCTGTGTTCGCGTGTGTGTAAACGGGAGAAACCTCCGGGGCCAAGGCAACGGGCTTTCTGCCTCCCTGGATGTAGCCACACGCCCCCATTTGTCACTAGGAAATCAGGACGGCGACGACCTGGAGCGCCTTTGGGTCCCCCAGACATTGCACAGGACTCTGGTAGTCGCTGTGATGCAGGCATGTTATGGCCCTTTCTTCAGACGGGGCTCGCAGATGAGAAAAATGGGCTTTCTAGCCAGTGAGACTCAGCTGTGTAGGCACCGCCCCTTTATGGGCCAATGAGAAGCGACACGGAAGTCGGGATTGTTTATCAGCTGTTTCACTGCTTGTGTGCGGAGCGTTTACACCGGAAGCCACATGCTTCTCCTAGATTGTTTTACGGGTTGTGGGAAGAGTAGGGCAAATAGGCTCAGAATGGGAAGGCCTAATCAAGGTATTTAGAATAGGGTATTTCTGCCTTTGTGTCACTAAGGTTATTTTTATTTATTTTTGCCTTAATAGCATTTTCATTCATTTCCTTCTCCCTATTGTTATATCTACAGAAGAAGAAAAAAAAGCTAGTAATGTAGTAGCTTTAGAACCTAAAGTGATTTTGGACAATTAACTACCCCCAAACTCAATTCTGTGATATGTAAATTTGAGAGATTTGTATCTACCTCACAGAGCTGTCTGAAGGTTAAATAAGGTAATATGTCGTTTCTGGCACATACAGCACTCGTGGACAGTGCTATAGAGTCTGCAAAGCTCTTTCATATACTTAGGTGATCTGGCTGAATAGGCCGTGTTCCTATTTATTTCTCAGTGGTTCCTGTCGTCGGGCAAAGAGAAGGACTGTTTTTTTTGGTGATGGGCATTAAGTGCCTCCAAATAAGCTCTTACTTTACCCTCAGGATAATCTTGTAAATTAGATAGAACAAGCATTATCTCCATACAGTTGAGGTATTTCAACTCACAGAGGTTAAAGTCCTATGAAGTCCAGTGTTATTTAGTGACAAATAATAGATGCTTCGTAAATAATTTTTGAAAACATGTTTGCTCCCTCAATTTCTAGCCTGTGGAGCTTACAGTTGGGTACGCTATAAGATAATAGTATATGTAATACAGAATACTGGTTATTGATTTCTTGTATTGTCTTTGCTTCATACTTGTAACTCATTCAATTCTCACAGTCCTCAGATAAGAAAATTGAGTGACTGTTAAGTCATTTGCTCAAGGTATTTTACTCCCATGTTGGGGACTCCCAAAGCACAGGTCCTGTGAGAGAGTCCAGTGGACTCTGTATTGCCTTTTATGATCTCGGGAAGTTACATAGCATCACTTAAGCCTGTGCTATTGGTTGAGACAGTTCAAAATGAGGGAATAGAGACTCCTGCCTCTCAGTGGAAGAATGTCAGTCACATTCGAAGAGCACATGGGATAGGGCCATCATTAAAAATACAATTCCCCACACATGTATACGTATTCCTTTCTATTTAAACATAAGATTTTTGTATTGAAATATATATAACTCACTAGCTAACCATCAATTTTCTTTTACAGGGAAATGATCTTCACTGGTTAGCATGTGCCTTGTATGTGGCTTGCAGAAAATCTGTGCCAACTGTAAGCAAAGGGACAGTTGAAGGAAACTATGTATCTTTAACTAGAATCCTGCGATGTTCAGAGCAGAGGTAACTATGTTAGAGTTTAAAAAGTAGAATGTGATTAATATAAAAGCCCATAAATCACAGTAAGAATTATCTTGGTTCATCGTTTTCTGAGCATTTGTACTTATGGAGTGCTGAATTTTGACACTAAGTCATGGTTCTCCTTTACCACATCTAAGTTAGTATCCATTATATTTTACTTATTTGGTGAAAAATACTTAAATTTTAATATATTAGGCACTTGTATGAAGAGTTTACTATTAAAGGTTGTGGCTCATCATTCTATAATATTGGAGAATTCTGAATAAGGATATTGAAAAACTTTAGGAAATGTTCTACATTTAAAAGGTTAATAAACTATTATATGGTATGAAATTTAGGACTACATGCACAGGACTTGTATTTTAATATATATGGAATGTGTAAATACTTCTAAGTTTCCTGTTTGGGGTATAAGCAACACTATTATAATCAGTTACAGAAAGGGTCAAATAATGCTATAAAGAGGCAAAAATTGCTTTTACTATCTGTTGTGTAATTGAATTGATTACATTTATTATTTGTGACTTTTGGGTGAATTTTCTCTATGACTTACTAAAGATTGGTAGAAAAAAGATATTTGGCATTTTGCAGAGTAAATACCACTGTCAAAATTTATGGACCTAACAGTTTAAAAAAAATCACTTACTATTGAAATAATTAACAAGAAATATAATATTTAGCTGTAGTCTGTTTATTAACTTTGAACTCCATCCTGAGATATATTTAGGCTTAAGAACAAGAGGCAGTACATAAAGAGTAGAACACCTGGGCTGTAAACCTGGAGAAGTGGACTTAACAAGGTACAAAACTATAATCATTATGGAGAAAGTGGAGGCAGAGTAATCCAGTTAAATGACAAGGAACTTTAGAGGCAAAGGTCAAATTATGGATTCATCATTATAAACCAGGGGTGTCCAAACTTTTTTCAACGGTTTTTAACAAGGGCCATATGCGGTAAAATACACAAACAGCCGGGCCACTCACTTGAGGTGAAGTACGTATTGCCTCACCTGGTTTATTTAAGTAAACTAAACATATTTTTGGAATTTGCTGCGGGCCAATTAACAATGGATTGCAGGCCGCAGTTGGCCCGCGGGCCGCAGTTTGGACACCCCTCTTCTAAACTATAGTAAATGAAACTTATCTAACATTTTTATGCAAGTGGTACAGTCCTGGGCTTCAGTTTTTATGTCCATTTAAAAAACTCAATTTTATCTTTAAATTTTTACCTATGTGTTCAGATTATGTACTTCTCTGCCATAGTGGACTAAATAGATTAAAAACAGAGCAGATTGGGAGAAGATATTTACGATACACATCACTGACAAAAGGTCAGTATTCAAAACGATAAAAAGAAGTACTAAGAAATGGTTAAATAATTGACAGCTACTAAAAAATGGGTAAAGAATATGGTTTCACAAAGGACAAAACTCACATAGCCAATAGATATAGGCAAAGACGTTCAATCTCACTAGTAATCAAGGAAGTTCAAAGTAAAAACAGGATAGCATTTCATTTTCATTAGACTGGGGAAGCTTAAAGCCTGATCATACCAAGTTTGGTCATTATGGAGGGAAACAAGACCTCTGTATTACTGGTGCACATTGGTGAGAGTAGAAACTGGCATCACCACTTTAGTGGGAAATTGGACAGTACCTAGTAAAGTTGCAAATGTACATTCTCTTACTCAGCAGTTCTGCTTCTTTGGGTAGTTCCTAAAGAAACTTACAATGCAGGTACAAGAATGTGTTCACTACCGCATTTTTGATTATAATGAAAAATTAGATACCTCAATTTCGATTGGTCAGGGAATGAATGCAAAAAACTGTGGTAGTTCATATGAAGGAATAGTTTTAGCAATTAAAATAAATGAATTATATCTATATGTATCAACATTAATCTCAGAAACATTAAATGAAAACGCAAGTTGCAGAATTCTGCTTATAGTATGATACCATTTATATAAAATTGTGAAATCACACATACAAATGCTATTGCTTAGTATTTATGGATACATATACATCCATATAGTTACTAGTAAGTTTGAAAACATGGATGGGAAAGACTCAGACTAACTTTATAATGGTGGTTATTTTGAGGGAAAAAGAGTGGGGAATGGGATTGGAGAGAAGTACAAGTGGGAACTTGGGCTGTTTATGTAGAACCTGAAGCAAACATTGCAAAATTTATTTGATATGTTAATATTTGTTAAATCTGGCAATTGCGTACATCAATGTTGGTTATGTTACTCTGGATAGTTGTTTTGTATTTTTATATATTTCATAGTTTTAAAAAGCTATTAGTTAATCTCAGAAAAAAGTAGGAACTTCAGAGAAATCAATCTGTAAGATTAAGCTATTCAGAGGGATGCGTTGGGATGCTATATCACTGTCTAAAAGTAATATAATTTAATAAGTTAGTTTTTATTTATCTTTAATTACATTTGTATACTTGTGTTAATTATGAAAATATCTCATTTTTTTATTTTTAATATCAGCTTAATTGAATTTTTTAACAAGATGAAGAAATGGGAAGAGATGGCAAATCTACCCCAACATTTCAGAGAACGTACAGAGAAATTAGAAAGAAACTTCACTGTTTCTGCTGTAATTTTTAAGAAATATGAACCCATTTTTCAGGACATTTTTAAATATCCTCAAGAGGAGCAGCCTCGTCAACAAAGAGGAAGAAAACAGCGGTATGTCTTTATATTTGTTAGTCAGAAATACACATTTGTGTGTGCTACCGTGTTTCCCCAAAAATAAGACCTAGCTGGACAGTCAGCTCTAATGCGTCTTTTGGAGCAAAAATTAATATAAGACCCGGTTTTTATGTTATATTATATATTATATATTATATTATATATTATATAAGACCCGGTCTTATAGTAAAATAAGATCGGGTCTTACATTAATTTTTGATCCAAAAGACGCGTTAGAGCTGATTGTCTGGCTAGGTTTTATTTTCAGGGAAACACAGCAAAGTTTTGATCCCTCAATTTTTGTCCTTTAGTTTATTTTGCTAGTCTTAAAAAACAAGTATGATTTCATAAATAATTTTTTTCCTCCGAAGAGCTTTCTTTTAATAATAATTACTTGCTTTTCATCACATGTTAGACATGAAGAGTTTGGCTTCTTTCATAGTGTAAAATGTGTGGAATCTTTGTTTATATAAATTTTCTCTTTTCATTTAAGCAAAAAATGCAAAAGATATTAGATATTTTTATCAGTTAGCTGCCTTGGGTATAGAATTTGACAAGCTGATTTTCTATTATTGACTATATTAACTATATTGACTATATTGACTATATTAACTATTTCTGTCATTTTCTATGTATTAAACTATATATCGACTATTTCTATTATTTGGCGTTTATGTCAAACTGAGTACTAAATAATCCCCCTGAAGTGGCTTCTCTGTGTATTTGGATGTTTACAACCAATCAAGTGTAGAGAGACTGGATTGGGGAAAAAATAGGGGACCTGAAAGTATTATGAATTTGTGCTTTCTGATCACGTCTGCAAAGTCTATAAACTTACTTTGACTTAGTGTTTTCCATTTTTTCTGATAAGGGCAGTTATGGGATACAAATTCTGTACCTTTATCATGGAAATTTTTTTATAAAGTAGAAATGGAAATTTGTTCCTAAAAGAGAAGCAGAAAAATGTTGACAAGAAAAGTAGGGGAAAAGAAGTTATTGTAATGGAATGAATAATGTTTGCTTCTCTTTCAATATAAAAATTTTCCCATATTGTGAAGGATGTTTACAGTAAGTGAGCAGCTTTTAAAAATAAACTGTACATTTTTATATAGTTGACCCCACTGATATGGAAGCAGCTGGTCTAGTTTGCTTGCAGTTTTGGGGAACTATTTACAATTAAGTTTTCTAAAGTTTGGATAGAGCTTTGTTCTGAGTCTGAGGGAAGCTGATGTGATAATTTATAGAAAGATACAAAATATTTTCTATCTTTGGAGTGTTACAGAAAATGATTTCAGATTGTATTTGTTGTGATATTTATTAGGGTTTATATACTACCTAATTCTAATTAAGAAAACTGTAAGTTAACTTTAAAAATTTTACATCTATATTGCCCTATATGCTTTTTATTAGTACTTTTGGCTAATAATAGTAATCATAATGTATACCATTTACTGAGCATTTATTATGGCGCAAGCACTCTTCTAAGTCTTAAACAATATCACTTCATTTGAAATCTCCATGACAAGTTTATGAGGATGATGCTATTGTTACAGGTGGGGAAAAATAAGCCCTTCACAGGTTAAGCAGTTTGGCCAAGGTCACACAGTTAATAAGTGTGGAGCTGTTATTGAAACTCAAGCAGTCTGCTTATAGAACCCATGTGCTTTACCATGACTCTATAATGTATCTCACACACACCAGTGTTTGAAAGTTTGTCACTATTTATTGAGAATTTACTGTGTGAAGTACTTTGTTGGGTGTTATGTAGGTTACAACTATTAAAAAAACACCATCACTGTCTTTTGAGAGTTTACAGTATAACGGGGAAAGGAGACATATAGAAATGCAAAAGCTAATCAAAATGTAGGACTTCTGAGGCAAAAATAAGCCACTCTACACGACCTAGTCAGGTAAGGTTCTATGGAATAAGTAGAAATAGGTCTTCAACAACGGGTAGGATTTTGCTAGGTGAATTTAGAGATACACTAGTCCTCCCCTTATCCAAGGTTCCACTTTCTGTGGTTTCAGTTACCCATTGTCAGCTGTGGTCCGAAAATATTTAATGGAAAATTCCAGAAATAAACAATTCTTAAGTCTTAAATTGCGTGCCGTTCTGAGTAGCATGATGAAATCATGGTACATCCCACCCGAGACATGACTTATCCCTTTGTCAGGGTATCCACGCTGTGGACACTCCCTGCCCCTTAGTCACTTACCAGATCAATTGTCAAGGGAGGTATCACAGTGCTTGTGTTCAATAACCCTATTTTACTTAATAATGGCCCCAAAGTGCAAGCGTAGTGATGCAGACAATTCGGATATGCCACAGAGAAGTCGTAAAATACTTCCATTAAGTGAAAAGGTAGGTGTGTATAAGAAAAAACATAGTGTATATATAGGGTTATAGAGAGAGAGCCTTCCACGCAGAGGTAAAGAATGAAGACACCGAGGCAGCAAAGCAAGAGGAAATTTGCCTGAGTAGGTTAAGCTTGTTCTAGAGTTCTCACATCATAGAGCCAGTTTTTAGAGTGGCTTGAATGTTAACCTGAAAAGTTGGACTTGTCTTGGCAGGCATCCAAACTAGATAGTTTATCGTGTGCCTCTGGTAGGGAGGCTGCTTTTTAAAGCAGGGCACGGACGTTTAATCTTTGCCATGGACTGATGGATTAAGGACAATATTATACCCAAGTAGAATAATCTCTTAGTGGATGAAGAGACTAGAGCACATGGAGAGCAAGAGTACTGAGCTAATGACTGCAGAAACTAAGCTCCGGTCTCCTGATTCCTCTTTTCAAAGTACCTCGTTAGAATAAGGCTGTTGGGCTGTGGAGGCAACAGATGTCTCATATCAACATTGGCAGAGGTTCTGATGGAAAAGCCAAGCTTAAAACACGTCTTGGCAAAGTACAACAGGTACTCTTAATGACAGAAGTGTAAGGATCCCTGGAAGCCCAGAATTTACATTGGAAAGTCCCTTTGTGACTTGCTATAATCTGGAATGTTTTTAGGGAGGAAAGGTTTACAGTTCATCAGCTATGATAGAGGAAAAAGAAACGGGGGAAATACCTGACTGCATACATGGGCCTTAAAGCAGCATAAGCCTTGTTGCAGTCACCAAAAAAACTATTGTTTCTTATTTTGTTTTCTACCTTACCTATCTTGACCTCAGAAAGCTTTTAACGTTCTTCAGAATTTTTTCTGAGATGAGCTTGCCCTGGTCTCCAGTTATTTCTGTACCAGTATTGGGTTGGAGTAGAACTTGCACATTTTCCATGTGAAGTGAACGTGCTCTTCTGTTTCTCACCTGGTTTACAGTCATTTGGGATGTCTTTTCTAACTTTTTTGTTACCTCATGACTTTCTTTTCCCCCAAAGGCGACAGCCCTGTACCGTTTCTGAAGTGTTCCATTTTTGCTGGGTGCTTTTTATATATGCAAAAGGTAAGAAAGGAGTAATATTTATTTAAATATTAGTTTATTTAAATGTTCAGGTACTATTTTTATCAACCTGTAATGTGTATCAGGAAAAGATTCTCACGGAAAAATTTCCCAAGGGTTTTAACCTTAGATTTTTTTTTAAGTGTTGCCTTTTCATAAAAGTCTTTTAAATTTCTTTACAATATCCAAAGCCTTTCTTATGAAATGGAAAAATTTTAAATTTTGTTCTTACAGAACATCTTTTCCACTCAAAGCTCTTCTTCTGAATTAATTATGGACTGAAAATGCATTAGTGTGTCTATGCTTATATCTGATCCGTAATTTTCATGAGACAAGTCTTATTTTAGTTGCTCATCCTCAGAGTAGTTCAGATTATTTTTTGCATCTTGTTCAGATGAATAAGCTCTTGATCAAATGCCTTTAGATACAATTTACTTTCTCTCCTTTTCTTCTCATTTCACTTAACCTCCCCAAGTTCTGTATTTCTGTATAGAAATGATTTTTAGTAATCTAAAGAAGAAAAGAAAGTACAGTTACATAAGTTATTAGGCTGGTGCAAAAGTAATTGCGGTTTTTGCAATTATTTTTAACCTTTTAAGCTGCAGTTACTTTTGCACCAACCTAATACATAGCTTTTTCCTAGAGTCTAAATGGAATGCCGTTGCCTATGTTAATAATAAAATATAAAAAGCAAAGTTGAAATCAAAGAATCACAGAGCTGGAAGGAAGTTTCATTAGTATAAGAGATTCTCATTATTAGATCAACTAGTCTAGCTTATTTACTTTAAAGATTAGGTAACTGAGGCCCTGAAACTAGCTGCTGGAAACAGACCTAGGATTCGAACCCAGATCTCCAAGCTCTTGATTCCATGATGGATGTGAAGGCCCTCTAGCATTGATCCTGTGATTTGATTTCTCTGATTATATAGCTGGTCCTTTATGCCTAGTTAGTCGAGAGTGTATCCTTCCTTCCCTGAGTTGCATGCTTGACTGCAAAGAAAAAATTTTCTTCTGTCAGAAATAAGCTGGTTGGCTCAGTTGGTTAGAGCGTGGTGCTAATAACACCAAGGTTGCCAGTTTAGTCCCCGCATGGGCCACTGCGAGCTGCGCCCTCCTTAAAAAAAAAAAAAAGCTGTTAGATATTTTGCTTTCCATCACACTGACATGTTTCTTTAGTGGAGATAAAGGTGATATGCTCAGTGGCAGGAAACAAAGAAAGGCTTAGGAGCATGTAAACTGTTTTCATAGTGGTTTTACTTGCTAACACTTTTAGCTTGCTGTAGCTGGTATTATATATAAATTTGTCATTGGATTGTGGGCAGGTATATTGGACTTCTAGGATTTTTATCTGTTTTGTGTCTTTTATGGCATATGTGTGATTGGGAGTAAAGGTCGATGTAAACTATTAAAGAATTTTATTTTCCTTATGTAGATTTTGGTCTCACTTGATCAACTAGGGTGCCATTGTTTGTTTCTGCAGTTAACTCAGTGTTTGAGTTGTATCTTATTATTAATTCAGTTTATAATTACTTGATTCGAAGAGTCCCCTCACAATCCAGCACTATGATCTTTTTGATTCACTGGGATCTTTTCTAATAGAGCAGCTTGTTTAACTGTTTATTCAATTCTCGGTGTAGTTATTTGGGAGGAGGTGTACTCTATGATAGCCGCCTTTCTCATGATTTTGTCTGCAACATATGGGCCTCCCACATTATCTCATTCCTGCTTTTGCCTGTTACATCTGTCAACTTCCTGTGGCACGTACTCTCCAGTGACAAGTTTGGGCTTGTCCTCAGGAGGGGATTTGTGGCCTGAAGACCAATAGGTACCACTTCTTATTTTGCATGAGATCCCAAATCCTCTCATTCCTCATAAATAAGCTGAATTTGGAGGTTAAACAGGTTATTTTTGTTGATTGAAAGATGAAATATCTCACAACGTGAGATTTATTTCTAAAGTCATGTAAAGTATGTCATGTTGGGACAGTCCTGGAGTTTAAATGAGATTCTGATCTTTAGGGGCATTTCAGCTTTTCGTTACAAGTTGCAGGGCTGCAGGTTTTTTCCTTCTATGGCAAGTACACACCAGTGACAAGTTTAGGCTTGTCAGTGTGATGGGTTTTGTAGCTTGAAACCTTTAGGTGCCACTTCCTGTTTTACGTTTGAGAAACCGAGTATATTTTAGTATTAAACATCTTTAAAGCAGAGCCAAGCAAGTTAGTTTGCTTATATCAATGCAAAATTTAACCTATTATCATTTGCCATTCTGGCAACAGAAAAAAATTTTGTTCTCTTTAATTCATTTAAACTGATTTGTCTAATGTTTCCATCTATACAAAAAAAGAATTACTTCTCCTTAATGTGCTGAGGTAAGTGGTAATTTTCTTGGGTGAAAAGGAGAGAAAAAAGCCTAAAACAGTCTATGTGTTTGTGTATGCATGCATTTGTGTAGTAGGCATTGAGTGTGAAAATGCCAAAGTTTAGAAATAATTGTGTCAGATGTATGTTAGCTACTTAAATTAAATTCATCTGATGTTATAAGAATGTAAAGTTAATATAAGCATATATATGCAGTGTTTAATGAGAAGGGATATGCTCAAAGTTACAAAAAAAATCTAGAAATATTTCTTAATTTCTAAGAATATTAAAACTGTTTCACTGCTATAAAAACTGCTTTCAGTGTTAGGAGTTAAACCAAACTGCACAAATGACATTTCCATAGGTTTAAGTTTTGGTTTCTTTTTTCTTTGTTACGAAGCATCAACAATTCTTAGGATACTAACTCTAGAACTTAAATTGTGGTCCTGTTGCATTAATTTGTATGAACTTGTGTTCATATGTAGAAAAGTATTTAAAATGTTACTGTTAGGAGTCTAATTATAGGTTCTGGTCTTTTTAAAGTACATACATGAAAAAAATAATTACATGAATAATTTTTTCAGCTATTTCCATGTAAATATTTCTACAGAGTTTATTGACAGAAAAATATTTTCATATAAAACAATTTCTTTCAGTTTGAGATAACTTAGGAAGTTGTGTTCAGATTTTCAAAGGAAAAACCATTGATGATAAAATTTTGGGGAGCTACTAGGCATTTAATAAATGCTTATTTAATGAATACTGAGTGAACAAATGGCATTTTAAGTAAAATTTTGGTTTTCATTAAACTCTTAGAAATTAATTAAACTATAAGAGTAATATATCAAAATGTAAATTTACCAAAACACTTTATGTGGCTCTTGGGTCAGCTTTGTACATTGGTGTATAATGTCATTTTAATTAAAGAAAGAAATTATTTGTAAAATATTGTAAAGTTGATGCATATTTAACCCTGTAATTATTTATAATCCTTCAGGTAATTTCCCCATGATTAGTGATGATTTGGTCAATTCTTATCATCTTCTGCTGTGTGCTTTGGACTTAGTTTATGGAAATGCCCTTCAATGTTCCAATCGTAAAGAGCTTATAAACCCTAATTTTAAAGGTAAGTTTGTAGATCAAAGATTATTGGACAACTCACATTTCTACATTCTGTTTCTCTTGGGAGTGTCATACATAGTGCAGGTGTCCTAGCATCAGAGAACATAAAGTGCTTTGAAAAGCTCTATCATTATTGTTTTTCAGAGTACTTACAACTAAGAGTCGAGCTCTCTGTAAAAATATTTATGGAAAAGGCAGTTGCAGATATCACAAAGTTTAAAGTCTTAGATGACCACATTAGAAGTTTCTGATATACATACTCAACAAGAAGGAATTTAGAAATCCAGAGTAGCCAAGATGACATTAAAGCTGATGGTATTTTTCTACATTGACAAGCTTCGTGCCTGACACACTGTGGAAGGTCAAAACGGATTTATAGAAAGAATCTTCATTTCAGATCTTTTCTACAGAAGAGTAGTTATGGTTCTAAGGTCAGGAAAAGGAATTTTCAGCTCTTAAAAGATGTATGAAAGCGATCATTATTTGGGTAATGGATTTAGTAGGCTTTACGGTATGTAATTTCTATGAATGATATACAGTAAGAGACCAAATCGTGATATACAAAGCAAACACTAAAAATTATTTATAGAACTAGTATATAATGTTGCTGCTATTTGAATAATACCATAGTAGGATTCCAAGTGATTGTCAGTTGTGGGGTGTTTACAATTAGAATTTCAGCTTGTCTGACTCTCAAAGTAGATTTTTGAAGTTAGTGAATTTAGTTACTTCAGTTGCTCCTCGTTTGGAAAATTTAATGTTCTTTGTATTCTGTCTTTTCTCTCATTTCCTTCCTAACTCCCTTTTATATATCTGTTTCCTTTCATTTTCCCCGTCTTGTATTTTTATTTTTTTCCACTTGGTCTAGGGCAAAGATTAGCTGTAAATTAATATGATAAACACATAATTCAGTGAAATATATAAATAGTATATACTTTGAACACTAATTTTTTTGAAGTGGAATTTTTAAAATTTGAATGTAAGGCTTATTTGAAAAGTTATATTTTCATGTTTCAGATCTTATAGCAATGTACTAAAATTATTTTTTATTTTTTTTAAACCATCTCTAGATAAATAATTGGAAAACTGGAATCTTGTGAATAGTGATACACTTTACCTCTATTTGCTATTTTTGAGGTATATTTAAATAGAGTCAAATCAGGCCTGTATACACTATTTCCTGTACGTTCATAAGCTAACTGACCTGCTGATTAGACTCTATTACTTACATTTCAATTTATTACAGTTTGGTTTATGCTACCTGATATCTCTGTTCTGTGATTCATACGTCATAGGCCTATCTGAAGATTTTCATGCTAAGGATTCTAAACCTTCCTCTGATCCACCCTGTGTCATTGAGAAACTCTGTTCCTTACATGACGGCCTTGTTTTGGAAGCAAAAGGAATAAAGGAACATTTCTGGAAACCCTATATTCGGAAGCTTTATGAAAAAAAGGTTTGTAAGTAGTAAAGAAGTAATGTGAAAATATTTTCTGGAGAAATATTTGATTTAATATGATGACTTAAGGATCTTTTCTTTTTTATCATAGCTTCTTAAGGGAAAAGAAGAAAATCTTACTGGGTTTTTAGAGCCTGGGAACTTTGGAGAGAGTTTGTGAGTACTTCTGTTGTAAAACTGTTTTAATATTTAAAATTGTGTGCTTAGAAAGCCTCAGTGTTTCTTATTTTTATTGTCTGTACCTTGGAAATGTAGGATATGTTTTATGGAAGAATACAGGGAAGCAATAAAAAATTCTATCAACTGTTACTCTAAGCATATTTTTAAATTCATTGAAAATTGTGTCGCTGTTCTTGAAAGCCTTAATAGTTAAGCTTTTGGATCATAATTTTTGAAGTAAAGAAATTTTTTTGGAACTATACAGGTGAAACATGATGAAGGGGAGGTACTGAGGTCTTCAAAGGTGACTGGAGCAGCTAGGAAAGATCATTTAGCTTCAGACCAGAAGCTGCAGTCGCCAGGCAGATTGGTGCAGTGCACTCATCAGAAATATTGTCAGGAAAATATACTTTATGATGGGTGAGCATGGTGTAGGCACTCCTCAGTTTTTATCATTAACAGAGTGATCCCATTAACATTTAACCGTCACAAAATTATTAGAACTTTTAGTAAATAAGAAAAAATGAAATAAATGGAATAAAACATTCACTGAAGTGGCAGTTCTGTGAGTCTACATTTTGCCTATTTTTTTTTCTCTACAGTAAAGCCATCAATAAGGCCTATGAGGAGTATGTTTTATCTGTTGGGAATTTAGATGAACGGATATTTCTTGGAGAGGATGCTGAAGAGGAGACTGGGATCCTCTCCAGGTGTCTGAACACTGGTTCAGGAACCGAGTCTGCCGAAAGGGTGCAGATGAAGAACATCTTGCAGCAGCACTTTGACAAGGTGAGAAGAGTAGGAATACGGGAGCAGACATGCCCAGGGGCCTGTTTTATTCCAGAAATTGTGTGTCTGTGTGTGTGTGTTTTACTTGCTTCCAGTGTGAAAAAGACAATTCCCATCATCACTTATCTTAATTGAAAAAGTTACCTCCATGTTTGTTTACTGGTTCAGTTTTTGTTAACATCAACTTTCAAAGTTTTTGGTTAGATCTGAGCAAAAGAGAATTTTTTTTTTTTTTGAAGGGGAACAGGACTTTATTGGGGAACAGTGTGTACTTCCAGGACTTTTCCAAGTCGAGTTGTTGTCCTTTCAATCTTAGTTGTGGAGGGCGCAGCCCAGCACCAGGTCCAATTGCCATTGTTAGTTGCACAGGGCACAGCCCACCATCCCTTGCGGGAGTTGAACCGGCAACCTTGTGGTTGAGAGGTTGCGCTCCAACCAACTGAGCCACCCAGGAGCTCGCAAAAGAGAATTTAATATGAATTTAAATGAATGTTTCATGCTGATGATTGTTGGTTTTGAAAAGATGGGCCAGTAAAATATAGCCTTTACATACTGAACATTGTAGACATTTAGAAAACGTTGATTGACCTAAATTGGTGCCTTTATCTAAGAGACTAGAGAAACTGAGAATCTAGTCTTTAAGAAAGTTATTTTAAACTGAGGTTGGGGATCATGTGATGTTGTTTCATGCAGACATTGAGGATGATTCCCATCTGTTGTGTGGTGTTTACAGAAAATATACAACTTCTGACAAGTGCCTCCAGAGGCAGAGTGGATAATTCCACGGGGCAACTCACCTGTAGGACCAGAATTAAGACTGGTTTGCTTATTCATTCAACAAATATTCTAAAAGTATTCTGGATACCAAATTGTATCCTGCACCCTGGGGCTACATCAGTGAACAAAACAGCCAAGCATATCCTGTTTCATATTCTAGTCTGGGGAGGTGGACAATAGGTAACCAAACAAGGTAACTATATCGTATATCAGATGATGGTACATGAAGAAAAATAAAATCGAATAGTAGTACAAAGTACTGGGGAGAAGGGAGACCAGCTGGACCTCGGGCTGTTGCCGATAGGGTGGTTGGGAAAGGCATCTCTGAGGAGGAAATGTTCTCGGAGACCTGAAGAGAGGAAGCAAGTCTTGTGAATAGCTGCAAAATATATTTGAAGTGAAGCGTACAGCAAGTGCAAAGCCATCAGGTAGGAGCATGATTGGCTTTTCGGAGGAGCGGGCAGAACGCCAGTGTGGTAGGAATGGAGTGAGGGAGGGAAAGAGTGATTAAGATGTGTGGGCGCAGGTGGGACAGGCAGACCTTATAGGGCTTTGGGAGCCATGGCAAGGAGTTTTGCTTTTGCTCTGATTGACAGGAAAGCCATTAGGAAGGTGTTCTGGAGAACAGTGACTGACATAATCTGATTTGTAGTTTTAAAGGTCTTGTGGGGTGGTGGGATGGAGGCAAGGGTGGAAGTAGGGAATTAAAAGGCCATTGCAGTGATTCTGGTGAGCGTTCACAGTGGCCCGGGTCAGAGTAATTCTTGTATTGGGGTTGTATTTTGGAGACAGCACGCACAGGATTTACTGATGGTTTGGATCTGGGATGTGAGAGGAAGAAAACAGTGATGACTTCAGCTGGGTAAATGGTGTAAAAGCTAAAGAAATGCCTGTGAGGTCTTCAGTGATCTGGCCCTACTACCTTTCCGAATTCATCCACCAGTTTCCTCCTCCCCTATTGCGCTTAGGCCACAGTTAGCCCCCTTTTTCATTCTTCCGCTGTGCCAAGCATCCCCCAGCTCAAAGCCTTTGCCCTCGCTGTTTCCTCTGCCTAGCACATGTTTCTTCAGGGTGTTCGTGTGGTGTACTTCATTCAATTCATTCCAGTCTCTGATAACCTGACTACTGTACAAAATAATAACCACCAACATCCTCCCCAACCCCAGGACTTCCTTTCCCCCTTACTCTGTGATCAGTGTTCCTCTTAGTATTTATCTCTGTCTGACAGTAGGTTAGGTAGGTAGAAAGAATTGTTTGTCTGACAGTAAGATGGATGGATGGGTGAAAGGATGGATGGAAGGGAAAGGGAGGAAGGAGGGAGGGAGAGAGGATGTTCGTTATCTGTCTCTGCATTAGAATATACGATTCATGAGGGCTGTGACCAGTATTGGATTCATGCTTGGTACATAGTAGACATTTCATGAATATTTACTATTAACCTTTATTGAGGGGGAAGAGCAAGTTTGAGGGAAGAAAACAAGAGTTCAGGTTATGAGCATGTTAAGTTCGAGATGTCTTTTAGGCATCTTACTAGAGAAGTTGAGTAGGCAGTTTCGATATGCAGGACTACAGTTCACAGCAGAGGTTAGGGCTGTGTACATATTCTGGAGTCGCCAGGACACGGGCTGAAGAGAGATTAGCTATCGGATGAGTGGGTAGAGAATAAGAGGTCTGAGGACGGAGCTTTGGGACACTCCAGAATTTAAATTTACTTGGAGAAAGAATGTCTCAGTATCTTTACCAACTTAAATTAATATTTACACTTGAGTTAGAGAAAGACTCCTCTTGATCAGAAAGCACAGGAAGCTTTAAACTAACAGCTTAAATACGTGTAGTGCTACCGAGAAGCCTGTGCTGGCCCTGAGGCCTGAGGTGGGAGGCTGTTTGTAGTCAGATACGTGTTTCCTGAGTGGGAGCCCTGCTGTGCATAGGCAGTGTGGTGAGATGCTGGGCTGGTGTTGGTTCTCCTGTAAACGTCCAAGGTGTTTTCCCTCCGACCAAGGCACCAGTTCATATACGGGGAAGAAGCTGGCTTCCAGAAAAGCTGTCTATAGCAGGGAGCAATCTTCTGAATGTTAACCTACCTAGATCATCTTACCAACCTAAAAAAATAGAAGTTAATCTCTTTGAAAGAAAGTGGAAGTCTTGTCTCTACTCCTGTTTATGTCACCGAGAGAGCATATAGATTTATTTCTGTATGGTTAACTTCTGTGCTTTTCATAAACTTGAATAGTTTATTCCGTTGCCAGGTGAAAATTTTTGGCAGGTATTTTTACAACTATCTCTAGAGTAAGTGCATTTAATACATAGGGAAATACAGTTTATCTTGAATATTAAAAATACTCTTAAGCTATCTTAACCTTTAAGTTTGTTGGAAAAATTAGAAAAGATGTATTCATGTAAGCCTATGTATTCATGTTGAAATTTTTTGACATTAAATTGTCTTTCTCATGTTTATAGTCAAGAATATTGACTTAAACTTATTTATCTGAAGATCTGTCTACTTTAGGGGGGAAAACTGTGATAGATTCTGGTAACTAAGAGTAAAGAAGGGCAAGAAGATGAAGAAGGATATTTCTGCCTCAGGTTCTTTCCTGCATCGAGGAATGTTTGTTTTATCCTCTCTCCCTAAAGCAAATTTGATGATTTAGATGGGCTTTTGTTAAATCATAAATTTTGTTTCAGCCTGATTTATTTCATAGCTTTCTTGAAGTATTTCTAAAAATAGCAGAAGGTGGAAGCTGTGAAATTCTGTTTCTCAGAATTTTTTAATGCTTATTTTTGCCTTCAAGCTTAAGTTTTGAAGGAAGGATAATAGAGAAATATGCCTTGTCTTAGAGATTTAACTTTTAAGAGACAGACGTTTTAGTTGGCTAAAATACAAATTGTCCTTTAATACATCTTCACTTGGATGGTGGTGGCTTTTAGTGGTGTTATGTTTAAATTCCCAGAATGGTGATACTTGAATTACTAAACTTTGTTGATATGTAAAGAAAAGTCTTGATTGCTTTGAATTCTCATTTGTGAAATAATTGAAAGTCTTTCTGACCTAAAATAATGTTCTTTTCCTCCCCCCTTTAGTCTAAAGCATTTAGAATCTCCACACCACTTACTGGTGTGAGGTACATTAAGGATAACAGCCCTTGTGTGACTCCAGTTTCTACAGCTACACATAGCTTGAGTCGTCTTCACACCATGCTGACAGGCCTCAGGAATGCACCAAGTGAGAAATTGGAACAGATGCTAAGGTCAGTTTGAGCCCTTCTTGCCTCCTGAAATTTGGTGGTTGACCATTTTCCAATTTTCTGTTATAATGTTTCACTTATTAGTGCCTTACACCCATTAATAATTGTATATCAATTATTTGCTCAGTCCTGTTTTCAGTCTGTAGAGGATACAGCAATACAAGATGTTTGACTAGAAGATAATCATTTTTCCTCAGTATCTTAGTCTTTTTGGGCGGCTATAACAGAATACCATCGACTGGGTGGCTTATAAACAACAGAAATTTATTTCTTAGAGTTTTAGAAGCTGGATGTCCAAGATCAAGGTGTCAGCAGATTCAGTGTCTGCTGAGGACCACTTCCTGGTTCATAGACAGCTGTCTTTTCTTGCTGTGTCTCCACATGGCCCAAGGAGGCAAGGAAGCTATTGGGGGGGGGGCGGGGGCGGGTCTCTCTTCTAAGGGCACTAATCCTCTTCAGGGGGGCTCCACCCTCATGACCTAATCACCTCCCAAAGGCCCCGCCTGCAAACACCATCACATTGGGGATTAGGTTTCAACATGAATTTGGGGGCAGGGGACACACAAACATTTAGTCCTCAGCACTCAGATTTCTTTAATATAGTACAGGAGACGGTAACTAACACTAGACACTGTAGAATAAAGCACCAAACTGTTCTGTCTTAAGATTTCAGGGAAATGGGATCAATAGAGGTGGTAGTTGTTAAAGGATCTCATGAAGAGGAGTGGACCTAAGCAAATTTCTAAAGTGTGGGTCATATTTGAGAAGATAGACAGTTACATTCATAACCAATGTAAAACCACTAACTTTTTTTTTCTGTTGTAGTTGACATTCAGTATTGTTTTATATCAGTGTCAGGCATATAGCATAGTGGTGAGACATTTATATAATTTATGCATCAGTCTAGAATCTACCTGGCACTATACATAGTTGCTGCAGCATTATTGACTATATTCTCTATGCTGCACTTTACATCCCTGTGACTATGTTGTAACTACCAATTTGTACTTTTTACTTCAGTTTTCCATCCAGCTCCACAACCCCCCTCCCCTCTGGCAACCATCAGTTTGATCTCTGTATCTATGAGTCTGTGTCTGTTTTGTTTGTTTATTTTGTTCTTTAGGTTCCACATATAAGTGAGATCATATGGTATTTGTCTTTCTCTTTCTGACTTATGTCATTTAGTGTAATACCCTCTAGGTCCATCCATGTTGTCGCAAAACCACTGTAACTTTTGTAAACTCTGTAAAACACCCTTGAACTGAAAAGGAAGTCCTAAAAGTTTATGATTTGATGACATAGAACCTATAGGAGCCTATTTTATTTCTGGTGGTATGGTATGAGAAAGCCCTGCGTGCACATACTAGTAATTTCCCACTCATAGCTGGACTCATTAAAGACCAAGGCTGACTAATTTTCCTTTACATTACCATGAAGTCTACATTTTTTCATAAACTTGATTGTAATTAACTCTCAATGGGCTGTGTCTGTATGGCCTCTTCTTAAGTCATGTTTCTCAAATGTACCTTGTTTACCTGGAATTCAGAGCATTTTATAAATACATTTTAGAAGCCTGGTTTAATCTCTATATCTTCCAGATATCGTTACAATCTCTAACCAGGTGTAGCAGCTTCTTTAATTTTAAATACCATTAGTGGTATTTAAATACCGGTAGATACTAGGTAAAACCAAAGGGCCCTGTTTTTGTAAAAAAGGTACCTGTGTGTGTTCATAAATAAAATCCTGCTTACGTATGATATTCAGTTGCTATCTCTAGCAGGATCATGACTGATTTTTCATTTTCTTTATACTTCTCTAAACTTGAAACATTTTAAAAATGAATATGTTTATAATCAAAATAAAAACAGTTGTTACAAAAGCCCACATGGTAACAATCAATATGCTTTTGCATTGAACATATATTGCCTTTCTAGTTAAAAAAAAAAAAAAAAAATCAATGAAATAAACCTCATTTTGTCCGAAAAGCTATAGAATGCCAGTAATGGTTTATATGAGTCTGAGTATAGTGTATATACCCCTTCATTCTATTTTCTTCCAGTTTTCATGGGCGTTGTACTGCCCTCTGGAGAAATAGTTGAGGGCAATTTTGTCTGTCATCAGTGACTGCAGATGTGTAGGTTAGGCAGGGCCACTCACTAAATTACTGGGTAAATTAAGGGTGCTAAACTTACTTCAATAAAAGGTACAACTTGACACAAAAATTTTTTTTCACTGAAAATGTAATACCAGCACCTTTGTTTTAAGGAAGTATGGGATCTCCTGGCTTAATTTTGGAAGTGCATAGTTTCTGTTCAAAGTATTTTGTGTTTACACGTTGGTAAAAATACAGAGTTGTAAATAGTTTATCACTCGGTAACTTGGAACTAACTTTTGATTAGATCATTCCTTACAAATTTTTTAGGGCATGTTCCAGAGATCCAACCCAGGCTATTGCCAACAGATTGAAAGAAATGCTTGAAATATATTCTCAGCATTCCCAGCCAGATGAGGATTTCAGTAATTGTGCTAAAGGTAAAGCTTAATATTGTCTATATTGTTCTCATCTTGAAGTTTAACTGCATGGAGTTCTTGTTTTGGTAACTGAGTTGGAAATATGAAGAAAAGATTTTTGCCTTTAGATTGAGGGCTAGAATATGGATGTCCAATTTTTCTGTCAATCAAGTGATTTCTGGGCCCTCCTCAGTAAGAGAAATCTTAGACTGATACCTTTCTTATGTTGAACTGTTTTGTTTAGGAAATCTTTAGTTTTCATTTGTACACTGGACTTTAAACATAGATTCTTCAAAATATTAAGTATAGTGATTCTTCAAAATATTAAGACTAAGAACAGAAGACATAGCTGTTTTCATGCCCAGACCTGTCCAGGGAGTTGTTTGATGTCATGAATTAAAACCAAGTATGAGTGGAATAGTAAACCAGTTATATACCTCTTAGCAAAGGTATATGTCTGTTTAGACATACAAAGAAAAAACGTGTGAATTTTAATGGAATGCAATTGTAGTTTTTATGTGAAATTTTCATTTCACAGTTTTAGAAACATTTGAATGTTACCATGAAAAAAATAAAGGAATCCTCGGGGTGGTTGAAATAGCAACTGTAGGAAATGCATATGGATGAAGAGTTGTGTTGGTTTTTAAATTTTATTTTAAGGGGGGGATGGGATGAATCCTCATTTTCCACAATATTTTTCTTTACATGTGATTTGTGTTTTTTATTATTTATACAGAAATTGCCAGCAAACATTTTCGTTTTGCAGAGATGCTTTACTATAAAGTATTAGAATCTGTTATTGAGCAGGAACAAAAAAGGCTGGGAGACACGGATTTATCTGTGAGTAAATAACCAGTGTATTGATCAGCACAATAAAATGTAGTTTCTTTCAGCCTGACCCACCAAAAAAAAAAGGCTATTTGTAAGGAAATATTCCATGGGTAGTAAAGCTCTATAGTCAAGGATTAAAACATTCACACTTAACCTTAATTGAGTTTTTAAATAACATAGAGTTTTTATTTAAGCCTTGTTTAGCAAGAATAAATTGAGTATTGACTAGAAAGAACTTTAATATAAACATTAAAGAAAATTACAAAATTGACCAGTAATTGTTCTTATTTCTTATAACTGTTTACATTTCTTTTTTATATATAAAATACTGCTGTAGGAATTTAAAAGGCTGGGTTTATGACAAATTTTTAAATTTTGAAACACATACAAAAGTATGTATAAAACATAGCTGTAGTTTAGGGGCTGATAATAAGTGAATACCTGTATACTCACCTAATAAATATGTTTTAAAAAATTTTTCATTGTAGTAAAAGATACATACAATTTACTATCTTAAGCATTTTTAAGTGCACAATTCAATGGCATTAAGCAGTTAAGTACATTCACAGTGTTGTGCAAACCTCACCACTGGCCATCTTTGAACTTTTTCATCATCCCAAACTGATAGTCTGTCCCCATTAAATGATGATTCCCCATTCACTCCTCCCTGTAGCAACTGGTAACCTTTGTTCTACTTTATGTCTCTACGAATTCACCTATTTTAGATACCTTATATATTCATACAATATTCGTTCTTTTATGTCTGGCTTATTTCATTTAGCATGTTTTCGAGATTCATCCATGTTGTAGCATGTATCAGAATTTCATTGCTTTTAAGTCCGAATAATAATACACACACACACACCACATGTATGTGTATATGTTACATTTTGTTTATATATTCGTATGTTGATGGACGTTTGAGGTTTTTTTTGCACCTTTTGGCTATTGTGGTGTACAGGTATCTATTTGAGTCCCTGCTTTCAATTCTTCTTGGTATATATTCTCATTAATCCTTTATCAGATATATGATTTGCAAATATTTTCTCCCATTCTGTAGGTTTTCTTTTTCACTTCGTTGATAGCATCCTTGGATACACAAAAATTTTTAATTTTAATGAAGTCCGTTTTATTTTTTTCTCTCGTTGCCTATGTTTTTGGTGTCTATGTAACTTTTTAATTAAAAAATAATAAATATGTACAATTTTGGAAAATTAATAAGGAAATAAAATAAATGAAATTCATTTGTGATTATGTCACCCTGAATAAACATGTTGACTTTTGGTCCATTACCATCTGGCCAAGTCATCTGCTTTCCTTCCAGCTATCTCTTTATGACAGTGGCCTCTTACTGTAAATACTGTTTTCTCACATACTTCCACATCATTATTTTTCTAAGCAACAGGATGATGTATGTGTATTTTGGTTAGGGATGTAATCTTTTTTATTAGCTATATTTCATAATATGTAAGATTTTTTAAAGTTCTTATACATTCCATTAATAATGCTTTTAGCTAAAAAAATGGACTTGAAAAGTTTTCTAAGAAAATAAGCACACACTTCTCACTAACTCAGAAAATAAGACTTCTTTGGTATTTTTATTTAACTTAACTGAGTATGAAATGTACAGAGTAGGCTAATGTTTCTCAATGTTAATAAATTTGTTTTATAGGGCATTTTGGAACAAGATGCATTTCACAGATCTCTCTTGGCCTGCTGCCTTGAGGTTGTCACTTTTTCTTACAAGCCTCCTGGGAATTTTCCATTCATTACTGAAATATTTGATGTGCCACTTTATCATTTTTATAAGGTATTTTTAAAAATCTGATACTGATGAGGAAATTGTAGATGAGACCAACTTCCTGTTATCCATCTAGTTCATTTTAATATATAAGTACATTTCTTCTAGTTTCAATTACATATTTAATAATTTCTATTCTATTTGGGGAGCAGAGGAAAAATAGAGTCCGTAAGAACTATATAAATTTTTTTACTGTAGTATAAAGACCTACTTTTGGATAAAAGCTTCATTTTGTCCTTCCTTTTATTTTATAAAGGTTTTTTTTTCAATTACAGTTGGCATTCAATATCATATTAGTTTCAGGTGTACAGTGTAGTGGTTAGACATTTATATAATTTACAAAGTAATACCCCTAATTAGTCTAGTACCCAACTGGCACTATACATAGTTATTATAATATTACTGACTATATTTCCTATGCTGTACTTTTCATAAAAGCGTTTAGAATACTTTCATTTTATGAACTAAGAAAGCTTTAAAAAAGTAATAAACCTATCACTAGCTAATCTTGTATAGCAAACTGCTTTTTTTATTTTATGGAAATTAAATAACATTGAATGTGTCTTTCAGAAACATAAAAATACTTTCACTTATTATATAGAAGCACAGAGTTATGGCATTGATTTGGTAGTTGTTTTATTCTTGAGACTGATTTAGTGTATGAATTTGTCTTATTTCAGATATAGCAGTCAAAAGTAATTTTTATAGTGACAGATGAATGTCTAGTTTTCAAATATGAAATTTAAAGGGTACTGTTTTCAACCTCAATAGACAAACCGTTTTTACATTGAAAATTTTTTGAAATACTATACAAAAGATTTTATATAATTCATATGTAGTTTAATAATTATTTATTAAGACAGTGAAAGGAAGAGCAGCTGTTTCAAAGTAGTATAATTCTTTAAACTTGTAATTTTTTATAAATTGTCTTTGTTGTATCTAAATATGTAAAAAAATTTAAATGTACCCATTTTGTTTTCATAATTTTTTTTTGTAAAAACAATAGTTATTTTTATTAAACAAACTGGGGCATTTTTCTTTATTTCAGGTGATAGAAGTATTCATTAGAGCAGAAGATGGCCTTTGTAGAGAGGTGGTAAAACACCTTAATGAGATTGAAGAACAGATCTTAGATCATTTGGCATGGAAACCAGAGTCTCCTCTCTGGGACAGAATTAGAGACAATGAAAACAGAGTTCCTACGTGTGAAGAGGTTTGTGAAAATATCTTAACATCTTTCTGTAACAAAAGTACATCAATATTTAGCCTATTCATAATCTTACAGCGAGCAATTAAATTTAGTGTCTTCCTTATGCGGGACTGGGAGGTGGCAACTAGGTTTTATATGGTATAATCACCCGTATAGCTAATAGGAAACAAGAATCAGAAATAATTTGTGATTGCCCCAAGTTTTCAGTGACAGAGTAAGAATTCAGTGTTCTGTCTTGATTTCTTAATCAAGTTTCTGTACTTAAGAATGGTTGATAGTCTAATTCTCCAAATAAGGAAGGTTATTCATATTTAATTCATATTTAAGGCTTTGAATTGTGTAAGACTGCCAGAATTTATTTTTTAACGTTAGTGTGAAAGTGGAAAAGATACCTGATAGTTATGGAATATCTGATGAGCAAAGATAGGTTTTTTCACCTTAGATTGTTACTGTGTTTTTAGTTATAATACTTGTTGGAGTAATGCCATTTGTATAAACAATCCTTTATATAGGTCATGCCACCTCAGAACCTGGAAAGAGCAGATGAGATTTGTATTGCTAGCTCCCCTTTGACTCCAAGAAGGGTGAGTGAAGTTCGTGCTGACACTGGAGGACTTGGAAGGAGTAAGTTTAAAATACTAGGGCAAATATTTGTGGAGCCAGATAGCTGGGAATTTAAAGTCCATCTAAAAGTAGAAGTGACGTTGATAGTGTATATATAGAAGAAAATATTCTGTACATTACAGTGCCATATGGGTCACTTAAAAATAATGCTTTTGAAGAATATTTAAGAAGACAGGAAAATGTATGCTATAACACGTGTCTTTAAAAAAAAGATAAAATACTATGTATTAATGTGATTCCTGTTTTTTAAGGGTGTGTTTATATATAATAATACAAAAAGGCTGAAATGGAAAAAACCTGAACTACTAAGAATGATTATTATTGGGTGATAGAATTCCAGGTGATTTCTGTAAATTTTTGAAGATGTAGTACTTGTAAAAGCGGAAGAAACAAAAGCTTCTTAAAGATATGATCCAATTAGGTACAGACAAGCCAGTGAGTTAAGAGGACTGACTGGCCTGGGCATGCTCACCTCTGACTCTTCTCAGTGGAGCTGTGCTAGCCTGGTTGATGTGACAGCAGTGCTGGCCCAAGAAGTACAGGTTTTGCTATTCCTCTGATTATGTTTTAGGCAGGTTTTCTAACATCTGCCAAGTGCAAGGTTTAAATTTTCACACTTGAGATAAAACTACTTTTTAAAAAGCAAGCCTGTAAATTCACAGAGTTCTAAATCCTAGGATGCTATTAAGGATATTCTTGTTTCTAGATCAACTTTTTAATGGAATTGATAAGCACTGGCTATAAAAGATCAGTTTTAAAATCAGGAATCACTCTGTCAGTGCATACTCAATACATATGGATGAACTCTAGGAAAACTTCGTGTTTGAAAGAGGAGTCACAATGGTTTAACTATTTTTCTGTGTATTATCCACTCAGACCCATGGCTGACAGCTGGTCTTCTGTCAAGATTAGGACTTGACTTTAAACTTCCATTTTCTTTGTACTTGTCACTTCTCTATTTTCATGAGGTCTCTTAATAATTTTAAGATAATGATCGTAATGCACTCTTTCGGACTCTGCAGCTTTATTCCAAATACAAATCTAGTAAATTTATTTGTTTGTATCATCAGGAAATTGAAATGTTAAGCCACAGTCTACTGGGACTACTACTGTCAATCCTATTATGATATCCCTACATATATTTTTAAATTAAAAAGAACCACTGATGTGTAGTTTTTACAGCTAGAGATGAAAGAGGGAAAGGAATACTTCTCAAAAATTCAGACATTGGTGTGACTACTTAACAATACGTGTAGACTAAGCCATACGGTTAATAGTGTTTCTGTTTGGAAAGTTTTGTAAATAGATAATGGTGATTGTTGTACAACATTGTCAATGTAATTAATACCAATGAATTGTATACTTAGTTAAAATGGCAAATTACGGTACATATATTTTACCACAATTAAAAATAAATGACAATTTAATATGCCAAAAACCATTGCACAAATTTAAATGGGTGAAATGTATGAGAATTATATCTCAATAAAGTTGTTTAAAAAATAATAAACTAAGCTTAATTGAATTCAGAAGACATAAGTCTACTCTTGCTGAAGGACATTATTGAGTTTTAGTAATTTTCTATATGGGGAAAAAGACAAAGATGAAGATTCATAAAACTGGGGGAAATGCTCCCAGATGATACCATAGCAGTATCAAGTCCTTTTATCAAGTAGTGGCTTTACAGTGAAATCACATTTTACGTGAGTGTTAGGTAGAAATTGAATCTGGTCAAAAATATTATGGAAAAAATAGAAAAATTCTTTAAATTAGCACTAAATCATGAAGGCCCTATAGTCTTGGAGGGCAAAGTCTAGTTTGAGTGAGCCTTAGGTGGCGTGAAGGGAGTTATGTGAGACAAATAGAGAAAAATCTTTCTTTACATTTTGCTCAGAATAGTGTGCAGTTGAATTTTCATTCGTTGAAAATAGCTATGATGTGACTCCTATAATTTCTGTTTGCTTTTTAAATTATGAAGTATTTCAAACACTAATTAATTTTGTACATAACAGCTTGGATCGAAGTCAGGTCTGTCTGCTTGAGTTAAACTGTTTTTCTTTCTGACCCTAGGCATGCCGTCTCCAACCACGTTATATGACAGATACAGCTCCCCAACAGCCAGCTCTACCAGGAGACGGCTGTTCGCTGAGAACGACAGCCCCTCTGACGGAGGTACACCTGGGCGCGTTCCCCCACAGCCCCTAGTCAATGCTGTCCCTGTGCAGAATGTATCTGGGGAGGCTGTTTCTGTCACACCAGTTCCGGGACAGACTTTGGTCACCATGGCAACAGCCACTGTCACAGCCAACAATGGACAAACTGTGACTATTCCGGTACAAGGTAAGGAAGGCAGAGTTGGATATTGAGTTCTTCTTTCTCTGTGGCATTTATTGGAAAGTTACCTGAGTTTTGGCTGGAATGATGATAGAAGTGTGGGAGGAAGAGGGTTAGGAGGGGAGAAACCGGAAACCTGTGCCTGGAGAACCTTGTATTAGCAACGCTTTCTTCCTGCTTTTTTTCTTTGTAACAAACTGTAGGTATTGCCAATGAAAATGGAGGGATCACATTCTTCCCAGTCCAAGTCAATGTTGGGGGGCAGGCATCAGCAGTGACTGGCTCCATCCAACCCCTCAGTGCTCAAGCCCTAGCTGGAAGTTTGAGCTCTCAACAACAGGTGACAGGAACAACCTTGCAAGTCCCCCCTGGTCAGGTGGCCATTCAACAGATTTCCCCAGGTGGACAACAGCAGAAACAAGGCCCACCTTTAACCAGCAGCAGTATTAGACCCAGGAAGACCAGCTCTTTATCACTTTTCTTTAGAAAGGTAATATTTCATGTACCCTTACCAGGTCAGGAGCTTGGGAAATACAAGTGTTAGATAAACAATGTTTGAAATGGTTTTGTTTATCTACTAGGTTTACCACTTAGCAGGTGTCCGCCTTCGGGATCTTTGTGCTAAACTGGATATTTCAGATGAACTAAGAAAAAAAATCTGGACCTGCTTTGAATTCTCCATAATTCAGTGTCCCGAACTTATGATGGACAGACATCTGGACCAGTTGTTAATGTGTGCCATTTATGTGATGGCAAAAGTGAGTACTTTGAACATAAAAGGAAAAAAGATGCTATTTCCTTACTGTCAGAACTGCTAACAGCTTTATTGAGATATAAGTCACATACCACATAATTCACCAAAATGTAAATGCAGTTGACTTTAGTGTATTCACAGATATGTGCAGCCATCACCATGGTCAATTTTAGAACATCATATTCCATTGTATCAGTATATGATGTTTATCCATTCATCAGTTGATGGACTGTTACCACTTTTTGACTGTTTATGAACATTTGTGCACAAGTTTTGCATGGACAGTTTCATTTCTCTTCAATATGTATCTAGGCATGGATTCCTGGGTCATATGGTAACTCTTGTGTTTAACCATTTAAGGAACTGCCAGACTTTTCAAGTCACCACACCATTTTACATTTCCACCAGCAATAAACGAAGGTTCTGATTTCTCCACATTCTTACCACTTTTTATTATCTGACTTTGTTTTTCTTAAATTATTTATCAAGGTGATAACACAAAAGTAGCCATTTTAAAATGAACAATTCAGTGACATTCACAATATTATATACGGACCACCTCTGTTTAGTTCCAGAACATTTCCATGCCTGCAAAGTAAAACTACTTACTCATTCAGTAGTTTCTCTCCATTCCCAGGCTCAAAAGTGACTGTTAACCACCATTCTACTTTGTGTCTATGAATCTGACTGTTCTAGGTGCCTCATATGAGTGGAATTGTGCAATATTTGTTTTTTGGGGATTGGTTTGTTTCAATTAATATAATGTTCTCAAGATTCATCTATGTTGAAGTATGAGTTATAATTTCCTTCCCTTTAAAGGCTGAATAATATTCCATTGTATGGATAGACCACATTTTCTTTATCCATTCATCTACTGATGGACACTTGGGTTGCTTCCACTTTATGGCTATTGTGAATAATGCTACTGTGAACATGGGTATACAAATCTCTTCGAGTTTTTTGTTTGATTTCTTTTGTTTTTATACCCAAAAATGGAATTGCTGGGTTATATAGTAATTCTGTGTCTAATTTTTTGAGGAAATTCTATATTGTTTTTCACGCTAGCTGCACCATTTTACATTCTCACCAGCAGTGCACGAGAGTTCAATTTCATTCCTTCTTGCCAGCTTGTTATTTTCCATTTTTTAATTTACCCATCCTACTAGGTATTGATTGGTACCTTATCATGGTTTAAATTTGTATTTCCCTAATGACTAATGATGTTGAGTGTCTTTTGTTGTGTGTGTTGGCCACTATTATCTAAGCTTTTGATTTTGACCATCCCAGTGGGTGTGAAGTGCTATCTCATTGTAGTTCTGATTTGCATTTCTTTGATGACTGATGATGTTGAGCATCTTTTCATTTGCTTACTGGTCATTTCTATATTTCTAGAGCAGTATCTGTTTAAACCCTTTGCCCATTTTTGAATTGTTTGTTTTGTTGTTGAGTTGTAGGAGTTCTTTATATATTCTGGATACAACTCCCTTATCAGATACGCCATTTGCAAATATTTTCTCATTTTGTGTGTTATCTTTTCACTTGATAGCATTATTTAAATTATAAAATACTTAGATTTTGATGAAGTCAATTTATTTTTCCTTTGTTGCTTGTGCTTTTGGTGTCATATCTAAGAATGCATTGTCAAATCCAAGGTTTTGAAGTTTTATCCGTTTTCTTTTAAGAGGTTTAATTGACTGCTTTTCATACATTAAACCAACTTTGCATTCCTGCTTTCCTACTGTAAATCCTACTTGGTGGAGAATTCTTTTTATATGGTATTAGGTTTGGTTTGCTAGTATTTTGTTGAGGAATTTTGTCCCAGTCATAAAGAGATATTGGTCTGTAGTTTTCTTGTTAAAAAGAAACAGGCTTGGTCTGTTTTTGTCATCAGGATAATATTGGACTCATAATGCACAGGGAAGGGTTCCTTCCTCCTATTTTTTGGAAGTTTGTGAAAAATTGGTATTCTTTAAATGTTTGTTAGAATTCAGCAGTGAAGACATTGGGGCCTGTGCTTTCTTTTGTGGGTAGTTTGAGGAATAATTCTTTATTGTTATAAGTCTATTAAGATCATCTATTCTAGAATCAGTTTTGGTAGTTTATATCTTTCTACGAGTTTGTCTATTTCCTCTGGGCTAATTTGTTGGAACACAGCTGTTCATAATATCCCCATATAGCCTTTTTTCTTGTTTTTTCTTTTGTCAATTTATTTTCTTAGTAATTGAATCTTCTCTTTTTTCTTGATCAGTCTAGCTAAAGATTTGTCAATAGAACTACCTTTGGTTTCATTTATTAATAAATGCTCTAATCTTTATCACTTCTTTCTGTCTGCTTGCTTCAGGCTTAGTTTTTGCTCTTTTATGAGTGACTTAAGATGGATGGTTAGGTAATTGATTTAATAGCTTTTTTAATATAGGCATAGGCATTAACAGTTAAAAATTTCCCTTTAGGCACTGCTTTAGCTGCATCTCATAAATTTTGGTATGTTGTCTCTTCATTTTCACTCAAAGTATTTTCTAATTTCTCTTTTGATTTGACTCATTGGTTATATAGGCATGTTCTTATAATTTCTGCATATTTGTGAGTTTCCCCAATTTCTGTTAATGATTTCTAGTTTCAGTTAATTGCAGTCAAAAAATATACTTTATATTATTTTAATCCTTTTAAATTTATTGAGGTTTTATAACCTAGCAAATGGTCTGTCCTAGAGAATGTTCAATGTGCATTTGAGAAGAATGTATATTCTGTTGTCATTGGGTGTAGTGTTCTATAGGTGCCTGTTAGGTTTAGTTATTTTATAATTTTGTTAAAGTCTTCTGTTTTGTTAGTTTGCTAGTTGTATCCATTATTGAAGGGGAAGTACTGAATGCTACAAATATTATTGAATTATCTATTTCTCCCTTTATTTCTGTTTTTATTTTATATATTTTGGTGCTCTATTATTAGGTGCATGTATGCTCATAACTGTTACAGCTTCCAGATGGAGTGACCATTTTATCATTATGACATGTCCCTCTTATTTTTTGTTTTAAATACTTTATAGTATACTTGTAAAGCCACCTAGCTTTTGGGAGGTTTGCAGTTTGCATGATACATCTCTTTCCATCCTCTTTTGTCCAACCTATTTGTATTTTTCAATCTAAAGTGTGTTTTGTAGACGGAGTATATATACTTGGATCTCTTTATCCAGGCTGACAATTTTTGACTTTGTGTTGTTTAATCCATTTATATTTAATATTACTGTTATAACTGGATTTACATCTATTTTACTTGATACACACACACACATATATAAAATTATGTCTTTTTGGTCCTTATTACTCCTTTACTGCTTTCATTTGCATTAGGTGAATAGTTTCAAATGTGGCATTTTAATTTCTGTAATGCTTTTCACTTTTTTTTTTTTTTTTTTTTACTTATTTTCTTAGTGGTTACTTTAGGGCTTACCATATACATATCTATATCTCTCTTCCTCAGCTTTATTGAGATATAATTGACATATAACATTGTGTAAATATAAGTGTACAATGTGATGATTGTGATAAAGTGATCCATCACTTCACATAACTGCTTTTTTTTTGTAGTGATGACATTTAACTGTTAGCAACTTTTAAGTATATGGTACAGTATTGGTAACTATAGTCACAATATAATATGTTGTATATTAGATCTCCAGAACTCAAGCATAACTAAAAGCTCGTACCCTTTGATTAACATCTCAACTAACATCTCACGTCCCCCGAGCCCCACATACACATCTTATCAAAATCAGCTTCAGATTTATACTAACTTAATTCCAGTGAGATATAGAAGTGTTAAATGTTAATGCTGTATAACTGCTTCCTTTTCATCCTTTTTGTGGTATTGTTATGCATGTTATATCCATAAGTGTTATATATCCAACAATACAGTATTGTTTTATATGATTTCATGACTTTTAAAGAAGCTGAGAGGAGAAAGGAGTGTAAATATTTATTTATAGCTTTTGTTATATTAACTTTATCATTTCTGATTCTCTTTATTGGTTCCTGTGGTTTCAAGTTGTCGTCTGGAGTCATTTCCCCCTAGTTTTCTTTGTGCTGTTTTTGGCAAACGTATCACATATCTGTGTTATATAGGTCCAACAATATATTATATACACATTGTTTTATACAGTTGCTTTTTAAATCAGTTAAGGAAGGAGAAGAAATATACATTTTATACTGTATAATAACATAATTATCTTTACCAGTGCTTTTTGTCTTCGGGATTATTTGAATTGTCTGGGGTCTCTTGCTTTTATTTGAAGAACTTTTTTTATTATTTCTTGTATATGGGTCTGTCAGCAGCAAGTTCTGTTTTTATTTATCTGAGATTGTATTTATTTCACTTTAATTTTCAAAAGAGAACTTTGCTGGATACTGGATTTAGTTTTTTTACTTTGAATACTTTGACTGTCTTGTTCCACTGCCTCTTTACACCTCTATAATTTCTGATGAGAAGTCGGCTGTTATTTTATTAGGGTTCCCTAATAAGCGAATAGTTGTTTCTCTTGATACTTTCAAGATTTTCTCCCTTTCTTTGGCTTTCAGCATTTTGACTGTGTGTCTGGGTGTGTATCTCTTGGTATTTATCCTACTTGGATTTCATTGAGGTTCCTGGATATGTAGATTAATGTTTTAAAAATCTGGGAAATTTACAGCCTTTATTTCTTCGAACATTTTTTTCTGCTTCCCTCTCCCCTCTCCTTTTGGTACTCACATTATGACTATCATGGTGTTCCACATCTCTCTGAAACTGTTAGTTTTTCTTCATTCTTTTTTCTCTGTTCTTTGGATTGCACAATCTGTCTTTAAGTTTGCTAATTGTTTTTTCATTTTCAGTTTAAATCTACTGTTTTGTCCCTCTAATGAATTTTTCATTTGTTGCTGTATTTTTTATCCTAGATCTTGGTTTAAATACCATTACTCTCTGTTGTTGAATTTTAGTAGATTTTCTTGAATAGATCATTTGTTTTATGTCCTTAGGACCATTTCCAGAGACATTAACTGGCTGTTTTTTTAATGTAAATTTTTACTAATTTCATTGTGGAGCAAGTATATGGAGCTCCACACTTTATTTGGCTGGAAGTCAATATCTCTCACAGAATATTCTTATTTTCAAGGTCACAAAAGAAGACAAGTCCTTCCAGAATATTATGCGTTGCTATAGGACTCAGCCCCAGGCACGGAGCCAGGTAATGACATTCTCTCCAAGGGCTGAAAATAAAGCTTAAAGTCTTTGATGACGAAACATTAACTGCAGTTAATTCTGTAGACTTTTCTCCAGGTTAAACAACTAAGATTTTAAGGGAAGTCTTCACTTTAACTTTCTTTAATCATTGACAGACAACTTCACATCTTGACTAGTTTAATTTCTCTTTTCTCCAAAAGGTAATTATGTGAAATATTTCACTCCTTCTTAATTCAGCTAATCACAAGAAAGATGTAAATTAGGAAGTTCTTTGGTTTCTATGTCACCTTTCAATCTGGTTTAGGAAACACAGGACTGTACATTTAACCAAGATAACATTAAATGACATTTTAAAACTCATTTTACCTTTAACACTATTCATCTATCTTTAAAGAGGTAAGTATGTGAGATCTTTGTGTTTGACTTAGAATGACTTGATTTTTATGGTTGGGTTCTATTACTGTTCTGTAGTATTGTAGGCAGTATTTGGAAGTTGAAGCCAGACAGGCCTTGTAAATTCTGGGTCTGTTATTTAATAGATATATGACCTTAGTTGCTTTTACTAACTTACCCTGAGGAGGACAATTACTACTTAGGGTTGTTGTGAGAATTAAATAACAGGTCAAGGTCATAAAGTCTAGAATGCATTCAATAAATACTAATTTCTGTCCCTTTCTCATGGTCTCTCTAAAGGTGTATAGAAGTGTTTTGATAAAAGGGAAAAGGAAAAGAAGAAATTCTGGCAGCAGTGATAGCAGAAGCCATCAGAATTCTCCAACAGAGCTAAACAAAGACAGAAGTAAGTGAGATCTTTATGAACATTACAAAGTAAAATTAGGAGCTTCTCTTATTTTTTAAGCCTAGAAGATTTAAGGATTACTAAACTAAATTACTACTAAAGAAACTGTGAAACTATTTTATTGGCAAAGGATTTGTTGGACCAATAAACAGAATTCTAAATTTAGTGGCACAAAGTTGTTTGTGCATAACATTTTTCTCTGGAGGATTTAGAGAAGGTTTCAGGCAGGAAATCGGTGGCCTGAGTTCCAGAAAAGTCTGGCATGTCAGTTGAAACCATACTATGGAAATACCATCCCTGTTTGTTTGCACCACTTAATGCAGGGCTCAAGTCCTAGAAAACTGGGGTAACTTATTAGTGAAAAGTATTCAGTATTTGTGGCCTGTGGGTAAAGTTAGTACTTAATGTCTTATCTGTGCTTTGCATCCTGGTATGAAAAATAAAGTGCCCTGTTGCTGCCATTATACAAGTTACAAGTAGAGCAGGTAGCTGTCTGCCTTTATCGTACTGAATTTTTCTTCTTAAAAACAATCTGGAATACTAGCCTCTCTGTGTAACACCCTTTGTGCTCCCGGCTGCAGCCAGCAGAGACTCCAGCCCTGTCATGAGGTCGAGCAGCACCTTGCCCGTTCCACAGCCGAGCAGCGCCCCTCCGACACCTACTCGCCTCACAGGTGCCAACAGTGACATGGAGGAGGAGGAGAGGGGAGACCTCATTCAGTTCTACAACAACATCTACATAAAACAGATGAGAACATTTGCCCTGAAGTACTCCCAGGCAAACACAGTAAGTGTGACGGGGACAGTTTCTTGCTGTTTCCACTGGTGAGGAATAAGGATCCACTTAACATTTGAGCTGCTCCCTCTGTAAACGAGTTTTACAAATATTTCTCTTAAGTGAAACAGAGGAAGTCTAACAAATAATTTGACTAACCAACATAATTTCTGTTGTTGTATAGCACTGGAAAAGAATAAGATGGTATTAGATTCCCTACAAAGTATAGCAATATGAGAGCGAATGCATTAGTTCAAATTGTCTAAAACTTAGTAGCTGTGGTGACATTGCAAGTTATTTGACTTTCTGTACCTCTTGTTTCCTCGTATATAAAATGAGAATAAGAATAGTCCCTAGTTGACAAGATTAAATGACATAATGTATTAAAAATGCTTAAAACAGTGACTGCCACAAAGCAAGCACTTACGTGTTTGCTATTTGTATGGTTTTCTTAAGGTTTAATTGTTGCTGTCATTGTTTACCATTCATAAAGCTACTGGTTTATTGTGTTTCTTCACCCTTTCAATAAAAATAACAAAAAATACCTGGTTAAAAACTTTGTGTAGCTTTCTTAGAAATACTGATTTTTTTTTTAACAGATGGATGCTCCTCCACTCTCTCCCTATCCATTTGTAAGAACAGGCTCTCCTCGCCGAATACAGCTGTCTCAAAATCATCCTGTCTACATTTCTCCGCATAAAAATGAAACAATGCTTTCTCCTCGAGAAAAGATTTTCTACTACTTCAGCAACAGTCCTTCAAAGGTAAGCCTAACATATATCTTGGCCTTTACTAACTCCAGAATGTTTAGGATGCTAGAAACAGCATCAATGGGAAACCTTTGGTACTCACACGAGTACGGGGAACTGCCCAGGAAGAGTGATCAGCAAGTCCCAATGGATCAAAAACCAGGGGTTTTGGGGGAGAACTTTAGGCTTAGAAATCAAGTAAGGGATTTGGATTTATTTTCATTCCTTCCTTTCCTATTTGTGCATTTGTAACATTCTACTGTAAACTGGGCTTTTGCGTTTTTTATTCTATTTGTAAATTTTTTAAATTTCAAATTTCTATTAGGGAGAGAAAATTTGGATCTCTGAACTGAGTGCCTGTTTCTGGGACAGGCAGTGTCTGTCCTCTGGATTCATTGTCTAAGAGGAGAAATGGACATTTTATACAGTGTGATAGCCATATTAGCACAGATTTGTGTGGCGGGCAGTATCCTCCTTAGTCTGCGATGGGGATGGAAGCTTGAGTCAGGCCTCAATGGATGAAAAGTTAGCAAGTTGCTGAGGTGTGGAAGGAAGGGTATCCAGGAAGAAGCAAATATGGGAAGAAATACTGTCCTTGAGGCAGTAAGGTTAGATCACTGGTCATGCTGTGTTAAGGAGTGCAACTGGCTCTCCCAGGCCTTTACGTGGTATTTGTATTGATGTTGATATTGCTTAGAGAAACATACACATGTAACAAATGGCCTGGACTCTTTAAAAAAATGTTAATATCATGAAGAAATGGTAGATGGTGAGGAGGGCACTGTAATGGAATAGAGGAAACTAAAGAGACATGGCAGCCAAATGCAGTACAAGTTTTTGATTGGTTCCTACGCAGAAAAGTACAGCTATAGAGGACATTTTTTGGGACAAGTGGGAAAATGTAATGTGGACTTTAATGTTAATATTTACCTTTAAATTTCCATTAAATTTGTTTGGTATTGATGATGGAGGTGGATTATGTAGTTCTCTATATGCTTCAAATATTCAGAGGTGATCTGTGTCAGTAACTTACTTTCAAATGATTCAGCTAAAGAAATATAGAGAGAATGAATGTGGTAAAGGGTGATTAATAAATGGGTGTTGTACTGGTCTTCAAACTTTTCTGTAAGCTTGAAATCCTTTAAAATGGAAAGTTGGGGAAAAAAAGGTAGCAAAACTTTTCCTATAATAGTGATAAAGTGTTACATGCCTTGGAATAAACTTAGCTTTTGTAGAACAATTATTTAACTTGAATTAAGAGATTTTTTAAAATGGAATAAATGAAGACCAAATATTAAGATATAATTTCCTCCAACCATTACATAAGTTTAATTCCAATGACATTCCCAGTGGGATTGTGAAAACTGGGAATAAAAATGGCAACAGCCACAAAAAGCAAGTGGAGTTGAAGGAAATGACTCTGACATTTCCTCTAATACTAGATCTTCATCCTATAACTAAATAAATTCCAAGTGGATTAAAGTTTTAAATGAAAATAAAAAATGGATCAGTCAGAATACTCAATTCAAAAGAAGGTCCAAAAAGGAGGAAAGTAGAAAAACATAGAAGAAAATAGCAAATAAATAGCAATTAAATGTAAGTGATCTAAATACACCAATTGAAAGGCAAAAATTGTAAGATTGGACAAAAAAGCAAGACCCAACTATTTATTGCTTATATGTAATGCACATTAAGTATAAAGACACATATTTAAAGTAAAAGGATTATAATCCAAATGTCCTGTTAACTGATGAATAAAGTATATATCCATAGTATGAAATATTACTCCAATAAAAAAGTCCTGATAAATGCTACAATATCAATGGACCTTGAAAATACTATGCTAAGTGAAAGAAGCCAGTACAGAAAGAGAAATGTTGCATGACTCCAGTTATATGAAATGTCCAGAATGGGAAAATTTATAGAAGCAGAAAGTAGGTTAGTGATTGCCTAGGGTTGTGGGGAGTGGAGGGTTTCTGCTAATGGATACAGAGTTTCTTTCTGGGGTGATGAATGTGGTGATGGTTGCACAACTGGGAACAAACTAAAGCCATGGATCTGTACACTTCAAATGGTTGAAATATGGTATGTGAATTATATCACAGTAAAGCTGTTTTTTAAAGTAAAAGGATGGACAAAGTTGTACTCCACTAATACTAATCAAAACTTGGAATGCTATATTAATGTCATTAATATTATCTGAAAGTAGATTTCAGAGCAAATAATATTATCAGTGATAAAGGTAATTTCATAATCATAGAGGATATACTATAATCCTAAACAGAAAGAAACCGTTTATATTTGAGATTTCAACATAATTGACAGAAAAAAAGTAGACAAAGTCAGTAAGGATATTTGAGATGTGAACATTGTCATCAGCCAGATTGACTGACTGACATTTGTGGAACACTCCAACAGCACCAAGTGCACTTGGAACATTTACTAAGATAGACCACATTCTGGACCGTAAAACAAGTCTCAATAAGTTAGAAAGGATTCAAGCAATGTATTTTCTCTGACCACAGTGGAATTAAATCAGAAACCATTACCAAACATACCTAGAAAACCACCCAAATTTTGGAAACTAAATTGCATTTCTATGAGTCAAGGAAAAAATAACCCAGAAAAGTTGGAAAGTCTTTTGAACTAAATGAAAAGCTAACATCAAAATTTGTGGAATGCAGCAAAAGCAATGCTAAGAAGGGGATTTATAGCACTAAATACTATATTAGAAAGAAGGTTTCAAATTAGTGACCTAAGGTTTCACCCCAAACAACTAGAAAAAGAGTGGAAATCAATGAGATAGATGACAACTCAATGGAGAGGAAATTAAGGCCATTAAGTTAAGGGTTTTTGGTTTTTTTTGAGAAGATTAAAATAATTGATACCTCTCTCTGTATACTAATCAGTAAAGAAAAGACACGTTACCAATATCAGAAATGAGAGATATCAGAACAGGTCCTACACACATTAAAAGTATGATGAAAGATAAAACCAACTTTTTGCCAATAAATGTGATAATGCAGATGAAATGGACCAATTGCTTGAAGGACAAACTTCCAAAATACTCAAGAAGTAGTCTTAATAGCCCTATTATCTATTTTTAAAAATGCAACATTTATTCATGATAAAACTCTTAGGGAACTTTCTCAGCCTGATAAAGAATATGTTTTTTAAAAATCAGTAGCTAACATCTTACTTATGCTGAAAGACTAATGCCTTCCTTTTAAGGCAAGGACAGCTACTCTTACATTCCTACTCAACACTGTAACTGTGGGTCCTCACATATACAATAAGGCAAGATAGAGAAGGCGTACAGATGGAAAAGTCTCCATTCACAACGTGATTTTCTACATAGAAAAATCAAAATCTACAAAAAATGACTGGAACTAACAAGATCAGCAAGGTTACATTTAATATACAAAAATCAAATGTATTTCTATATACTAGTAGTAAGTAATCAAGAAGAATTTAAAAACACTATAAATAGCATTAAAAATTAAATACTTACACGGATAAGTCTGATAAAAGATGTATAACACTCATATCCTGAAAACTACAGAATCTTGGTAAAAAATGAAAGGTGAGAAAATGGAGAGATATATCATGTTCATGAATTGGAAAAACGGTATCAAGATGTCAGTTTTCTCCCACTTGCTGTATAAATTCACCCAGTTCTTACCAAAATCCCAGCAGAATTATTTGTATAAATTAACAAACTCTGGTGCCAAAGTGTATATGAAAACACAAAGGAATTAGAATTAAAACAATTTTGAAAAAGTTGAAGGACTCACACTATCTGATTTCAAGACTTAACTATAAAGCTACAGTAATCAAGACAGTTTGGTATTGGTGAAAGAATAGACATTTAGATCAATAGAATGGAATAGAATCCAGAAATAGTCCACACATATATAGCCAACCGATTTTCAACGAAGGTGCAAAAGCAGTTCGGTGGAGAAAAGATAGCCTTTTCAACAGATGGAGCTGACACAGGCAGACAGCCATATACAAAAATAATAGTAAACATGCACCCAGACTGCACCACATACAGAAACTAACTCAAAATCGACCACAGACCTAAATGGAAGACCTAGAACTATAACACTCAGAAGTTAAACCATAGAAAATCTTTGTGAACATAGGTTACACAGACTTTTTAGATACAGCATCGAAAGCATATCTATAAATAATTGAAAAATTAGAATTCATCAAAATTAAGAATTTCTGCTCTTTAAAAGATAGAAAAAACGAGCCAGGCGGGGAGAAAACTTTACAAATCTCATATCTGATAAAGGATTTGTATCTACAATTTATAAAGGATTATCAAAACTCGAAAGGAAAATGAACAAAAGTGGACAAAAGATTTAAACACACTTCACCCATTACGTGCCTATGAGAACAGCTATAATCTGAAAAATGACAACAAGTGCTGCCGATGATGTGGAGCCAATGATTGAGACTTCTATATATTGCTGATGCATAGCCATTACACCTGGAAAATAGTGTGACAGTTTCCTGTAAACATCCCTTTACCATATAACCAGTCATCTCACTCTTGGGTGTTTCATTCCAAGTGGAATGAAAACTTAGATTCATACAAAAACGTGCTCATGAATGTTTATGACTTTATTTCTAACAGCCAGAAAGTAGAAAACAACCCAAATGTCCTTCAGCTGATTAATGGATAAACCTGTGGTAGACCCAGCAAAGATTACTACTTTGCAATAAAAAGGCACAAACTACTGTGACACTTAGCAACACAAATGAATCTCAAACACATTAATGTGTAAGCGAAAGGCCACTTACCAGGATTCTACTTCTGTGACACTGTGGAAATGGCAAAACTATAGGGACAAGGAACATCATCAGTGGTTGCCTGGAGGCAGGGTAACTAGGAATGATAATTTTTTTGAGTGAAGGAACTGTTATATATCTTTATTGTGGTGATTACATGACTGTATGTATTTGTCAAAATGTGTACAATTTACAAGGGTGAATTTTACTGTATGTAAATCTTTAAAACAAAAAAGTTAGGTTAAGCATCCAGATTAGTGGCTTTCAATCCTGCCTGTATCATATCACCACCTGGGGAGGTTTCAGAAAAATTCTAGCACAGAATTAGGAGTTTCTCCAATAAAAGAAAGCAATAGTAGACTGTTGGTTAGAGAATGATTTGTCATCATGATTTAATAGGTGATAACTGAGATCAAGGAAGACTGTTACAAAGTAGGAAGTGCCTTGGGTCTAGAACCACCCTATAACATCCTAACATTTACATGGCCATGAAAAAAGAATCAAGTAACACACAAGATCAGTTAAGATGACCGATCATTAATGACACTTGTCAGGGCAGTTTCAGGGGATTGGTACAGCTTGTTGAATAATAAATTATGGTAACATTGCTTATAGTATTAAACTTTGGGATTAAATAATATCAATGACATATCACTACGAGATTAAACTATGATACAGATATACTATAGAATACTATATAGCAGTTAAAAAGATGTCATCTATATTGGGGGTGCCAAAAAATGTATACAAGCGGACACTTTGGTCAGCATTGCTCAAGCAGTAGTTTGCCGTAATCAGAAGTGTCTGGACACTAATGGTAACCACTTTGAGCACCTCTTGTAATTGCGGAAGTCAAACATGACTTGTATTCATCTTTTGTTATCAGTATATTTCGAGTATTACAATTTTAATACAGTTTTCCTTTCTTAAAATGTGTATATTTTTTTGGCACCCTCTGTATATACTAATAATGGGAAGATGTAAGACAATTTACTGTAGTAAAATGCATGTAAATATGCTCAGTATGCTTTCCATAAAAGAACATGGGCAATGAAGCAGCACATGAAAAAAAAATTTAAATTAACAAACTACCAGAAAATAGTGTGATAAAGTGACTTTGGGGCTTTGGAGAAACTTAATGCTAAAGGCACTATAAACAGATCCGGTTTCCAGCATCCGGCAGTGTTTTTCGCAATAGGGATTCCTAACAGAAAATAATTTGCCTAACTTTTCTCAGTTCTCCCAAGGATAACATATAACTAGTACATTCTAGATCATATTAATAAATTACCCACAGTGGGTGCTTTAGGGAATTAAGGCTTATTTCTCCTGTGAAATTCTAGTTAAGAATTGCTGCTAACAATTGAGTAATACTAGACTGAAAAACAGGCATACTACTGTGAGAAATCATTCTACGTATTTTTTTTAATCATTCTTTTTTTAAAAATGGAAAATGGTGATGTATGGAATTGATTAAATACGGCATACAGTGTGATTCTCTAGCTATTGTAAAAAAAAATCACAAATTTGTGAGCTCTTACATTGTTGAAAAGTATGCATCAAAATCACCTCTGGAACTCATTAAAAAATGGAAATAGTCTTCCTCCACCCCAGTCTCAGCCAGCTGAGAAGTGAAATTGGAAGGATAAATAATTTAGTAGTTCATTTCTGTATGAAGATGTTCAAACAGTTCAATGTAAACCACTTAGCTCATTTGAGGTCCTTTGCCTCAACAATGAATTATGTGTATTAGCATTTTAAAGTTTTTACATCTATTTTACCTCACTCTAGAGACTGACAGAAATTAACAGTATGATACGGACAGGAGAAACTCCAACCAAAAAGAGAGGGATTCTTTTGGAAGACGGAAGTGAATCACCTGCCAAAAGAATTTGCCCAGAAAATCATTCTGCCTTATTACGCCGTCTCCAAGACGTAGCTAATGACCGAGGTTCCCACTGAGGTTAGTCTGCTGTATTGAAACTGTCTTCTCACAAACTGTTTAACAGCATCATTTAATGCATGTTAGATCATGGGGCTCTTCTTTAATCCTCCCAGTCTCTATCCTTAGGATAGTTTTATTCATCCCATCTGCCTTTTTTTCCCTACCATGAGTGCTTGCCATTAAGACTGCTTAGAATCCAAATGGGATTTTTTTTAACTCTTTGGCAAAGCTTTTACAAGTATTGCAGAGAAGGAAGCATGTTTAAGTCGGTATGTGAGGTCTCTGTTGATATGTTATGGAAGAGGAGGTGCGTTTCAATTCATTCCTACCTGTTTTGTGGTCAGCTATGGCCCTCATGAAAAGCAAAACAAAAACTAGGAATTTTGTCCTAAGACACTTGGTAGGAGTGTGAGATTTTTGCACTCCTGAAACATAACAAGGGAGAGAGCCCAGATTCAGATGTCCTAGCTTACCAGCCCCCGTCTCCCATTCCCTGTGTGTAATTCTCCCCTCTCCCGTCAGGTGTGGTGCAGCGTCACAGGTGTTTGATTGTTGGCTGTGCAATGTGTGAGTGAACTTGTATAAGAAGTGGCACTTTAGGGCTATGAAAAGCATGATTTTGTAACCCAGATTTTGCTGTATATTTGTGATGGCACTTTCTACAATGTGAACTTATGTTAAGTACAAAACTTCTAGGCTGAACACTATCTTTGATGCTTTTGTACTTTTTTAAACTGTTAGAGCCCCCATAGCCACCTTTTGGGCATATGTTTTAAATTCTCCAGTTTGTGTTTGTTTGGTCAATAGGGATCAGCTGGCTAAATGAAGATTTTAAATCAAGTTGAATTAAGGGAATTAATATGAAAAATTATGACCTCTTCCTTTAGGAGGTAGTTATCCAAAAGATGTGTGTCTACTAAGGTGATATATTTTAAAATATATCTTTGAGCGTGTTCCTGGAAGTTTCAAAAAATAGGTTGGGGAATTTAGGTTTTTATTAGTACATAGAACCATTTATACAAATTAGAAAAGGTTATTTAACAGCTATTGAATTATCTATATATACCTTTATTAATCACTATTGTTCCAGCAGTTTTCAAGTTGAATGAATAATCTTATTAGGAAGAAAATTCAATTGTAAATTGAATCAGTATAAACAAAGTTACTAGGTAACTTCATATTGCTCTGAGAGAAATACGGAACTTACACTGTTCAATTAGAATAGTGTTCTGCAAAAATATTTATAAAACCTCTCAAGATACTTACTGCTACTGTAATTTTATATGAAAATAAGTGTATTTTTCAATAAAGCATTTATAAATTAATCTGTTTAGCTATATTGAGAAAAGGGTATTTAGTTTCCTGCATAAATGACAAAGAACCATCATTTATTGGTTTATTTTGTCTCTACAAAACACATTAGTCATTCATCATTTAAATAATTTGACTTCATTAGAAACCGTTTTAACACTTTTTCTCCCTCCTTCCATAAAAAATACAGTAAGTAATTTGCTTTAAAAAAAACACAACAACTCTGAACAAGTGTTCTGGTTTCCTCGCACTCACCTAATAGGTACTTCACCGATAGCAGTTTATAAATCAGTAAGACAGTAGGCTGAAGACTGACGTTCAGATCTTCCACTTCAAAAGTGCTAACAAGCTACAGACCTGCTTTCCCTATACCTCTCCTCTCCGTATCCTAACATGTACAACTGAAACCACTGATTCAAAAATCATTATAGTGCTAATTAAACTCTGCCTACTCTATTAGTTTAAATGAATGCCACTTACCTTTAGCATTATATTCAGAAAAATACTTAAGCCTCAAGGTCCCCAATAATTTGGAGTACTGAACTAGATAACCGCCGTAAAGACACTTCTGACAGAAGTAATGCATCATTTAAAGAGAGGTTTCCGAACTTGGCTGTTAGACCTAAGCGTACACGGACGACACTCGTACCAGTCACTGTTCACACAGTTTACTCTCAGGCATCCCTGGCCACCGGTCAGCGTTAACCAGGCCGCGTCCGGCAGGAAAGTGCACGGTGCACGAGGCGCCCCAGCTCCTAGGTTGCTACTGCTTTCTCTTCTTTACTGAAAGGTTGCACTGAGCCAGGCTTTACCCATGACAGGCCAGCAACGTGAACACTTTTATTGTGCTGTTCTTCAGGCTTCTTCTAGGCACAAAGACAGACATTAAAACATGACTGATGAGATTTCAGCACTGGACAAACTCGTCTCCCAAAGAGTTATTTGTAGATAATGAGTAGTCTCCAAGGATGACATTTTTGAAAGGCAACAGTGAGTTAACTATTTCAAACGTGGTTATCTACTTACTTTCTGAGTCAGCATCTTCTCTCTGGCTTCATCGTGTACAGAAGGATTCCATGGAGAAAAGCTTAAGGAAGAGAAAAATATGTAAAAACTGTTGTGGCTTACTCAATTTGTGTCACATCTACTTTTTAATACGTAAGCTAGTTCCTGTAACAGAACATAACAAGGAACAATACTTTTTTTAAAGATTTTTATTAAACTATAGCTAACATACAATATTATATTAGTTTCAGGTAAGGAACAATACTTTTTAAAGAGTAGTCTTTAATCAGTTGTCAACACATATGTTTTTAGACATTACCTAGATTATTTTCTCACATAGTAACTACCCCTTATTTAGGTTAGCTCATTTAAGCCTCACAACAACCCCTGAAGTACTACTATTGAAAGATCAAGAAAGTGAGGCCCAGTCAAATTAAGTAATTGCTCTGGGTCAGCAAAGCCCGTGAGTACAAAAGTCAGCCGTCTGTCTGCGGAGCCTACGGCCTTAGCCAGTGTAACACACTGCCTCCCCAGCAACCCCAGGGCAGCAAAGAGCTACATCACCAGTTAGTTCTTCAGTTCTCAATACTCCTCCAAACACTCTTCCCCAAGATCAAACACCCTGGTGCTAATGGAACCCACTATTCCCACTATTCATTTTCCCTCCTTTCACCAAATCTGAATGTCGATGGGGAAACGGCAATTTCAGAGGGGCTCCAGCTGAAAGTGCGAACTGAAAAGTCCTGACATTTGAAAGAGCACAGTACAAGGATCCTCAGGAAACCAAAGGCACTAAATCGCTCGCTATCGGCATTATGTGCTAGTCAATGTAGAGCTTTTTGTTGAAGGAAAGAGCCCAAGAGGTATTAGAAATCAAGTTGACAACAAATAATAACGGTTGTAGGCTAACAGATTATCTCCACGTTCCCTAAGTCCCCATTTTGAGACCACCTGAAAAATGGAAGCACAGGCCCGCAAAGTACAGCTTACTAGGTCATGTCCCACTTACCTAATGGCATAGGGGTCTTCTATTTTAGGTTGGTCAAACAGACGAGCCGCGCACACCTTAACACTGTCAACCACTTTACTCTTAAAAAGCTGAATGTCTTTTTCATACCTGTGTTGAAAGTTTACATCAAAAAGTTACCAACAAAATCGACTTGGCTGCGTTTTCGGACTGACTGAAACCATAAAGCCGGTACGTACAGCACTGCAGCCTCTGGGTTGAGAGGGCTTGCCGTGTCGATCTTGTAGAACACTCTCCGGGCATACATCAACACTTGCCAGATGTGATTGTGGTTCCGCCTAGAGGGAGACAAGCGTGACTGCTGAGGCTGCCTCTTGCTGACTGGTCACGAAAGGAAACACTTATGTACTAACCTCCACTTTGCAAATGCCCTCTTCACATCCAGTTCACCTGAGGTGGGATCAACGAGCGGGTGGAAGACGGGGATATCAAACACCAGGCGCTGCACAGAGAGAGACACATGTTTTCATGGAAGCCACGGTGCTCATTAGACCCGTACAGATAGCTGAGAAAAGCTTCTGGACAAGGCAGCCATGTTGTCAAAGGAGGAGCCACCTCAAAAGGGATACGTAACCACTTTCACATGTTCTTCTAAAGTTAAATTCCGCAGTAGGGGGAAGTCACAGCACAGCGGCTACCGTGCATGGACTCAGTGCTGTAGTCCAGCTTCCAGCCTCAGTGCACGCGGGCAGAGAAACCAAGAAGAGTGAAGGCACGGCACAAGGTGCAGCAAAGCACAGACCTCCCTCGAAGGACTACTGAGTAGACAAACGTTAAGTATTCACTCAGGAAAAGAACCAAGAAATCTTTCAAGCGCTTTAAGCCCTCCTCACTGGACAGCAGATGAAGCCAGACTGTCTCCTACTTACTGGACAGTCACCGTCCGGGTAGTTATCAGGGATGTAAACTGTAAACTTAAACACACCGTCTTGATAAAGTCCATGCCGAATGAATATTACTCCAAACCACACTGCAAGAAAAACATAAAACTAGTTAAGACCTGTGTTTGTGTCAGGGGAACCAAACGCGCTATAAATGTGTTAGAAAAGGAGTGAGTCCTTACTTAATGCGGAGCGGTAAGATGGCTGCACATAGACACCTGGTAACTTCTGCTTCACAACCAAGGTACTGAAACAGAAGCAGCAGAATGACGAAACTGTATGGCTGTAAGGGACACACACATATCAGACCACCCCACGTGATTTTTTGAGAGAAGGAACGGTCCCTGGAGGGGCAGCTCTGCCCTCGCCACACATGCTGCGTCTCATGTGGCCCTGACTGCTGCCCGCTCACTGGCTTCATGACCCAGCTCAAACACGGGAGCCGAAACAGGGCCCCCGATTAAGGAATTAAAGCCAAACAGGGATACACAAAAAAGCAAGCTTTTCTCCCAGAAGTCAGCTTCCCCAAAACATTGTCTTGGAAACCAAGCGGAAGTGATTCTGAACAGTGGAACCTGGTTTAAGTCCTGGACATTAAATCCGAGGTAAGGGAGAGTATTTGTAAGATTACTGCTTTTCTGACTGTGGACGATAGAGCCTGCCCACACATTCAAAAGCCATTTTTAGGTAATTAAGATAGTGCCATGGAATTGCCCCACTTAGGTGTCATTTAAGTTTGAACAGCTGGGAGACAGACGGCCGTGTTCAGAGTTTCTGCAGCGGTCCTGGGCAGCAGGCATCAGGCACGTACACTGACTATACTCTGCTCCCCAGTTCACCCCATGACTCCAACACCTGAACTCTGGGCCAAGTGGGGAATGCTGGGAGCCAGAACAAGGGGACACACATGCACTGGCACAGGGCTGCACTGGCTCGTCTGGGACCTCGTCGCCCACTGACAGCCATGCCGCTCTGGTCCTTGCAGCTGAGCCGGGAGCCTAAATGAGCAGGGCTGTGACCAGACCTTGTAAAGGACAATGCTGAGCCAGGACCTTAAAACACACGAACCTGCCAGTCCTGAACTGGAACTGGAAGTAGCTTATTGGGCCTTAGTCAGTAGTTTTCATTATCTATTTGGTATCACACTTATCTTGAACCATTTTAAAGTAGTCCCATTTTTAAGTCACTAAAATTCCGCGGGTAACAGCAGCATGGTTGGCAGGTGTGTCTACTAACATGAAGTTTGCCAGAAAGGCCGTGTTGTGTTCTCATACAGACAACACACTTACTGCCCCAGTAGAGGCCTGTCCGTCACTGCCCAGCCTCATACACAAGGCCTCCATTATAAAGCTAATGGGACCACTGCCACCAAGGCACACTCAGGCATTCACACTGGGGCGTCAGACCCTCTGACCATTACACCACCAGTACAGCAAGTGAAAGAAGGCTCAAGGGTGCTTAAAATAGCTTCATGTTCAAAGAAATTGTAAAATAACTGAAATTAGGCATTAAGTCTCCTAACTTCCTGCCCTTGTGACAAACTATTAAATCAAATGCCACCTGCACTTCTTCACTGTTTGAGCCCCTACGATGGGCCAGGAGTACTCTGCAGAGCTGCCTACCTGCTCACACTGCAGTCATGGGCAGCGGCACTCCAAGTTTTCACTTCTGTGAAACTGCCTAAGTCTGCCTTTGGGGGTCACAAGGATAAGTCAAATTCCCTCTCTAATGACAGAACTTCGTATATATGAAGACAGGTACTTCCTCAGTTTCCTCTTCTCCGAGTCAGCAGTTCCAGTTCCTCCAGGTGCTCACTGCTAAGGTCTGGCTTTCTGACCTCTGCCTCCTGGGGCCACCTCCCCCCAGTCCGTCAGGATGCCGCTTACAAAGTGGTCACCATAACGGAGCGCAAAGCCTCCAGCTGGGTATGACCCGAAGACTGGATTGCCATCCTCGCACTGTCCCATCCTCTACGACCACCTCTTCAGGAGGTGGATTCCTCACTTCATATAGACAAAGACCAAAATTAAGTCATTAGGTTCCTGACCTACTGTACGTGCTTAATAAATCTTACTTTCTTCCTCTTGTTCTGCAGACAGACATGTAAATGAAAGCACACATCTCCCTCTAAATCTTACTTACCCAAGCTCTGAAGAAGAATCATTACACTTATGTAACACTAGGCCTTGGTTAAGAAAGATCATATTCCCTCTATTGTTCTATAAACATTAAGGCTGATACTTGAGGGGTTTGAGCTTTAAGATTAAATGGCTGCCATTTACTGAGTCCAGTCCATCTGAATAAATTTCATTCTTTACCCTCAAGAGTCATTCAAAATGTAATGAAGTAGTTGGTTAAAAACTTACAATTCTGCAAGAAGAGAGTATTCCAGGTAGAAGGGTCCATAAGAAGCATGCGTGCCATTTGTTGCCTGTGCCACTGGGGCAGGAGATGTAGGCTTAGTGATGGGCAAAGCATTTTTGGGAATAGAGGGGAGCTGTTTCTTTGGAGCCGTGCGTGGAGGACTGGTTTTCGCATCCCCCGTTAATGTCTTCTCTTCACCATCAGATCGCTATTCAAGATGAAGTGGTGAGAACATTTGTTAGGGTGATTCTTAAACCACAAGAGTACATGTGATGTACTCTTAGTCCTTGACCTAAAAGCTGGAATTACTCTTTTGCAAGGACACCCTAGCATCATGCTCAAGGTGACTTAAATGTCCTTTGAGCAGATGGGCCATTATAAAGGGCAGGACAAAGCTGACGCAAAACATTAGAAAACCCTTTTGTTAACTGCATCCTATAAAGACAATAAAGCTAATATTTACAAGATTTAAGAGAAACAAAGAAAGAAGTGGTTTCTCCTGGTGGCCCCCAAAAGAGGGCAAGGGGTTACTAAACAATTAGACAACTGTACAAGACTAGAAAAGTCCCTGGGCACTGAGCTGCTGTAGAGGGTCAGGTGCTAAGCAGCTCGGAATAAATAGTAGAGATGACTGAAATGAGTCAGTCACGACCTGAGGTTAGCACTTGGGTTTGAAACCAAGAATGAAGCTATTCTCTCACTGGCAACGGGTCTGATTTTGATCTTGTCCCTAGTGGATACGTTTCCACATCTGGACTATCACCAGCATCAACTGTCACCCACAGTAGAGACAAAGGTCTAAATGAATCCGAGACTAAACTACCATCTCATAGGCACTTCCTTGGCTCCAGTGCAGCAAAGGCTGTTTAATCAGCCGTTTTAAAAATGTATGTCAGATGCATAGAAGAAAATATTAATACCGTGTTTCCCCGAAAATAAGACCGGGTCTTACATTAATCTTTCCTCCAAAAGATGCACTAGGGCTGATGTTCAGGGGATGTCATACTGAAAAATCATGCTAGGACTTATTTTCCGGTTAGGTCTTATTTTCGGGGAAACATGGTAGCGGTGCTCTCGTAGAGGTGGGATTATGGGTTGTATTCATTTTTTGTTTGCATATTTTCAGCTTTCTGAAAATGTATTATTTTTGCAATTAAGAAACAGACATTTTATTTAGAAAAATTAAACCAGGGCCCTCAAGTCTGGCTTGACAACACTAGACTTGCCTTTCCCAAGGCTTTTCTAACCATAGAATCTTGCCGTTTAGTAGAAACTACAATAACATGTCACAGATTTCATCATATGTAAATATAACCTGTCAAAATAATGTTAGAATTGTGATTACCAGAATGATTTCTATTACTTGAGATGCAATCTCAGTCTCAGAAACTGACTTTAATCAGCAAAATAATTATTTCACAAAAGTAAACATGAACTAGAAAAACCAGGTAATCTTGTTAAGATTGCAGGCAACCTCAGTAAGAATTATCTTGGCCTCTATGCTGATGCGAATGGTTTCCTCACTAAATTTATCAACTATACCTACTTTGCGTACAGAGCTTGTAGACATGCTCCAGAAAGGGTTCATAACGTGTACTCCACACAAAGAAATTCAGTGGTCTGTGACATCAGACTCTTCCGTCTTCAGAATTCACGTTACCTTAAAATGAGACGGGAAAACAGATGTACCAACAGCAAAAGTTAAGATTTCAGAAATAACTGTGAACTAAATCTGACATTCTGAAAAGAAATACAATAGAACATTATAAGTTATAGAAACATAGGGGAAAAGTTTTCAGAAACAGTTTCGTTTCGTTCCCCCCCTGTCTTTTGACTCCAATTTCTCCCACCTTTAAAAGCCTGCGGGAATCTGTGGGCCCAGTACTTGGCCAGGATTCAGAATATTCAGTGACACAGTTCAGCTTTGGTGCCAGAAATGCAGAAGATGTGGACTACGGTTGCTACTTAGCATAATATATAGGCATTTGACTACTGGGAAAGGCAGGTTCAGAATGCACTGTACCCACATAATACAAAAAACTCTATTGCTGTTTGCAGGGTTATGAGGAATGAAAGATCCATGGGGGCTGATTTAAGTGTCTTAAATGAGTTGTCTTAAGTACAAAATGATTCTCTCCAATGAAACTAGTAGCCAAAGAAATAAGAAAAAACATAGGGGAGGGAGAGCATGTAAGACAGTGAGGGGTAACTGGGTCCTGTTGGGACCACCCCCAAGAAACGACCATTTTCAACTGCTTGGAAGTATGGAAACTGCAGGATTGCGCATTTAAGGACCTGCCAAGCATTACATACAAATGCAACAGAGGAGTGCAAATGAGACATTTCACAAACACCAATTCCACCAAAGCTTTAAGCAGTGGATAAGAAATCATGTCTCAAAGGTCACAAAACCAGTGGGTCATTTACTAAAAATAGAAAGGAATAGAGGCAAAGGAAAAACAGCAAGCCTAGCTGTAGGAACAGCAACTTCTCTGCTCTGGCGAGTTCCCCCAGGCTGGGTTAGGTTTGAAGCAGAGCTCCTTCTCTGAATTCCTGCTTGCACCAATCAGAAGGCTGAAAGTGAAAAGGGTCGAAACGTATCAACATTTTAACTAAATTCTGAAGAAGCCAGTCATTAGAGAATCATGTACCAAATGTTCCTAATCTGCAAAAACGTGTTTTCTGGCAAGACTTAAGACACTCACAGGTGGGTACCAGGTCTCCCATGCCCCGCCAGTGCCAATTACTGCTGTTTTGATTTCCAAGATATGCCACCTGGTAATTAAAGGAATGGAGATCCTGATTCTTCCACGAACCTGTTGACTTATATCCAATAAACAGCAACTTATTGCTGAGAGCTCTCTGGAAATCTGCCTTGAAAGGTAGATTTATGACACGTAAACATGGCTGGGACATCCCTTATTGAAAAGCCCCCCCTCCCGCCTTGGGACAGTGCTGACCACCGTGTAAATTTACCTGGAAGGTCCCCTTCAAGTCTAACAAGTAATGATTCTGTGACTTTGCCTTTAAGAATCAAAGCTTGTCCCCAGTGCCTCCTGTCTTTCAGCAGGAGGTACTGTCTACTGCTGCCTGTTACCAGCAGCAACTTAATCACCTGGAGAAATTGTAGCACGTTTTTCGGGAATACCTACACCATTTATTAGACGGCTAGTCTACCTAGGCAGTATAGCATTTTCCCACAGGAGTGACATACATGGAAGGAAGACAGAGAATTCGTCCTAGTCAATAGGAAGCGATTTTAGAACGTCTGCCGGTTAGGCCAAACAAACACGATTGCCTTCCCTTATATCATACAGCTAAGAAGTCAGGATCTTGGACCCATATGAATGATCCGTACATGGCATGAGTCAGAACTCACAGATGGGTGCTGCTTTCCTACTATGTGCCACAGTCCCTTAATAGGCACTACCTCTTAGAAACAGCCTGACATTCCACGTTAAGAGGCGACAGAGCAGGGCCAGAAAAAAAGGCGAAAACAGCCTTGGTGCCAGCCCCAGGTATCTGGGGACTGTCAGGACGGGCACGCTCGCCCTGGGCGGAAACCCATCTCCGCACACGCAGAGAATCTGGACAAACCTGTCTCGAGGTGATGCAAGACAGGGGCCATGTCTTGGCCTCACGGCGAGCTCGAGGCCGGGCCCGGCGAGCGAGCCCCTCTGGTGGGGGGCTGAGGGCCTCCGGGGCTCGGGGACTGCCCCCACCCCTCAGTCAGGGCCCAGGGACAGAGCCGGGCGTGGGGACGACAGTGGAGGGCGGGTCCTGGACGGGGCAAGCGGGTCGGCCCGCCTCCTCCCCTCAGGCCAGCCCGGCCCAGCTCCCGGACAGCCCCCAGCGCGCGCCCACAGCCCCTCGGCGGCTGGCGCAGCAGGTGCCTGCAAACGCGGACAGGTGCCCAGCCCCGCCCCCGTGTCCCATTGCGGCCGCCGTCGCTACAGTCAAGAGTGCCCAGCAGGGCAGACAAACGCCGGGCCCGAGGACGCTGGCGGCCCGAGTTTAAGGACCCCACGACCCTCGCGTACCTACCAGTCAGCCCGGCAGCGCACTTCGCCTCGGTGCCTTCAATGCAGTGTCCCCGTCTGCGGAGCGCCGTCGCGAACCGACAGCATCTCTGGCTGCAGCGCCAGCCCAGCCCCCGCCTGCGCCCCGCCCCGCCCTACGCTCGGTGTCGGGCTCCGCCCCCTGCCCCAGGCCCGGCCCAGACGCTTCCGCCCAGCCTCCTGGCAGGAAGTGGTTCCCATACCTGTCGGTCAAAGACGTTCTTCCGGGGATGTTGAGACGGCAGCACTCCGTCCTGCCAATCAAATCTACTCTGCTCGGGTGGGGCAGCACTGGACCCTCCCCTTACGTAACAGCTCCCGGAGCGAACTGTCAGTCACGGAAGTATCGGCGGGGATGGTTGAGGAGGGTGACAAGCAAGGCCTGCACTTAATTGGTCACAGTGTCCGCCAGTCACCATAGAGACCCACCCACAGGTTTGTGCGTTGCCACAGCAGCCATTCAGGGCGGCTGGGACTGCGGGTTTTACTAGCCTGGGAGGGGGGGCGTGGGACCAGACGGGGGTCCTTGGGAGACTTGGGGGCGGGGCCGGCCGCCTGTGTGACCTCCCCGGAGTCCGCCTCGTTAAGTTGCGCCCCTGGTGATGCCGCGAGGCCCGAGGCCGCCACGTCGGACCGCCGTGGTCCGGTCGCCCTGGACTGAGAGGCTCTTTCAGGTTGGGGGAACCTGGAAGAACTCTGTGTAGTGTTGAGAGACCCGTTTTCGATGCCTAGGAGTGAAGGAGCCAATGGATACAGATGATGGGAACCACACTTCCAGAGTCATCCCTTGGCGGTAGCGTGGCCAGAGGAGCTTTGAAAAAAGTGTGCCCGTCGGACCCAACCTGTGAAATGCGAGTGCGGGGCGGCGGGAAGGGGGCGAGTGCCAGGAAGTTGTTTACATTTGTCACAAGTCGCTCTGGAGAGTCTGGTACACACACAAGTTTGGGAACCTCTCCCGTAGCCCCGTAGCTCCTGGTCCTCGCATTCTTGATTATTTTTTACCTCAGAAGCCATCACTTTGATCGGGAACACCTTTAACACGGCTCAGAAGCGGTCCACGGGAGCCATTGCAGACCGAAGCGAGTCTGCGCTCGGGCTGACTGAGGAGGCGCCGTTCCCGCAGCCCCGTCCTTTCCCCACGTCTGTCCCCAGACTCTGAGAGCTGCTCTTGGCTTTCACACCTCCAGGCCGTCTTACCATGGTGCCTTCTTGGCCTGTCCCTCCAATCTCCTCCTGACTGAGGACCTCAGGCTCAGAAGAGCAGACAGATAGTCCATGACCAGGCTGTGTGTTCAATTTTCGGCGGCCTGTGCGATTCTGGTAAAATGACCTTGTTAACTGGCAGGCCGCCAGACTCGCCTAATGTTGCTCCCAAGGGTTGGTTCTGAAGTCCAACTTCCTCCCCCTTAGGAGCTGAAAACGCTCCTCAACCACTTCCTTTTGTCCAGCTTGACTACACTTAGGAACGTTGTAACGCCCTGCGTGTTGGTCTCAACAGCATGAAAAGGCAAGCGGGAAATCCTTTCTTCTGGCCCCAGGGGTCTCCCTTGGCACGTCTCTGTGCCGACCCCTCAGCCTTATTCGCAGGCTCGTCCACTCCCACTCTTTTCTGATCTCACCTTCTACTCTCCTCTTGGAAATCTCATCCCTTCCCCCGTGCTGCACGGAGAACTCACATTTCTCCAGCTCACATCTCTGCATGGAGCTACAGATGCACGGATCCCGCTGCCCACGTGGCACTGGATGCCTCAGTCACATCAGTTGGAATCCTTATGGCTGCCCAGACCAGAAAACCCAACTTAAACTGGTTTACTAGGCGGACAATGAAGTTCGCGAACTTGCCGCCGTGCGCTTCCATTGGCTGCACTGTACAAACAGCTCGGGAAGGTTTCCTAACCATAGTATGTCGGTGTCTCACGCCTGGGTCCGTGTCAGCGTGTGGCGGTGCCTTGCTGAGTGGCGCTCATTATTGTTGTGTGTTTTTGTGTGTCATCGCGAGAACGTCTGAGCTGAATTAGAGCAATGAACAAACATCACATTTCTTGTTAAGCTTGGCAAGCGTGGAAGTGAAATCAGGGACATGTTAGTCCAAGTTTATGGGGATAATGCCATGAAGAAAATGGCAGTGTACAAATGGATTAAACGTTTTTCTGAGGGGAGAGAACACGTCACTGATGAAGAGAGGTCAAGGCGGCCAGTAATGAGCAGAACTGACAAAAATATTGCAAAAATTCGTCGTACATGACAAGGGGATTTATCTCACACACGAGGGCGGCTCCAGGGGTGGCCCCCCCGGCTTCATTTCTGCTTTCCTTACAGTCCCTGGAATTGCATTTTCAGACTGGTAGCAAGATGGCTGCTGCCATTCAAGGCACACCCATATGTGACATAGTCTAGCCAAATAAAAGGATCCTTTTTTACCAATGGTCACTTTGAAAGAGCAAGAATAGTTTTCCCAGAAGTTCCTCAGAAACAATGCCCACATTTCAGTGACCAGAAATGAGTCACTGGGTCCCAGTCTACAACTAAACCAATCAAGGGCAAGCAGAATGAGTCTGCCATGATTGGCTTGGGCTGATCAGGATTTACCCTGGATCCCTAGACTCTAAGCAGAGGAATGACATGATCAGATTTATATTTTGAAAAGGTCACTTTGTATGGAGAACAGATTGTACTCTTGTTTCCCCAAAAATAAGACCTAGCCAGACAATCAGCTCTAATGCATCTTTTGAAGCAAAAATTAATATAAGACCAGGTCTTATATTATACCCAGTCTTATAGTAAAAGGACTATGAGAGTAGGAGAGCATTTGGGAAACCACTGCAATAGTTCAGCAAGAGACGATTGCACAATTTGATGGTGGAGATGGAGAAGTGAATGACTTCCAGAGAAAGTTAAAAGGTGGAATGGACAGGATTTGGCCATGGGTTAGATATGGGCGTAGGGGGCATGAAGATGGGGGGAGGTGTCACGGATAAGAGATTGATTACTGGCTTGAGTTACTGGATGAATGGTGAGGCCACTTACTGAGATGAGAAACAGTAAACCATATTGTTTATGGCAGGATGGGATATGGGGAAATAGTTCTGTTTGAGATATGTAATGTTTGGTGGGTGTTTCTGTAAGTGTTACTGTTACCGGAGAGTGGGCCCTTCTCTGTGGGATGACCAGGCTTGGTTCCCACACCTGGGGTCGAACCCGGGCCTCCTGGATGAAAACCGGGAAACCTAGCCGTTACGTTGCCCGAGGGTGGGCCCTCCTCGGCATGGTATCCAGGTTCTTGGCATGTCCAGCAAAGAATTGAATGAGACACAGAGGTAAAATGGTGAAAGAACAGTGAATTGGAAGAAAAAGTACACTCCAAAGAGGTAGGAGCAGGCCCAAGCAGAAGGCAGTGGCTCAAGGGCCTCATTATTAGAAGAGAAAGTACACGCCAAAGGGATAGGAGCGGGCCTGAGCAAAAGCATGGTGTAAAAGGTGCCGGCTGGTGAGGAATTGGTGGTTTTATTCTCTTTGCTCTAGAATGGGCCACTCCTCCCTAGGTGTGGGGCCACTTCATTGACACCTGTGATTGACTAGAGGCTATGACCTCATGTTTTTAGACTGTGCGTGTTCCTTCCTAGAACTCAGTCTACTATAATGATATTAATGAACTTCTGGGCATATGTATGATATTATAATGATGGTATAATGAAGCCCAAGTGAAATGGTCGTTGTGGCCCCTCCTGCGCAGGTGTGAGTGACTGGTGTAATCTAGTTGGGTATTTTGTACCCATTTGTTTCCACATAGGGGTAGGTAATTATAGTGAAAAGGGGAAGTTTTGGGTGGAAAGGGGAGGTCTTTTGGGCGATCGGATTCTGTGGGTTGTGTTGGATGTGCAGGAATGCAGAGATCCAATGCCTATCTAACTGCCTGCATTGTTTTCCCCTTGAGAGACGTGATCCCCATAAAATATCTATGGCAAGTTGAGGGACAGAGGCCTGTTCTTCTGTATCTGCTTTCTGCTGGGCAGGGGCGTAGAGCTGTCCCTACCTATCGGGGGTTTCACTGACTCTCGCCCTATCTGATCTCAGATGAGAGGAAGGGGTCTCGAGATCTGCCTGGAAGACCATGTTGACTTCTTTGGTTGGGACTGGTAATCTTGCTGGGGTATCCTCTGTATCCTCAAGGCCACTGAATGAGGAGAAATAGACTTTAATTAATAAATTTAAGTGTTGGCTTAAAGAGCAGAACTCAAAGCTATGGATGCGGGGTGGCTACGTGATGGAAAGTCCGTCAGCTGTGTGAGCCTGTGGCCATTCAACCGGTCATTCACGTGGTGTTTATTGTCCAGGAGCTGGGCCCAGAACACGTTGGAAAGAACATTAGGCTTCAATGATTACAATCAACAAGTATAAATCACAAGTTTCAGGGTAATTATCTAAAGCAGGGGGTAAAAACACTTCTTAGGATTCAGGCTAAAAACAATCTGTTGCTTAAGATTAAGAAACTGATTTACAAAAGAATTAAGAAGCGGGGGTAGGTGCTAAGAAACTGGGGAAAAGGAAACTTAAGGAAAAGGAAAGAAAACTTAAAGTTTTTCAGTGTGAGGGGCTACTCGCTTGGCCCACATCATTACTACTTGTGTACCCGATACCCATCTGACAGAGCCTCCAGTTTTGTTGAGGAATCCAACCCTCCAAGGTTCCTCATCACTCTTAGAGCAAAGCCCAAACTCCTGCAGGGCAGGGCCAATACCCGTCTAGCCCCACCTGTTCCAGGCTCCAGCCACTCACACCCTTATAATCCCTGGGAGGCATTATGCTCTCGTCCCTGCCCCAGCGCAAGAGGGGGATTTTGCACTGGATGTTCCCTTTGCCTGGAACATCCCCCCCCAGGTCTCAGCTCAAACACCTGCCTCAGGGCCACTTTGTTGATTTGGGAGATGACGTATTTAGTGTCTTTCTCCTGCACTGTACTGTAAGCTCCAGGAGGCAGGAACCACCTTTGTTTCACTCTTCAGCATCCACTCTTCTGGATGCTGGTGGTCGCCCCGGCATCCAGTCCAATGGATGCAGTGGGTATGTAATAATTTAATAAGTATTTGACAAATGAAGGACAGAAGTAACTAGACTATATTTAAAACACCTACCAGTCTGCATGCCCCCAGCTCATTATGAAAATAAGGATGATTTATTCAAAGGGAACTGAGGATGCAGCCTCAAGGTACCATTTCTTTAAGACAAAAGTATACAGTACTGAGGGGAAAAAAATGATCCTAAACCTTACTTAGAAAACCTTTTCAATCGCTTCATATTACATTCCTCATTCTAAATTTTTGGAGCACATCTGATGCTTGTGTCAAAAAGTGAATTCTTCTTGCATCAGGACTTTATAGATAGGATCTCTATGAGAATTCAAGACTCTTGGTCATGTTCTAATCAGCACAATATTCACTGAATCCATTCTTCTTTTGGTTTCTGGGAAGTGAATGGTGTAAAGCAGTAGCTCACTGATTTACTACTTAAAAGGAGGCCTTAACAGAAGGAAGGGGCAAAGTCATGGTTAGTTGAAATGTGTGTTTATTTCAGACACGTGCCTACACAGGAGCCGATATTTTTAGCTCCATCTATTTGCCCCATACTCTTTTCTGAAAGGAGAATTCCTTAGATGGTGTGGTGCTTGTATCACGGGTTACACATGTTGTTCAAGATATATGAGATGATTGAATAGCTATGCATTTATTTTAATAATGAATATCTAAGAAAACAGATCAAAACTACAATTTTATGGATAGTAATGTTTAAGATTATCCATAAATACCACAGTAGGCATTTAAAGTTCTTTTTTAAATGACTGGATTTAAGGGAGGATCTTAAGTAATAATCCTGTAGTAAATAATTCTCAGATATGGCAGGAATCATGAATTTTTGACAATGATTGAAGTTTTAGAAACACGGCTATAGGGGAGAATGTGGCATTTGTCTTTCTGCATCCTCACTGACCACTACTATTCTTGCTTATAATATCACAAATGTGCTTCCATTTTTGGGCTTCACATTTTCTTCCCTATTCTATTCGCTGTAACTCCTGGCCCTTGAATAAACTAGTGGCTGGATGAATGAATGATTAGATAAATGGATGAAGTTTACAGAGTACAGCATTTCAAATCTAAATCAGAGCAGCTGATGGACTACTGTGAATATTTATGCCTTAAGGAAAAGCAACCAATGTACAATGTTGCAGCTCCCAGAGGGCTAGAAGAGAATTGATTTTCTTTTATAATCAAACAGTGTTTTGAACATAGCATGACACTACAAATCACCACCCACTCTCTTAGCATGCTGCTATCTGTACCACCAGCCACAAGAGCAGTCTTCCCTTTGATTGGCGTTATCTTTGCAAAACCACCTCACTCTGCGGTTTCAAAATATTTGGAAAGATGATAAAGGCTGAAGGTTAGTGTTAGCTAGAGTAGCAGACTTGAAAAGAAAACGAGAAAGAGAGAGAGAGAGAGAGAGAGAGAGAGAGAGAGAGAGAGAGTCAGAGTCATATTTGTCCATTGATACATAATTCGGGGTTCGCTGTGGGTTGGGCGCTGTTCCAGATATAGACACCTTCCTTTCTTGCAATAGGTAAATGGTGATTCATGAAAGATAAGGCATCTCTGTGACTTTGAGTCTGCCACCCAAAGCAAGTGACACTGTCACCATCATTTATTCCAACTTTCCATTATGAAAGTTTTCAGTCATACAGAAAAGTAAAGTACAATAACCACCCTTACATTGACCACCTAGATTCAGTAGTGGGGGATGGTTTTGCCATATTGCCTTTTCCTATCTAATTATTTCCTCCTGAATCATTTAAAAGTAAGTTGCAGTCATCACAACCTTCACTCCTAAGTACGTCAGCGTGTATCTCCTCAGGGCCAGGACGTTCCCCTACAGAATTACAGTGTCACCATCACGCGAGAAACTTCTCTAAATTCCTAGCCTCATTACATGCCCACACCTATTTAAATTGCCCTAATTGTTACATACCATAACAAAGCTTTTACAGTTATTATGGTCCTAAGCCAGGATCCAATCAAGATTCATTCATTGCATTTGGTTGTTACGTCTTTTTAATCTCTTTATTCCAGAACAGTCTGTTCCCCTCCCCTCCTGCCCCCACATGGACTATGGGAACAGGCCAGGGTGTTTCACATTCTGGATTTCTTGTGATGTTTTTTTAGCTTGATTCCCTTATCCCCGTGTTTCTTGTACACTGTTAAAGTCTGAAGACTTGATTAGATTCAGCATTTCTGGCAGGAGCGCTTCATGGGTGAGGAGCTTACTATGACTCCTTGAACTATTGACTTAGTAGCCCTGCATGCTAATGAGTGTGCATGACCTAATAAAAACAGAAATGTGCGCAGTGCTAACACGAGTTACTTGAATATCTGGTCCCGTACATACTAGTAAATTTTGAAGTTTTCAGTTGGGTATTTTGGCTACAGCCACTTCCCACCCTTGAGGCTGATTTACTGTCAGCGACTGTTCTCACAAATGTCAGTGAGTTCATTGATCAGACCTGCTCTCTTGGCCACTTGCTGGGGACTAAAATGCTAGTCAAGTTGAATCCAGTTGAAAAAGAAACGAACGCGGTTCAGAAGACACTAGGTGGCGGGCTGTGGTTGCGGTACTGGCAGATGTTAGCGAGGGGAAGCCGTGAAATGTTAAGGAGGGATGTCTGTACACGTCACACGTAAACATTTGCCACATCCTACCCGTAGCCACGCGCAGCCTCAGGTCCCCGCCAAGTGGCATGCTGGCTACTCGCTAGCCTCACCGTTCACCTTTTCTCTCTCTCATGTGACAAGGTACCCAATATTCCTTAACGTGTGGAGAAGAGAAAATAAATTGAAGGAGAATTAAAGCCAGATGCACTCTTGCTTTCCCTGGGAATGTGACAACCCAAAGGTGACAGCAGAGACCCTTACTGTATAACCTAATGGGTTCACAGGAATGTGCGTATATTTTCCCCAGTAACACGCAGCCGATTTTCCTGACACCATTTATATGGCCCTTCCCTTTCAATTAACACTCAAAGGGTAACCTCCCGCTGCCCTGCCTAAGGAGGCTCCAAGCCTGAGAAGGCGCGGGTGAGTTTAGACACAAGGGACGTCAATCTCAACTCCTCCGAGTGGGCGGTCGAGTGCCCTCTGGTGGGCAGTGGGGAGAATGCATGCAGCAAAGCCGAAATTAATTTTCTCAAGCATGTTTCTCAAGAGATTAGTATATCCACTTTTTTAAAAAGTCCATGCTCTTAACACAAATCCCGATCTACATTTGCATTCCTGAAAAAAATCACACCTAAAAGAGTTTATTTCCTTACACAAGTGCTTCAGGGTTGCATCCTCAGGTACGCAGAGAGGAGGAATAGATTGAAGAGAAACATTTCCACTGACCCTTTCACCTAAGGCACCTTACACACCCTATAAGCATCTCTGAGAAACCGTTCCTCCCTGCTGCCCCACTAAGAAAGGTCATGGCATTGGCTTTACCCTCTCCAGCTACATTCCTCCCGCCTCTGTCAAAACCAGAACTTGGAGGCTTCATTCCCTGAGAGAGAAATGAGTAATGACTGTTTAACCTTCCGCACACACTAGGCTCAAAGCCTTAAAGAGATGAAGCGCTCACTCATGGGCCCAGAGCACAGTGACCAGTGTCCTCCATAGGAGATGGGCTGTGGGGAGGAGGGTCCGGACGCATTAGGAGAGGTTGAGGGCTGACAGCCAGAAAGCGATGGCTGCACCGCCCCCCCCCCCAGGTGCCACCCTCATGCCATGAAGGAGGGCTGCAACAATGCCCAGTTATCACGCCAACCCAAAATATGCCCATATGTCTAAGGACGAGGTTGACCAACTAGGGTGTGGCGTCTCTCACCCAGCTTGTGTTTAGGTAGAAATGTGGGGGTGGAGGTGTCACTCAAGAGTTAGCCCAATCCCCTGAGGGTCATGTGATCCAGCTTCTCAGGACAAATATTTACTGTTGAGCTGCACTGGTTACACTGGTCTGGTGGTATCAGCAATCACCTTCCAGAAAGCAGATTAACCCAGGACATGAGCTCTCTGGGGTCAGCTGGGGAAATCCAATTACCAAGAGGGCTTGGGAGAAAAGTCACAACCCCAAACCACCATCCTCCCACATCTTCACAACTGATCCCATGTTTACTGGGGTCTTTCTGCTTTAAATCACATGACATGGCGAGTGGTGGGACGCCCTGTCTACCACAACTGTGGGGGATCTTCGCCTTTCTCTTCCCGCTGGAATAGCCACAGTCACTTATCTCTTAGCCACTGTGCCAGACGCCACTGCACAGGAAACTCAGGCTGATTCGAGGGTATGTCACTATTGCTTCCTGACCACAACTATCACTCAGCAGTAAAATGCAAGGTCACACACAGAGAGGAAGGGGAGGAAGGGATTATGCTGCAAAACAGATAATCCCAAATCATCCCTAGGCCTCCACGACCCCGGTGCAAGCCATCACAGTCTCTGACCTCTCACCTGGATGACAGACAGCTCGTGCCTCCTTGCTGAGCTCTGGCTTCCCCGGCCTCCTCTCCATCTGTGTTCAACATGACATATGAGCCCATTAAGCCCCCAGTCAGGCCATGTCACACCCTGCTCAAACCCTCCAATGGTTTCCTATCTCATGGAGACTAAAGGCTGTGAGAGCCCAGGTAATCTAGCTCCTGCCACCCACGAAGCTGCCCCCGACTCTCTCTTTGACTTCCTCCCCTAGTACATTTCCCCTTCTCATGCCACTCTCTAGCCTCAGTGGACTCTGCTGTTCCTGTAAAATTCCAGGCGTTCTCCTGCCTCAGGGCCTTTGCAACTGCTGTTCCCTCTACCTGGAATGTTCCTCCCTGCCCCCCCCCCCGCCCATCTACACAGTTCACTCTCTCACCACTTCAAGTTTTTTTTTTTAATCAATACGTTGTATTTATTACATTGCGGGCTTTTAATGCTGGTACAAGAAAATTGGCATGGCTAGTTATTTTGTTCTTAAAAGTTTTAAAGAGTTGTGCTGAAATCTGCCCAATCTCCGCTGATACCAAAATACTACAATTACCAAAACAATTGCCACAACACTACAATTACTTTTGTAATACTGTATTTTAAAATGATAAATGCTCAGCTAGCAAAGATAATTGTAACTGGATTTCTTTTTTTCAGTGTAGGATTTCATTATATCGGCGAACTAGAAATTGGTAATATTAAAAGTTCCAGGAACACACGCAGCAAATGTATATGTGATATTTTTCATGTTACATAGTTTCCTTTTAAAACACACACACACACACACACACACACACACACACTTTACGTTTTCTTGTTTTGCATATGGCTGTCCAGTTTTCCCAACACCACTTTTGAAGAGACTGTCTCTCCTTTTCCCATTCTGTTTTCTTGGCACCTTGTCAAAGATCAGCTGATATATACACATCCATTTATTTCTGGGCTCTAGTCTGTATATGTCAGAATATACATATAATCTGTCTGTGTATTGTCAGTTCCATACTGTTTTGATTACTGTAGCTTTTGAAATTGGGAAATGTGATGCTTCCAGCTTTTTTCTTCTTTATCAGTATTGCCTTGTCTATTTGGGATCTTTTGTTGTTCCGTATGAACCTTAGGATTGTTTTTTCTATGCCTGTAAAAAAATGCTATTGGGGTTTTGATATGTATTGCATTGAATAGGTACTATGGACATTTTAACAACTTTAATTCTTTCAGTCCATGAACATAGGATGTTGTTCCATTTATTTGTGTCTTAAAATTTCTTTCATCTGTGATTAGTGTTTTATAGTTTTCAACACACAAGTCCTTTACCTCCTTGGTTAAGTTTATTCCTATTTTTTTAATGTTAATGTGAATAGGGTCATTTTCTTGATTTATTGGGCAGTTTGTTGTTAGTGTATAAAAATGCAACTGGTTTTTTTTTGTTTGTTTGTTTTTTTAAGATTTTTATTGGGGAAGGGGAACAGGACATTACTGGGGAACAGTGTGTACTTCCAGGACTTTTTTTCAAGTCAAGTTGTTGTCCTTTCAGTCTTAGTTGTGGAGGGTGCAGCTCAGCTCCAGGTCCAGTTGCCATTGTCAGTTGCAGGGGGCAGAGCCCACCATCCCTTGCGGGACTCGAGGAATTGAACTGGCAACCTTGTGGTTGAGAGCCCACTGGCCCATGTGGGAATGGGAGTTAGGAGAACTGGAACTCCAACTGCCTGAGCCACTGGGCCGGCCCCGCAATTGGTTTTTATATGTTGATTTTGTATCCTGTAACTTTACTAAATTTGTTAATTAGTTCTAACAGTTTTCTATGGACTCTTTAGCGTTTTCTACATAGAAGATCATGCCAGTTGCAAACAGAAATAATTTTACTTCTTCCTTTCTAATTTGGATGCTTTTTTTTCTTTTTCTCGCCCAGTGGCTCTGACTAGGACTTCCAGTACTGTGCTGAGTGGAAGCGGCAAGGGTGGGCGTCCTTGCCTTGTTATGGATCTTACAGGCAAAGCTTTCAGTTTTTCACCACGAGTGTGGTATTAGCTGTGAGCTTTTCATATATGGCCTTTATTGTGTTAAGGTAAATTCATTCTATGCCTAATTTGTTTTTGAGAGTGTCTATCCTGAAGAGACATTGAATTTTGTCAAACGCTTTTTCTGCCTCTATTGAGATGGTCATATGATTTCGTATTCTTCATTCTGTGAATGTTGTATTATACTGACTGATCTGCATATATTGAACCATTTTTGTATCTCAGGGATGAATCCCACACGGTGATGGTGTATGATTCTTTAATGTACTATTGAACTCAGTTTGCTCATATTTTGTTGAGGATTTTTGTGTTCATCAGTCAACCCATTCAGTTTTCTGCTCAAATACCCCCTTATCAGTGAGGTCTTCCCTGGCCACCTTATTTAAAATAGCAACTCCTTCCCACCGTCTAGTACCCGCTTCATTTTATTCCATAACATTTATCACCAACTATACTAAATATTCATGTTTATTTATGGTCTAGCTCGCCCACCCCCATCCCTGACCCATGTAAAGCCAGTGAGGGCACAGAATTCAAATTTTGTCTGTTCTGGGTACTTTTATAGCCCTTTCACGTAAAGAAAGTCAAAAGCATGCTGCACAGTACACACGTGTTATGAGCTGAACTGTGTTCTTTCAAAGTTAATATGTTGAAGGTCTCACATCCAACCTCCGAATGTGACTGTATCTGGAGACAGGGCCTTACAGAGAGGACTAAGTTAAGAGGAGGTCATAGGGGTTGGCCCTGGTAGGAGAAGGAAATTTGAACGAAGAGACACCGGGGACTGACGCTAAGCAGGAAGGCTAGGTGGAGAGGCAGCGAGAGCAAGGCCGTCTGCAAGCCCAGGAGAGAGGCCTCAGGAAACCAACCCTGCCGACACCTTGGTCTTGGGTGACCAGCCTCCAGACCACACTTAGAATCAGGAAACCCGATAACCAGCTTGTTCAGATGGGACTGACTCCATCCCTCAAACACAGTTCCAAGTGAAACACGATGGGCCAGTCAGACTATCCCATTCCTTTCCACTCTCCCCCACTCCCATTGGGTCAAGGATTGTCATGGGATACAAATTAAAGAGCCTCCATCCTGGAGTTTTGGACTTCTAGCAGGTCTTAGGGACAAGAAACTCTTGTACTAAGCCAAGAGGATGTCAGCCCTGACACTCCCTTTAGCAAGACTTGGTTCTTCATGTCTCCCACTTCCCAGCAGGGGGAGTCTGATGGTTCTAGCGCAGGCCAGGCCTCTACGGCAGACCAGTGAGTGGTCTGTTGCTGTGAGGGGTGGGGTGGGGCACGAACCACCACTGAGCATAAGTCACAAATGCTAAGAAAACAGGAAGTGAGCAAATGAAGGTCAAAGCTCTTGACCATCAAAATCTCTTCATGGGTAAAAACAGGCCCCAACATCTTGGCCCCAACATCTGTCTCCATTGACACTACGACCTGTCTTTGCCAACGACTTGTTAACAGAATCCTCCGAGCCATGGGCACAAGGCAAATGGGCCAGGAGATAATATGAATGTAAGAATCCAGCAAGAATGAACCAACACATCCAAAACTTCTGGTGCTGTGGCCAGGCCGCAGGTCTGCCTAATTAGGCTGCTTTTAAAACAACACAGGCCAACGAACACGTGACCAAAGATGGCCCCCCCTGATGCCAGTTTGCAACTCTTGCAAAGCAGCCACATACTGCCCGTCTACAAGGAATTTTGGGCAATATATATTTAGGGGTGGCACCAAGGAAACAAACCTTGGAGGAAAACCCAGAAAACACATCCTTTTTGTGAGACAGAGAAAGGAAGAATAGATATAGCACTGGACTTCAAAAAGCTTGCAATCTGGTCAAACACATGTGACACATGCAAGAGAAAATGGTTAATGCCCTAGCCCCTTCCTTGGACGGGCCCAACTGGGCTCTGTCAGGGGTACCGGAGATACCAGAAGTAGATGGCCGCAGCGACCACTTAAATAACTTGACACGTGACTCTTGCACTGGTGAGAAACCCAGGACAGGAAAGAAAGGCATCTTTTAAGGAAGAAAAACACTTTCTCCCACAGTCCTCTTGGTTTGGCTGAGTGGCCCCGGAAGGTATCCATGAGCTCTCTCTCATTCATTCCTGGGACGGGTCACATTTTATTAATACTAAGTACTCTGTGAACCACGGGCAAAGTGCGATCGACAGTCTTTATAACACAACCATAAAAATGAGAGAACAGCCCACTCAAGCGTAAGAGGGTCCGTTCATCAGCTGTGGCCCTCTGTGCATGTATATTCATTTTTCTGTCACCTCTACCGGGTCTGCGGGAGAACCTCAACGATTCTCTCAGAGCCAGCGGTTGCGAGGAGTTAAGGGAGTATGGTGGCACCTTGGCGAGAACCGGTGGTGCTTCTGTTTGCTTCCACGGGAGACATCTGAAGGCATGTTGTGAGAAGGGAGGGAGAAAGAGATGGATTTCAGCACAACAGTGTGTAACAACAAACTCCCTCGGTGACACCACATGTGGTTTGACAGCCACCGGACAAGGGGAAGATTCTCCAGTGACAGGAAATATTTGTGCTCCTCCCCTCCCTTTTGCAAACTGTACACCCAAGACGTCCACCCAACATTGGAGGGAAAGGCACGGGCCTGTGTCAAAGGAGCAACCTCATCTGAAATAGATCATGACAGATCACACACATTCTGGCTCTGAAACTGAGGTTCCTAAATTCTGATTTGATTTAAACAGAAGTTTTAAAACAATCACCGTTTTTCCTCCTCTCTCTCAGCACACTTCAGTATCCTGACCTTAGTGCGATCACCCCATTCTGACTAATGGTCTCGAGGTTTAAGCCCCTGTCAGGCTTAAGATAGTGTCTTCATCTAAGTTTCAGCCCCTGAGCCAAGGCTGGACGACTCCTTTGGCTACGTCCCTTTGAAACCAGTTCTGGACGCAGGAGCTAACCTTGGAGTTGTCCTCAAGACCTGAAGAAATGATTTATTACCCCACCCTGATCTCACCTGTGATCAGGACCCCTGAGCCCACAATGCCCTGTGATTTTGCCGTGTGTAATCTGTAACCTTCGCCATCGGCAAGTCAGCTCTTTCAGAGCTTGGGCTCGCCCGTCTCCTGGTGGGCCAGTTCTAATGAACTAATTCCCTTCTTACCGCAACCCCCTGCTCGTGCATTTTTTGGCCACAGCACGCAGGCGGATGGACTTAATTATTGGGGTTTGGTCACAGCTCGAGATGGCCACAGGTCGGAGGAGCATGACAATTTCTGCATAGTTCAGACAGGGCTGCCTCTTTGGCTGGGCCGCGTCAACAAGATAGGAACTGTGCATCCTGGGCCTCCTGAAGGGTGGGACTCGAGGCACAGAGGGGTTTGCCTCTGCCATGCAGACGTACGAAAACGGTAGGTTAGCCTCGCACTGTGGCTCCATCACACTCGTTTTCATGGAGCCAAATGCATTTCCTGGCATCCCACACGCCGAATGGGTTGGAGTTTATGCTTCACGTTCTTTGATGGTAACACCCTTCATGAGAGGACACATAGCCACCTACATGCTCACATGTCACTTGGAGTATTTTTCAAGACATGCTGCTGCTTCTTGGTCTCTCCCCACCCAACCCTCTGCTCCAGCAACAGGAGGACACCTGCCAAAGTGGCCACTTGCCCGAGTGCCCTCAGAGAAAGGTCTCTGCTTCTACAACCTCACATCTTTCTGCTCCTTCGAAAGGCAGAGAAAAACAACCCCAGGGGAGGGGGAAGGTTTGTGGAGCTGTGGTCAAGAAGTCCCTTCCCCATCACTGTCCTGCCAGGATTGCCACTATTAGCTGGGATTGGGTCCCATCTCTTGCAGGAAGAGCCTCAGCTTCCCAAACTGTGAAATGAGGAGACTGCTTCCCTCGTCCCTTCCAGCTCTCAACTCTGATTCTCAAGATCTCACGTCAGAAAGGACTTTAAAGATAAAATAGCGTGTGTATGCGTGCGTGTGGGTGCATGCATGCGTGTGTGTGTGTGTGTGTGTGTGTGTGTGCGGTGTGGCTGCATGTGTGTGAAGGGTCAGAGGGGGTGGGAGGGGAGAGCAGGGCTCAGAGAGGCCGTCTCTCTCCTTTCACAGATCGCCCCAGAGATTTTCTTGACTTTACAGGTGGAACTGAAGATAAATGGATTAGCCAGGTGAATAAACCTGTATTAAAAACTTTCTGAAAAATCAATTTGAGAGGGAAGATTTGGGAAAATAAAATATGATCAACTGTGTCAGATAGCTTGAATAAATCGATGCTGGCAAGTCTGGTAAACAATTTCTGATCTACGGCCCCCATGGTCCCCTCGCTGGTGATAGTTACCTCAGTAATTGGACCGTGGGATGAGGCCAGGCCAGAATGAAAGGCATTAAAAATGATGTTTCTTCAAGTGAAAATTAATTTATTTGCTGACCAACAAAGACCAAAGTAATTTCAGAATTTTAAGGATGGCGAGACAGCATAAGATTGTTTACACTTTTCACGCCCTCCTTACATTAGACATGCAACCTGCATGGAAATGAAAAAGAAACGGGCCTGTCGGTCCCCTTGCCTGATAGTCGCCGCTGACACTGGGAGAAGCACAGGTCCCCAAGAGACTAACGCTTCAGGGGCAGAGAAGGGAGGGGAAGGCGGGACCCCACATTGTGCCAGAGAACTAGTACCCCTGCCTATGGCGGGTGGGACCTGAAATGACGCCAAAGTCCGAGGGGTTTCTTTTCTGCTCCAGACTCTCTCTACATAAGGGCAAGAGGAGTTCAAGAGAGGAGCAGCCTGGGCACTGTAATGAGTCGGCCTCAGAACAGCACCAAGTCCATTGTGGAAATAACCTGAAGACCTAAGGCTGTGGTGGGCGCCTCAGCAGAAGAGGAAGGTGGGATGTGGACGTGGGCCTGGGTGGTCTGTAGACACACGGGCCACACAGCAGCCGGAATGATTCTCCTTGCGCAATGCGTGGAGCAAAGCCGGCTCGTGATGTTCTCTTTTCTGAAATGCCCTGGAAGTATAGGAAGCAGGATACTTTCCAAAAGCGAATCCTGAGAAGCAAGGAGCTATCATCAGCACCCAGTGGGGGTCCATCTGTGCACCTCTCTTGCTAACTCTGAGTTCAGTTATGGTCATATTTACGCCGTCAGTAGGTATCGGCAAACAATACAAATCAGCCCCAACCCCAGCTGATGGTGGGCCATTCACCAGCACACTGCTGCTGAAAACCTTCCCTGGGCCTCAGACAGATAACCCCTCCCTCCCTGTGGCTCGGGCCTCCCTTCCCTGCCGCCATCAGCTGTCGTTCTCCCTTTCGCACATTTTGCACCAACTCACCAGCCTGCCGTCTGCCTGGTCTGCTCCTTGGAGGGTCCCTTGAATAGCCTGTGCCCGCCGCTGGGAAAGCTCCTTCCCCAGGTCTTCGCCTATCTTCCCCTCGTTGTCAGGCCTCGGCTGAAATGTCACCTCCCCAGAGGCCGCACCCCCCCATCACTGTCACACTGTCCTGTTTTATTTTCCTCGCAGGACTTACTGCCCTGCTGAAATCCTCGTTGGATGGCTTGGCTGCCATCTGCACTCTGCTAGAACAGAAGCTTCTTTGAGCGGGGAGACCTTAACCCTCTCATTTCCTCAGCGCCCATCCAGTGCCTGGTACACCCCAGGCTGCGTGGGATGAATGAATGAGTAGTACAGAGCCTCAGATACGCCCATGGACCAGTGGGCCCTCCATTTCTGCTCTAAAAGTAAATAATTTCAGGGACGATCCCACTTCCAGGGACTAAAACCCTCAAGGGAATAAGTCTCTCGCTTTATGTCCTCCTGGGCAAAGGGGAGAAGCAAAGAAAAGGGCACCAAATGCAGACTTCTCATCTAATTCTTCTGCTGAGTGACATTTCCAGGTGCTGTGTTAAGAGCTACAGGCTATCTACCTGTAATAAGAGAGATGCACACTGAAACTCCACTTATTAGAAAAAAACCTCTCAGATGGAAAAGATCAAATAATTTGGTAACAGACCGTGTTGGAAAATGTGTCAAAAAAGACACTTTCATATATGGCTGTGGGAGCTTAAAAATCCCAATGCACGTGCCCTTTGACCTAACAGTTCCACAGCTGGGAATTTACCCAACATATCAATGCTTGCACAGGTGCAAAATTCCAGGTGTACGAGGTTATTAATTGTGGCAAAGGATTGCAAACAACAAAAAAGTCCCTTCGTGGGAGCCTTAAGCAAATTACAGAACAGCCAGAAAATAAAATGTTACAGAGAAAAAACAAAGAAGGAGGAAACTGTGTACTACTGTGAACCCATCTTCAAGATATAGGAAATGAACTGTAGGTATATGCTTCCACCTGTGTAAAAACAGGTGAAGGGAGAAGTGTGTGTACCCACAGACATACAGCTACGCTTGCATATGCTGAGGACACCTCTGGAAGAATGTACAAGAAATCAGGTTGACCTGGGTGAGGAGTCAGGTGGCTGAGGGACAGGGATAAGAAGACTTGTTACTGGTTTTTTTGAATTTGAACCATGCGAATATATCTGCCATGCACAAAAAAAAAAAAAAAAAAAAAAGGAAAAGAAAAAAATATTAAGTTAAAAAAAAATTAAGCTATGGATTTGCGCCAGAGAGAAAATTCTACATTTCAGGCATGTTAATAAGTCAGCAGAACTTTCCACTGAGCTTTCCTCTCTGTAAAAGAGGGACTAAAAGGGGAAGAACTTCTAACGCTGGGTGTCAACTGGCCCACTGCTGTTTCCTTCGCTGGTTTCTCCACGTGTCCCTGGCCTCAGCCCAGGGACCTACTCTTTGTTCTGTCTGTACTCACTCATTGGTGACCTCATCCAATCTACACCCAAAGCTCCCACTCTGACTCTCCAGCCTGGACCTCTCCCCTCAACTCCAGACTCCTGTCACCAGCTGCTTCCTCAGCATCTTCACTTGGACACGGTCACCTCAAGCACCACGGCCAGCTGCTGTGACACACTAGTCCTAAAGCCTACCCTGTTGTAAATGGCCAGAACCTTAGGGTCACCCCTCCTCTCATCCCCCACATTTAACCTGTCAGCAAATCTGAGTCACCCCGCCTTTAGTCATATCCCGAATCCAGCCACTTGTCCCGGCCTTGGACCTTGTTTTTACAATACACCAGGTGCCGTGACTCACCCACAGAAACCCCACAGCCGAGACGAGCTCAGGCCGGAGGGAGGTTCTGGACCACGGGGCCGGGCAGGCCAGCTTGCACCCGAAGCTCCTGGCAGTACGCCCCACCTCGCCCCAGCTCGCTGGAGAGGTCTGCGATCTGTAAGAACACCGGCCTCTGCTGTGGCGAAGGAAGGAAGGGACAAGGGGACAGAGTGGTCGCCACTACCCTCTCCTGCCCAGACGAGCCCCTCGGCCTTGCCCATTGACCACGCCAGCTCTGCCCTCCGAGAACGTGCTGGATGTCATAATCTCAGGTCGGCACCGCAAAGTGCGTGTGTTTAGGAATTAGGCCATTTTAGTGCTGGAGATCAGGGGGATCACGCAGGAGGAGGAGGAGGAGGAGGGACCTAGCGCTCCCGGTCGTCGCGCCTTGCAATGGGACTTAAAACCTGAGGACCAATATCACAGTGGCCTCTTGGGACCGTGGTCTGTCTGGAACGCCCCATGGAGCAGGGCTCGTTGCAGGGCGGGCGGGGTGCAGGGGCCGGGCTATCCTGGGGCAGTTTCCAAGCTGACACCCCCAGGGCTGGGAAAGCCTGCTGGGGTCCCCGGCGTCGCTGTGAGCTTCCGAGTGCTACTGTCTGGGGTGACAACATGAGCTCTCCTTGGGGCTGCTCTGCAACTGGCTTCCTTGAACACGACCTTCTTGAAGGGCAAAGAAAGCCCAGGTCCTGGTGGCAACCTGGTTACAAGGCTGTAGTCCCCAAGCTCCTGGTGGCAGCTGCCTCTTTCTCCCAGCATCAGATTGCTCTTGGGCCCCCTCCTGGCAAAGCCCCATCTTTTTGCACAACCCCCCACCCCCTTTGCACTAGACCTGGTGCTTCCAGAGCCTTCATCAACACAGCCTCTTCATGTCTCAGCATCTTCCTTTTCCATCGACAGGACAGCACGACGCTTACCCCAGGTGGGGTCTTCAGACATTTAACGATTGGATTCCCGTAAAGCACTAGCCATGGGGGCTTGGTGAGTGCCTGCCCTCGTGAGGCTGCTAGTGGGAAGTTTGTTCCTGCCCAACGTTATACTGGACGTGAGCATGTGTAGAGGGGAAGTGGTCCCTGGGATCATAGCTGCCCCCATGATCAGGCTTTCGCTAAGCTGGCAAGGTAAAGCTTCCGAACACTTGTCTGTGCTCCACCAAAAATGATATCCTTTGTGGCAATGCCAAAGCATAACCATGGACAACTTTAAAATGAACTGTGGCTTCTTCCCGCCACCGCCCAGCAGACCCTGCCTCCTGAGGGGGTGCCGCCGCAGCCCCCAGACCCAATGCCAGCCAAGTTATTACATGGCGTCTTCTCTGCAAGCCTCCGCTGGCCCCACCAGCCCCACCCGCCCCCACCCACTTCTCACCAAGCGCTCAAGTGCCTGGGGTCTGTGCTGCCCACCTGCCCGCTCGCACGCCCACCTGGTGCCCAGCCACCATCACAGTGATCGTGAAGTACTAAGGCTGTGTCCTTTCCTTTCCACAAAAATAATCACCGGGAGCCCCTTTGATTTGTAGGGAAATCGGGGCTTCTTGCTGCACTTCCTGTCAGGCCGGCCCTTTGAACAAGCTCACTCCATAATTTAGAGTTTGAATCTCGTTTTAAATGGCAGTTAAAAATTGTATGTGGCAGTTCACAATGAAATTTAGCTTGACAGCTTGGACATAAAACTAAAAATAAATGACTTCACATCCAAATAATAAGTAATAACAATGTTAGCCTGCATAAGAATAGCAGGGCTGGATTCAAATACAATATTAATTTTAGGAATATGAGTGACTGGGGAGAGACAGAGGCAAAGAAACAAACCCTTCATATAGCAATCGTCTCCTCTTATCCCCCAGGCAACTGGCTGCCTTTCTCCTCAGACGCTCAGCAATTATGTGGTGTAATGGAGGCAGCGCAAATAAGCAGAAAGATTTTATTAAACCAAATGAGCAAATCATCTGCGTATTATTGCGATTTGATTGACACTGACAAGTGTCGAGCAGACGCGGAGGTGAATATGATGAAGGAGCTTGCAGAAAAGCTCTTGATAATGTTACTCTTGATAAAGTTGCCCGGCCACCCTAAGTAAATAAAGGGGCGAGGGGGATGACGCATATTAATTTCCCCAGTTTGCAGCCTGCTGGAGGAGGAGAGGGGGGAAAAAGTTGCAGTGGGTTCAGCGTATGGCATTTTCTGTGAAGACTGAAATTGCATCCGTGATTCGCAGAGACTTCACGATAATATATTAATATTAAAACTAAAGGTCATTCCACATAACAGTTAAGCTGCCTGAGCTTCAACCTTTATACCAATAACAGACTCTGGAAAGTAAGTAGGAAATATCTGAATACTCTAAAAAAAAATTAAAAAATACATTTTTTTATTTGGGAGGATGTCTGGCTAACGTGTGCTCAGGTGGCCCCTCACCCACCTGCCTTCTCCTGGGACAATTACAGGGCTACCTCGAGGATGGCTGCATCTGAGACAGCTGGAGCTGCCGAGAGGAAAGGTGATTAATTGCCACAGGCCTCCGGGCCGTCGCACTGCGCCGCGTTCCACTAATGACTCCCTTATGAGCCGGGCGCGCTGCCCCCGACGGTGCTCACGGAGTCAGCACAAAACTTTCCTCGGCTGCTCGGGGCGCTCGGAGCAAAGGGCCCCGCGCGAGGCAGGCTCTGTCTAGGACGATTTACCGGGAGACCCGCCTGGAGGCAGGGGGCCGGCCGCGGTGACCTCTGGAGCTCCCTCCAGGGGCTGCTTTGCTCCGATTCTGTCACTCGGACTGGCTCAGGCAGAAGAGGGTCCCGGCTCGGGGAGCCGCCTGGCGGACCCGGACGTTTCCCGGGGAGGGAAGCTTAAGAGAAGAAAACGGCGGGTTGGGAGACGTGCGTACACAGAGGGGCTGTCCTCCTGGGGCAGAGCGCCCTTCCCTGGAGTCAAGCCAAACTCGTGTCCAGACAAGGCAGTTTTTCTTGCTGGAAAGTTGAGCCACCCTTGTCACGTGGGCACGGTCACAGTCTGGTCTGCGAAGGCGGAAGGCGGGTGGACAGAGCTTGGTGAGCCCGAGGCAGCTGGGGCAGGCTCACCAGCTCCCTAACTCTGCATCCAGTGACCTCGGTAGCTAGTTGGACGTTGGCCACAGTGGGCGTGTTGACACCACGGAAATTGGCAGACACTATAAATCAGGGCTCCCCCTGCACCAGCCGGTTTTTAAACATTTTCTCAGCGCTGCAGTGGCTGATTCAGGGCAACACAGGCGATTTCACTTTCAACAAGTAGCTGGGCTGCTGTTGCTATGGTTACCAGCATTGCGTCGTGTGGGCATAGCACCCAGTTTATTTTATCTAGAACTTGGTCTTCATGAACCCCCATGTAGTGCAAAGCCAGAGGTGGGAAAAAAGAAAAGACTAGAGGTGAAAAAAACCAAAACAGACTAGATTAGATCCAACCTAATGCAATAATTCTCAACTTCTCTAGGCAATTTTCTGCCTCTTTGGAGAAAAGAATTTGGGCTCTGATTTCTCCGTCTTCCACCTGCCCAGCCAGCTTAGCTTCTCTCAGAGGTAGCAGTTTAGTAAACCCAGTGGGCGATGGCAGGCGTCCCTTGGCCACTGGCTGCGGCTCACCTTGCTGTATTCTAAAGAGCTTGTGAGCTGATGGGTCTCCTGACTGGCTCAGCCTCAACTTTGGCAGGTAGACCCTTCCCCTCCAACCCTAGTGCGCCTCTCATCTTCTGCTGTGGAGTCTCCTTGCCCCTCCTGGAGGGGAAGCTCCTGGTTGCATCCACGCCGTGAGGGGACAGAATGGAACAGAATGCAAGGCAGCTGTGGAACGCTGTCCTCCTCCTCTGCCTGACCACTTACCACCCACCTCGCTTTGCTGTGACCTAATCCAGGCTGGTACAGAGGCAGATGGTCTATGTCCAGGGTCCCCAGGGGACTTGGGGCAGACATACCTCTTCCTTGCACCTCCCCCTTCCGGTCCGGGTCAAAGTGTGGAGCAGGGAATAAGGACGCACCGCTGACGCTTGGCCCTCCTGCCTTCCTCCTCCCACGTCTGCCCAGGCCCATTCCTCTTGCTGGTGGTTTTGCAAACCGAGTCATGACCCGTTGGTGGGGGATGACATACCGTGGGTCACAACCAGCATTTACCAAATAAACAGAATTTTAAAAGAGAAAATACCACATTTAACAAAGCTAAGAACTGTTCTCTGAAACTTGTTTTGACTATATGTGTGTGTGTATGTGTGCTTTGGTTAAAATGTAAAATGAATTTCTTACTGTGGGTCACGAGGAAACGGGTTTGAAAGCCACAATCACCACGTTCTCTTGTCCCAGAGCAACAGGCCGCACATCCCGCGGGCACAAGGAGACGTGTCCACACGGGGACATCTCCAAGTACCGTGGCTCCCAAGCTTGGCTCCTCTATGCTAACCGAGGAGATGAAATAATGGAGAAAATCCTCCCAAGACAAGTCTGGCTTGCCACACAAAACCCAGTTTCGAACGTCAAGCACTGAGCATGACTCTTTCTCTTTCATTCCTTCTGGAAACAACTGTGACCTTTCCTCTCTCGCCAAGGAAGACCGATGCCTCCAGCCAAGTGGAGAGAGGATCACATTCAGAAAGCCCAAGGGAAAAAGTGACTAGTAGTTTTTTCAAGATATTTCTCCTGCTACACTCTGTCTACCAGGCTAGTTGGCCGAGTCCCCATCTACTGCCCCCAGCCCCCACTTAGCCTGATGCCGGTGGGAAGTAATGGGCCCTAAGCTATACATTTTCTCAAGCGTTAGAGCTGAACGGCCCCACTTCTGAGAAGCCTCTGTTCTGTGCCCTGCTTGCTGATGCCCACGTGAGCAATGTTTGGCTTCGCCGAGCACGTCTCGTGAGACTGTGAAAAGCCCAACCTAATCAACCATTTGGGGGTCCCTTCCAGCAGGACAGGGTTGGGGCTGTCCTCACAATCCCTCTAGACTGTGAGCTTAGGGAGGGCAGAGAACACATCTGCTTTATCATGACTCAGCCCCATTCCTAGCAGAGTGTCTGAGGCGCAGGGTCGGCCCTCGATAAAACTGTGTGGAATAGCGTGAGCGTGGACTTGCGTGGGAGAAGTGCCGAACTTCCTCTATTGCTTTTGAGTATTTCCATAATGGGGTCCAGGGAATAGTGTCAGATGTGGTTCTCGAACAATGTCACATCGCTGTATTAAGTCAAAACCCCCTTTTGTGCGTTCTTTTACACATTTGCTATCAGGCAGAAACTTTAGAGAGAAATTTAGTGATGTCTGGTCTGTCTCCTAATCTTTTAATAAAACATTGTCACTTTTGTTTCTTGTTCTCGAAGAGTCTGTTTTAAGAGCTCAGCATTTAAGATAAATTTACAGCCCACAGTGTGATACACCAGAGTATCGAATATTCTCTGCATCTTTACACACATAGCTTTACCGCTAGTAAAGTGAGATGCATGCCCGTCGACATACTCTATGCCCTTCTGTTCAAGAATACACACAATGATAGCATCATTCCCTATTTCATTTGAATACTGGTCTGAGGGAAACATAAACGAGGCTATGTATTTTTTTGAATAGTAGGTCTTTAAATTTTAAGAAATTTCAAGGGATAAAATCAGTCGTATGTATCTCTTTTATGGTAACTGCCATTTCCCTGTGTTTCCAAGAGAATTGGAAACCACAATTGTAGGATATTCAGTGTCTGTAAGATATACGTATTCTCATCCTTGCTTTTTAGGCCCACCATAACCCGAACTTTATTTTGAATGAACAGAATTTTCCAGAGGACCACTTTCAACACTGTTTTCCCATTGCCTGTGCACAGTGCAGACTTTGTAACCTGGCACTCAAGACGGACATACTTGTAAGCTGAACCTACACACCTCTTCCCATCTTATTTACTCATTCATCCAGTCACTCCACCAGAAAACACTGATTAAGTACCAGAATATGAACTAAGACCTTAGCAAGACACGCAAAGCCTCTCCCCTTCTAGATTTTACATTCCAGTAGAGGAGAGAAAGAAGTGAATAACTACAGACTGGGATAGGTGCTAAGAAGGAAGTCTACAGGCTGCGGGGTGGTGGTGGGGGAGGGTGGCTTTAGATGGCACTGTTGGGGAAGGCCCCTTGGAGGCAGCTTTGGATCTGAGCCAGTTATGGGGAGGGCCAGGTCACAGCTGAGAGGACAGAAGTTCAAGGCCCTGGGGATGGAGCACTTCCTGATAGAGGAGGTGAGCCAGGGGGAGCGCCATGAGGACAGCTGGGACGGGTCAGCTGAGGACAGCTGTGGCCAGCTGTGGCCAGCTCACACAAGGTCTGGAGGATCACAGTGAGAAATCCACTTTACGTTAAAAGCAATTTGAAGTCAAACGTCACTGTGTGGTGGCTTTATTCATAATTGCCAGAAAACAGGGAAAAACTCAAATGTTCCTTAACACGTTGCGTACGGATCACGAGAATCTTCACGAGGGAGTTAAATCCCGCCGTATGCAACGTGTTAACTACTAAATGGGGAAATAAACTGGCACGTCCATTTGAAGTCATGCTACTCAGCACCACAAAGAAACAGACGACTTACGGACTCAACAACGTGGGAGCCCTTCAGCTGGATCGCGCCAAGTGTATCAGTTACCTATGGTTGCCTAAAAAAGTATCCGCAAACTCAGCAGGGACAGGAAGCACTGTCTTACCTACCATCTATCTGCAAGGAAGGCAGGAAATAGCTAATGAGCGGCACAATGGCCAGTTGTAGAAACTGCAACGAGGTTGCTGTCTGACTTCTAAAGAACAAAAGAGAAAGTTCTGTCGTTCTTCACGAAGGAGCCTCCTCCATGGAGCTTTGCATAGTGATAGAGATGGAACTTGTCAGTTGCATTAACAGAAAAAAAAAGGATTCTTTCGTTGGGTCAGCTGGGAAGAAAAGATGGCCTGTGACATGACACAGCCGGGACACGCGTGGGGTAGCATTTGACTGATAAGAGCCATGGCAGCGGGTACACAGCCACAGAGCCCCATGCTGGTTCCCCACTGACACCTACGTGACCCCAGACACACGATGCGTCAGAGCCTCAGTTTCCCTCACCTACAGAAGCTGTGGCTAGGACCCGATCGCTAAGGACCCTTCTATCTATTAACCCTCATTCTGTGATTAATATGCTGCTGCTTGTGCGGTGCTCTGTCCTGCGTTCCCAGGCGGCTCTGGGGACTCCTCAGCCCTCTGAGCACGTCCATGCGTGTCTCTCAGGGCTGTTAGGGCACCACCTGTACGATTTCTGCCACATCTGCTGGCCACCTGCTGTACGTTTACTCAATCTTTTAATTCAAATGAACTCACTTTTTAAAAACTTAAATTTTTAAGTATGTTTATTTTTAAAGTAAACATACCGTCATGGTAAATGGAGAAAAAAAATATCAGCGAGCCTATCAATTAGAAGCCAACTGTAAAATAAATACAATGAAAGCAAAAGTAATGTTGCCAATTGCAGCTGGAGATTTGGGGGGCGTCTATGTCTGCTTTTTCTTTTTTTAAAAGAAAGGTCTATGTACTCATATGTCTGCTCAAATTTTAACATGATTGAAGAGAGATACGAAAGACCTACTAGCACTTAAATGAGACAATTTCCGTGCTTTATCGGAAGGCTTAAAAGATAACTGAAAAGGGCACAGCTTTGTGCTTTGGTGATGCAGTGTTATTGAATGCCATGTCTATGTACCATCTAATACCACTGCCCATTATACACACAAGTGTGCCCTCCACACTTTGGGAAATGTTGATCTTGGCATGCGTTACAACTATTTATTTTGGAGTTGGTTCCCTTGTTTCCCTTAGCTGAGCTCCCAGAGACCAGGTGGGTTCTGGCTTATCCATCTCTGCTTCCCAGCAGGCATCCCTTGTCACCTCCTCCAGGGGGCTTAGTGGCACCTGGCACAGGTCAAGCCCTGAGGAGGCGTGAGAAGAGCGAGCAAGGCGCCCCCATCGTCAGCCAGAGAGGGTGGTATTTCAGTCCTGCTTATCGTTATCACTTCATCAGTGAGCTTTGTCTGAGGCGCTAAGGAGAGGAGGAAATGGCCCAAGTTCAGGTCCTGTTTTGAGATGATTTGAGATATCTTGAGTCTCCAAGTGGGTTTAAGGCTGCAAAACAACAGCTACACGGAACTAACATTGAACAGCAGTGAAAATTTTGAGGCGTATATATTTTTTAAAATGAAAAGACGGGGTTTAGGGTTTCCTTTTTTTTTTTCTTTTTTTTGTTTCCATGAAAAATTAGAGCTGAGCCTCCTTTGTCATGGGACAAAACTGAGTAAAGAAACGCCTGAAAGGTCCACACAATAACCTGTACATCCGTGTTCACAATTGTTGATTCACAATGGCCACCAGCTGATAAACAAAAGGTGGTGTTACCCATATGCTAGACTATGATTCAGCCATAAAAAGGATAAAGCAGATACTAATCCATGCTACAACATGGATGAGCCTTGAAAACATTATACTAACTGAAAAGCCAGGCACAAAAGCCCACATATTATATGATTCCGTTTATAGGAAACGTCCAGAACAGGGAAATCTATAGAGACAGAAAGCAGAGAAGTGGTTGCCAGGGGCTGGAAGGAAGATAGGATGGGTGGGGGGGAGGCAGGGGTCACTAAAGGGTGTGGGGTTCTCTTTTGAGGTGATGAAAAGATTCTAAAATTGATGTGGTATGTGAATGACATTGCAATAAAGGTGTTACCAAAAAACAAAAACAAAAAAAGCTTGGCAGAGCACAGCTTTGTAATCCAGCTGGGAGGGTGATGAGTGATGGCTGATGCCTGCTGATGAGGTCGGCTTAGAACAGGGGTTCTCAGCCCTGGCTGAACATGACTCACCTGGGGAGCTTTGAGAACTCCTGGTGCTCGCCCCACTGGACTGCTCACATCAGCCGTTCTGGGGGTGCGACTGACCTGCAAAATCTCCCTGGGCCGTTCTGAGAGGTGGCCGAGGCTGCAAACAGTGGCTCGGAAAATTCACAAATAAAGAGGTCAACTCAGCCCAGATCCATGCATCTGCTCATCATCAGACTGGCCCCCTCTGTCCTGGGGAACCCTCCATCCTCCCAAACACCCCCTTCTCCATTTTGTGACCTTTAAAAATAAGGCAGCTATGTGAGAAGCTATCTGCTTAATCGTCATTAGTCCTTAGGGAAACCAAGCCAAACCACAGAGATGTCACTTCACACCCATTAGCATGGCTACCATCGGGAAACGGGAAGTAAGTGTTGACGAGCTTGTGGAGAAATCGGAGCCCAGTGCACTGTTGGTGAAAATGTAAAATGGTGCAGCCTCTGTGGAAAACAGAAAGATGGCTTCTCAAAGAGTTAAGCTTAGAATTACTGTGTGCCCGTCCCCCCAGTTCTAATCCTAGGTAGAGAGCCAAAAGAACTGAAAACAGCTACTCAAGCAAGTCAAGTCCTCACTTAATGTCAAGAGGTTCTTTGAAAATGGCAAGCTTAAGCGAAATGCCATACAATGAAACTACTTTTACTGTTGGCTAATTGATAGACACAAGAGTTCACTTCCTATGGTACGTATTTCACGTCACAAAAACATCACCAACTTCTAAATACAGATTCAGGACGCTTCTAATATTAAGCATGGAAATAAATGTGAGCAATATGTGCATTTAAGAAAGAGTAATAAAACAAGATCACTTTTTCCCAACCTGCTTCTTCCAGCTCAGAGTCAAGGGCGGCTGGACCCTCTCCCACAGCTCAGGGTGCAAGGTGGGACCCCCACCCCGGACAGGACGCCCTTCCATCGCAGGGCCACTCACCCCCCCCCACACTCTCACTGGGACAGTGGAGACACGCCAGTTCACCTCACGTGCACATCTTTGGGATGTGGGAGGAAACCAGAGTCCCTGGAGAAAACCCACACAGACGGGAGAACCTGCAAACTCCACACAGACAATGGCCCCTGCCAGGAATCAATTTTTTTCTCATCAACGTTACAACAGAATGATGCTAACGAAACATTATTTGAGGACCCGACCTGCTGTACAGCATGTACACATTCCTAGCAACATCATTCACAACAGTCAGATGGAGAAACAACCCAGTTGTCCATCAGCAATGAATGGATTTTTTAGGATGTGGTATATACATAGCCTAACAAGGAATGAAGTTCTGGCACACGCTACAACATGGATGAAACTTGAGGACATTATGCTGAGTGAAATTAAGTCAAAGAAGGACAAACATTGTGTGAGGATGATCTGGTTATGTGAGATACCTAGAAGAAGCAAATGCATAGACACAGAGAGAATGGGTCAGCAAGGGTTGGCAGAAGGGGACCTGGAGATTAACAGGTACAGAGTTTCTGTTTGGATGATGAAAAATTCTTGAGATTGATAGTGATGGATGCACAAAATTACGAATGTAATTGAATTGCACACTTAAAAATGGTTGAAGCGATAAATTTGGCATTATGTATATTTTTACCAACAATTAAGAAAACTTAAGGACTGAAGGAGAAAAACACGTCAGCTACAATGGCAGGCGTAGGGAGATGGTTCCAAACCCCACAGGGAACAGACCCGTTAGAAGCAGCTGGGGGAAGGCATGTACCACCGTGGGATCAGGGCTGCTCCCTCCATCTCCCTGGACCTCAGCTTCCTCGTCAACAAAAGGATAACAGCATGGGCCACCTGTTGGGGATGTGGTCCATTCAAAAGGCAGGGTGTATTTTGGGAGTGGTGAGAATGTTCTGGGATTAGACAGTGGTGACGGTTGCACAGCTTTGTGGATATACTAAAAACCACTAAATCGTACACTGTAAAATGGTTAGTTTTTACGGTGTATAAATTATATTGACATTAAAAACAAAAAGGGCAGGGTGTATAATCACACAGCAGCTTTCCATAATGTACACACACAATTGCATGTAAGGTACACATATTTACTAAGCGGCGGAGTCCCAACCCCAACGGCAGACGAAGACCTGATTGCTGCTATTTTGTAAGACACCCCCTGCCATGGTGTCAGTAACCAGTCGAGCTGGGACCCCGGGAACCTCAGTCACCATTCTCTCAGGACAACGAGAGGCTGCAGCATGGACCCATCTCTAATCTGCCCTGAAGTGAGACTGGAGCCCCAAGTCCAGCACAAAAGAGGTTGAGCTTGTTCAGCCACATGTGGGGCCAATACCTGCCACAACGGGCTGGGAGAGCGGTCAGTCTGAGTCGGCGGCAGGTAGCAATGAGGCCAGGGCATCTGCCATCACCGAGGGGCCACACCTCCCCACCAGCAGGCATGGTGCAGGGCAGCTGACCTTTCTAAGCACAAAGGCAAAGTACCCTGGGACCAGCCATCTCCTGCCGGGAGCTGTCCCCACCACAGCCTTCGGGCCAGCCACGTCTGGCTCTTCAGTGGCACTTGGAGCAGGAGGGGAGGCGTCTGGACCTGCCGTAGCAAATCCAAGGCAGAGCCACTGGGGAACAGGGCGGGGGCAGAAATAGACAGGTTCACGGACACCCCAAAGTCTACAGTCTCCCCCACTCCGCGGGTCACACCTACCTGTGGCTTCTGTGTTGTCTCCCTGGAAAGCTCTCTTTGCCTGGGTCAAACCTGCAGGGCCAAAGGGATGGAGGAAGATGGTCACTCAGCAGCGCCCCCAGCCTCGGCTTCCTCACCGCTGAAGGCAGGCTGACCACGCTGGCTTTAAGGGGCTGTGGGGAGGGGCAGGAGGGGTCATGCAAATCACTGGGCGGGGCAGCGGGTAGATGGTCCCAGTGGCTCAGTGCTTCATGGTAACAATGGGCGGCACGGCTTCGGCAGGGAGGCTTCGAGAGGTGGCCCAGCTGGAGGGGTGCGCGTGGAATCAAGCCCTTGGCCGCGTTGAGGGAAGAGGAACTGGGAGAGAGGGCAGATTCCAAGGTTTCTCTCAAGCCATTGGGAGACTTGGAATTCTAGGAATGAGTGTGAATGTTTTCCTTTTGGGGCAAGAGAAAAAATTCCCCATCATGATGACCGTGTGTTAAAGTAGAAACCTAGCAACACCCACCCTGAATTCAACAACCGTTGATGGAAAATGTGCAGATGATGGCAGCACAGTGAGTGTGTGATTGTGAGGTCTCCCGAAAGAGGAAGAGAGAACAGGCGGCGTTGCCCTCTGGAGGCTCACAGAAAGGGATCCAGGGGAAAGTTGTCCAAAACAGTGAGAAGGTCAATGTCATTATGAGGATTTAGGAAAGACACAGAATGTACTGGACATGTCTCAATAAAGCGTTTGAATTTAAACAGATGAGATGCTATAAGTCACCTGACCCCTGTAATTTATCAGGCCTCATTGCCTTCCCGAGACAGGGAGGAAGGGCAGGTGGAAGCTCCACAGGGGCTGAGGCTCATGGCGCTCAGGCCATTTGCTGGAGGAAAGATAGAGCCGGGCCTCAGATTCCATGCCCTGTGAAGTTTCCACAAACATTCATGGGCCTTTTGTTGGCCAGATAGTGGGGGAAACATGGGGAAAAGCTATGGGGAGTGTGAGGAGAAGGTTTCCATTTGGGATTTGCCCCCTACTCACTGTGTAACTCTGATCAGCTGGCTTCTCTCTGGACCTCAGTTCCCTCGTCTGTAAAATGGGGTCAGGAAAGAGGGTCTGCAGGACCCCTTTTTGCCCCGGGAACCCAACAGTGATGTGTGAATAGTTTTTCTAATTTTAAAAGCAAGACCAGCCTCTCCTTTCCACCTAAGTATTGGGGAGGATGACGCATTAGTCTCCCAAGCAAAGCAGCACTGTTTCCTTCCAAATCTAACTTTGATTCTGCTCTGAGACCAGCTTCCTACATTTCTTAGGACCTCAAAGTTGTGTGTTTTCTAATTCCAATGTGTTTTTCAGTATTTGTGTATTTAAGTGTTAGCGAATTCTATTTATAAGGATCAAAGCATGTTTTTCGCTTTACTCCTAAAAGGTTTGAATATCGGGTGGCTTTTTTTTTTTTTAAAGGAAAATGACAGATATCAGCCCTTAGACAACTCAGCTCACGTCGAGACCTCCGTGGCATTATCGCCTCCTTTAATATTGCTGATAGTCTCTTGCAAATGTATCACAAGCTGGCATTTATTAGTGCGAGGCACAAGTAAGGGGCATGTTATTTGATTTGAATAACAGCTCGGAGCTACAGTTTGAGTCCAGAAATATATTAGTCAGAAACAATCTCATTTAATAACACAGAAACTAATAAAAGAAAAGGATTCCAACTGATTCAGAATTGAATTTATGAATATTGCTTTAGCAGGATTAATGATCAAAACCCCAACCTGTTTGTCACGTTATAACTGACTTTTCCATTTAAATGCAAAACCAGAAGTCAATGACTCCCAAGGATTGTATATCGCTTTGAAGAAAACCAGTTCATTTTACATGTAAGCTTCCAAATTGGCAATAAACTTTAATTACAGGGTCAGATAATCAAATTATAATCAAATAGCCTCACATAAAAATCTATGTTTGAAATTAATGAGACACAAGCCTGCCACTTGCTATCATTGCACCTCTGTAACTTACTAACAGACGTTTCATTTTCATTTAAAGTCACCGTAAGGACTTTCTCCTCACTTTCCACTGTGTAGCTTAATTTGATTTAGAAAACATTTCATTCTTAGACCATACAGCCCTTTGGATGTTCATATTCATCTCTACAGTTTCCCTCCCCTTCTCACCCCAGGGAGGTCTGTCTTATAATTGACCATGGGGTTTCCAAATGGGTGCTCCTGTAAACCTTTCCAACTGTGAGATGCGTCCATATCTACCTGTCTCTGTTGGGAAGAACCTTCAACCGGTGTCAGGTGTCATCTGACAGAGGCAGCAGCCACACAGCGCTGCTGAGTGGCCCGGGAAATTGTGCCCGAGGGAAAAAGAATGTGTATGGCTTAGAAATACTTAAATCATTTTGAAATCAACACATCTGTTGGCAAGTGAATGGCATTAAACGCTTAGACCTGCTCCATTGTCTCATTAGCCACGAACAAGCAGAATTCTAAGTTGTGCTCCAAAACCTCCGCATTTTATCTTTAAAAGCGGTATCTTTGTCTTCTTCAGTAACAGTAGCTTTTATTTTTGTACGAATGATGAAGAGCCAGCTGCTGGGGCTTCCTCTTCCTGGCAAACGGGCAAGCTGGGACGAAGTAAGACTGATGAGCTGAGGGGCTCAGAGAGGAATGCAAAACGGACACTCTTCTATCCTTGACGTACCTTTTTTCCTAAAAACTGGACTTCCTTGGGCTTTCCCGTGTTATACAATAAATGGGGTGCCTAGCATCTGACAGAGTCGCCAGATACAAATAGATTTTTAGCATAAGTGTATCCCAAATACTGCATGGGACATACCTATACTAAAAAAATAATTCCTTGTTTATCTGAAATTCGCATTTAATTGGACGTCCTGTATTTTTATTTGCTAATGCTGGTGACCCCTGTCTGCAGTCATAATGATAATAAATGTTCTTTGGAGTGTTCAGAGCTTGGTGTCTTCTGAAACATGAAAGGGTTTCCTGGTGATTACCTCCACATTTCCCCAACTCGCCCAGTCACCCACTCACGAGAATCAGCTGGGAGCTTCTGAAGGCTGCAGGCGCCCAGGCCCCTCCTGGAATTGCTCCTGATTCAGCCCGTCCAGGGTTTGGCCTGGGCGCCTGTATTTTGACAAGTTTCCCAGAGGATTTCCGGTACTGGACAAGTCTGGAACATGTGGCAAATGTCTCCTGTCACTACATTCCTGAGGAGCCAGTGGCAATGAAGCACAAGAGGTAAGGCCATGTTAACTTGCCTTTCCAGCCGGAAAAATCATGGCCCAGAAAATGCGGGGAGTTGCTCAGCTGTGTTCAGAACCGCACACCTATTGAAATGTCGGCCTCAAAATATTTTATTTCGTTGTTGCATAAAAAGGTCATTTGGCTTAGAGCTGGGCAGGTAGAAGGTATATGACCGGGTGGTCTGTCAGTGTCATGGGGATGTCTGCTGTTCTGTCTGGCATGCTCAAGGGTCCTACTGTGCGCGGTCCTGAGGTGTGGGCGGTGGGTCATGTCTGCCTCAGGTTTGTCACCTGTCATAAGCAGACCCCTCCCCTGCCTCCAGCCTTCTCCATGGATTCACCACTGGGGTCCAAAACAGAGAGAGCCGAGCTGAAAACCTGTGAGGGACGGCACCCTGCAGGTGATCAGCTCTGTCTCCCCAGTGCCACTCCAGCCCCCACGGGCCTCCAGGGACATGTACAAGGAGCCGACTGACACTGCCTGGGGGCAGCTAGGGCACCACGTACGTGTGAACCACACCTGAGCCTTCCCCTACTCTCAGCAGGTTACATGTGCTTTCAACGGAACCTGCAAAGATGGCAAAGTGCTGAGAACATTCCATAAAAGTGGAGAGGCCCTTGGGTCACGCCCACACGGCCCGGCTCTGTGCAGTTACCTCCTGGGCTTGAAGTCAGCCAGTGCCATCCTGCTCCCAAGAGGTGTTCACCAGCAGACGTGTGAGTCAGACGACAGGAGTGAGGTCTGGCGTCACCATCCACGTGTCATGTCACCCCAGCCAAGCACGCAGGACAAAACATGGCCAGGAGCTGTTTCTTCACGAGAGACTCGGCTTCTAGAAGGAGGCCTAGGCCAGGGTCACCCTTTTGGGTGTCCGCTTGATCCCCAGCCGCGAAAGCAGTCACCTTTTACCTCCGCAGTCAAAGCACCGTCTTTTGGTAACCGTGGAACGATGACTGGGCCAGCAGTCAGAAAGGCAGGTCCCCAGCCTGTCCCCAGCCTGTCTCCCGCCAGGCCTGGGACCTTGGGCAGCTCTCGTCTCTGGCTCACCTTCCTCCCAGGTTACGTGAGCTCTACTGTTCTGTGGTTGCCTCTGATGGGGGATAGTCAGTTAGGCACCTGCGAAGATCAAAGAGACGCAATTTAATTATTTCTCCTTTTCACCTAACGTCCATTATTTCTGTCCCATTTCATTCTAAAATCAACCCCAAAGTGACTTCTGTGCAATCATCAAGTAAGTTCTGCTTTTCACTATCGCTTGAGTTGTTTCTACCCTCTAAGAAAAGCAACTGAGGAAAATGTAATACAGAAAACGTATCAGTTCTACAGGAAAGAATCTGCACATCTTCCGTCAGCCAGCGTACTGCCTCCTTTGCTCACACCTCACATTCGAGAGGTGCCAGGATGTGTTTCAAAGACCTAATACATGGGGTTGCCTCTTACACTGTTCTGAGGCCTCCAGAGGAGCCCCACTCAACCTTACAAGACACGCTGGACAAAGCATCTGTGAGAACAAAGTGTGGCCACGGTGTAGGAGAGGCAACAGCCAGCCATGGCCACGGGTGGGCCTGGGCGACAGAGGTGAATACAGGTGTTGTAGTTCCTCAGTGTACTGAGCCTGTGGTGATGCCCTGTTGACTAAATGGGTACCAGCACCAAAACCTGTCTTGCGGCCCGTCTTCTAGGGGCACCCCCAGTCTGAGTCACCTACGAGGTAAAGAATTTATCACAACACGTCTGAAGTGCTATTGCTATGGCCTGAGGTGCAGCACAGCTCCCTTTAACCCCCGGAACACCCCTCGCCGTCACACCGAGCTCTCTCTGGAATGGTGAACACTTGGGGCTCCGAAAGTTAGATTTGGGTTCACATGTGACGTGAAATTCTAGGAGGGTCTCAGCAGCCTTAGCGGCTCACACCCTCTTTCATCCAGAAGTTCCATGGCTAGGGGTTCATCTTAAGGAATAGCTGAACATAGCTTGTAATTGTGAAAAATTGGGCATCTTGTACGGAGTAAATAAATCATGGCTCGTTGACATGACAGAAGACCCTGAAGGCATTCAAGATCACGGAGACGAATGTGTAGCAACGTGAGAGAAATGTCCGTCTCCTATGGGTTGGTGAAAATACAGAGAAGACCATTTTTATAAGGACAAAAGTAGTACAGGGCCACTTTAAATAGTTAACAGTGGTCCTCTCTGGTTGACAGAATTATGAATACTCTAGATTTCCTAGTCCTTTTTGTCTTGTTTTCCAAGTTTTCTGCCCAAAGCAAATAGTTATTTTTTTCTGTTATTTTTTTAATTGGCAAAAATGTTAACTACACTTTTGAGGAGTAAAAATCCATAATAGGACAAAAATCTTACTGATCTTTAGGGAACTGACTTCCAGTTTCCATTTTGTCATGAGTCAAATTATTGTCTGTTCATGGTGTTTCGAAGTTGTTCTAAGCGCTATCACCACTGGTGACCTTGGTCTTTCTCTTCTTTCTTGACCCGTGTGGAAACATTCCAGCCGACAGGAGGTAGCAGCAAAAGTTCTCTCTGATGTGTCAATTACGGTAAATGTTCAGACCGGACTTACTGTGCTTGTCACAGAACCTGACACATGGAAGGTGCTAATTAAATGTTTGTCGAATGAATAAAAGAAAACTCGATTTTGCTATTTTTAAGGGCTTTTTATTGGTTCTGCTGTTAAAAGAGAGAGAAAAAAAGTGAAAACTAGCATTTAACTCAATTTATAACAAACAATGGTTTAAAATAGAAACCTCAAACCAAATTTGCCTAAAAGGGTTCTGGTATATTCTGAACAGCTGTGGTAGACACACTCTGAAATAACTTCCAGCGAAATTCCAAGTCTGTGTTGAATAAATGGTACGGATAGGAGAAAGGGCTTTATCAGAGGCTGCTATACTCAAAGGCCAGGCTCAGAAACCTCTAGCAATGGCGATCCTTTCGTAGGCTGTAGATGGAGCCATAACATTACTGAATGGCACCCCGGCAGGGGAGGTGGGGGTTTTGTGCTGTAAAAGCCAGATGTTTGGAAGTTTTTCGACTTACGTTTCTGAGTGTGAACAACCAGAAAACTCAGACCTTCCTATTTCCTCTGAAGCTGACTAGGCTTGTAGAAGCCAAGATACTGGTTGGGGTGGATGGAGCTTTCATTCTCCCGGCAATTATCACCTCCTCTCACCTCCGTCTCTGACAATTTCTCTGCTTGAGGGCATCCCGGGGCTGTCAGTCCCACCTCGGCTGGTGAAATCGTTTAGAATATCACACCTTCTTTTTTCACAAGAGCCACTGGCAGTGAGGAGTGTGGGACTCACCTGCTGAAGCTTCAGGCGGTTTCACACCCCCACATGGGGCCGCAGTCGGCCTGGCAGCACCTCCTCTTCTCCCCAGGAAAGGCTTCCATAGGACTTGACCAACTGCAGGGTCCCTGCAGGCCAGGCTTCGAAAGCCTCCCTGACTTGGCTGAGCTCTGATTTTCCTTTCTCCTTTAACTGCTGTCTTCCCTCTCTTCACTCTCCTCTCCCCATCTCTTCTCTCTCCCCCTTTCTTCTCTCTCCTCTGCCTGCCCCCCTTCTCTGTCCCTTCTCTCTTTCTCTTTGCACACACAGGTCCTCGAAGCTAGAGTCTTGAGACAAAGGGCTTTGTCTCACATTCACCTTCCACATCTTATCATCTTACTTCTTTCCTCCCCAACACGCCATGGCTCCCTCCCTGCTGTCATTCTGGGAAGTCCCACCTTGGCCTGGCATCCCAGGGGTATGGGTCTCCCTCCTCTTTCCCCCTCCCTAGTGCCCTAAGTGCAGGCCAGGGGAGGGGAGGCCTATCCAGGTGACCCTGAAGCTCCGTGCCTCCATTCACGCCCTCCCTCCACGGGCTGAGATTTCACTCATCCCTCAGGCCCAGGTCACATGCCCCACCTTGTTCATGCAGCCCTCCTCGCTTTCCTCCAATGGGAATCTCTCTCTCTCTCTCTCTCTCTCTCTCTCTCTCTCTCTCCTGAAGGGCTTCGCGATGGCACACACTGGATTCGCCTTAGACACAGGCTACTTGCGTGCATGTCTGTACACCCACAGTCACTGGAAGGCTATCCCTGTATTTCCTTTCCCACTCACTCTGTGCACTCTTCTGGTCCCGCTGGTACAAGAGAAGGGAGAGATCCACGCCAGGGACAGTGAGCTGCCAGAGTGGCTTCCTCTGCCCTGTGAGGGATGGGGTCCCTGGCAAACACGGGAGCTTCAGGTCACCACGGGCTGGAGAAAGGATGTGTTCACATCACAGGTCCTCAGGCCAAGCAGAGGTGAAGGAGACGGGAGCACAGATGCTGGGGGTTCTTGAGAAGGGGCAGCGGGTTGGAAAACCACTGACCCTCAGATAGCTTTGTTGGGTCTTAGAACAGAGGGTCCCCGAGCCTCCATTTCTGGAGGTGGAGGGGTGGTTGGAGAGGTGACCAGAGTCTACTGACAACTCAGATACAGGAAGGGTCTGGGCAGAAAAGGCCTTACTGCCCTGCAGTTTCCTGTCTCCAAGCGCGGCACAGGGGGATTTGGGGATAGGATAATGACCTCCCACGTACCCACCACGCCGCACCAGCGATAATCACCTCATAGCCAATCTTGTTTCTTCTGTATCCCCACCTACTCCCCCACTTTCTGCATTATTTTAAAGCAAGTCTAAGACATTGCATTATGTCTTTCAGTCAAGCATTTCACTTGTGTAATTAGAAATAAAAAGAATTACCTGACACATTCTGAAACTAATCGCCCTATACTCTGCTGTAGAAACTGGGGGGAGAGGGTGGAAACAAAATGTAACTGTTACTGTCTAGGGGATTTAGAAGAAATGTGTTCTCTACCCATGATTGTTGGCTCCAAAGGACGGAATCTCTAACAGTGGGGTTTCATTTATCTGTGGGAGGGGCGGTATTTGGGGGCAGGGACTCGGGGAATGTGCTCAGCTACTCCATGGTGTAGTGCTGGTCCTGGTAGGGAAATTGCTGTCCGTTCTCTTCTCTAACCTTTCTCGCACCGTCTGTGCCAGATCCCTCAGTAAGCACTCAGAAAATTATTTTAAATGACCTTCAGCGGTTCCCCAGCCTCTCTCCCCTCATCAAACAAAGGGAAGTTTTGGAATTCCTGTGGCTGTAGCCTGCTGTCGCCCCCTCACATTGTGTTTGTTAAATGTCCACTTGGACACCCAGCCCGCCTGACACACCCGCTGGGATCTCCCCCTGACTTCATTTCGGGGTGAGTTGTTCTCCTGCTTTGTTCATTTGGATTAGGAACCCATGACATGCCACCTGGCTTACAATTTTCTTTTTCTCTTTCAAAACAATAAAAATGTTTTGGAGGGATTCTGGATGACATTAGGTGATCATTTTCAATTTCCATGCGAGACATGTGGAAAGACTCACCTCCACTTACAGCTTATTTCCTGAGACGGCCTGACCCACAAAATGGAACAGACCTTCCCGGCAGTCAGCATTTCAGCACGTTTCCCGCTCTGTCCTGCACTGACCGTGGCTCAAGTCAAAACTCACAGAGGAACGCAGGACTCTTCTTGACGATCTGTTCCCGGCTGAGGAAACTCAGTCCTGGGGTGTCTCCCTTCTCCCTGAGGCCAGGACTCCCAAACCTCTGCAAAGCGAGACTGGGCTTGAGTTTGGGGGAGGAGGTGGGGTGGCACAGGGCCTTCTCTGTTTTCTCTGGGAGCGGGAGAGAAAGCCCAGGGGGGTTTATTTGCAAGGCTGCTTCCTCTCTGCCTAGTTGAGTTGATGGAGAAAAGTCATCAAAGGCTGGCTACGTTGTGTTTTCCTTGCAAATACAAATGTGAATTGCTCCAGTGCAGGGAGTTTGTTAATGGCTGAGTAAATGTTTGACCTTCCGTGAGACTGCAGAATTGAGGTGTTTGGGTCTTTTTTGCGTCATTGGAACATACAGGCTTGCGCATGACAAGTTAAGGGGAGACAGAAATAAAGAGACAATATCCTTCACAGAAGATGGCAGCCACCGGGCAGGGAGCTGGAAAATTCTCATGTGCCTTTTGAGGTGCGGATTAGCTGCAGAAGAAAACTGCGGCAGGGAGATTTGAAAAGAAAGACTCTTTGGGTGGGAGAAAAGACTGGGTCCGCAGAAGCAGACCCTGCTCTCTGGCAAGGTCGGGTGAGGGGTTCTATGGGTGTAGAGAGAGAAGAAAGAAGAGACCTTAGGCTGTTTGGTGTGTGGGTCTGGGGGAGAGAGAGATGGAGGAATGACTTTAGAGAAATGGCTGTGGATGGGCCTGGAATCTCTTTGGACGTTTCCCCAGAGACCCAGTGAGGATTTAACTTTCTTCTCAGTTGCTCCCGGTTGTTGCATGTGGCACGGACGGGCTGGTCCAGGTATGTTTGGGTTAGGCGTTTGTGATGGTGCACCCCTCAGGGCCTACAGAACACAGTTCGAGCAATTGACCTTTGGTTGAACAGCTAGAACCCTCTTTCCTTTCTGACAAGGAGAGGGTCACGGATGGCTGGCTCTTGCCCACCGCTAGCAGTTGGGTCTGGGCCCAGCAGCGTGTGGACAATGGGCACTGTGGGAACCCGCCAGTCTGGGAGCAGGTTTTCCCATCCTCGCCTTAAGAGCTGTGTGGACGCAGCCTGCTCTGCTGAGATGTGGTACACTGTGCAGGCGGGAGGCGGGAAGTGAAACGAGGAAGGAGAAAGGCACATGTCAGCAAGTTCTCCATCCCTCAGTCCTGGGGACCTGGCGGGCCCCCCAGACTTTCCTGGCATTGGGTTCTGAAGTAGGTAAGGCCAGCTGGCTCTGGAGAGTTTTGTCAAGCTTATGTCAGCCTGCGTCTTGGGGTCTTGTTTGCTGCCTGGGAGGTGACGGTGCTGGCTGGCTGAGTCCCAGCTGTTCCTTTGGGGGCCCATGTGGGGGCTTTGGCCTCTGATAGGATCTTTCAAGCCAGTAAAGGATGGGGGACAGGAAGGTAGGGCTGGGGTGGAACAAGGGGTGGGTCTTACAGCCAGAGCTGGTCTCCAGGGCAAGTCGTCAGGCCTTGAAGGAAAGAATTCGAGTTCACCTGGAGGATAGCAGGGAGAGTTCCAAAGTTCTTTCCCTCCTACTGTGAAGTATTTTGCAGAACCCAGCCCTCCCTGGGGGGCGCCCTTCCATATGGGGTGTGAGGCACGGTTTGAAAAGGCATTCTTGACCTAGTGTACCCACAGGGGCTGCTTCTTCTCTGGATGCAGACAAATGCTGTAAAGCTCAAGTTTTATGCAAACACTTAGGAAGGCAGTCTCTCTGCCTCTTTGCATTACCTTCACTCCACACACTCCATCCCAGGCCCGGCCTGGGGGAGGGAGTGCGGGGTTTGCCTCTGAAGCCAGGGATCCTTTGCAAGTGATGTGTGGGCACATTTGACTCCCACTGCTCCAGCCTCAAGGGTCATTTCCATGGGAAAAGCTCAAGTTTCTCCTTCTTTGGAGCTACAGGATCTTTTCCTAGGGGCCTCCCAACCTTTCTAGTGCAGCCAGGAGCCAATCCTGGGCACCCCCATCCAGTGTCTTGGGCATGCTCACATGACCAGCTCCCAGTCCGCTTTCTCAGCCCTGAAAAATAATTTCCCTGCAGGCTGGGGGCTAATGAGAGCTGATGCCTACTGAGTGTGCCAGACCCTCTTCTACTGTGTTTCCCTGAAAATAAGACCTAGACGGACAATCAGCTCTAACGCATCTTTTGGAGCAAAAATTAATATAAGACCCAGTCTTATTTTACTATAATACCCGGTCTTGTATAATATAATACCGCGTTTCATATTAATTTTTGCTCCAAAAGACGCATTAGAGCTGATTGTCCAGCTAGGTCTTATTTTCAAGGAAACAGGGTAAGTGCTGAGTGTGGAAGAGCTCAGGGAACCCCCATAGTAGTAACTACGTGAGGTACTGCTCCTTACGATCCTCACTCTGCAGAGGAGGAAACTGAGGCCTGGAGAGACGATGGAACATGCACAGGGTTGCCCTGCCCCGGAGCAGGGGGAGCTGGGATTCAAACCCAGACTCTTCTTGTCCTCCGGCTCCCTTTCCCCGCCAAGCTGTACAAACTCAGGGGCTTTGGTTTTGTGCGGTGGGACTGAAAGCTTAGCATCTTCTGGGAGGAAGCTTGGTGTGGGGGGAGGGGGTTGGGACACAAGCGATACTCGGGGAGCAGAGAGTGGAACGAGATTCTTCCTGGAAGCCCCATGGGGCTCTGGAACCAGAGAGCTCTTAGATGTACAGCATCACAGCTGTGCGCTTGTCCGTAATTTCCCACCCCAATTGCACCCCCTGGGCCCCCCACTGTCCCACCCCAGCAATGGTGGACATGGCAGCTTGAGCGTCTTCACCCAGCGTGTGCCACGCCAGGCGCAGCTCTCGGAGCTGAAGATAGAGATAAAAAGACAGAGCCCCTACTGCTGGTGATGCTAAGACAGGTGACTAAATCCTGTACAGCGTGTGTGTGTGTGTGTGGGGGGGGAGGTTGGGTAACAGTTGCTGTGGTTGCAGTCACTTGGCCTCTGGGCAGAATTCCACAGAGGGCAAACCTTCTTGTATTTGCAGAGACCTCTCTAATGGGCCTGCTTGACTGAAAACCAGCGTATGCCCCATGGACATGACCTAGATGGAGAGGTTTAGACAAAGAAGAGTTCAACTGTGCATCGCAGCAAAGAGAAGGACGTTTGGCATTATCTGCTGAAAGCTTGGGATGGAATTTGGGGTCCTGGAAAAAGAGATGGGAGTGAAGGGCCCCCCAGATTGTCTTCTATGGCTAGGACCTGTGGAGGGCTGAGGCAGGCGGTGTCTGATGAGATCTGGGAAGAGTGAGGATCTGTTTAAAGTTGTGTCCTGCCAGCCTGGTAGCTATGGACTGTAATCGCCTACTGATTCCCTGACCGTCTGTCCCCAGGACCTTCGGTAAAGGTCGGTCACACACAATAGTGTGTGTTCGAAGCGATGGTACAGTGGAGAGGGCTACGGCTACCCGGAGAGGAATTAGGAGGTGACGGCTATCGAGGGACAGGCCGCAGCACCCACTGACCAAGGAGCAGATGCCTAAGAGGCCCTGTTTCCCTCCGCGCCCCGGGGAGTGTGGGACAGAGGCTGGGTGGCCCGGTCCTGCTGCTGCTGTCGTAGACTCAGGGCTGGGACAGGGCGTGGCAGTGAGGCAGGTCTGCCACCTGCCTCCGGCACAATTCAGAGTATGGCCCAAAGCTCAGCCATCAAGATAAATCATTTTTAATGCAACATTTAAAAAAACAATTAATACAAAAATCCGTGGTGAACAAAATATCAAAATTTTAAATAAAGACAGGGTAAGTATTACTGATTTTTCCTTTGGCCTCAGGCTCCTCTATGGCTGAGCAATGCATTGTTATGGGTCCTGTCTTCATTCTAAATGTTGGTAATTTAGTCATTATGGTTTTTTTTTTCCCCCAAGTCAAGTTGTTGTCCTTTTCAGTCTTATTTGTGGAAGGCGCAGCTCAGCTCCAGGTCCAGTTGCTGTTGCTAGTTGCAGGGGGCGCAGCCCACCATCCCGTGCGGGAGTCAAGGAATAGAACTGGCAGCCTTGTGGTTGAGAGCCCACTGGCCCATGTGGGAATCGAACCAGCAGCCTTCAGAGTTAGGAGCACGGAGCTCTAACCGCCAGAGCCACCGGGCCGGCCTGTGTTCTTTTTCTTTTAAATAGTTCCCTGTAAAATCAGATGTTAACTCTCTCTGAATAAACCCAAGTGGAAAGGCTTCTTTTTTTTTCTTCTTTTCTTTAATACATAATACCAGTGACAATAGGAACAGGTGGAAAGAATGTGTGTCCCCTCACCAACAGAGCACAGTGGTTTAGCAGGAAAACACTAAGTTGTTACATATGTAACGGACAATTCTTATTTATTGATGGTGAGACAAATGAACAACAAAGCTTCCAGGGAAAGTACGGCAGGAAATATATTAGCAGGAGGAATGATTTATGTCTTTGAATGGGGCCTATTTCTTTTATAAATGGGTTTGGTTTTGCATCTTGGTCAACAGCAGCTTCGCCCACTTTTTAATTATTAAAACTTGTGTTGGCCCCATCATTTATTGCAGCTTTTTGAAACCTCTCTTTAGCTAGCAAACCACAAAACAGACAGTACTTCCAGGATTTGCCACTCAGGGGATGTGTGTGTACTCCTTGGAATCCTGAAATTATACAATGCTCGAGCCAGATGGGATCTTGGAGGTTGATGAGTCCAACGTTACAATCCCCGCCCTCTCAGGATCACGCAGTTAGTTAGCTGGTGGTGGTGGAAATGGGTCATTTGTGAAGAGATGCTTTGTAGGGCGGCTGGAGACCTAGAATTCTACACTTGGTTTCTTTCTTTTAATTTTCCCCCAAAATGTTTCGTAAGAGTTTCATTCATTGATGTTGAGTATAGTATAGGTGGCTTTGACAAAAACACCTAAAATACCCAGGAGCACTTTGCTTCCCTCAAAAGATTGCCTGTCTCGGGTTAGTGTTGCATCGTATTTTCAAACACTTGAACTTCACACAGGGGGCTAGGAGAACCCTTAGGAAGCACCCGAAGTTTTGCTAATGGTGATAAAGTTGAGTTTAAAATGCTGCACGGGGCAGAGGGAGAGGCGAGGTAACAGGAAGATCTGCCCATCTGTAGACATGGGCCCCACACAAACCTTTGTCTTGTACATGGTCAGATCTCGAAAATTTCATGCTCCATAACGGCTTCTTGTCGTAATTACACATACTATTCTTTCAGTTTAAAAAGGACCAGACAAGGAAATGTCCCTACCTGCATATTTACAGAATTCTCTGAGGGGTGGGCCTCGGGGCCACCAGGTCACTCACATAGCACTGGCGTTGTGCCATTTTCCTAAATTTCGTTCCTTTGATTCCTGAGTTTCCAGACTTGTTCCCTTTCAACTTTTCTTTTTGTAATTGTTACATTTGTTTGTTTACTTATTTTATTTTTAAAGCTTTATGGCACAAATACTATGCATTCATTTTAGAAGAATGAGAAAAGTACAGATAAAAACTTTAAAAGACAGAGATCACCCATAATCCTAGAGTTAGCCAAGCGTTGCCATTTTGGAATATGTATTTCTAGACTTTTTGTATAAAGATGTACGCACTCAAGTATATCTTAACAAAAATGGGATCGTACTGCATATACTGTTGCATGGCCTCTTCCTTTCACACAATGTGTTGTGGTTTTAGAACCTGATGACCCTGGCAATGACTCTTCTCTCTGGGCTAGGCTCTTATTTTAATTTTTTTCAATGCAGAGAGAAAGAAGTTTCAGTATAACAAAGGGGGCACCCACCAGGTGGATTTTCTTGTGCCCTTCATTCTCTGTGCATGACAATTCGAAGTGTTGCTTTCAGCCTTTTCCTGCAAGTGGGATTATTTTCAATTTGTAAGCAGCCATAGCTGTTCCCACGGTCCTGGACCCGCCACTGGCCTCTCCGATCCGTTGGTGACCTGCCACCCATGGCCATACTCCATGAACATGGCTGGGTAAATGACCAAGGGGACGGTCTCTTCCAGTACTGACATCCACACCAGAGGGTTACATTGTTACAACCGAACCTACACTGACACGTGGCTGTCACGCACCGTCCACAGTCTGCATTAAGGCTCTCTCTCGGTGGTGTACGTTCTGTGGGTTTGGACAAATGTACAGCAATACGTATGTACCATTACCGCATCGTATAGGGTAGTTTCACTGCCATCAAAATCCCGTGCTCCACCTATTCAGCCCTCCCTGCCCCCTACCCCTGGCAGCCACTGATCTTTTTACTGTCATCAGTTTTGCCTTTTATAGAATGTCATGTCGTTGGAATCACACAGCCTGCGTGGCCTTTTCAGATTGGGTTCTATCCCTTAGTCATGTGCATTTGTTTTCTTTGTGTCTTTTTATGGCTTTCCTGGCTCATTTCTTTTCTGTGCTGAGTATTAATCCATTGTCTGGATGCACCACGGTTTATTTATTGATCACCTACTGAAAGGCATCTTGGTTGTTCCAAGTTTTGGCGACTGTGGATAAAGCCTGGTGGCCACATCTGTATGCAGGCTGTGTGGAGACATAGGTCTTCAACTGCATTTGGGTAAATATCAAGGAGCTTGATTGCTGGATCGTACTTATGGTGAGAGTGTGTTTGGCTTTGTAAGAAACTGCCAAACTGTCTTCCGAAGTGGCTGCGCCATTTGCACTCCCACCAGTGATGGATGAGATTCCCGTTGCTCCACGTCCTCACCAGCATGTGGAGTGGTCAGCGTTCTGGATTTGGGCCATCCAGATAGGTGCGTAGTGGTGTCTCGTTGTTTTAATTTGCAATTCCCTAATGACATATGATGTTAATCATCTTTTCATATGCTTATTTGCCATCTGTATATCTTCTCTGGTGAGATCTGTGTAGGTCTTTTGCCTATTTTCAAATTGAGTTGTTCATTTTCTTATCATTGAGTTTTAAGACTTCTTTGTGTATTTTGGATAACAGTCCTTTATCAGATATCTCTTTCGCAAGTATTTTCTCCCCGCTTGTGGTTTATCTTATTCTCTTCACAGTGTCTTTCGCGGAGCAGTAGTTTTAAATTTTAATGAAGTCCAGCTTATCAATTATTTCTTTCATGGATCAAGCCTTTGATGTTGTGTAGTTTGTTTTAATAACAAAAAACAACGACAATAACAAGACTAAGGCAAAGTGAAATGTTAATGGCCGCAAAAGCCAACCATTTGGTATCAACTAGAGCTCAGTGGTGATGTTTTATTTGGCATTGAAGGCTCCTTCCATGCAAATCACATGTAATGTGAAAACATAAATATTTACAATCACTTTGTCACTGTAACTATTTCAAGTGAAATGTCTGCAGGAGAAATAGACCGGGCTGCACATGTCACTCCTGAGTGGGATTAGCAGGCAGCAGTCACTCCCCAAGCTGCTGCTCCTGACATCTTGCTTGAACTCAAAAGTCAGGTGTTATCCACAGAGGTGTTTTTGCACTCTCTGCACAGCGAGTGATGGTGTTCCACTGAAAAACGCCTTCCTTCCCTGTTCCCAGTAGCACGGACCATGGCTGCTAATGACTGTACCCTGCAGACACATTAAGCGTCAGGATTTGCTGTAGGAGTTGCTGTGCCGTGGCAAGAAATGGCAATGACGCTAACAAGACAGTCCCATGCCTAGGAGCTGGACGCCGAGGAAATATATGTCAGGTGGACTTTTGGGAAAAGCGCTTGGCAGTCCTGGTCTAAGAGACGCCGTAGCCCGTGTTCACCAGCCAGTGAGCTCAGAGGGATTGATCCCTGAAGAGGAAATCAAAGGAAATGGGGGACTTCTGAAAGGCGGTATCAGGAGCTCACACAGCACCCCCCACCCCATCCCCATGCTCGAAGCCGTCATAGTCGCAGCCCACATTCAAGGGGGAGGAAAAACACTCCCCACCTCTCGATGGGGTTCACGGATGCCATTAATCCTCCACCTACACTGTGTTTTTTTCCTGCTCTTAGTTCATTGGCACAAGGAGCCCAAAGAGTGACAGTGTTCTGATTGTGGCTTCCGTGGAACCCTGTGTTCTCTTAGGTGAAAGTGTTCCCCTCTTGGGAACCAGGACCTCACAGAACCTAAAACTGTGATGCTGGGAAGCATGCTGGGAAGCACATTACCGACAGTGGAGGGGAAGGGGGCACTCCTACTTCTACGTTCTGGTTTCTGGACCCACGTATTTTAGCTTTGGGCACACGGTGCCATACCAGGTGTAGATTCAGTACCTAAGTTGCATCTTGGGGGACAGCACCTCAACTTTCTTAATTGCCTCTGAGTAGGCTCTTCAGCTGAGCCTGTAATAGGCCGTTCCATCCTTCTCTGAGTTTGGCCACTTCCGGGTACTGTAACAGGTGGTAGAAGCAGTCACGTCCCCTTTTCCCTTATAGGGGTCCCTTGATCTGAGACAATGTGATGTGGGAGTTCACTTGGCGATCAGACATTGTCATCCCTCCAGAGGGGGTACCGGTAGAGCACCGTGGTCGGGGATAGCAAACGCATATCAAGAGGAGGTTCAGTTCCAGCGAGAACAAACTGCTGCCTCCTGCAGAGTGGAAGGGGTGCAATGTAATCCACTAGCCACCAATGGCTGGCTGGTCCCCTTGAGAGGTGGTACCGTACTGAGGGCTCAGTGATTGTCAGTGCTGCGGGCAGGCTGAGCACTCAGGAGAGCAGTAGCCAGGACCAGCCTTGGTGAGAGAGAGTCCGCCGCTGTTGGGCTCGTGCACGGCCGCCATCCTTAAGTGAGCGTGGCAGCCATCCGTTTTCAGCTCCCACCAACGCACGGGGCCTTCTGATCCACAAACCAAGCGTGAGATTTTTTTCTTCTTCTGTTCTCTAGTAGTCGCACAGGTCCTTCCTGTCCCATGGGACCAGAGGTGTGAGCTGAGGAAGAGGCAGTAGCATAACCAGCCAGGTGGCATGGGGGTTCGGGCTGTCCGTTTGTGGGTCTCACCTGTGTTCCCCGATTGCTCCCTGCATAGGGCTCTCGGGACTGATCCCAGATGTACCCTTTCTATCCGTAGATTTTGCAGCGTGTGGACAGGCTAAGTGAACTACTGGTAATCACAATCCCAGAGCAGAAAGGACACAGTGCGCACCTGGCAAAATGCTGTTAGGGTGAAGTGAGTTGAAGCCATCACAGAACTGGCCACCAAAACCACAGCTGGAATCTGGGATGTGACAGAGGAAACATGAGGCGGGCCCCAGAGGCATCGAGTACGCACCCCGTCTGCTTCAGCTGTATTATCCCAAGTTGACTTACATTCTCTGGCCCTGACTCTGTCCATGTTTGAGGAAAACAATGGTCAGACTGGGAAAGCAAAGCAAGGGACCTTGGAGACCTCTAGCCATTGAGAAACTGCGTGACACCATTAGACATTTACTCTGTGAAAGGTTTTACTTCGTTGTTCGTGGCTCCCTACTCTTAGGCTTTTCTTTATATACAAGCCCCAATTTATCTCCTTCTGTGTTTTTGTAAGATGATTTTGGAGCACCAAAGTGTACACTTTGCAGTTCCTACTGAGTTGTTTTTTTTTCTTAATTGAGAAATCTGTTCTAGTTCCCATAGCACATTATACTTCTCAATATAAACCCAAGGACATTCCGTGGGTTCCGACATCAATCTCCAAGTCTCCCATTTCTCATTCTTAAGAAATGGATAATAACTCTCGACCAGTGCTGCCGAGACAAGTCATGCGTCCTCCCTTAGCGTCTCTCTCGTGGGCCTGTCCGACGTGCGCTAGGATGTGTCCTGGTTTCTGCGCTGAGCGTCTGAGTTCTTAGTTTTTGTTTTAATTACTATGTCATTGTTTTACTCCCACCCCCACACCCACCTTTGTCTTCTCCCTCCAAATCACTGCCAGCTCACTGATGTGCTAACATCCGTACAAAAAATTGTACACAAATGTTCATAGCAGCATTATTCATAGTTCCCCCAAAAGGAACACACGTAAGTGTCTTCCATCTGATGAACGCATACATAAAATGTGGTATATTTGTACAATGGAATATTATTCAGCCACAAGAAAGAATGAAATACTGTTGTGTGCTCCAGCGTGGATGAACCTTGAAAACATGATGCTGAGGGAAGAAGCCAGTCACAAAAACCGCATATTGTATGATTCCATTTGTGTGAAATGTGCAGAATAGGCAAACCCAGAGAGACAGAAAGTGGATTAGTGGTTACCTGGGCTGGGGGCAGGGAGGCTGCAAATGAAGAATGATTGCTGATGTGTATGTATGTGGTCTAATTTTGGAGTGCTGAAAAAGTTCTAAAATTTTATTTTGGTAATGGCTGCAGAATTCTCTTTTTGTTTGTGTTTAAAAAATATTTTTATTAAAAAATATAGCTAACATACAATTATTATATCTGTTTCAGGTGTACACCATACTTATTCAACATTTGTGTACCTGAAGAAGTGACCACCTCAAGTGCAGCAACCATCTGACACCATTCTATGCTGTCACAATATCACTGACTATATTCCCCATGCTGTGCATTACATCCCATGACGTGTTTGTTTTATGCCTGGAGATTTGAACCTCTTATTTCCCTCCACCATTTCTACCTTTTTAAAATTTATCCATTACAGTTGACATTCGATATTATTTTGTATTAATTTCAGATGTACAACATAGTGGTTATACATTTGTATAATTTAAGAAATGATTGCCCTGACTAGTTTAGTACCCACCTGGCACTGTACACAGTTATATTGTAATATTATTGACCGTATTCCCTATGCTGTACTTTACATCCCTGTGACTATTTTGTAACTGCCAATTTGTATTTCTTAGTCCCTTCACCTTTTTCACCCTGCTCCCCAACCCCCCTCCCCTCTGTCACCCCAATAAATCGAGCACCGTCTGACACCATAGTGATTACAATATTATTATTTTCCTTCTGGTACACCCATGACTACTCTGTAACAACCAATTTGTACTTCTTAATCCAGTTCCATTTTTCTCCCACCCTCTCAATCTCCCTTCCATCTGGCAACCATCAAAATGTTCTTTGTATCTATGAGTGTGTTTCTGTTTTGTTTGTTTGTTTGTTTTGTTCTTTAGATCCACATATAAGTGAAATCCTATTGCATCTGTCTTACTGTGTCTGATATTCTCCACTCAGCACAATACCCTCCAGGCCCATCCATGTGGCCACAGACGGCAAGATCCCATTCCCTTCCATGGACAAGTAATATTCCACTGTACATATGTACCACCTCTTTATCCATTCTTCCATCGACAGACACCCAGGCTGCCTCCACATCATGGCCTTTGTAGACAATGATGCAATGAACATATGGATGCACATGTTCCCTTGACATAGCATTTTGGTTTCTTCAGATAAATATCCAGAAGTGGGATTACTGGGCCCACCTTTGTCTCTTGTTGTAGCCTTTGTTTGAAAGTCTATTTTGTCTGGTATAAACATTGCTACCCCCAGCATTTTTGTTTTTTCCATTTTCATTTTCATGAAATATGTTTTTCCATCCCTTTACTTTCAGTATGTGTGTGTTTTTCAATCTGAAGTGAATCTCTTGTAGGCAGCATATGTAAGGGTCTTGTTTTCTTATCCATTCAGCCACCCAATGTTTTTGATCAAAGCAGTTCATCCATTTACATTGAAAGTAATTGTTGATAGCTATGTAACTATTGCCATTTTATTATTCATATTTTTTATTTTTTTTCCATCTAAGGAAGTCCCTCTAATATTCCTTGTAATACTGGTTTGGTGGTGATGAACTCCCTTAGCTCTTTCTTGTCTGGGAAGCTCTTTATCTGTCATTTGATTTTAAGTGACAGCCTTGCTGGGTAGATTACCTTTGGTTGTATGTCCTTGCTTTTCATCACATGGAATATTTTGTGCCAATCCCGTCTGGCATGCAGTTTCTGTTGAGAAATCGGCTGACAGTTTTATTGGAGCTCACTTGTAAGTTACTAGTTGCCTTTTTCTTGCTGCTTTTAGGATGCTCTCTGTCTTTAATCTTTGCCATTCAAATTATAATGTGTCTTGGTGTGGGCCTGTTTGGGTTCATCTTGTTTGGGACTCTCTGTGCTTCCTTGGCTTTTATGTCTATTTCCTTTGCCAGGTTAGGAAAGTTTTCAATCATTGTTTCTTCAAATATGTTTTCGATCCCTTGCTTTCTCTCCTCTCTTTCTGGTACCCCTATAATGTGAATGTCGTTATGCTTAATGTTGTCCCAGAGGTCTTTTGAACTATCCTCATTTTTTTTTTTAAAGATTTTTTACTGGGGAAGGGGAACAGGACTTTATTGGGGAACAGTGTGTACTTCCAGGACTTTTTTCTAGTCAAGTTGTTGTCCTTTCAATCTTAGTTGTGGAGGGTGCAGCTTAGCTCGAGGTCCAGTAGCTGTTGCAGGGGGCGCAGCCCACCATCCCTTGTGGGAGTCAAACTGGCAACCTTGTGGTTGAGAGGACGCGCTCCAACCAATTGAGCCATTTGGAAGGCAGCTCAGCTCAAGGTGCCATGTTCAATGTTAGTTGCAGGGGGCGGAGCCCACCATCCCTTGTGGGACTCGAGGAATTGAACTGGCAACCTTGTGGTTGAGAGCCCACTGGCCCATGTGGGAATCGAGCCAGCAGCCTTCGGAGTTAGGAGCACAGAGCTCTAACTGCCTGAGCCACTGGGCCGGTCTTATCCTCATTTTTTAAAATTATTTTTTTTCTTTTGCTGTTCCAATTGGGTGTTTTATGCTACCTTGTCTTCCAAATCATTGATTTGATCCTCTGCTTCATCTAGTCTGTTGGTGATTCCTTCTAGTGCATTCTTTATTTCAGTTATAGTATTTTTCATTTCTGACTGGTTCTTTTTTATGGTTTCTATGCCTTTTTTCTACGCTTGCTATCTCTTTGTTGAAGTTCTCACTAAGTTCCTTGAGCATCCTTACAACCGGTGTTTTGAACTCTATGTCTGGTAAGTTGCTCGCCTCCATTTTATTTAGTTCATTTTCTGGAGTTTTCTCCTGTTGTTTCATTTGGGACGCATATGTTTGTTTCTTCATTTTGGCTGCCTCTCTGTGTTTGTTTCTATGTATTATGTAGACCTGCTGTATCTCTTGCCAGGTGGCCTTATGTAGTAGGTGCCCTGTGGGGCCCTGGCATAGTCTCCCTGGTCAACTGAACCGGGTGCTCCAGGAGAGTCCCTTGTGTGCGTTGTGAGTACTCTCCTGTTATAGTTGAGCCTTGATTGCTATTGATATGTCAGTGGGTGAGACTGATCCTCAGGCTGATTGGCTGTGGGGTTTGACCACATCCAAAGCTTATGGGCTGTTGTGCGGGAGGCTTACCCCATTGAGTGGGATTCAACCCAGTGGGCTCTGGTTCCTTTGTGTGCCACTTGTGGGGCTAATAGGGTGGTGCTCTGCTGTGGTCTGAAGCCAACCTCTAAGTATGTTGGTTCTTGGGCCTCTTGGGAGGGGCTCCAGTGCAGGTCCAGGTCGGCTCCTGCCTGTGACCAGTCAGGGGCTACCTGGTAGGAGCTACAAAGCCACAGTTGGTCGCTGCTTGTGCTGGACCTGGAGGTGTGCAGGACAGGCCACTCTGTGAACTGAGGACGGCTGCCACCAGTACTGGGTCTGGGATAGCTCTGCACAGTCGGGACACACTGAGGCCTGCTGCCGCTGACTGCCAGTTGCCAGCTTTGGTAAGATTCAGCTGCAGATAAAGCCTCCTGCCCTGCGGAGTTGGGTCTGGCAGGGTCTCAGTGAGTCAGCAGGGAGGAGCAACTGAGTTCACCAGGCCAATCAGATTCAGGTTTTGCTGTAAGCGTAGGGGGCGGGATCAACACAGGAAAGATGGCGCCTGCCTGCCGGCTGCACGGGAGGGGGAGCCAAACAGGGAAATTGCCAACCGTCCTCCAGCCACCTCCCCGAGGCCATACGCCTCAGTCTGCCTCCCGTGTGTCTCTGACACTCCCTGAGTCACCGTCTCTTCGCTGGAGTCCAAGGTGAGTGCCTGCGAGTGAGTCTGTGCACGGGCCATTTAAGAAGACGTCTGGGTTTCGTGCAGCCTTCCGTCCTACCCTAGTGGTCGGAGTCCCCCATTTTTCACAGCCAGATGTGGGGGCTCCTCTTCCCGACACCAGTACTCCAGACTGGGGAGGCCGGTGTGGGGCTGGGGTCTGTCGCTCCTCTGGGAGGAATCCCGCTGCCGAGATACCCCTCCGGGTTCTTAACCACCACATGCAGGTGTGGGGCCCATTCCAAGTCTGCACCCCTCCAACCAGTCTCGACGTGGCTTCTTCCTTATATCCTTAGTTATAAAACTTCTGTTCAGCTGGACTTCAGATGGTTCTCCAGGTTGACTGTTCTATAATTTAGTTGTAATTTTGATGTGTTTATGGGATGAGGCAAGCACCTAATGGAGTGTGTATCTACTCCATCGTCTTGGATTGTTCCTTTCTATAATTCTGTGAATATATTAAAAATTACTGAACTGTACACTTTAAAGGAAGGAATTTTATGGTATGCGACACATATCTCAATACAGCTGTAAAAAATATATAAATGGAAACACAGTGAAAAAAAAAAAAGTCAGTTTTACTTTTACCTCTTCCCCTAGCTACCCAATTTCCTTTCCCTGAATCTACCGCTTACCAGCTTCTGGGGTTTACTTCCAAAAATATTTTAGTGTAAAAACATGTGTTTTTACATAATTTGTTGTATACACCACACACTATTTTGTACCTTACTTTTTCACTGAAAAATGTGTCTTGGAGAAACAGACATAGAGAGGAGAATGCTCTGTGAAGATGGAGGCAGCTGGCAGGGGTGGGTCTAGAAGCCAAGGACTTACCCGCAAGCATGATGCCAGTAGAAACACAGGGAACAGATTCTTCCTTAGCGTCTTCAAAGGGGCTATGGCCCTGCCAACACCTCAGTTTCAGACTTCTAGCCTCCAGAACTCTGAGAATAAATTTCTGTTGTTTTTAAGCCAAAAAAAAAAAAAAAAGAAAGAAAACTATATCTTGGAGATTAAACCATATAAGCACATCTACGTTTGAACTTTTAACTAGTGGCATAGTTTTCAATCTCATGACTGTAACATAATTTATTTGATGAACTCCCTATTGGATATTTAGGGTGTTTCTAATATTTTGCCTTTTAAAACAATGATGAAATAAATAACCTTGTCCGTACCTCATTTCTTATAATTGCAAGTACATCTTTGGGGTAAATTCTTAGAAGTAGAATTGTTGGATTAAAAGATAAGGATACTTTTTATTTTGATAGAATTGCTAAATTGATCTCCACAGCATTTGTGGGTAAATTACCTTCCCACTAGCAATGTGTGCATGCATGTTTCCCTCAGCCATGTTAGCACGACATGTTATAGAACTTTTGATCTTGTCAGTCTGTTAGTTGAAAAATTTTATCTCACTGTGACTTTAATTTGCATTTTTGTTATTATGAGCATGTTAAGCATCTTTTCCACACTTATCAATATCATCACACTACATAAAATTTATGTTATATTCACTTCGTTCAGTCATCGGAATTTTCTTTTCTGTAAATTGTTTGTTCATATACTTTACTCGTTTTTCTCCAGATTGTTGTTCTTTTTCTTATTGTTGTTTTCTTTAGGAGCTCTTTGTTTATTAAGGAAGTTAGCCATTTGTCCCATTTTTAGCAAACATTTTTCCATGTTTCTCATCTGTCTTTTGATTTGATTTGATTTTTTTGCCATGAAGAAACTCTTATTTTTGTGTAGTCAAATTTATTACTATTTTCTTTTATGGCTTCTGGAGTTTATGTCATACTTATAGAGGCTATACTCATCACTTGCGATTGTAAACATAATTATTGGTTTACTTCTAGTGCATTTATCATTTCATTTTTTACATGTCAATATTTATGGAATTTATTTTAAGGTATGAATAGGAATCCAATTAATGTTTTTCTAGATGCCTTTTTAGTGGTTTCAGCATCATTACCAAGTACTCTACTTCTCGCCACTTATTTGATATGCCACCTTTGCGTTGCCAGCTTCTTGTATGTATTTGGGTGTTTTTAGACATTCTGAGCCCCACTATGTGCTGGAATAAACAAATACCTCTTGATCATGGTGTATTATATATTTTTTTCTTGAAATTTTTTTTCATTAGTTTCAGGTGCACAAGACAAAGCAATACTTAGACGTTTATCATTTATATCCCACACACTGTGTGATCCCCCCTCCCCCCATCCACTATCCCTCTGACATCGCACAGAGCCATTACATTTCCACTGTCTCTATTCCTAATGCTGTACTCCGCTTCCTGTAACCATATACATACATATATATACATAGGTATATTATATTTTTATGTGGTCAATTATATTTGCTAATGTTTTACTTAGACTTTTTTCTTCAGTATTCTTAAGTGAGATTAGTCTATAGTTTTCTTTTGTGTTTGTGTGTGCAGTATTTATCAGGTTTGCAAATCAATAACATATTCACTTATTTAAAGGATTATGGAAATTTTTCCTTTTTTTTAATATCTCTGGGATAGTTTGAATAGCACTGAAATTATCTAGTCTTTGAAGGCTTATTAGAATTCCCCTGGTGCTTTTTGTGGGGATTAGCTCTTTAATAACTGTATTTCTTCTATGGAAAATTGATCTTTTAAACTTTCTCTCTCTACTAGGGTCAGTTCTGGTAAAGTCTTTTCTAGAAAATTATCCATTTAATCTAGATTTTCAAATGTATTTGCACAAAATTGTACAACTTAGATTCATGATATTTTAGAATAGCCTCTGATTCAATAGTTAATCTCCAATTGTCATGTTTTAATTTGTACTTGTGCTTTCTCTTTTATGATGATTAAATCTATTTTGTTGATTTTTTTCAAAGGAATATCTTTTTATTTATTAGTTCTACTATTTGGTTTTTAACTCAATTATTTCTGCTTTATCTTAAATATTATTTACTTCTCTCTACTTTCACTAGATTTACTTTTTGCTCCTTTTCTAACTTTTGAGAAAGATGTTTAATTTATTGTTACTTTCATTTTCATTCCTATATTTAGTCTATGCATTTTTTTAACCTTTGCTTTAACTGTATCTCAAAGCTTCTGATATATAGTTTTCATAATCTTTGTTTTTAAAAGAAATTGTTCAATTTCAATTTATAGTTCCCCTTTGACTAAGGAGTTAATAATTTTTAAATTTCCAGATTTTTGTGTGTGTTGGAGATGTAGATAAAAAGATAAAGAGGGTGGATGAGACGTAGGGTCCAAGAAGTGTTTCATACTATTTTGTAATGACTTCCACTGTTTCAGTCAGCTCTTAGTGTTGTCGTTTGTTTCTGACTGCTTTTAAGATTGTCTCTATCTTTGGTTTTCAGCAGTTTTTTCTATGATGTGCCTTAGGTGATTTTGTGTTTATCCAGCTTGGACATAAAGGACTAAGTCATTATCATATCTATGTCTTCTGTGGATTCTGGAAAATTCTTAGCCATTAGCTTTTGGAATATTGATTCTAATTCTTTTTCCTCTCCTGGGACTTCAACTATGTCTATAACTCACACAATCCCATGTTTTCTAATTACCCCCACCCTCCATTTTTAATATTTTTCATTTTCTTTCAATGCATCAGAATGGATATTTTCTTGATTTTTTTGTTTGTTTACAGTTCACTGAGTCACTATTCAACTATGTCTGATTTACTGCTATGTGTACCTAGTGAATTCTTAATTCCAGTTATTGTAGTTTTCATTTATAAAATTTCCACTTTGTTCTTTTTAAAAATGTCCACTTCTGTCAAATTTCTCAAAATTGCCTTTTAACACTATGAACATATTAAAAATAGTTTTTTTGAAGTTCATGGGTGATGAATCCATTATCTGAATTAGTTACGGGCTTTTCACTTGTCTTTTGTCTTAGTCTTCAGTCACGCGGTCTTGTCTCCTTACGTGCCTAGTTAATTTTGTGTGTACCAAACACTCTACACAAAAAGTGTAGAAATAATTTGAGGGAGGATTAATTTGAGCCTGGAGGATTCACTGGGGCCCCTCGTCTTTGGTGGACCCTAAATTGCAATTTTTGTTCTTCAAAGCCCTGTGAGTCCATTGAAAGCTCTGTTCAGCTTCTGAGCCCTTTCCCCATGCTTTCAGATTGGCAGATGCCTCTAGGAGAAAAGCAGCCTTCATGCCTGGTTCACCCTCTGGGTTTCCCAGATCTTGTTCTATAATCTTACAGCCTAGGTAACTGGTGGCACTTTGATGTTTTCAAATACTGTGTGTGTGTGTGTGTGTGTGTGTGTGTATAGTATGTATAAAATTAGCTTTTCTAGTTGTTCTTAACAGAAAGGGTGGTCCAAACAATCAAATTCACCATTACTGGAGTAGAACTCCATCCTGCTAAGATGTTTTGATTTTCATTTCATTTTTTTTTTTTGGAATATGGATCCAGGATTCTTTTTTAAATTAAGACTTATTTGTTTTGGATTTTCCTGGACCAGCCATGGAAGAGAATCACATGGGTGGAGGAAGGGTTTGGGTGGTTTACAAGGTTTCTTAGCTCAAGAATGTCCTCTTCTGTTGCTACAGAGAAGTGCATTTCTTTAACAAATATCCCTTTTACTGATATTGATATAACGTAATGAATCCATCCTATTTCTCTGGAGCCCATAGTTTCAGTTGGTTCCTTCTTTCACTTCACTACTGGCTCCGGGGGATACCGCTCCCTTCCAAAATGCCCCCTTCTCTTCCAGAAGAGGTGTGTTTCCAAACCTGCTACCTTTGGTCCTAGATACTTGCCAGGAGCCCTCCCTATACTTCCCCAGTGGCCACTACTCTGCTCCGCCAGGCTTCAAACCTGTTTGTAGTATTTCCCCACTCAGGGTGAGCCTTCTTCTTCTGGGGGAACCATAGTTGGAATGCTATGTTCCACCACCACTAGCACCTCGTCTGTCACACACTCCTCTTAGGCTCAACCGTTGCCTTGCTCCCCTTGAGTGTGGGCTTCTGAACTGATGTTTCCTTCTCCCTCTTAAACATAAAGTGCAGTTTGTAGAATGTCTCCCAGTTATGTTGTAGGAGTGGGTTTTCTTGTCCTCTTAGAAACCCAGAACAACAACACATATTTTTAACTTTTACATAGGATTTTTTTTTTTAGCTATCCTTTTACTATTGATTTTTAATTTCACCGAATTTTGCTTAGAGACACAAAATGTAGTAAGTTTATACAGCTTTGATTTTTTTTGGAAATTAAGACGTCCTTTGTGGCTGAGTACATAGCTGATTTTTCTTTGAAACTTCCATGTGCATTCTATATTCGTTTAGGTTTAGTAATCATATTAAGCCAATCTAGACTTATTTGATCTGTCACTCTTTGAGAGTTAAAATTTAAAATCGATATAGCCGCAGTATTTTGTCCATAGTTCTGTTAGTTCTTGCTTCATGTGTCTTGAGACTATACTGTCAGGTATACATGTTCACGTTCATCGTATCTTTGACCTGTTGTTCCCTTTATCAGTATAAAATGTCCTTCTTTGTTCCTTGTTTTCCACCTTGGATTTTATTTCGTCTGATATTAAAATTGTTACCCTGCCTTAATGTTTACATACTCAATACATCTCTATCTTGTTTTATAGCTTGTTTTTCCTCTTGTTTAGAATAGTCTCCCAACCTCTATGTTCTATGTAGTCTCTTAAGTGTTATTCTAAAATTTCTCTTATTTTCCCTGTTGTCAAAGACATGTGTGACTATATGACAAAAACATTTATACCAAATAAAGCTCGATTTTAATGACATATTTCCTTAAAATTAAAAAAAAATTCATTATGCTTCAGCTCCTCACCAGTGATTCCTGAGAACTTTCTGAGTTACAGCCTCTGTTACTTCACTGTAAAAAAGTACAAGAAGCATAGAGTTAAAAATTAGCTTGTACAGTACTACGTACTGTAAGCCGTAGTCCATTGGTGCAAAAGTAATTGCGGTTTTTGCAAATTTTTTTTTTTTTTAACCTTTTAAACCACAATTACTTTTGCACCAACCTAATAGTTTTCCTCAGTTTCATAATGGCTGAGTCCCCCTGCCATGTTAAATTAAGAAAAGTCTTACACAAAAGAGCATTTTGGGAAGGCCATTGGAGCGGTCACAGATGCTGGCATCTAAAGAAGTAGCTGTCCTAGCAAGAAAAGGGGTGGGGGGGGGGAGTGATTTCACGAAAAATGAATATAGGTAGGGAGATAGATAGGTGGGGGGAGGTGTTCAGTTGAATAGAGGTGTGAACAGAATAGATGAGAGAAGTATACAGATCAAGACGGTAAATTTGATTCCAGAAGAAAACTAATGACTTTCAGTGAAGAGAGAGGTGGTGCTGTTACGGAGATGATAAAAGAGAGTCTCAGTCGAGTGAAAAGGGGCAAAAAGCAGAAGAAAAGCCTAAAGGCGTCTACCGCAGAAAAGCGGACATGTTCTGAGAACCAGATTTTCCTTCAAAACAACTGAAGGAAAAACATTGTTTAGCATGTTAGTCAATGTTGTATGGAAAATGAAAGGGCAGGAACAAAAGGTGCAACAATACCGGGAACGTGGGCACAGTTTTCCAGGAGGTCGCACTGTAAGCCGCAGTCCATTGGTGGCACTTCGACATGGAAGTGAAAATTCTGTCTTGCAAGATGAAAGCGGTTAGGATGAGGAGATGTTTTCAAATTCTCTATTTTCAGTTTTTGAAACACTTGTTCCTATAGCTTTGATAGTTTTTGGGTTCTGGTTGACGGGGAGGTTGGTTTTGCTCTGAACAAAGGGTATATAAAGCTGTGTTTGCTCCCACTCATGGATCTAATTAGGCATGTTGCCCAATATATAATAAATCATGGGTTTAGCTTTTCTTTGTTAAGGTAGTCAGAGGCCTTCAGGCATGAGTGACTTATTAAAATGTACTCTCGGAGTTGGGGATGAATTATCATCCTGATACCGTCAATCACTTAATAATTTTATATCCCCAAAAACTCTCCCTTGGTTGTTTTATACGACACAAAGATGACATTTTATTGTCAAATTTGTTCACAGACATGATTCACATTTTGCTATCGCATGCATAAAGAAATCATTCTAAATTCAGCAAGAGTGCCAGTTTGACTAAAAAAAGTTATTTTCCATAGCCACAAAAATGTGAATCAGATTCTTGTTAGAACATGTGTAAGAAGTGGTTTTCATTGTCACAGCTCTTGATGTCAGATTGCTAAAATAATTGATGTATTATTGTGGGAACACGGTGGCACACAGAGCCCTCCCAAATCACATGACCACTTCCCAGCCCGTACTTCTTCATAACACACAGGGATTATTTGTGTTTTGTGGTAACGAATGAATGGCAGGAACAGCAGAATTTCAGTGTGGCTGTTCTTTATTTGGTTAAATATATTCTCTATTTATTCTTTTAAAAAACTAATTTAAGTTAAACGGCAATAAACCATGATAATTTAGAAAACATGTTGAAACTGAGAGTGAAGAGAAATGTTCTCTATGTAAACCGCATTGTAAACCATAAAACTTATTTTTGTCAACTGCTTCTCATGACAGTGGCTAGGAATTTGACATTTCTACTACAGTAGGCAAAAATACATGTAAAATACACTCTCCCACACACCACATCACATCTCTATTTATATTTCCAAACTAATAGCATTACAGCCCCCAAAAGTGCTGAGTGTACTGTGGACGCTTCCACCGGGAGCTGTAAGTTCACACAGTGTTACCCTGATCTGGTGTGTCTGTGCGGCACGGCCGCTGTGGGTACCTTCCTGCCCCCGAGCCATACTCAGTGCACAGGTGTGCCCACCAAAAGGACACCACTTCTCTGCAACCCAAAAGGTGGTGAACCTTTCCATGAACTCGAATCAGCACAAGACAAAGCAAAGACACCGATCTTGGAAAGAGGATGAAACCCGACTGAAGCATCGACGTGACAGGGGTCAGGACCACTCATCCACCTCAAGTGTGGCATCACCTACTCAGTTACTTAGGAAGACGGGTTTTGTGAACATTTACGTAGTTTGAAGGTGAGTACTTTAAAGCTAGAAGAGGAATATTTAATAATCCATTAAGGTGAACACGAATGTGACAGAAACACGGCTAATCCTCTAATCTTATCTGGGGTACACATTCCACACCGTTGACTAGATCTCAGTTTTCTCATAAAAAACGTCCTCTCTCCACTTAGAGATTAGAAGTCGGTGCAACCCCGTCCTTCTCTCTGCAGAAAGAGCATTTCGCTGGGGATGTAATGTTTTAAAACAATAATACAAACCTCCTGGGAGAATACCACAATAAATGTCTCAAAAACCACTCAGTTAATCCCAGGGTATAATCCGGCTGTTTTAAATTACTGCAGGGACTATCATGGGTCTTAATGACACTGTAACTGCAGAAAGCCAAAGAAAGCTAGCGAGAGAGGCCAAGAGGATGAGCTCAGAGCCAGCTGAAGTGACAACAAACATGTGGCTGTTTACTAGGATTGGAGAGGTTTAGTCTGCAGATGTTTGTGGTCTCTAGAAGGTTCCAGAGGAATGAGTTATTATGAAGATTTGCAGAATTTGATGAGAGCAAGATTCTTCTTGGAGATGGCAGGCCCCAAACAGGGAGGCCCAATGGTAGAAACAGAATTTATAGATTTCTGTGGTCAGATCATACTCTACTGGTCCCACAATGTACATCAACAAATTAATATTGTACGGATGTCATTTCAAAGCCTCCTAAAGACGAGAGTCATTATTGAAGCCATTAGAGCACAGATGGTTCAAACTATATGCAGATATTCATACTTGCATTTTTGCATTATAGCTGCTTTTTTTTTTTCTCTCTGTTGAACTGTAATGAATTGTCTCATAATCTATTCCATCTTCTTGCCATTAGCGGGCTTTGAATGTTCACAAATAGGAGCAAAGAACTCATTTTCCAGAGCTTTAATCACACAAAGAGGGAATGCCTAATTCTCTAAATGAAATGGTCTGTGATCACTGAAGCAGAGATTTAATATATCACGGCAAATTAGGTAGATTTTAATAAATTACTTATCTCCCTGAATACTTTACATATGCTTAAGAAGGAACATAGCCTGTTTGCAAACAGTGAAAACCCGCAGCCTATAAAAATCCTTTGAAGAAAATGACAAATAAAAAAGTAAATTAAAAAATGAAATGCGTTATATCCTAGACCTCTAGAGACAATTCCTTTGCAGCATTGATTCACAGCTCCATTAAAAATATCAATTAAATCCTTCAGTGAGATTGGGTAAAAGCTAGAAAATTAACTTTCTAAGCTGCTTTGTGAGGGTCTGGTTATCCAGATACACCCCAGCGTTGTACAAGCTTGATGTAAATTTTAAAAATGATAAAAAGATACTCCTTTCAGGTCTAACTAAGCATGCCATACTTTAAATAATTCTAGGTCATAAGCTAAATTTTCAAAGTGTAAGTTTCCTATATCTATCTGTATCTGTCTCCTCTTTATGTACACACATCCCTGCCTGGATCCCTTTATCCATATCACCATTACAAATCCTTGAAAATAATACACATAGGAAGAATTACAATTTTTAAGGAAAAAAACCCCAAAAAACAAAAAACTTGCAGTAATTTAATAAGTTGGTGCCAAGTCTCATTTTTTATATTTAATTGATAGAAACTGCATGCATCAAAGAAAATGCACACTGAGCTTTAATGTGCATAAAATGGATATTAGCATTTTAAAGAGGAAGATTAACACATTAATCCAAGTAATTTTCATATATTGCTTCTAATAAAATCTTCACAGTAGAAAACTCTTAATGAGGCTAATCATAGGCATTCCACTTAGTGGGACGATTAGGGATAACATAAAAGTATTTCTTTTTCGTAGGTTTTCTAAGATTTATGCTTTTCGCTTATTAAAAATAAAAATGGGAACTGTCTTTCAGTTCTTCGTCAGAAAATGTTGCAAATGCAAATAGACTTTCTCATGCTATCATGTAGGTATAAATTATGGAGAAGATGTTGCCCACCGTGGAGACGTGAAATCCTGAGGGGTGGCAGGCATGGGAAGGAGGGAATAGAAAAATAAACAAACGAAAGAGTATACAAAACTCGAACACTTCAAACCCAGGCCCCCCCACTCCCCTCCCAGCTTCCCATGAATTATAGATTATATACACCAGAGTAATTACAAAAACCTCAACTAAGAGCTTTCATGTGGGCCTCGACTCAGGAGTAGGAGACGCCTCCGGAGCAGCTCCTTTCAAGCCTCCAGGTCCTGTCTGTACTGCTCGTGGACGGACCGCAGGGCCTGCACTGCTTCGACTGTTACTTTGAGCTGGCCAATACCTCCACCATCTGCTCGTGCGTCCAGCACTAGGGAGGAAACAGCACAAAAAGGTTAATGTCATTCAACAGATTTTTCTTCGGCTAGTGTAGCTGAAACAGTAGTTGAAACGATGAAAATACCTCTATCAAAGTCCGTTCACTGGCAGCTTATAAATCTTGAAATGAAAGCTGCCACTGCCATGTGTGCAGGAAGAGACACGTTTTAGCTGTATTGCATGTCCGTGTCCATGTTGCTTGTGGAGTTAAAACTAATGACCTGTCATGAAGTGTATCTAGTGGAAAGGCTACCGGATAACAATTGCAACATGGAATCAGAATTTCTAAGCTAGTAAGAAATAAGTCGAAAAGGGGTCAAGATACAGCAAAGGAAAATTGGTTCTAACACAGTGAGTGTTAATAAGAAATTTCAAAATGCTGAACCACTGTAAAGAAGTCACATGATCATCATTCGGACGGGCTATTTATCTTTCTAAGGAGAACACTGCATTTAAAATAGATTTCATGTGAAATCAGAAAACGTTAACATGGCAGACTCAGGAATATTAAGGTCCATGGATTGGCTGTGAGGGCTCGTGACCGGCTGACGCGGGCAGATGTAAAATTTCCAGGGGACGTGGGCTTTTCTGGGGAGAGTGTACCGAAGGTAGCCAACGGGAGCCTGGGGCCCCTGTGAGCTCGGCGGTGGGGCCGGAGGGAGGCTGATTCAGAGCCTGGGGCCCCATCCGCCGGTGCTCGCTGGTGCGTGCTTGTGACTCGGCCTGAATCCTGGACTTCGGAAGTGTGAGAGCACTTAGGAGTCTATGTAGTTTCCTGTTGATATTCCTTGCGGTTTTCCTTGAACTGTATGTGAGATGAGTGTGTGTGTGTGTGTGTGTAATTCCAAGAAAGACTGTAAGAAAACCTTCAAACAAAACTCAGAAGTAGACCAAGACTTGGGTGCAGGTGAACAGGCAGGGAGGCTGCAGAGGCACAGGTAGGCGCGCTCCCTGCCCGAATACTCCCGTCTTCTGTGGGGCTTCTTCCTTCTGTGTCTGGCACAGCTCAAAACACTGAAACCCTAAACTGACTTGTGCTTCATCTTTGCCTCCTTCCCCAAATATGGCCACAACAGCTGTCTGTGTCAGACCAGCGGGGCCATACGTGGTCCTGCAAACGAGAGGGTGGGTTGCTAAACAGAACTGACTCAAAAAAAGATTAAGAATATAAAGCACAGATAATTTTGGTCCTTTTCATCAGGCTCTCTTGCTCCCGGGTGTCTTTCTTTTTATTTTGTTTTTTAAACAGTACGGAGGTCTGTTATTTTTTCACACTTATCATGCCGTGAATTCACAGGGGATGGGCTCCAGGACCTCAGGCTCCTTCCGCTGGTTCTCGCACAGTGTCCTTCTCTGGGTGGGGCAGGCTGGCGCTTCCGTAACCCAGGTACCGTTCCCTGGGGCTTCCTTCTTTTTTGGTCATTTTCCTTCACACGTTTCTGGAAGCTGTCTCAGCTCTTAGGGTGCTTATTAATATGCTCAATACGTACATTAACCCTCTTGGCAAGAATCTTGCCCTTAACTTGTTTGTTTACAACAATGCCAGCCTCATGCTGGGTAACACTGTAGACCCTTCTAGCTTTGCCCTGGTGACATTGGTGGGGCGTTCCTCTTGAACAGTCCCCATTCGCTTGATGTCTACACTGTCACCTTTCTGGTAGATTCGCATGCATGCTGCCATAGGAAGAACTCCACATTTTCTAAAAGGCCTGGACGACATACAGCGGGGCCTCTCCTGTTTCCCTTTGTGTTGGTCATTTTGGTGAATTACTGGAAGATGGCGGTTCCGGCCGAAAAGGCCCTGGGTGTTTTTAATAGGGAGGTTTAGGCTAATATTTCAGTTCTCTCATCTTTTTCTTCTGTGCCTGTTAAAGCGGTGACCAACTGTCACAGAGTTAGGATATGTAGAGTTTATACAAATTTCTCAGAATGGGTTTTTTGGTCTAATTTGGTTAATTATTTGGCCTGATCCTGACTTTTGAATACTTGACACATCTCCGGGACAAGCAGCTTGACACACAAACCCTTTTCGTCTGTGGTGTGACCGACGTGCCTGGAACTGAGGTGCCTAATTAAGCGTTCACTTAATACGTGAATAAATGAGTAAACAAGGCCTGGACGTTTTCCCAGAAGGCTTTGCTGACTTGACAAACGAGACTGGGCCGCGGCCTCCTTTCCCCACATGCTGGACACAGCCCCGGCCACCCCTGCTTAGTATTTTAAGTGGTCTGATTCATGGAGTACAATTCCTATACTATGTACGAACAGAGGGTAGAATTAAGCACTGTTGGGATTCACACCTGGTGGGTGAATTATCCATACCCAGCAGAGCACATTTTGTCAGGAATCCCGTACCCTTCTCTGCATCCTGGAGGGAAACAAGTGACCGAAAGCACCCAGAGTTCTTTTCAGTGACTGTGTCACTGGATGGTAACACTGAATTGAAGACAAGCCTTGCAAAAGACGCTAGAATGTTCACTCAGAATAACATGCCTTAGCTGAAATAAGGCTTGACAGCATGAGGCTTCTATAAACATGAAAAAAATCCAATGGTCAAACTTTCGTCACACACACACCCCTGATATTAACAAAATGCATAATGTCTTGTGAACCACAGCAAATTATTTTTACATTTCTCTTGATTCAAAGGAAGGCAGAGCGGGAGGGCAGGGGAAGGGTGTAGGGAGAGGCTTCCAGCTTCAACAAAAAAACAGCTCGAGTTGCAAAGGATTCAACTAATGTGTGACTCGCTGTCCTTGCAGCCAGCAAAAAAGAAGGTTTTAATAAAGCGCTTGGATCTCAGCAACTGTTGGTTGTACAAATGGAGTGACACTTCCCCCCTACCATCGATATTTTGCGCGATGATGTCTGCCCCTTCCTGGAACACGGCGGCAAGGTCCACGCTGGCAACGCCGATGTCCTCACACTCCAGGTCCTGCTCCTCCTCGGGTGGGTCACTGACCACCGTGAAGCGAATACTGAGAAGGGAAAGAACAGAGAGAACCGCCACAGAGGGAGGAAGTCACCACCGGGGAACACAATTCCCGGGCAGGTTTTGATCACTAAGGGAGCCATCCGGACATTTCCACTTATTCCAATGAAAAGAAAATTTCCTTAGGCTGGGTAAGTTATCATATGAACTATCAGAATTATGATAATATACCCAGCCTTCGAGTGAACAATGATCCACTTTTCGAAGCCCTGACTTAGCCCTAGACCCTGAGGAAAATTACCAGGCAGAGAAGCACTGGACGTGCACTCGGTTACACGCCGCCTGACCATACTCGATCCGTCTACTTCAGGGCTGACAGGATCAAGGGCAAAAAGGCCGTGGAGGTTAGGGCAGCGTTTCCAATGGAAATGCAACATTTTCCATAGAAGTGCACCACTCTGGAGTTGCCACTAAGCAATTTGACCAACTGTATGTGTTCTATAAAATGTGGGCCCTTGTTGGATAAATGTAGCTTTGCCCAAGGGCGATATGAGATGTTCGCATTACTTCAGCAATCTCTTAACTTACAGTCATCGCGTCCAAGTTCTAGCTTACTTTTAGACACATAATTGTAGGGCTCTCATGGAGCTGATTTGAATTAGCGGCTTGCGTTGAGGCCAAACACGCTTGGACTGACCGAATGACAGGAATTTACAGTTAAGTTCTCTTTTGATATGTCTTGGCAGCACAGCTTAAACCACGGATGCTTGTAAACTACCATTTTAACCATTTTCAAAAACATCTCCATTCCAAATCAGAAACAAAATGAGAAACTTGTTTCTTAGATAATGTTCTGAGATAAAAATCTAAGTCTCTGAGAAATTGTGCCTTTTAAAAGATGCATAAATAAAATCCTTTCCAAATGCTTATAGGTAAACATGATAATATTTTAAACCGATTTGTTGAAAATAAGTATTCAACGTTCCATTCCTTTATTAAGTCTGTGTTTTGCTGGCAATAATTATGATTAGAAAACAGAAATCAAAGGTAATACCTATCTACATAATAACTGTGAAGAGGTCAGATCCTGGTCTGCAAGTGGGGAAGAGGAATAGTCCGTACAATGCATAAAATAGAGGGATTAAGATGGACTGGTTAAGGGCTTCCATTCTGGGTTCAAATTTCTGTTTTCCTGCTTATCAGCTGTGTGACCTCGGACAAATCCTTAACCTCTCTGATCTCATTTCCTAATCTGTGGAATGGGGATATTTATACCTATCTCATGGGGCTGTTGTGAGGATCCAATGAGATGATACATGCAAACAGACCCTGGAGCATTGTAAGCACTGAGTAAACTTTTGCTCTTTTCTTACCACTATTTTTGACTTTAGTAGATCTGTGTAAGCTTCTGTATGTCTGAGGAGAGAGATAAAGAAGGCATGAAAAAGGCTTGTTTCAATTGAAAACTAAGATTCCCAAATTATACAGTGACTATGTAGTTCAGTTTAAAGAAGAATGATGATGAAAGAGATTGTCCTAAAATGAACAGGCTTGGAAGAGGAGAAGTTAAAAGTACTATCTGATGTGCATTTATACCCACAAGACTTACAGGAAAGAGGGAGGCTACAGAGGTCGTTATAATAATGTTAAGTGTTATCCTTATATAGTACCTCATATCTAAAGATGATATCTGTATCATCTTTACAAGTGCAAACTATTAGTGCCACTGAATAGATGAGAATTCTGAGACAAAAAAGAAAAAAACAACTTCTAAACGCCGGGAAAGGGCTAGAAACCAAAAAACGCAGTATTTCTGGCTTTCAATTCTAGAGAGAGCAAAAGGAGACGTGAAATACCAGATTAATAAACTATAAGGTTAAGCTAAAAAGCGAGGCAGGTACATTAAAATAATGTCAAAACGACAGTGTGGCTTAGGCTACACTGTCCACACACACACACACACAGATACATCTGATGTCTTGCCTTTATCCCGCCAAGACAAAGAGGGGAAACCTTGTTTCATCTCCTCAAGGGGCTTCCGGTCTGGTCTGAGGGTCTGGACACACACGTATGGGCTCCGTGCCACGTACCTGGGAAGGTACCAACTGGATGTGCCAGGAGCTGTGCCTCCTCTCCCCTGTCTCCCTCCTGTGGCTTCTCCACTTCTCAGTGACCCTGACCTTGCTTCCCTCCCCTCCAATTCCCAGAAACACACCTCCGCCCGCTCCAGGCCTGCGGTTCCCTCTGCCTGGACTGAGCGGGTCGTGAATGGGGCCTGTTGTCCTTCACTAGCCAGCGGAGTGTCTCCTCCTAGGTCTGCCTTCACTGTTCTTTCTATTCTATTTTAGCACCTCCTGTAATATGTAAAAGGTGCTGCTTGCTTGAGGTCTGTCCTCCTCAGTGGCATGTGAACTCCACGAGTGCAGAGGCTTCACTCTGCTCACCATTTCAGCGCCTGGCACTTCCGTAGGGGATCCTGACTGCTTGTTGAATTATGACACGAGCTGTAAAATGGACCAAAGGCTGGCTCATCTGGGGAAGGTTTCCTGGAGAAGACAGGCCTTCGGCTGGGCCTCAAGGGGCAGACCTGAAACGTCACTGCTGTTGTTTAGGAAATCAAAAGTCACTAAAATTACTCTTTACGTCATTTAACATAATTTTTGCCCTTTCCTCATTCTGAAATAATTCGTTTTCATGTGAAACAGGGCAGAAGAGCCTATGGGTTTTACATATCGCCGAGTGTTACATGTTCGATGCTGATGGTTACGTAGGATGTGCTCGTTAGAACACTGCTGAAGAGAAGAAAGGAAACCAACAAGGAACCTTAAGTCAGTGTCAAAACTACAACTTCAAATAAATAATTTTAAAGTCCCATTTCAATATGTCGCCTCCCTTTTAAAGTGACATTTGTCTATCTGCAAATGTCGCAAGAGGCAGGCTGCCGAGGTACTATATAAAATTCCTTTTACAATGTATAGAGTCATCCACATGTCAGGGAAGATGGGCCCAACATCTCTAGCTGTGGCTTCGTAAGGTACCACCAGTATTCAAGAGGGTTGCTGTCTCAGAAACTAAATTCTTACGAACTAGGAGGTACTTCAAGTAATATGACCTCTGAGCATTTCCCAAAGGTGAGAACGTTCACTGGAATAACAACTGTCTCTTGGCTGTGGGAAAATGTAAACGTACCCTCCCTTTTTCTCCTTAGAACATGACACTGTCAGGGGAGGAGGGGGGACAGGGCCCTTCCCTCCCACGATGGCCCCACTTCCTCCCTGGTGGTCGGAGGCGGGAGCCAGCACTGCCAGCAGTCACGAAGCTGTCACCAGCCTGAGTCAGTGGCTTCGCACCTGCAATCCCTCTCTCAGCATTTCTCAGGCACGGCATGAACACTTGCGTCTCTGTGGGGCATTTAGAGATTTTTTTTTTCAGAGAAACTGATGACAGAGTGGGAGGCATTACAGTTACCGTGGACTTTTTCATTTTTAAAACTATTTTGGTACAAATAAGCAGGTCTTTCGAGGAAAGGCAGGTCTAACATTAAAGCAGAAGCTGCCTTTTTAATTTTTTTATTTTTCATTATTTGTTTATTTTTTTAATGAGGGCGCAGTTCACAGTGGCCCATGCAGGGATCGAACCAGGGCATCACGCTCTAACCAGCTGAGCTAATCAGTCACTCCCAGTATCTGAGTTTTTAAAAAGAAACACTTACGAGGAAACAAAATTGTTCCCCCCCAACAAGGAGTGCTACTTATGATATGTTCTAACGTTCTAGAAACAAAGTGAACACAGAGGGAGACGATAGGACTGAATGGGTTGGTATGTGCCCCCAGGGATGTTAACGGGACAGAACTCAGTCCGGGACAGTGACGCAGCTGCTTGACCGCAGAGAGGCAGGCGACATGGCCAGTGCTGTTTACTCGCTAGAGAGCTGGGAGAATTTGGGGGGACTGGTGGTATTGGAGGGGGACTAGAAAGAAGCTGATGTAAATAAATAAAACTTGAGTGATTATCTCCCATCCTGGGAAAAAACAGAACCTCAGGCTAACTAACAGGGTTTTACCACCCCTTCTTCAGAACTGGGATCCAAAGAAATGATATACCTATTTGAAGGAGTTAATGAAAAGCTACAGTCAGATCCTAAGAGCTAAGAATTCCAGTCTCTTTTCTTGAAACAGAAGATACAGTGTTAGTTTGGAAGCTCTTCTGTGAAGTGTGTCTTTAATATTCACTTCATGACGTCTAGGAAAGGAAAGAACTTGCGTCGCTCTCTAAGGTGGCAGGGGTTAGCACCCAATTCTGAGGCAGGGAGAGGCTGTGTCACCTTTGGGCCATAAAGTCCAGGAGAAGAGGACTACAGAGAGAGCAAGGGTGCACCAGGCCAGGCCGGGGGGGGGCCAGCTCAGGGGCCAATGGGCCGTTAGAGGCTCAAACTGCATTGGATGGGAGCTCAGGCCAAAGTACAAACTTACTAAGATCAGTTCTTTTTCCTTCTCCAAAGGATATAATTTCTTTACTTGAACCAGAATTGCAAAGTGTCCTGTTCAAATTTGCCCCCGAAAAGGACATTTAAAAATATGAAATGATGAATTATTAAATGGTTGATAGTAAGATAAAAATTAGTCTGAAAGGCTGATGAGCTATTAAAATAACATTAGTGATACTGAAATTAGCACCTATTGTGCTCTTAAGTACCATGTTTCCTCGAAAACAAGAGCTAGCTGGACAACCAGCTCTAATGCGTCTTTTGAAGCAAAAATTAATATAAGACCCAGTCTTATTTTACTATAATATAAAACCAGGTCTATAATATAATATAATATAATATAATATAATATAATATAATATACCGGGTCTTATATGAATTTTTGCTCCAAAAGTCGCATTAGAGCTGATAGTCCAGCTAGGTCTTATTTTCGGGGAAACATGGTATGCGTCAGGTGCTGACCTATCCACCTTACATGTATTGTCTCATTTAATCTCTACAACAATCCTATGTGGAATTATTATTTCCATTTTATAGACGAAGAGAATGAGGCACAGGGTGGTTAGGTAACTGGTCCGAGGTCAGACAGCCAGTAAGTGATAGAGCAGGAATTTATGTTCAAGCTATTTGACTCCAGAGCACACCGTCCTTGCAACCGCTGTTATGCTCTTTACAGTTGCACTTGAATGTCCATGGGACACTTTATATGTGCGGTCCAGTGTTCTGGTTTTTAGAGCCCCATGGGCTCCATGCAGTTCCTCTGTCTGGTTGGAAGGGCTGCTGTTTCTAAGAGGAAAGAGACCCAGAGGGGTCATGGCGCATGACGCCTCATCCTGTGCTTTTTTCGCCATGCCACGCTACAGAGCTCTACCTTACATAATCCATCAGATAATTTAGAATGCTTAAATGTACCTTCTGTTAGGCATCTCTTGTTTTTGCAGTATAGCTTTTAAGATGTCTCTCTTTGCTTGGTTGTTTTCTTCATCCACGTAGATCACTATACCAAAAAAAAAAAAAAAAAAAAAGAAAAAAGAAAAAACAAAGCCACAGAAGGAAGTCACTCAGGAATATGCTATATTAGTACCATTCTGTATTTGTGTAAATTCCTGTTTTTAGAGACGCAAGTCATGCCACCTCCCTTGTACGCCTGGGAAAAGAAAGCAGCTCTGGAAGCTAGAAGCAAATCTGAATGGTCATGTGATCTAATGTCATGTCGCTGGCAGGTCTCTGTGCACACTGTCAGAAAAGACACGAGCAACATCTAAGGTGCCACGTCACTGTCACCGCCTGTTACCGGCACTGGCAGTCATGACAGTAAAAGACAGCGGTCTTTATTGTTTTGTATTTGAGGGATTTACTGCATTTTCTTTCACCCGAGAAGCGAGTGATAATGATAACGTATGGCAGAGAGCTTGTCCTTCCTGACAGCAACGGTAATTTAATCCTTCTCTCCTGCCACAACACGCAATAAAAGAGGCATCTAGTGTGCTGCCTGGAGGAAATCCACAGGCTGACGTGGGCCGGGGTGGGGGGCGAGGGACAGAGAGGCTTTCTAGGGTGTGAAGTTTGTCTTGGGTTTTTAAAGGTCCATGCTGGCATGCAGGAATGTGGCCAGACTTTACTGAGCTGAAATAGGAGATTAGATAACTGATCTCAAGTCCCACCAGGAAGAGGCCGGTGAACACTTGAAACTGTAAATAAGCGTCAGCACTTTGGGAAATTGGTATCTCAGGGTGAGAACATTCCAATTTTCATCCTGATTATTTTTTCTCAGCGCAGAGGCCTCTCAGCCATGCCTTAGCTTCTGAAGACATTTCTTTTTTTTTCAGATGCCATTTTGGAGGTAAAAGGCTCCCCTGTGACCAGATCTCAACTTAGAGATTAACCCTGATCAAAAGTACACGAAGAGTGAAAGATACCATGACAATTCTAAAGCCAGGCTCCACGGGGAACAAACATATTTCACACTGAGAATGTTTCCCTGGACAATTTCAGTTCGATCTCAAATTATGATGCTATCAACTGATTTAATCGTTTGGCTCAGTTGAGCAAACATTAAAGACGTGCCAACACCGAGTCAGGCACACAGGTGTCTGGAGGGGTGGGTTAGTGATCTGAGAACAGTAAGAACCAAGGTTAAACAGTGACCTTAGCTTATTGCTCTTTGCATGACGCCATATTGGTAAATGGGACTAGTGATATAGGTCACTGGAGATTTATAGGAATCGAAAAAGACAAAGGGTTCAGAGTATTTTGTAAATATAATATTTTCTTATCAATTCGAAAAAGTCATGCTAATGGATGAGTTCCACTAATGCTGGGGAGATGTACCTCATTTTGACCACCAGATCACCGAGCTAAATGGAAACTGTTTTTTTCCAAATGGGAATTTTTCGTTTTTGTGGTTCATCCCCCATACAACGTGTGGTTAAGACCATGTTCTTTTTGACTTCAGAGTTCTAAAGCTTTTAAAAGCCATAATGGTCTACATTGTTTTTCTTGTGATAATTTTTTGGATAATTTTGTCTCAGTTTTATTAAGATATAATTGACATATAACATTGTATTAGTTTTAGATTTATGACATAATGATTTGATTGTCTATATTGTGAAATGATCACAATTAAGTTTAGGTAACATCCATCACCTCATATAGTTACAAATTTTTTTTTCTTGTGATGAGAACTTTTAAGATTTACTCTCTTATCAACTTTCAAATATACAATACAGTATCATTAGCTATCATGGTATATACATTGTTTGAAGACAAGGGTAATATCAGTGATTAAAAAAAAAAACCTCAAAGTTTTTTGGAATTCAAAGTCCAGCATTCAAATTAGGAGTCAATTAAACTAGACCAGTTCTGATGAATCTCCATAGCTTGGAAAACAAATTTCTTTTACTGTGGTAAAATATACCTAACAAAGTGTACCATCTTAACCACTTTAAGCGTACAGTTCAGTGGCATAAGTGCATTCACACTGTCATCACCCATCTTCAGGACTTTTTCATCATCCCAAACTGAAACTCTGTGCCCATTACCTTCCCGCTCCCACCTCCCTGCAGCGCTGGTAACCACCATTCTATTTTGTCTCGATAACTTTGACTATCCTAGGTACCTCATATTAGTGGAAACATACAATATGTGACCTTTTGTGTCTGGCTTATTTCACTTAGCATAATGTTTTCAAGATTCATCCATGACATGTATCAGAATTTCATTCCTTTTTAAGACTGAATGATGTCCCATTGTGTATGTGTGTGTGTGAGTGAGTGAGATCGCCACCATTTATTATTGAGTGATGTTTATATACAACTTATTTACTGTAATCCCATGTGCTAAGAACCATGCTGATTTACAGATGATTAAACAGACACAGAGAAGGTAGGTAACTGGCCCGGGGCTACCTCATTAGAAAGTAGTGGAGCCAGAATTTGACTCCAGCAATGTCTGCCTTCCTAATCTCCATGGTATAACTTCTCCTTCTTCCATATGAAGCCAAAACTTTTCCTGCTGTTGTTTCAGCTGCAACCGTGTGGGTTGCACAGGTTGGAGTGTGAGAGAGCGTTCCAGAACTGTATATGGGAAGACACCTTATTCTCCTTTCATCTTTCCTGAAGGGATATTGCTTAAAAACACCTGGTCTTGGTGTCTTAAATAACTCTCTCGGCTGAACACTTTTTAAAGTTCCTTTCTGATGAAACTCAAGCTACTTACCAATAAGCTTAGTTCTCCAAAGATGCACTAGATTAAAACTGCGGGTACAAACGTGGCCTAGACCGGGTGTGTGAATCTAGCCTAATGATTCTTAGTCTTTCATGTGCATCAGAATTCTGTGGAGGGCTTGCTAACATGCAGGTACTGAGCTCACACCACGCTCTGTTGCAGTGGGTCTGGACGGGGCCTGAGAACCTGCATTTCTAACACCTTCCCAGCTGCTGCTGCTGGTCAGGACGCCACACACTGAGAACCTCTGTGGAGTCCGACATCCCTTTGCCCAATTCTTGAATCGGATCAGGAACTAGTGAACACTTTTGTGTTGAACACGTGGGAAATAGGGTACATGACCACCTCTAATTAGGTCAGGGTCCCAAGGACATCCATTTTATGTTCTGAAACTAGATGGATCTTGAGATTATCATGCTAAGTGAAAGCCAGACAGGAAAACTTGAGAATCATGATTTCACTCATACGTGGCATGTAAAACTGAAAGCAACAAACGAATAAGACAAACAAAAACTCATAGACACAGAGGGTAAGGTAGGAGGGAGGTGGTAGAAGAAGGTAAAGGGGGTCAAATATATGGTGACGGAAGGAGAACTGACTCTGGGAAGTGAACACAATGCGAAATACAGATGATGTATTATAGAAATTACTTGAAACCTGTATAATTTTACTAACTATAATGTCACCCCAATCCATTTAATAAGCAAGGTCTATACTTTCAAAAATTCAAATACATCCTTTAAAAAGCAATTCTGGTGATTATGAACAGTATCAGAACTCTCCAAAAGTTAAGCTACTAACCTTTCATTCTCATCAGAAATCACATTTGTTTAGGACTTGCTAGATTTGGACATAAATTTCCTGAAAGCGTATGTCTCAAAAAGATACAAACCAGTAGTCCAAATACTTGAGCTGATTTTGAACTGTCTTACCATTAAAAACGTATCCCTCACTTCTGCAGGTTGGATATATCCTTATATTCTCTATTAGTGTCATTTGGCAGAAGAAATGCAGATGGTTTAATTATAAAGGGTTGATGACATTGAATCTCAAATATCATTTTGCCAAAGCGTTATCATCCCCCCAATCCTTATCTTTGCCAAGTTTCTCCTATTAGCAACAAAATCGGAAGTCCTGCATCCCTTTCATATTCTGAATTAAACTTTAATTGTTCCAAAAGATAGATGTTCATGCTCAAAGACTAAGAGCACAGATCTGCATAAGTCTCATAAAAACTTTGGACAATTTCGTTAATCTTTTTTCTTCTCACTGTCAATTACCTAAAAGGCTTTATTCAGCCCAGACAACATTCTTCAGATCTACCATTAATCTTTCTCTTTTTCCAAACTATTCTCTTGCTTTCTCAGCATTCTATCAGCAAAATTTTCAAGCCTAATAAAATACAATTGTTTTGTTCTTGCTATCACTATTTAGCAAGTGAATTCAACTTTGGGCTTTTTTTTTTTTTCCCGTTAGTAGCCCACAGAAAGATACCTTTTTTGTGCAGGTGAAACTGGTATTAGCATCTCTTAACAAAGAGTGAATTAGGGTGTGAGTACTGGGGATCACTAATTCAAACCTCCCATTTTATAGGCCTATTTTAGGCCTCACAGACGAGCCCCTTTAGAACAGATTCAAGTTCTAATGCAGGGTGAAATCATTGTGAGGTTTAGTTAATGTCTCAACAGGTATGGCGCTCAAACAGGAGATGGCATGTACTTAATGGTTCTCTAAATTTTCCGTATGAATTAAAAAGTCACTTCACAAATACAATTACTTTCATTAACATTTTATAAGATTTGAAGGCATAAGGTTACATTATGTTGACCTTTTACATCAAGTAACAAGTGGATGGTAAAATCATTAGAATAATTAGATGAGACAGTTACTTATTTACCAAAGATTCAAGGAGATTCCCCTGCAATGAAGGATATGCAAATATTATCATTTTTTGATATGATTTATTTTTCTGGTACTTTGTGGTGAAAAGAGCTACACGAAGCTCGAGAAAATAGTTTTTGGAAACGTTTCTGTTATATCAAGTCAGGGAAAGGAAGGGGGGGTTGGATTCTTGTCCTGCCCACACAACTTACTTCTCATGTGATTTTCAACCCACCTGATTTTACAGAATTATGGACTTTGGGCACCTTATTAGCACCTTATTATTAGCACCTTATTCCATAGATGAGAAAACTGGGAACCATGACATTGAAACATCTTGCCTATGTTCACATAACTGGTAAGAATTATGGGTACGGGGAAGATGAGACCAGATCTCTGGACCCTTGTGATTACTGCCATCACTTTCTCAGGCAATGAACACATTTCTAAAAGTGCCAGCGTAAAAAAAAGTAATCACAAAAATTTGTAATACTGCTGTTGGTACAATAGCATGATAATACATATTCGTTAAGTGCAATTTATAAAACTGGTGAGAAAAAACATTTATGTTCAACTAGCATGGGATGGCCTGTTTTGCTAAAGATAATGCAACACTTATTTTTTTTCTTTGATGAGTTACACATTTATTTATTTAGTTTTTATTTTTTCAAATGGTTTGTTTTAATATAGGCTTTAGGAGAACTTAATAAGCAGTTTTAACTTAGAGTCATGGCAGCTTGACATGACTTTTTACACCTCTCTAATTATACACTGACACATACTGTTTTAAGAACATCAAAGTTGGTTAGTGGAAGAATCTACAGGTTGTCTATTGGGTCTGTATTGGTCCAGTAGACGTGCATGTCAACTAGCTGACACATGAAGTTCTAAATTAAGAGAAAGCCTGCCTGCTGTGAGAAATGGATGTGTGGGGTAAATGATGAAAAGACACTGTAAGGACTTTATGACATTCTATTAAAATCCTGAACATCTAGACACTGGAGAGATATCTACATGTATTGTGACAACATCTGTGGGGATCACATTGATCAGAAATGTTGAAAAAATTAGGCCATTGAATCACTGAAATCATATGATTAAAAAACTACATTTTCCCCTCTTGGAATATCATATTTTTTGATTAAATTTAGTTGTAGACCGAGGTGGCATTTTAAAAATGATACTATGATATAGCAGGAACATCTAGAAACATTATTTTCCCACTGTTTTTGTTTTCTCTAACTTCAGTGTTACTTCAGAATTTTCTTCAATTCTACTTCAATTTTTTAATCCTTATGCTATGGGTTTGACTTTTATTAATCTATCCTGACAAGGCTTCTGTGATATTGTATGAAGAGTAGAGAACTACATTTTCTCCTTGTTCCTTCAGCTTCCTTCACAGCTAAGACAAAAAGAACCATCTATATTATAAATGAACCACATACCATTGCTATAGTTGTAGTAGACCCACTGCCCACTCTTGGGTTTGGGGAGTGACACAGGGGTCTCCACGGCAGGAAGACTGTAGAATCGGTATTCCACAAAGAGCCTTTGGATAGTGTCATCCGCGGTGACTCGGGAATCATTAAGTCTTAGAGCTATGATTTCAATTCGAATTTCGTCTGACGTCTGTTTAAAGAACAAAAACAACAAGGAAACAAAACAAATGAACAAAAAAATCCTTTACTCTTTTTCACTATCAGTTTTAAATAAAACATGAAGGCCCGTGGGTTTCTTTTTTTGGAACGCATGGTACACTACTATTTAGTCACACATGATAGATTATTCACGACAGAGAGAGAGAGAGAGAGAGAGAGAGAGAGCGAGAGCGAGAAAGAGAGAGAGAGAGAGAGAATGAGATTCCAATGCCCAAGGGTTTGAAGTTAACAGTGTCAGGGCAATAGTCTCCTGATTTACATTCGAGGTTATAAATACCCACTAGCAGTCTATCAGGAGGGAAGATTATGAGATCTTCATTTCCGATTGCTTTCAGAATGACAAGTATCAGTGGGCCTTGTATCAAACTATGTAATGAAGTACATGTTTATCACTGCTTTTATTTAATCTACAGTACCTGAGAAAGTTTCAGTTATTCAGAGATCAAAGCCTGTAGAGTACTTTATAGCTGTTATGCTAATATACGTAGCTATGCGAATCCATATTAACTAGAGTAGAAACTATCATTTGTTCTCTTATATATTCTGCCATAACATACTTCATTCAATAAGTAATGTTTTCAAACAAAAGAAAATAAATTTTTAATCTAATTTAATACATTTTCTTGCCATTTATTTTAATATAATTTTTACAGAATTAACAACTCAAATATGTGTTTGTTTGATCGTGTAATTTTCACTTCAGTTATTATTTAATATATTTTGGTGTCACAGATATTATTATGGGAGTCACATATGTTTATGTTTCCTGGAGTAATGATTTAAAACAAATAATAGACTATGACTTAAAAATTACATCGCGCCAAGATAACTCAGTTAAATGTTTGGTTTTACAATATTAAATTTGTTCTTTATTCCCCTTTACTAAATTCAAAGGCATGGTACTGTAAATTACATAACTTCAAATAACAATTAGAAAATCCTGAAAATAAGACCTGGTTATATGGCCGACATTTAGAAATTCATTGTTAAATATAAATCAGTGTGTAAATTTACCATAGTCATTACTTAGATATTTCAAAGTATACAATATAATTAATCAAATTGAAAAGCATAAGTATCCTGTTGTAAAAATATCCCCATAAAACACAATTTCCATCGCTGTCAAACCCCCTCAATATTTGATGAAGTAATTTTACCCCCTTCTTTCAAAAGACATTTTCTTTTATTATGTATTCTGAGACACTTTAACTAAAAACCCAAATCTGAATATTTCAATAAGGTTATTTTATTATTCAGTAGATTCATGGAAATTTTACTAGGATGACAGAGAAAATTCCACACCATTCTGTCTCCACTAATACAGGTACAAGGCTGCAGCTGGCAATATTACTAGGATTAGCATAGTATGATGAAATATTTAAAGGAAAATTTTTTCTAAAACCTAATAAATCAAATGACTGCCAAATGTCATTAAAGTGATGGTCTTTGACTTGAATATGCTTTTCATATTCAAATTTGAAAAGAAAGAGATGAAAGCCTGGAAAGGTTACTCGGTTTCCACTAATAACCTCAAGCCCTCTCCGTTCACGTGCATAAAAAATGAAGTTGGCTCTATTGTCTAATCTCACTTCAGAAAAGACCTTCTCTGCTTGCCGAAGACTAACGTGGTCAAGAAAATATTTTAAATCATATTATTTTTTTCCCTTAAAATGTATTGTGGCTGTCAAAATACTGCATACACATACATTTTATCATTCTGGTTCAAATGCAGGACTGCATAGTTGACTCATTTACGTAAGTGGTAATTTGACAAACTTGGAATTGTTGTAACAATACATCTTATAAAACCTTCCTGCTTCTGCACAAAAGAAATAAAAAAGAAACACAGCTATAAAAAAGAAAAAGAGGTAGACATGGTTATTTTTACATTGTGAAGATAAGAATTTAAAATTGTTTATCACAGAACCCAACGAAGAGACAAATGAACTTTTAAATAGCAGAGGACTCAAATTTATTTAAGTGGTTATTTTATTAATAATATATTAACTGTAGAATCCATATATGAAAACTTGCATTATCAGAATGGATTTAGGCTGTCAAATAAGACGATACACAAAAATCTAATTCCAAGTGAAAGTGGATACTTGGATCACAGCCAAACCAACCAACCAACCCATCCACCCACCAAAACCAAAACCAAAACCAAGAAAACCCATCGTATTATCCAAAGAAATAAAAGAGCTTTAAAACTCTTTTTATGATGACTATCTTCTTTCTGGTCCTGTTTCACTTTTTTAAATATTCCCTCCGCCCCCCAGCCTCATAGCCTCATTACCTCTATCATGTGTCCTTTTTAATTCTCTGACTGGTATTATTGACAGAGCTTATTAGTTATCATTTCTTGATTCCTTTGATGCCACATGAATCAACTTAAAATAAATCCAAAAGGGGTAAGTTCCAAATAGTATGTATCTAGGGAAGCGTGCTCTGAATAAAGAATTTCCTAAACATAAGTTGTAGCCAACGGTGCTGGCCAACTTATTTTTCAACATTGGAATGATTCTGGTTGTATTTATGCCCCTGAATCAAAAGTTCAACTAGATTATATGTGAAAATTTTGAAGATTAAGAAGCACATCAGCTGCATAACAGACGACTCCAACTTAGTGACAGACATGAACTCCCTGGCTCTCCTGCCACCTCCTCTCTGCCCCTGTCTTCATTCATCCTCTGACATCTCCCATCTCAGGTGGTGAGATCACCGTCTACCTGGCCACCTACAACCACAAGACCCTGGAGTCACTCTTGCCACTTCCATTTTTCACATCCACCATATCCGATAGCTCACCCATTCCTGTTCATTTTACTACCTAAATATCTCCATGATTCGTTGAATTATTGAAAACTTAGGATATTTAAACATTGTGTCAGCTATTGGGGCTATAAAGACAAAACAAGATGCGGTTTCTTTTCTGTTTTATCTCTAGAGAAGCTTCTTTTGGTTCTCATCTGATCTGAGGGAGGAACTAATATAGCAGCTTCCTAATACTAGGAGGCTGAAGTTTCATAGAAGGAGGAGGGAGAAAAGAAGGAGGCATCATAAAAGATCAGTGGTTGGTAAAACTGTAAGCAGACAGACAGTACAAGACTACCAGCTCAGTGACACGGGGACAATTATCTCGCTTATTGTATCATGGCTGTGGTATGCAGCAGACACTCAAAAAGAGTGGCTCTACTCTGATGGCAGCACCAGAGGGGAGGCACTCCTGCCCCTAATCCCTTGCCTGCAGCCACAACTGCTCTTGTGGAAGCATTCTCTCCCTGTGAAAACTAACCGGGCATCACCTGCTTGAAAACCTTTCTAGTATCCTACACTCTAACACTTTCCCCAGACCTGTGGTTTGCTGTTTATATTGCCCGGCTTTTGCGTCAGAAATCTTCTTCTCCATCAGACAAAATTCCATTTATCTGAGGCTCTCCTTTACGAGAGCATCATCGCTCTCCAAGGGTGAGGTGGTTTCTCCTCTGGGCCCTCGTGCACTTTTTGGTCACAAATGTGGATGTGTTTCCATATCTGCCTCTCTCTGTAGACTGAGCTCTTGGAGGCTGGGACCGTATCTTATTCTTCCTTTTCAGGATCTGGCACATAGTAGGCTCTCAATAAATACTTAATGATATGGAGTCAGTGGCGGCTGAATATCTCCTACATATTCTGAATATCTTTCATCTATTGCCAGACACACGTGAAGCTGCAGTTATTAGTGTTTTCTCCTTTAACTAATAGTTATCCTGCCTATTATGTTTTGCAAACTTGGTGACTGTTAACCGTTGAAAAATACACAGAAATCTTGCTGTTCTGGATTACAATTGAATAGGACGATCTCAGAGACAGGTCAATATTGTAGAATCTAGGCAGTAGGGTACCACTATTTCAACTTCTCTGTATGGTTGAAATTTTTCATAATGAAAAAATGAAATACAACGTTCAATTAGGAGAACTGGAAGGGGAAACAATATACAAATGAGAGTGGATGAAGCAAAGCCGTGTCAGACACGGGCATACTGTCTGTTCAGAATCACTACAGCAGCATGGCAGGCCGTGACTACAGGGCACGCATCCTTCAGACACGGGGAGCTGCCCGGACAGTACAGGCTTTAGGCTTTCCCGGTTGTTTCTTTTCTGTGTGTGTGAACCTTTGTGATTAGCGACGGCGCTGCTTCTCAGTAGCTTTGTGTGTGTGTGTGTGTGTGTGTGTGTGTCTTGTTCCCCAATTGCCCTATTAGCTTCCTTAGTTAGCAAGATGTCAACATCAGCATATACAGCAGCATTTTAAGACTCTCACTGTGACGAACATAATAGAAGTCGCTCAAATAAGAACTGTGTGCAACTTATCTTTAGCTGTCGGTGTAGATGGAACTGTGCATTATGGGGCTGAGTGATCTAGACATGTGATGACAGCTTGTGTTGCTCTCAGAGAAACGAGTTATAGTTCCCATGATTTTGGCTCAGGTCCACTATTGCTTCCTGAGCGATGCTAATGCACATCGCAGGCCGTATTTTTCTATAGTGTTTACTTGGGCTCTGACTGGCATGCTTAGGGTTTTATGTTTTACTTCAGAGGATCATGCGGAATTCTTCCTCTGGTTTCAACCATCATAGCGGCCACACTGGAGTTGGGTTGTTAGGCTTCTAAAACCTAATTCGACTTGACAGCCCTTAAACACAGGGCTGCTTAACTGAGAACGGCCTACGATAAAGGTTTCGCAACTTGTTTCAGTCAGTTAGATTCAAATCTAGCTATGGTGAGATTACGTGTGAGTTTTATTTCATTCTAAATTTCTACAATGAATAAACATTTCTTTAACTTTTTAAATTATGAAGTATAGAGAATAATTTGGCATAGTCAAGTACTCAACATCTTAAACAGATGTGAGCATTTTGCTCTATCTGATTAAAACCGCTTTTATTATTGTTGAAGAAATAAAATATTTCAGATATAAAGTCCTCACTCCCCAGTTCCTTTCCACTCCTTCCTTATTTCCCCTGAGGTAACCACCATCCTGAAGTTGGTGCGTTTTCATTCCCAAACATACTTCTGTATTTTCTACTTCATATGCATATACCCATAAATAACATAGTATTATTTTCCGTTTTTAGATTTTATAGTAGTGGTATCATCCTCTATTGATCTTTCTGCAATTTTTGTTTTTTCACTCAATACTATATTTTGAGATTTATCCATGTTTATAATTAAGATATAATTCATATTAACTGTTATATAGGTTTATATTATATATATACTCTATAGTCCATTTTTTTCTCTACTGATGAACAATTTTGCTATTGCAAACAATGTTGCTTTGAATATCCTTTTATGTTTTCTTGTGTACCTGAGTGATTCTCTTAGGAGAAGAATTGCCGGGTGATAAGATTAAACTTCACAGGATTATCAAATTACTCCCCAGATGGTTATATGAATTTACATGAGCATTATTTTTATCACCATAGAAATGTTTTGTGTGTGTGTGTGTGTAAATACAAGTAAGTCTGCCTGTAGGAACCTCAGTATGTAGAACTTAGGTACTTTATAGCAACCAATAGAGACAAAATGGAAATAGAGGGCGATGGTCTATGTCTGGGCCTCCTAAGAGCTAAATTTTAATTGGGGTGAGTTCTAAGACAAGTTCAAAATTGTTGGTTCAAAAAAAAAAAAAAAATCAAACTTGCCATTGGTACTGACAGAGCAAAATGTGAGTATGGTAGGAACCCATACTGATTAGTGGCAATTCTCACAACTTCCCTTCTTCATGTCAGGCTTGGGGGGGCAGTCATCTCACAGACTCGGAACAAGTCCCATCGACCTCACAAAGCTTCCTCTTGTGAGGAATCATCTCTATTCTTCATACAAGTTTTGATGGAAAAGTCTTTGTTTTTTTAAAAAATAATACTAGGTGGGTGCAAAAGTAATTGCGGTTTTTGCAATTATTAACCTTTTAAACCACAATTACTTCTGCACCAAACTAACAGCTCTTTGGGAGAAGTAAGAGTAAATAGAAACTCACACTGTCACAGTAATAATGTTTTTACAAACAAAACACAACAAATCCAACCCAGTTGTCATCAGGGGCAGGAGCCTACCATTTCTCATGTTCCGTTAAAAGGTCCTATATTGAACAAACGATACAAATACTGAAAGCTTCAGTGATGGAGACCAACATGGTGCTGGGTTGGGGGTGCTTATTTTGAGAACAGCGTCACTGTCTCCCCACACACCCTGCAAACCACACCCATAATGGTCAGCAAATGACAGGAGCTTGTTACCACATGTTGTAAAGCAATGGCTGGAATATGTTTTCCTGTTCGAACACACCTGAGGGATACGACACATTTCCATCATTAACTACGGCTTACTGTGGCAGTATAATGTGAAGGAAGGAGAGAATTTTTAAAATTACCCTCAATTTCAGGTGATTTTGCCAGGCTATTCCACGTTCACCATCATTGAGAACAGATGTCGTAGTGCCGTGGTTCTCAATTTTGGCTGCACATTTGTATTGCGGGGGGAGCTTTAAGCAACATTCTGATTTAACTGATTCGGGTGGAGTCTGGGCCTTGGCATTTCAAACTGCTCTCACGGTGATTCTAATGTGCAGCCATGGTGAGAAGCTCTGCTTTTCCCTGAGCTTGCCATCCTCAAACTTTACTGTACCCCAGACGGACCTGAAGGGCCTGCAGCACACAGGCTGCTGGGCCCCAGTCTCAGAGTTTCTGGTTCGTTGGGTCTGGGGTGGGGCCCCCGCTTCCAGAACCACTGTCCTCAACCAAAAAAGATTTAAGCTACATTTATTGACCCTTTCGAAGATATTTATAGAAAAGCTTCTACTATATGCATATTCAACTGTTCCTTAGTTAGTTAACATTTCAGTACAGAATACACTAACACACTATTTCCTTTTTAGGAACAATCTACATTCATCATTAAAAAGAACCTAACAATATCAATCCTAAAAAAGAAAGTATAAAAGTTGCTTGTTTTCTCCCATCCCCTAACTAAGGGGTTGGCAAATTTTTTTCTGTAAAGAGCCAGATCGCAAGTATTTTTCGCATTGCAGGCCACGTGGTCTCTGTTGCAAGTACTTAGCTCTGCTCTTGTAGAGTAACAGCAGCTACAGAATTACGTGTAAATGATGAGTGTGGCCATGTCCCAATAAAACTTTACTTACAAAAATAGGCAGAGAGCTGGATTAGGTACATGGGCCATAGTTTGGGGACCTCGACCCACGTCCCAGGCATACTCACTGCTGACAGTGTCTGGATTATGTACCTCCAGATATTTTCTTTGCTTACATAAACCTAAATGTTATGTCTGTATGCTCATATAAAAATAGACGAGTATGTATATGCATATACCTTTTTGTTTGCTTCTTTTTAAGTGGAATCATCAGGCAGATATAATTTCTTATCCATTAGTCAGACAAAGAGTGATGTGAGCAAATAGGCATTTTCATATATTGTTATGTATAAAAATGTTACGTTGAATAAGCAACATTTTAACTAGAAATATTTGTAGTCTCAAAAACTGATAGAAACCTAAGGGTCCATCGAAAGGGGATTATTTAAATAAATAGGGTAAGCTATACAATAGAATAGTATGCTCATGTTAAAAGAAACAGAGTATACTGCTATGGAAAGAAGTCCATGGTAAATTAGTAAAAAATAACAAAGTCGCAATACATAAACAGTTTTAAAAGCAATTATTATCAGGAGAGTAATTCAACACTTACTTAAAATATAGTTTGAAACCTACTCTCCCATCTAGCTTAAGATTACCTAAAACATGGGGAGGGGCTTATTTTACCCTCTGATAGGATATCACATTTGATTCTCAAGTGATTTAATAATTTTTAAATGAACTCTCAAAGTAGTGTGTTGCTTTATGCACTTTGCCTTTCAAAGCTTTCCAGCATGTTTTGCTGAACACCATGGTTGCGATCACCTGGAAATGTCAGTCAAGTGTTCGTGAGAACCTGGTGTCCAGGTGGAATGGCAATTTAGTCCAATTGGATATGGCAGTTTTTACAAAACTGCTCTTAGTAGGAACGGACAAAGAGAAAGATGTAAATATGCATCGCATGAAAGAGTCCATTGCTCTTCCAGCCTGTGAGTTCCCATTCTCACCTGTGGGCACACATTAAGAAATCTGTGAGTCATGGCAAGTTGTGAAAATTGAAAGCCGTGTTGCTTAAATGATAAAATTAGAAATAATGTGAAAGAAGGCTTAATTTTTTTTAAATGCCGTGACAAATGCAAATTTTCAGTTTTGATGTCTAATTTGAGGACCTGAAACAAGGCTTTTAATCAATGTATTATACATCAAATTGATACTGTTAACTTCTGATTATTCAAATGAATAAAATATTCATGGAGAAATGCCCAAAGTTTTCCATTTCTCAGACCCTCCCCCCTATTAATTATCATGCCTAGGAGCCTTTCAGTAAACGCAGCAGTCATCAGGCCGACGGAATCTGACAGGCCAGCAAAGCCTGATTACACTGGTACTCTGCGGCACTTTGATGTCCTGGAAACGAAGAGACAGAGGGGCAAATTGGGTAGCACGTTATGTTAATGACTTGATTTAATCCAGCCACTAAACTTTATGTAGCCCGTTAAAAAAGATGCTAACACCAATTACGCCACTTTGGAAAGGAAAGGAGGGGACAAGCATTTCATTCTGACAAAGTGAAGCTCATAAATGTTGTAAATGAAATGAAACAAAATGAAGTAATCTATGATTAATTATACATCACAGACGTGAAGAAAAGCGGAAGAACCAAGTAATATGTCTAAGTCCTGGGAAATCCGTTAGATTCCTTTTAAGGATCGACATTTCTAAGCAATAACTATGAGCTGTCAGATTCAGTAACATGGAGAAAAAGCTGAATGATCTTAAATTGCTTACATAGTGTAGTAGATAATTCAAATTCATAGTTTAATTGGCATAAATGATATTTATCCAGGACACTACTTCTAAGTCTCAATTTTATGACAGTATGGTAGAAGCAATTAAAAACAAACCTATAAAGTCGGATAACCACAGAGTAGGGTTATCCACTTTTTAACTAGACTCTGTGCCTCTAATCGATCCTTTACATTACTGATGGTATGATCCTTTAAAATGTGATTCAAGAGTGTAAACTCCATAAGAGCAAAAGACGTATTCTCTTATTCACTGCTATACTCCCAGTCTCTAAAATCAGGCGGGGTACACAATAAATGCCCATGAAATACCTGTTTAATGAATAAGTGATTTTCTTCCCTATCCCTTGAAAATCCTCATTGGCTGCTCACAGAATCTCAGGATAGACTTCAGCCGCCTCAATGCAGAGGCCTCAATGCTCTGGACATGGCCAGCTTTCCAGAATATTTTTCTGGGGTTCCCCATGTGGGCCATAGGCTTAAGCCCAGCCATGTCCACATTCTCTCGAATTCTCATGCTTTTCTTCCTTTGGCCTCAAACGATCCCTCCTCGGCTTTCACTAACTGCCAATCATCTCCAGCACTTGGTTCCAGCTTCAGGGACTCTAAGAAGTCATCCCTGAGGAGCGTCCCTCCTGCTGAGCCAGGCGCCCCGCACCCCCCCAATGCTCCCAAGCACCCTGTACTTTCCACTCTCTGTTGACGACCATGTGTTGTGATCGTTTCCCCTGCAGACTGCGAATTCTTTCAGGCCAGGGAGTGCTTCTTTTGCAACACACAGTAGAGGCTAATGAATGAAGAACTGTTGTGAGAATTAGAGGAGAAATTACATAAGATGTGCTTAGCACATAGTAGCCATTCAATAACACCTTCCTTCTGGTGAAAGCCGTGTATCACTGTCCTGGGATTTCTACCTGAAGCCGTGCTTAAGGAGGAGACAAAAGAAGAAACTACTGAGCCACCAATATTTTTAAGCTTATGAAAGGTTTATGCCTCAACCGAAGTTGACGTCGTCAACAATGGAACCGATCGACACCCGTGCCTCCTGGTCCCACGCAGTGGGAAGAGCACAGCACGGCTTCTGCAGAGCTCCTGCCAGCCTCACAGCGACCTGAGTCCAATATGCGGACACATGACGCACACCCAAATCCAAGGGTATTCCACAATAGAAGTGGTCTGCAGCTGTACTACACGTCCATGTTATGAAGGACCAACACAGAGGAAGGCTGACAAACCGGTGTGGATTAAGAGACATGAAAACTAAATGCAAAGTGTGATCTGGGTAGGAGCCTGGACCAGATCGAGAAAATGGTATAGAGGATACCACTGGGACCAGTGAAAAATTCTAATGAGCACTGTAGATTAGGTACTAGTAGTACATGATTGTTCTGAAGTATTTAGGGGTAACAGGGCACGATTCACGCAACTCTCGAATGATTCACTACAACTATGTAAGAATGTGTGTAATAAGTACATACATATGTGCGCATATACACATGGGAGAGAGAAGAGAAATGATAACAAAAACGTGTAGCAAAATGTTAACCACTGGTGGTCATGGCTGAAGAGTGTGCAGTTCTTTGTCCCACTTTCACAATCTTAAAGAAGAAAGTCCCAGGACTCATTAAATGATTTGCTAAAGCAGCACACAGAAACAGCCACAATCACTAGAAAATGCTGTATGTCATATTTCACCGTGACAATGATCTCTTGAGTTCTGTTCCTATGTTTGCTGATATTATTTTACTATATTTGGTATACAGTTTAACAAAATGAATTTCACCTGTTAACATAAGATACTGGGCAGTACCTTCTATTAAAAGTAGAATTTTTAAAAGCACCTGGGAGCTGGTTAGTGGCGACTGAGTTATTGCTTAGAGCGGTTGCTTGCTTTAAATGACGTTCACACATTTGAGATGTCGTCTAAAACCATTGTATGAAATCACATTTTGGAATGGGAGCAAAGGCTGTATTAAGCCTTAGCAAAGTAACGCAATGACTGTCCCAGAAGTAATAAGGAAAAACCCCAGTTTATGCTAAAGGAAAAAGGTATGTGTACAATAGAATTAGTTGACTATTTCAGAGGAACAGTTCTTTCTCTCACTGAAGTTCTTTGTTAAACTGAAGTTCTTTATTCTACCTTCGCCACGGGCAACGCACCATCCCCCGGAGACACAGTTGCTGGCACTCACCCCTTCTCGCTGCAGGTGTCACGTGAGCTTCCCGACCTCAGCACACTGGTGTTTGGGGCCAGAGAGCTCTTGGCTGTGGGCTCTGTGCACTGTAGCAGGTTTAGCAGCAACCCTATGATGCCAGTAGCAGTCCCTCCCATCGTGACAACCAAAGATGTCTCCAGACGTTGCCAAATGTCCCTTGGGGGACAAAATCGCCTCTAGCTGAGAAGCACCGTCTAAGGCGGTATAATTAGATAACATTTTCCCATACTTTGCAAGCTACTTTTAGATTTCGATGAACACAATGTGTACAAAGTTAAATGAACTATTGCATTATCTCTCCAGTATCCACAGGATAAAATCCGAAACGTTTAGCCTTCTGCACTGTACTTGAGGCCCTGTGTTCCTCTACACAGAAAGGCTGCTCTACTTAGTGTATTCTTGCCTTTTGAAACACGAAACGTACATGCCTGCCTAGAAGTGCCCACAACTGTCTCTCTGCTGCCATATATCCCCATCTTTGAGATGTCACAGTTAGAGCAGGACACTCCTTTTTACTGTGGGACTGGCCACACTGAATGAATCAAGGGTGAACAACTGATAAAAATGGACGCAATCTGAGGCTAGACATGGCTAACCAGATCTCTCTCCTTGAGGCTGGGAATTTTTGCGTGGCTACCTTTGGGCAACAAGCAAGTGAGACAGAGAGTCAGCTTAAGCTGAGAGGAAGCAGTGATGCAGCACCCAAGAAAGGGAAGGGGGTGGGCGGGCCCGCTCATGGGCACCTCCTCTGCAAAGTCTACTGAAAAATCACTCCAAATTCCTCCCTCCTCTGAACTTCCTTCATTAGTTGCATGATTGTGAGCAAGTCACTTCATCTCTCAAGATCTCAGTTTGCTCCTTTGGAAAATGAGGAAGGGCTAGAAAACAGCTAATTCTTCTTCAGCTCAAATATCTGAGTCCGATATTACTATTGGTAGTGCGTCCCGACCACTGCTTTATGCTGGGATTTATCTGCTGCATTCCTACTGAACTTCTCACGAACACGCCTTCCCAGGTAATGGGGGTGCTCCCTGAGGGCAGGGCAGGGCCAGAGCACTGCACTGACCTCCTCAGAGGGAGGGATCACCAAGTGCAGATGGGGAGTCGCTGGGAATCCCTGGTTCACAACAGGAGGAAGGAGGGCTGTTTGGAGACTGACTGAATGAGAATATCCCTTTGTACCGGGACGGAGTCAACATCTCATTTCTCATATTTTCATGTTCAAAAGGTTAAACCACACAAGCATACAAAAATCCCGATGAGGCAGGCCAAGTCCTGCAGAAAACTCCTTACTGAGACGTGAGAAATGTCTGAAGCAAACACGCAGGCTTACTGTGCTTGATGTAATGAAGGGAGGTTCTTAATAAAGTGATGTGTGCACTTGACTGGGCCACAAGGGGCCCCGACATTTGGTCAAACATTCTGGGGGTGTCTGGGAGCGTGTGTCTGGATGAGATGAACACCTGACTCAGTTGCTGAGTAAAGCAGACTGCCCTCCCTAATGCGGGTGGGCATCTAATCAACGGAAGGCCCGAGTAGAACAACGGGTGGGTAAGAGGAGACTCCTCCTGCCCGACTGCCTTCACTGGGACTATGGTCTTGTCCTGCCTTCGGACTTGAACTGAAACACTGACTCTTCTTAAATCTCTAGCCTGCCTGCTTTCGGAACGGAACCACACCACTGACTCTCCTGGGTCTCCAGCTGGCCAACTGCACATGTTGGGACCTCTCAGTCTCCATAATCACGTGAGTCAATCCCTTCTAATAAATCTCTTTCTATATTTATACATCCTATGTTTTGCTTTTTTTCTGGAAATCCCTGACTAATACAAATGACTATAAAGCTAAATCCCACACAAGGAGCCCATTTTCCAATTGATTCCCATTATCAAAATTGTCTAATAGAAGGTAGAGAATTTCTATTCATTGGTTTGATAAATAATTGAACAATTTCAGACTTGATAAAGCAAAATAAAATTAAATTGAACTAAATGCTATAATTAAAAGTCTTCAGGGAACCATATACAAAATTCTTTCCCTTTCCCTGAAGTATCAATTTTGAACAATAAAGATTCCACGTATCAGGATGTTACAGGTTAAATGAGGTTATGATAATTAATAATTATGTAGTAATAAAACTATAACTTTAGACAGATGAACTGTTCTGTCTGCATTTATCAATCATTTGTATTTATCAGTCACAGAAACAAAGACTTTCTCTATGGAGACATCTGTGATAACTGAAATATTCTGTTCTATGCATTTGATCTGCACAGATTACGCTAAAAGTTTTAAGAGTTAAAAGAAGTATTGCAATTCTTACCAATACAGTAGAGATTCTAAAAACGAGTACAATTAATCATTATAGGAAAATTAACGTAGACAAATAGAAAAGCTAGAACTTTTTACTTTACTTTTTAAAAACTTTTTTATACCTGCTCTAGTAAGTGGTATACTTCCCATATAAATTAAAGTATAATTTTCTTTTCAAAGTTTCAGTTGACATACTACTTCTCAGCAATGTGCTACAAAACAAGCAAAATATACTTACGTGAGATAATTACTGTCTAAGAAGGTTTAATTTTTTTAGCAGAAATGAAGTAACTTTAGCAGTTTATTGGTAGACATATTTAGATATGAAGGGTCTATTAATTCACATTTGCACATTATTATAATTTTAAATGTCATCTCACATTTTGAATTCTTTAAAGTTCAGATTTGATTTAACACATCTTTATACAATGGTTCTGAAAAGAAGTTAGGGAAGTGAACTGGTTTAAGCAAGTACCTATTGAAGCTACTGAATGTTAGGTACTCTTAACACGCAAGCAAAACTAACGTTTACATGTTATAGTCCATTATATAATGAAACTGTAAATAAAAGTTTCTGATACTAGATGATTACTTGAATAAGATTATGATAAAATATTAATTTTTTCCCGGAAATATTTTTGCCTTAAGATGTTCATATATGAAACTGATATACTATGAATGAACATTTCTAGTTGGTGCCAAGTTACTGACCTGCTTGATATTCTTGGAGGTAGGACCCGGGATAATACACTCATCACTGTCAGAAGCTGATCTGTCTTCTTCATCTGTCAAAACACCAAAATTTTAGTGGTTTAAATCTGTTAAACTAGTTATATTTGTAGCTTGTGAAGTGGAGAGAAATAAGCTTACATTATAAGGATAACCTCAAAAGAACAATATGATAATCAGGTCTGAACCTTTTTTAGCAGCAAAGATATTTTCATTTACATTACATTTTAGAAAAGAGAAAAAAATGACAGAAAATTCCAAGTTTAGTTTTAGTAGAAACAAAGGAAATAAAAATACAGCTTGTTCTAATATGAACTTAAAAAAATAATTTTTTAAAAGAAGACAGGGTAATAGATACTTTCTTACAGCTTAACCAGTAATATTGTGTAAGAATCAAGTTATTATTATTTAAAAACATTTTAAAAAGTTTTATAGCTTTATTGTGTTAAAATGGACATACAATAAACTGCACACATTTAAAGTGCAAAATTTGATAATTTGACATATACATTAATTCCATGAAATCATCACACAAGGAAGACTGTGAACATAGCCATCAGCCCCAAAAGTTTCCTTAGGTCTTTTTGTAATCTCTTCACTTCTTCATCTCTCTTCCCATTTGTTCTTCCCAGGCAACAACTTAAATGCTGGCTGTCACTACAGATTAGTTTGCCTTCTATAGATATTTATATAAATTAAATAATGTCATAAATTGTCTTTTTTGTCTGAGTTTTTAGTTTTACTTTTTAAAAAGTTCTCTAGAATACTCCAGATGATAGTACAGAACCAAAAGAGAGTATAAAACCATTTAAAATATAATGTGGGGACACGGTCAGCAAAGCCACTATCATTCTATTGTGGCTCCAAGTGGAAATAAGCAGATTTGCCACAATTCCACCTGATCACAGCTGACGGGACTGAACCACGTCCATCATTTCTGTCGAGAAATAGGTATCATGAAGTAGATCCACTTAAATGAAGATGATCCAAAGGGCATACTCTAACAGATTAAACAAAGCTAAGAGTTAAATACACAATGTCAATTTAAAAAAGAAAGTCACCTTCCGGCTCCAATTCCTCAGTTATTTCTGTTTCATCTTCAGAAGAACTCAAACTTCGTTCTGCAAGCTGACCCATGGATAGTAAAGACACATCATCATCTTTTCCTTGTTGCATTTCCTCAGTATCGTCTTTTACCTTATCTACACAGCTTTCTTGAGAATCCTGAAGAAACAAAAGCACACTGATATGTTTATCACCGATTAGATCACATGTACAGCATTTTTGCTGAAGCACTTGAATAATAAAGTGTGTAAGCCTGAGATTTAAATATACAGATATGCAATATATATGATTCATTAGAAAATAATCACTTAAATTGTACAAATGAAAATATGCAGCTAAATGAAAATTATAAATTAAAAAGGAACAATGCATTAATCTCAAAATAAATTTTACATTAATTCACATATCTATTTGATATTATGCTAGTACCAGCATAATTGTACCTGTTACATGTGTCATATTTTTCACCTTTCTATTCCAAGGAAGTCACATACAAAAATAAGATCAATGCTGTGATTTCCTAATCCATGTCAATACAAAGACAAAGTCTTTAAGAACCAAATTAAACTTTTCAAAATAATTTTGATATAAATACATACCTCGGGAATATGTGAAACAGTTGGCACATTAATATCTATTTCTGGTGTATGTTCCACTTCTGGTGAAATTTCCTTTCTACTTTCAGGAGGAGCAGAAGTCTCCTTATAGTAATGTAAAAACATGCATGTAGGTTATTTTGTATTATTACTAAATCCCAAATCATTCTCTCTCTCACACACACACACACACACACACACACACACACACACACACACCACACACATATGCAGTTTAAGAACTGCAAGTGTATTTCATTGAAGCATTGTTTGTAATGTCAAAAAAGGGAGAGCTATGCAAATGTCCAACAATAGGGTATTAGTTAAATCAAATATGGTGCGTCTAAATACCTGAGGTTAATGTAACGATGAGAAACCTAATAATGTCCATCTGCACTTACTGACACTGAAGAGTTTACAATATAATGTTAAGTAAAAAAGCTAGTTATAGAACAATGTATATAGTTGTATACTGTTTTGTTAAAAAACAAACACTCAAACAAACATAGGTGTGTACATTTACACGAGAAAAAGTATGGAAAGAAATTAACCAAAATTCTATCTTTGGGTATCTAGATTTGGGGGAATTTAGTTTTGCTGTTTTAAATTTTTTGCTTATTTTTTTAAATTTTCTAATATTTATAGAATAATTATAAATTATGTTTAATTACTCATGTAATTAAACAATTGCCTATGCTAGAATAGGTACATGCTTTCTATGATCAATATTATCTTTTTTACTGTATCAAACATCAATTTATATCAACCATTATTCCATGGTTCATAAACTGATGTTTATTGTTAAACTATAGTTTATCATTTTTGCTATTTTAGAAGTTAACATGCCCAATATAGAAAATGTGAAAGATGAACAAGAAAACATAAAATAAATGAACAGAAATCCACATTCCCAAAACCCAATGATAATATCTGTTAATAACTAGTTAGATTTCTATTCCTTTATAATTAATTTTTAATGTAAATAAAAACAGTTTTTGGTTATACAGTGATAACTATATTGTAAATACAATATATATTGTAAATATAATAAATACAATGCAACAATTTATTTGTTGCATAAAAAAGCATTGTAACAAAATTTTCTGATATGAAACTTTGGGTAAACATAATTTTTAATGACAATACAAAATATTACCTTGAGAGGATATATCATGATTTAATGAACCACTTTACTAGTGTTGGATATTTTACTGGTTCATGATTTTTTGCTACTGTGGTTAATGTTGTAACAAACATTTCCATGGATGCCTTTTTTATATTCATGATCATTTTACTTAGGAATCGGGCTACCTGTGGTCAAATCCCAGATCTAATACTTTGATCTTGAGCAAGTTACTTAACCTGTGTAGACATTACTTTCCTGATCTTTAAATGGGAATATTTCTAGTATAAACATTAGAGTTGTTGTAAGGATTAACCGAAGTCAATGGATATGAAGCATTTAGTTCAGTGCCTGACACATAACGAAAGCATGATAAATGCTAGTTATAAAACATTGCTTGAATATCAATTGTTGAATTCATTTATTTAGAACATATATATTAAATGCTCTGTATATATCAGGTATTATTTTAAGCCCTGGGGAGAAAGAATATTTTGAAATGGGTGGTGGTTACATGGGCCTGTAAATATGGAAAATTTCATTGAGCTGTTGTGTGTTTAAGACTCATACCCTTTACTACAGAGAACTTTTTTTTACAAAGAAAGATGTTTTTAAAAAAATCGATGCAAGTGGATGGTGACTTGAGGGGTACAGTGGATACAGGATATATTTTGAAAGTACAGTTCACAGGTTTTGTGGATAAACTGGATGTAGGATGTGAGAAAAGAAGGCGTCAAAGGGATGCTTCCAATATTTCATGACTATGCAACTAGGTGAACGAGTAACTGAGAATGGGGAAAAAATGAAAGAGAAAAAGTTTGAAAGCGGCTTGATGAAATCAGGTTTGGTTTTTGACATGTTAACTTTAGATTCCTATCCAGTATATATGAAATAAGCAGTAAAAAGATAAATATGGAATTTGGCAGTGAGATCAAAATTGACAGTTTTAAATATGGGAGTGTCAGCATATAGATGCTTTTTACAACTAGGGGACTACATAAGATCTCTTAACGTAGATGTGGATTGAGAAGAGATGTCTCGGTCTGAAGTTTCACTGTTGAGGCACTTCAACAGTTAGAGATATGGTCCAGGAGAGGGAGAGAATAACTGGTAAAGTTGGAGACAAACAAAGAAGGCATGGAATCCCAGAGGCCAAGAGACGAGGGAGCAAGTATTCCATTATGTTCAGTGTTACTGGGGGATTAAGATGGGGACTGAGGTTTGACTACTGGATATGGTGAAGACAAAATCTGAGCAGAGTGAGTTTCAAGAAACAATATGAGGAAATGGAGACAAAGTTAAAACCATTTTTGAATGGTTTTTGTTTGTTTGGGTTTTGTTTGTTTGTTTGTTTTCTTTGGTAAATGGGGAGCAGAAGATTGGGGCAATAACTGGAGAGAAACATGGGGCCAAAGGAAGGTTTAGATTAAAGAGTAAGGACAACTAATACTTACACAGAGCGCCAAATTACTACACCTGTATCATTTATTTACAGCATTTGTTATGGGAAAAAACAATCAGTATTTTGAGTGTTCACTACTTACAGAACTCTGATGCGGTGCGATATCCACAAAAGACACCTTCTTCTCTACAGGTGTTAGACGTTGCCTTGGTTTAGGTGTTGGTGCCTAAGATAAACCAATATGTCAAACTGAGTATGATGAACATACATTTTAGATAGAGCTTCAGCTATTTATTTTTCTTTTTGTGGTTATTTGCTAGGTTTTACAGGAAATTCAAAGTCACTGTTACTCACCACAGCTACCGCGCTAACAGAGGATGCTGGAGGCGCTCTTTGCACAACTTCTGACTCTTCTTTGTGCAGGAAATTTCCTAAGTCTTCAGTTGTTGTGGATCCACTTGGCGGAAGGTAAGCAAATTTCCACTTCAGTATAACATGAATGGTTCCTGCAGGATGCTTTTCATGGTTTGTTAACTCAAATATTCCTGTCAAATCACAAAAATGACTTTAATTAATGCTAGAGTGAAGTTTTATTACCATAATAATTAAAGAAGAACAAAGAGAACTACCTACAACTTAAAAAGTAATTTTGGCTTTTACCTACAACCTAAATGACTTAGAGAATAAAACAAGGACAAAAGGGTCTGTGATAGGTTCATCTCTAAAGCAGACCGCTTTCAGAAGTTAAGGCCTCAAAGATAATACTGATTCAAAGATGAGAAAATTAAATTATAAATATTTTAATTCACTGAAATTAAATTCTGAGATTATTCAAAATTCTTAGCCATCCTCTAAGATATCATCTGGGTTATAGCTCAAATATCAACCTTCATTCTGATTTGAGTATTCTTGCAAGAATTGTCTTTATAGAAAAATATATTAAAATTTAAAGTTTCAAATAATTTCTATATCTAAAGGAGTCTTTGTATTACTATATAATTCTATTATAATTTTAAATATTTTATTGGAATTTGTTAAATTACTCCAAATAATAGCATAGCAAAAAATGTCCATAAGATAAACCATCCAAACATACAGCCAGTAACAAAAAGTACCATCTACCTATGTCTGTAATATTGAGTCACAAATTTTAATTATCGTACTAAATTTTTCAGTATGAAAAATCCCTGACTTGAAAAAAGAAATCTATATTTCAAGGATAATTTTGTTTAGAGGTGTCCTTTACTCAGTGCTCAAGTGTATATGACACATCTTTTAGTGGCTGGCTGGGAAAGAAAAAAACAAAACAACTCTAAAACAAAAGGATACGGGTGGAATATAGGTAGGTGATAATCTGTTATAGGCGCAGGTGAGCATTCCAGAATGGCTGAGTGAAGAGCTCAGTAAATCCTTTCCATAAGGAGCAACGATAAAACTAGACAGAAATGATCAGAAACAATACCCTAGTGAGCTACTTGTCCCTGGCTGAAGGTGAGACTTGTAGACTGCCTGAACTTTGAAGGCATTACCCAAACCATTCACTGAGCCCCAGGCAAAGGGCAGAAGTCTGCCATCCCAAGGTGTTTAAGCACAACCTCTGACCAATCATTGGCTGACCCAGGCTTAAAATTAAAGCAAGAATAAAACAAGCAGAAACTTAGCAGAGACATCAGTGGCTATAGTGAAGGAAAAAGACTATAGAATTAGTCTAGGCAAGCTGTAAAACAAAAACAGCAACAATAATCACCCCATAGATTGGGGAAGTTGGAATCTAGAGTTGCTAAAATATAGTATCCTAAATGTCCAATTTTAAGAGGAGAGAGAGAGAGAGAGAGAGAGAGAGAGAGAGAGAGAGAGAGAGAGAGAGAGAAACAGGAGAGTGTGATGTATACACAGGAAAAAAGCCATCACTATACATTTTCTGAGGGTGTCCAGATGTTAGACTTAGCAGACAAAGACCTCAGATCAGCTTTTATATGTTCAAAGAACTAAAATAAACCATATTTAAAGAATTAAAGGAAAGTGTGACGACAATGACTTCTAAAGCAGAGAACATAATAAACAGAAATTACAAAAAGAGAACTCAATAGAAATTCTGGAGTTGAAAAAGTGTAATTACTGAAATGAAAAAATCAATAGAAGGGCTAAACAGGAGATTTGAATTGGCAGAAGGAAGAATCAATGAATTTGAAGATTGATCAGGCCAGCCCGGTGGCTCAGGTGGTTGGAGCACGGTGCTCCTAACGCCGAGGTTGCTGGTTTGATTCCCACATGGGCCAGTGAGCTGTGCCCTTTACAGCTAAGACTGTGAACAACGGCTCTCCCTGGAGCTGGGCTGCCATGAACTGCTGAAGGGGAGGTCGGTGTGTGCTGCTATGGGCTACTGTGTGCTGCCAGGAGAGGCCGGTGGCCAGCAGCTGGTGAGAGCTGCTGTGAGCGACTGACCAATGACTGGCAACCGACTGCCTCAGCCGGGAGGGGCGGGGTGCAAGGCTCATAATACCAGCATGGACCAGGGAGCAGTGTCCTACACAACTAGACTGAGAAACGATGGCTTGAACTGGAGTTGGTGGGGGGGCGGTGAAGCTGAAGAAGGGAAAAAAAAGAAAATAAAGGAAATTATTAAAAAAAAAAAAATTGATCAGTTGAGATTTTCCAATTGGAAGAGGAAAAATGAAGAGAAATGAACAGAGTCTCAGAGACCTGTGGGACACCATTAGACATACAAACATGCGTAACGAGTCCAAGAAAAAGAAAAAAATGGCAGAAAATAATTCCAGAAATAATGGCAAGAAAACTTCCCAAATTTGGTTCATAACAGCATCCTACACATAAAGAAACTCAACAAATTCCAAGGAGGGTAGCACAAAGGGAACCATACCTAAACACTTCAGAGTTGACTTGTCAAAAGCTAAAAAAAAGAAAATCTTGATAACACTATCAAGTATGAAGGAGCCATAACAAGATTAACAGCTGATTTCTCATCAAAAATAATGGATGCCAGAAGTTAGTTGTCTGATGTACTCAAACTGCTTGAAGGAAAAAATAACTGATGACCAAAAATATTGTATCTAGCAAGACTGTCCTTCAAAAAATTAAAAGCAAAATAAAGACACATTCCCACAAAAATATGGTAATAACTATGTATAGTCCCAGGTGGGTTCTAAACTAGTCACGGGGATCACTTCTTAAATATATGAATGTCTAACTACTACGCTGTACACCCGAAATTAATATGACATAATACTGAATTTCAACTGTAATTGAAAAATTAAAAAAGGGGGAAAAGGTGAAGGGGAATAAGAGGTCCATTTTTAGGTATAAAACAAGTCATGGGGATGTAATATACAGCATAGGCAATATAGTCAATAATATTGTGATAGCATAGAATGGTGTCAGATGATTGCTGGGCTTCTGGTGACACTTCTTTAGGTACATAAATGTTGAATAATTACTGTGTACCCCTGAAACGAATACACTATTGTACGTTAGCTATATCTTTAATAAAAATCTTTAAAAAAAGACATTCCCAGATAACGATGATAAAGAGAATTCATTTCCAGCAGACCTGACTTATAAGACTTATTAAAGGAAGTGCTTGAAGCTGAAAGGAAGTGACATCAGATAGTAACTCAAATCAACACAAAGGAATAGAGACCAATAAAGGTAGTTACACAGTAATTATAAAAGATAGCATAAATATATTTTCCCCAATTTCTTCTCTTAACTGATTTAAAAGACAATTGCATAAAACAATAATTGCAAAATTACATTGTTGGACTTTTACAAAGACAAAACACATATGACAGTAACAGCACAAAGGAGGGGGAGGAAATGAAGCTGTATTGGCGCCAGGAAGTGACACCGGGCAGCAGAAGATGAAGAACATCAGAAATGGTAAATACATAAGTTAATGCAAAAGTCTGTAATTATGTGTGTTCTCCCTTCTCTTAATTTCTTTAAAGGACAAAAAGTTACATAAATCAATAATTACAACATTATATTGTCGGGTTCATAACAGATACTATATACATATGTCTGACAACAAGCACAAAGGAGGAGGGGAGGGAATGAAATTATCCCAGAGCTGATCTTCTGTATTTTAAGAGTTATTAGTATTAATTTTAAGTATATTATGATAAATTAAGAGGCATTGTAATTCCTGCAACAACCACTAAAAAAATAACTTAAAAAATATAACATGGCCCAAAGTTTAAGATTATCTGAGATGGTTAGGAAGAGTAGTTATAAACAGAACATGTCCGTAGCACTAAGGTTAGTTAGGTTTGTTTTGACAATTTCATAGAGTAAGAAACAGGCTTACCTGAGATACACCTGTCATGTGCCAATGAGATCAGAGGCACATTGGCTTTCCCTATGTAAATATTCTCTTGGGTATCACTATCATCAAACACATAAAAACTCAGAGACTCTGACTTAAGGTATCGATCCAAGTCCGTAGTCATTGGCACCGGGAAACACATGTGATCATCAAACTGGGGATCATTGCTACTGGGGATGATGGCTGTATCATGGTCTGCAAAATCAAAAAACTGGTACACGACATATGGGTGCGGCTGCAGGTGGCTCGCTCGGGACGGCAGGTGGTTGCAACATCTCACTGTAATATGAAGTTCGTTTAAGTTGCCATCGGCGCAGTCGGTAGAACTAAGCTGAGCAGTTTTGGGTGCTTGCTGACTTAACTGGAAAAACATACATATTTATATTATAGTAATAATACAATGAAAAGATAAACATCAGTTGCTAACCCCCACACAAGATAATTTTGTAAATGGACAAAAACCTGCATATTTTCACTTCATAGTGAATTTCTCAGTAAAAGCCTCTTGATTCTTATTCAACACCAATATTCACTGGAACATGTGTGAACAAATGATCCTATGCTATTAGCAATAAACATAGAAGACTGAACATACATTTAGAGATTGCTGTTAAAACCAAATAAAACCAAGGAAAAGGGAATCTGATGCTCTTTAATTCTATTTAATAATTAACAAGTAAAGTTAGCAGATGGGTCCAAAGATGAATGTTCTCTAGTTCACAATTTTATTAAGAGCTAATCCTTCGACCATTCTAGCTATGTGATCATAGCCCATTCTTTGGTGAGAATCCAATAAACTTGATGGCTCCTCTTCTCTCCCTGAGACAGAATCTGGTTATATTTGGCTTGGCCCTCATCCTGAACCAAGCAGATACCTGAGGCCAAGATTAGCCATTATTTCAAAGGCCAACTGTTATAAGAACAAGAGAACAGAATCAGAGATAAACCTTGGAGGGGATAAAAAGCTAGGATTGGGAGGACAGTTCAGAAGAGAGATGAGCATAAGGACGTTATTAGGCAGAGCTGGAAACTGCCCTATGGCCCCTCTGCTCAGGTAGCCAGTGCACAGGTATTTTAGCAAACAACTGCACTGACTGTCAGCCCTACCATAGCTGATGTGAACTGGGACAAAGAAATGTTAGTGTTTCAGTGCTTTGTTTATTTAGTATTGGAGAATTCTCTACCTTCCACAAAGGGACCCCTCTTTCGCTGCATTTCTGAATCTGAATTGTGCATCTGGGACCTCTGACTCTAGAGAAGTTTACTGGCGAAGGAACAATAGAACCTGTCTTAATCTCCTTAGTGGAGACATCTGGTGGTGTGGAGGCAGGAAATCTAGAAAGGGACTCACAATACTGCTTTCCCAGGGCTAGTGTGCATTTCAGCTATAGAAGGTTGTTGAGTGGAATAATTTACAAAGTACCCCCTCCACCTCTTCCCTGAAGTCTACCCACAAAAGCTGAAATTCTAACAGTAAAAGATCATTCAAGCCACAAGTGAAGTCTAAAAACCTTTAAATACAAAACTAAATAAATAATCTGGTATTTCTATTTCTAATGCCCTTTCTATAACAGCATTTCCCAAAGTGTGTTCTGCAGAATTGTAGTCCAGAAAGATGGCCTCTGAGAAAGGGGTGCCATTCTTACTTAAGTTTGGGAATCAATGTTATATTAGTCATGATTCTTTCATTGCAAGTTATAGAAACTAATTCCATCCAGCAAATATAACAGAAAGGGCCTTTAACATAAGGCTATCAGGCTAGTTCATGGAATTGTTACAGCAGAAACGTGGTTGGGCCTTAGGAAGGTAGTAGGACTGGAAAACCACCAGAATTCACTCTTTACCCAGTTTCCATTTCTCTGGGTGTGTGCCCACTATTCTCTCTCCAGACCCATTTTCTTTCCTTTGCTGGTTAACATGGTAGAAGATGGCTGTTCCATAGCTCCTAATTTTACGTGTTCCAGGCATGGAGAGTCTTGCCTTCTCTTTATCTTAGGAAGCAGAATCTGATGGGCTCCACTGGCTTCAGGTGGATATTCCGAATCATCAGTTACAGTTGGGTGGAGACTGGGTGAGGACAGGGTCATCAGACAGAAGCTTGCCCCAGTGGGCCCAGCCCCTTAGATTGGCAGTGAGGGCAGTTCCAAATGAAAAAAGATATTTATGACTCGAGCAGACACATTCCAAAACGTTTCTACTATATTCTGTCCCTTTCTTACTCAGCATAACTACATACTTTACGCTTCCTTTTGAGATTCGTATTACACACGAGAATTCCTAAAATCAAGGGCCCTGTTGAACTTTGCTCAATTCAGTGCTTGCTGCATTCATTGGATCATGGAATTCTTTTGGAAATACGGCCATTAAGACTCCATGAAACATAGTTTGGACAATGCTACCTTGAGTAATTGCAGTGAAATGTCCAGCTCTCAGTAGGAGAATATTTGTTTTGTATTCTTGGCATTTCAGAAAACTAACATGGGGAAACAGTTTGAAAGAAGAATAACTGACAGTCCAATACAAGCTACTTGTTTCCTTAACAGTAGAAAGTACAACGAAAGTCAGTTGATGTGTGATAATTATATTCCAATTCTATTTTTCAAAAGCATCCTGGGTAGTAGTACAAGGATGTCCCTTGGTGGTGATGAAACGATTCTGTATCTTGACGGTGGTGGCAGTTACATGAGCACAGACACGTGATAAAACTGCACAGAACTCTTCCTTCTTCTCCTCACCCACACATGTAAAACCTGATAAAATCTGAATCAGGTCTGTGGCTTAGTTAACAGCATTGTACCAATGTCCATTTCCTAGTTTTGATGTTGTACTACGGTTATGTAAGATCTTACAACTGGGAGAAGCTGGATGAAGGACCTCTCTACTATTTTTGTTACTTCCTGCAAGTCTATGAGTTTCAAAATAAAAAAGTTAGAAAAAGCCACTTGATGGTTGTGAAAGAAAATAATTCCAGTTTAAAGCATGACATATAAAGAAATAGTATAACATTTCTATGTCATAAAAAGGTCTTAAAAGCAAGCAAGCTTACCCATTGCATTTGCTCTGGCCCCTTAAAATTTGATGTTATATATCCCAAAGCCTTTGCCCGTTCTCGATAAAGTCGAATTGCTTGGTCCATGGGAACTCTTAATTGGAACCAGTATTCCACTGTGCCAAAATTTGGGATGGCTCCTTTAGTTCCTATAAATCAACACATAATTTGCTATTAAAACAGTCTCATAAATCAAACTATATACCAGTAAAAAAAATACATCAATGGTATTACATTAAAACTATAAATTTTATGCTGAGTAAAATAATATATGACTTGCACAAATGACGTGTGATTGGCAAATTACAGAGATGAAGAAAACAAAGCTACTTCTGCAAGTATGAGTTTCACTCTGTTAAATGTTATTAAAGAACTATGTCAAACTATGTTTGAGATATACCAATTTATACTAGTTCAATCATTCTAATATAAAAAATATCATTTAAATATAAAAAAAATCTAAGCATTGAATCAAATATTTCATGGATTCTATTAAATGCTGCAGTACATTTTTTAAACAAGTTGCACTCAATGTAGTCTGACAGATACAATATGAAACCTCAAAATTACAAATATGACATTCCACATTGTAATTCAACTTTCAAGAAATCTCTGTCACCCTTCCACTCTGCTGTGTCACAGGTATAGGGAACAATGCCATAGCTAGGCCACATATATACTGGATGTAGCGACCCTTGTATGACTGGGCCCTACCCACCCTCAGGACTCCTTTCAACTCAGGCAGCTTTTCATCTCTCTTCTTCTGTAAAGATTTCCTCTATGGCTCCCGGGCGACCTAAAAGCTCTCTCTGATTCCTTCACAGAAAGGAAGTATACGTGCTCATTAGGGCAACTGACTGCTTTGATACACCTGTTCACCAGTCTATTTCTCCACCACACTGTAAGTTTCTTGAGGGCAAGGGCCATGATTTCCACTGATATATTCCTACCAGAGGGACTAGTACATAATGGATATATAGTAGTATAATTAATACTTAAACCAAATTAGTGACTCAAACAAAGTAACGGTTGATAGATAATGTTCTCTCCATACGCTTTCCCAAACAGATTATAAACAATATCACCCCGTTCTCTCCTACTTCATCACTTTCCTCCTCGCGAATGGATCATTTTCATCAACACGTAAACATGATTCAAATCCACCATTATTTGAAAACATTGTCCTAAAAGACGACTATTGACACATACACATATTGGCTTCTATATGTATAACATTTAGGGGAAAGAATTTGTAGCCTTTGGTGCGGGAACCCAGGGTCGCTGGGGGACAGGGGAGGAAGGTGGACATTTTATAGTCTAAATATTTGTGCCTTTTTGACTTTTGAATCGTGAATATATTACCTATGCAGTAAATCACTCAATTGATCAAACAAAAATCCCTCCCCAGAACCGAAGTCGCCCTCCTTCCTCCTTGAAATGGTCTCTTCACTCGGCCTCTAGGATACTGGATACTCTGGGTTTGCCTCCTACCTCAGTGGCCATTCCTTAGTTCCCTTTGCTCGCTCTTCCTCTTCTTACTGAACGCTAAATTTTGGAGTTTCCCAAGGCTTAGTCCTTTGCCATCTTCTCTTTTTCATGTACATTCACTCTCTACGTGATTATCTAGACACAAGGCTTAATGTATATTCTATATGCTAATGACTGCCACTTTCATCTCTACGCATGACCCTCAGCCTAGTGTATCCAACTGCTGATGTGACATCTCCACTGCGCAGGTCAACCTTAACTTGTTCAAACACAATTCTTGATTTTCCTCTTCAGACTTTCCCTTTCCCAGGCCGATAGTAAGTGGCCTCCCTGTTCTGCTAGTCGCTCAGGCCAGAAATTCTTGCCTCCTCTATTTCCCTCATTATCCTACATTCAACTGATTAGCTATTAGCTAGTCTTGAAGAAAGAGCTAATCAGACATACACTTATAACCATTTCTTACCACCACTTTCATTACCATCTTAATCCAAGCCACCATCACATTTTCACAGATTAATGCAATAGCCTGAAAATGGTCCTATTTTCCCTCTTGGTCCATACAGACTATTCTTCCTATAGCACTCAGGGTGATTTTTCTAAAACCTGTGTGTGATCAAGTCACTTCCCTCCTCAGAATCCGTCACTGACTTTCAACACTCAGAGGGGAAACAGTCAAATCTGAACTACTCACCCTTATCCGAATTAGCAACCTTCCATCTCTGTCTATAGCCCCTTGCCCTGATTGTTTTTCTTCACATCTCATGATATATATACCAGGGGTGCCAAAAAAACATATACAAGTGGACACTTTGGTCAACATTGCCCAAGCAGTAGTTCGCCATAATCGGAACTGTCTGGACGCTGATGGTAACCACTCTGAGCACCTCTCATAATTGCAGAAGTCACACGTGACTTGTGTTCATCTTTTGTGATCGGGATATATTGAGTATTACAATTTGAATCCAGTTTTTTCCTTTCTTAAAATGTGTGTCCACTTTGTGGCCCCCTCTGTATGTGTGTTATGGCCGGTCTTGTCCTCTAGAAGGTAAGCTATATGAAGGCCGGGGCTCTGCCTTATCTACCACTGACCACTGTATTCCCAGTGGCTCATGACGGCGATAACAAGATAAGCTCTTAAAAAATTAGGTCCCGTAAGAGAACCTGTAAGAGAAGATACTAATGTGGAACACCACGTTAGTATATGAGCCAAATTAGTGATCCAAGCATCTAAAGTTTATAAAATCGCACTTACCAACCAAACTTGCTGTGCAAAATATTCGACCACTTTTTTCGAGAATTTCATGGAATCTCAACTGACATGCTGCAATTGTTTCATAATCTGTGCTATATGCTTGGTGGACCTCAAGAGTGACAGTATTCTTCTGAATATATTGTAAAAATAAGTCATTCACGTGAACAAGATACTGAGAAGTAAAGTTATATTCTGGGTGAAGGCCTCGCACTAGGGGAGTTGTCTGTAGTTCAAAGTCATAGAAAGCATAGGTACAGAAAGTGACAGGCTCCTTATCTCCAGACGCCTGTAAAACTTCAGAAGAAAAGGTTACTTTGCTGATACGGATTTCAAATAGGTTTTCGCCTCGTTCTAAGTGAATGGTTTCATCAAATTCATCAACAGAGTCGTCCGGCATGATTTCTGGTTTAAATTTGTACTGTTTGGTGCCATAGGCAATATCCTTTAATTGAGCTGCAAGAGAAGACACACAGTTGAGAGATTTAAAAATACTGACATATGAAGATACAAACTGGCTTCTGAAGTGGTAGGAAGTTTGAGTACTTTTGGTGAATAGTCTCCATCTTAAATTCTATGAGTATACTGTTTTTCTGTAAAGAATATTGTATTCCCCAGAAATTCATCATCTGTTTTGTTATCACTTATTACACAACAAAATTACAACTTAAATGGTAATGCAGGCTATCCCAGGGAAGAGGGGAAAGGACAAACCAGGCCTCTGAATGAGCAGCTGAGGCAAATATGTGCATTCCCCCTGTTCCTCTATTATCTTCCTTCCTATAATGTCGATTTCTCTTTCCACTGGCTCCTTCCCTTTAGCTTACTAAAATATGTATTTTTCTATTTTGGGGGGTGACGGATATGTTTATTATCTTGATTACAGTGATGGTTTCGCTGGTGTAGCCACAGGCCAAAACTCACCAATGCTTCATGGGCACTGATGACCGTGTTCTCTTCTCTGAACGTCTGTTCTGCTTTGGCTTCCACGTCAGCACTGGCCCTGCTGCCTCTTCTCCTGCCTCTCTTCTCAGTCTTTAATGGTTTCTTTATCTGCTAGTTTGTAGTGGTTCTGTTTTTATCCTCTTCTTAGTTCTATGTATTCTCATCCCCTTTTGTGATTTCTGCTACTATCAATATGCTCACATTTCTATTTTTAATTCAGATTTCTTTTCTGAATTCCAGACCCACCTAGCTAATGGCTTGCTGAGCCTTCTATGTAGGTATCTCCGGGGCACATCAAACTCAATATATCCAAACCAGAACGTATCATTTTCTTTTCTAGTAATTTCTGTGCTTTGCATCTCAAGTGATGGTGTTAGCATTCACCCAGTTACCTAAGTTGGGTACCAGAGTCATTCTAGTTTCCTCTTTTTCATTTCCTCTCCCCACATCAGTAGAGTCACAGCCAACTCTATTTCCTAAGGCTATCAGATCTGTCCCTGCTGTCTCTGTCTCCACTGACATGACCTTACTCACACATCCAGTGCTTATTACCTATATTGTTAAGGAACCCAAACTGCTTCCTTCCTTCTTATCTCACTCATTCTTCCCAAGACCTAAAGCATTAACCTCTAAAATGCAGTTCTGGGTGTATTACTCCCCGCTTTAAAAAATCCCTTAGTGGTTCTCTAGGTTAGTAAGGTTCAGACTCTTCAGGGTGGCAAACAGGGCCGCCATGATTTGGTTCTGCCTGGCCTGATCGCCAAGCTCTACGCCCTTTACTCAGCCCGAGTTCCCAGGAGATGGATCCACACGCAGCTTCACACAGGAATAGGCCTGCTTCACAACTTGGGTCCTCTTTACCCCTTTTTCATTTCCTTTCCCCACAATGCCTTTTACTGCTTTCTTCTGCTTCATGGGAATTCTGCCATCTTTAAGGATTCCAAACCTACTGTGTGCAGTCTTCCCTGAATCTTCAGGTGTAAATAGGCATTCCTTCCTCAGTACCTTTTGTATTTCCCTAGCTCTATAGTCTTCATGGAAAACTCTATTTACTTGTTCACATCTTATGAATTCCTGGAGGGTGGTGCTTTCCCCTTATTTGTATTCTCACTGGTGAACACTTTGCTTAGGATGTTTACGGACTGAGTCACTGGATTTAAGGAACATATAAAATATATTGGTAAAGACTTAGTAAAACTTGAAAGGAATGAAAATCCCAAACTCTGTGACCTCTGTGTTATTCAGGAAAATTCCATCAAGCAAATTTTTATTGAGTACTATTTGAAATACAAGGTACACACTGCTCTGTGACTTCTGGAAAACCCTGTTCAGTCGAGCAGTGGTTCTCAAAGTGTGGTCTGAGAACCTCTGAGGGTTCCCTAAAATCGTTCTGGAGGTTTGTGAGATTAGAACTATTTAAAAAATAATACTAAGGTGTTATTGCCTTTTTCATTATTATTCTCTCACAAGTGTATGATGGAGTTTTCCAGAACCTACATGACATGTGATATCATAACGGATTGAAGACAGAAGCAGATATAAAAACTCAGCTGTTTTCTATTAAGCCAGACACTACAAAGATTTGCAAAAATGTTATACAATTAAAAAAATTTAAAAAGATTTAAAACAATGTCACTCTTCTCACTGTTTTCCCAGTGTAGAAAACACAGCTTTTTAAAAATAAATACCGTAATTTATGTTACCATGTAATGGGTTTATTATTATTATTTTAACATGACAAAATATATATTTAAAAAATTTCTCACTTTGAATTTCTAAATATCATAAGTATAACCCACATAAACAAAAGGTCTTTGGAATTCTCAGTAATTTTTAAGAGTGTAAAATTACTGCTGACACAGGTCACTGAATTAAGCGTTGTGTGGCAAGGGACATGAAAGAGAGAAAGTACTTATCATTGTAGAAGTGATACTGTAGTTACAGAGAATGTGCGGAACCCCAACAGTGAAGAACACGTGTATAATATAATCCCCAAACATGTTCTGAGCACATGAGATAAATCGGTAAGTGCTCAGATAATGTTTTTCAAAACATAGTCTTTCACCCCCATCTGAATTGCTTGGAGTTATTTCTAAAGATACAGAATCATGGCTCCCAGGTCTAGGGCCAGGGCCCAGGAAGCGGCAACTGAAATGAGTTCCCCACATGGTTTTCCTATTTGCTCAAGTCTAAAAACCACTGCAAGGGCATTTCAAGTAAAGGACTAGCTGAGCGTACTGGGAGCCAGCTCCCTGGCGTGGGTGTGCAATGAGTTAGACCCCGAAGCAGGGGAGGGTGTATGAGGGAAGCAGGGCAGACAGGGGCACAGGGAGGGACTGACAAAGAGCCTGCAGACGTGTTGGGCTGAGATACATAGCTTCCTTAGGAGGTAAGTTAGAAATGAGGTGGGACATTTAGTCTGAGATATTTTAGGAATGACTTTTGAAATCTTGCCTGCAAGCAACACTGAATTCAAAAAGCAGGAGGGAGTGACTACAATTCAGGAGTAGAAAAGAATCAGATAAAAAAACCACTTTTCTGGTAAATTATTCTTAGAGTTATAAATTAGAAAATAAATAGAGCAAAAAGAAATTGTGAGTGTAGATTTGGATGACATTTTCAACTGTTAGAAAATCCATTCGCCTAGTTCGTACGGACAGAGAATTGTGCACACTGTACCTTCCAGCTTCTGGATACGTGCAGCCCTGAGATCAAGAAGATGAACATATTGTTCCACTTTGAGTTCATAATCTTGCTGCAAATTTTCCATCTTCTGGGTCACTGCCTCAACTTCCATCTGAAAAATAAGAGATAACAAACTTCAATACTTATGATTAGTTCCATTTTCATTGTTTACAGCAAGCCTGATTCAAGCATTTTCTAGATCCTGGGGATATCAGGAGCTGTAACCATAGTTTCTCGACCTCAAATAGCTTACAGTTTGGAAAATTATGTTTGGCAATGCTCATAAATCAGAAGTAAAATCAACAAGACTCCGGATTCCTTTTTGTGGAGGTGATTTCCCCGTTTGTTAAAGGCTGTGGTTGTGGTTGTGTATAACAGGATTGTGGCAGGGCTTCAGGATAACTATAGCCATTTGCATAATGTGCTAACACTAGTAAGGGTGAGTTCATTGCCACTGTTTGTTCTCTAAAATCAGGGACTTAAAAAATGTATTTGCTTTTAAACTATTTATTTCAAGGATGTAGTTATAAGGCAAAATTCCAGGCATGTGATAACACACATGATAATAGATGGATTAGACTCGTACATGGTAATACATGACACTGCTTAGAAAAGCAAATCACCAGTAGAATATTAGAGGAAACTTACTCTCCCAATTTAGCATATTACATTACCTGATAATCTTTATTAATTTTATGCTGCATAATTAGCATGTTTCTTGTCTTTTCAAGTTCTTGCACTGTTTCTGCATGAGTTGCTTGCAGCTCTCTCATGGAACTTTCTAGATCTTTACTGATTTTATTGTCTACCTTCTCTAAAAAGGGAAGGTCTCCATTTTTTTGTGATTTTTGAGCCTAAGACAAAAACATGTTTTATTACTGAAACAAGAGTTTCTAAAATGTAATCACGTGACATGGATATAGCAAGGAAAAATCATTAATTGAAAACAGATATATTTCCATTTTCCATCAGGAATAAAGTAGTCTTAGTATAGAAAATATATTTGGATAGACATTTGGAACAATTATAGAGAAATCAAAAAACAGTTTATTACTTCATGACATAAAAAAGAAATCAAGTACATTTATTTCTGTTTCTTCATTTGATTAAAATCTACACTGTGATGATCTAAAAGGAAAGAAATGCATTTTCTCATATCTTCTTGTAAATAACAGAATATCCTAGAACTGGAAAATATCTTCTGGTAACCCGTATAATTCAATATTTTACTTAAAATAATCGTGTGTACCAAGGTTTCTTAGGACAGAAAATAGATTAGTTTTATAATAAGTAAGGCATGTAAAAGTATAATGTTTGTTACCGGTGGAGAAAGTGCTTCAAACAAGAGTTTTTAAGGTCTATTTTAATGTAATTTTGATATCATCATGAAATATGTATATGCTGTAACTAAATGTCACCTGACCACTTTCCTGAATAATTTATTCTCCAGGGATAAGGGTTACAGATAAGGGTCTTCATTATGCTGAAACAGTTATATGTAGACATGAAATTCATGGTGAAGTTCAGAAAGTTACCTTTATAAGCAGGAGAGCTTCACTCAGTTCATCAGCATTAATATCACTCTCCTGCAAAAGTCAGAGTTAGGTAAAAGCTTATAATGAGATATTAATGGAAAGTACAAGAGACATGCCAAGTATGCAGCTTATCCTCATGGAACATAAGCTGTCTGACAACCTGAATTAATAAACTAAGTAATATATTTGTATTCTTTTGCTTGACCGTATAGTGTTTTCTCTATGCATAAAATATTTAGATAAAAAATTTGGAGCTCACTTCCTAAATAAGAAAAGAGTTCACCTGGTTGTAAAACTTCATGCGGTTTTTAAGTTCATCAAGTTGTTGCTTTTGTTCCAGACACTGTAACTGTTGTTCTCTATTTTCTTGCATCAGTTTCTCATTTTGGTCTTAAAAATAAAGTCACCACAATTAGAACGGTAAGAGAATAGGTATAAGAACACATTTTAAGTGACTGTAATTTCTGCTACACACCAAGCTCGATCAAGTATTGTTCTGGTCCGAGAGGAAGCGGAGCTAGCACCCAGACACAGGCCGCAGGGGGACGAGGAACAAATGAACACTCTCATGTGTCTGCCATATGACTCACTTGCTTATCAAAAACTGAAGACTTAAGTTCATAGTATTAATATAAGGAAATTGTGGCCTCTGGGACTTCAAAGGCACATTCTATCTAAAATACCTAAGAAAATATGTTTCTAAATCTATGATTTTTACCTTACTTATTAAGGGTCTTGAAAGGCATGCAAAAATTTTTTTTTGGTCTTTTAGTTTTTTCGAGTTCCTTCAATTTTCTTTCCCAAACAAGATACTTTCTCTGGTAATAAATCCTCAATTTTAATCATCTACACTTTCAACAAATCTGTTAAGATAGGAGAAATGGATTCTCAACCAGTGCATGGCGGTACCAATAATAATTCATATGTGTTCTTTATGAGTTTACAACATTAATTAGTAGGACATGGATTTGGAGCTATCATTAGGGAATGAAGGTAGGTCATGTTTCCCAAGGTACTCGTTTGCCATGACTCACAAACAGGGGTATAGGACAGAAGACAGTAACTCCATAAAGAGACTCATTTTTCACTTCCTGCATGAAGCATGCTTTAAACTAAAAAAAAACGAACAAAACCAAAAGCATAGTAGCTAACAAATTTATTCTTTAGTCTCATGTTCTTAAGTGTTCTCTTCAATAGAGTTCACTGTCATGGTCAAGCCTCCTGCTTTTTGGCTTCCTGGGGACTACCTAAACCATGTCATCCAAAGTGTCTCCATTAATTTCATCCTACTCTCAAAGATTTATGTTTATCCTAAGTCCTCAGTTCAAGTTGTACATTTTTGTTTTCCTTTTCTTAAAAAAAAAGTAAGTCAACACATTTGCCAAAAATTCTTTACATGAATACATTTGTAACTGACTGCATTTTATACAGAAATATGTTTCTGACTTTCCTAATGCTTTGTGTTCTGAAGCTAGAAATAGTACATTTAAGTAAAAAGTTTAAAAACACAGTTAAGAAGCAATGGAATACATGTGGATATAAATTTCAATGTCACATATTTTCTGGCAAACTAAAAAGTAAACAACAAACAAACAAAAAAAAAGTGACTCTAGGGTATGCAGAGATATTTTAATATCAAATATATAAACATCTTTATCTTACTGATGAAAGGTTAAAGGTTATCCTAGATTAAATTGCTAATATTTAGTGAACTAAATGAAAAAATTTTCAAATGTGGACAATACTTGGAAATTTTGAAGGCAAAGATCAAATACTTGTCATTAAACTAAAAATTAGGATTAATAATGAATATGAATTCTTATGAGATAACCTTGCTGTTTAGAGAGTAGAATAAGAACATGAAATGCTTTATGTTGATTAGGTGAAAACAACATCTAGTAGAATAATTAGGTAACAAAAAGAAGGTAAATATAGTCAGAAGGATGGAAAACCAAAGGTCCTGAGGATACTATATCTTCCAAAACTTGTAGGGATTCTGAGGGTGAACCAAAATGTGAAGGATATGACTACTCTATCTTCACCCAGACACAGTATAATTTGATTATTATTTTTATGCTCTAGTTTTTCTATTGTTGCAGTTTTTCAGAGCAGGGTCCTAAGAATGATATGCTAGTATGTATAAATAAACTAGTTCCAATGTTTCTTCCTTTACTGATTTTTGTTTCAACCACTGTGTCCGCAGATGTTGACTGATATTTTTAAAACTATGGCATTATTAATAAGAAAATAACTTAGTAGGAGAAGACATTATTGAATACCAGTAAATTCTATCACATTTTATGTAGAATTAAACACTGTATTTTTCCTTTCTTAAGCTATTTATTGGGGATATAACTCCTGGGTCTTTAAAAAGTATGGAGATGCTATAGTTCAAAGAGGAAATAGACTTGCTGAATTATCATATGAAAAATCAAAGCACCCTGTACAAGATGAAAAACAACCTCCTTACCTTATGATTTGACAAAAAGCAGGTTAAACTAAACAGCATTTTATTCAAATGAGATAACATTTCACTCTTTTAAAATTATGTTCTTCAAGCACACCATTAATAAGCAGAGTACAGAGAACAATTTAACTAAACAATTTTCAGAACTCCTTTGTGCTAATATCTTCAGCTGTGATCAATATAACCATATGCATTATGCTGAATTATGCATTTCAGCTAAAGATAGAAAGGAACTTTCAAAGGCAGGCCCTTAAACACATGCAGTTAATTTAAGCATTAACCAAATGCAAACTGCATTTACATATCCTTCCCCACATATTCACACAATCTGAAACTAATTTGTACCTTGAATAAAGAGGTGAGTATTCTATAAAAATAATTTGCCAGTTAGATGAATGACTACAAGAAGCCAGGGAAACATCTTCTGGCAAAGAACACTTGATACATGAAAAGGCAAATGTGTGAAGAGACTTCAAAGTAAAATTAAACAATTTAAAATTTGTAAGACAAAAAGGAACTTTCTAAATATTAAAAAGTGTCCTTAAACAGACAATTTCAATTTTTTTTGTTTAGTGTTTCCCTGGAAAAAAAGGGTTAAAGGCTATAATATTTTTCTTATAATCTATTGTAACATTGTCACAAAAAAACCCCCCAAAACTTAAATCATTTGGCCTGTAAATGTCAGGTATTCATGCAAAAATAACAGTTGCATTAAAAATAAACATATAGATCTAGCAATTTTTCTTAAGAAAATAAATGAAGAAATGTACAATAATTTGTTTAGAAATATTTATGATACTTAAAAAACTAAAGCTATTTAAAAATTCATCAATAGAAGATTGTTAAACAATCTATGATATATCCTCACACTGGAAAACTATGACAGCCATTATAAACGATGCTGATGTGAACTTATATTAATGCTCAAGGAATGATTTCACAATATAGTAAATAAAAAAGCATGTTATAAAACTATATATACACAGAAAACTCTGGAAGGGAATATATAAAAATATTAATAGTGATTATCTTCAGAGTTGTGAAATTGAGTGATTTTTAGAATTTGTTTACTGGACTTTTTAAAAATAGTGTACATGAGTTATTTTTATTATTCAAAAAATTCAAGAGACATAAAAACCAGTAAAAAAAGACACTAAATGAAATGGACTAGTTGAAATAAAATAACTTAGCAATTGTAACTTTAATAATTTATAAGAACCCTCAGAATTCAACACCAATAAAGAGGTTTAAAAAAAAAAAATCAAGATTCTATCCCCTTAAGAAGAGTTTTATAGAGATCAATTCAGATATCTACAGGTAAGAGTTTTGGAATTCTTGATATGTAGGGTCATACAAAAAGCATGGAAATAAGAAAAATGTATTTCATTTCTCTTTCCTTTAAGAATGAGAAATTTATATGTTTTTGGAAAAGAGAGAGAGAATATAGAGCACTTCCACTTCCTTCAGTGAACAAGAATTTATTGAGCAACTACTAAACAAAGCACTGTTACACACTCAGTGTTGCATATTAAAATCAGAAACTATGTATCATTGACATAAAAACTTTTAAGTATCCACCTGGTCAGAAATCATGTCACCATTTTACTCACAGTCTTCTAGAGAAAGATTCACAAGTAATCGTTCATTAAATGTAACCACTCAGTGAGTAAATATTACATGTGTGTTTCATTGAAATTAAGACTACATTATAAGATGTGTTGTTTCAGACGCCTCAAAAGGTTAAAAAAAAGCATAACTTTTAACCGTTACCATTTATAAGATGGATTATAATTTCAGAAATGTTAAAATGGGAAAAAAATCTTATAATGATATATGACATTGTGATTTAAATCAATATACAGAGCACTGACTAGATAAGTAATTATTTGTTCTCACTGCGCGCATTAAACTTTTAAAAGTTCTCATGCAACAAAATTGCAAATGTTCTAAAGAAGCAACCTTATTATCACATTACTTGGTTTATCTAGCGGATGAGCAAACAGATACTGCAAGCAAGTAATTCAATTCCATTGTTGTGCATTTATGTGTAATGTATGTGTGTATAACACAGTAAATCAAACATCTACTTTAAGTATAATTATTTAACTTCTATGAGACAAGAAGGGTGACATCTGTGACCCGTATCGTATCATGATTATTATTTAGTAGGGACATCTGGACAAGGCTTCCTGGTATTTAAGTTCACTGTCACAGAGAAGAATTAGACATCTCTTTATCAGAGAGATCTTCCCTGTCGGACCTACTTTCGCCGCTGTCATCTTACTGCTTTGTTTTTATTCCCAATGCACTTGCCACCACCTGACATAGTCCATATTTATTAAATTCTTGTCAGTGTCTCCCTATTGAATTTATGCTGCATGAGGGCAAGGCCTTTGTTTCTCTCATTGCTGTATCCCCAGAACTTAGAACAGTGCCAGGCAAATACTGGTGCTCAATAAACACTTGCTGACTGTTGAAGAAGGGCTCAAAATTTAGGAAAATATTAAACAAATGAAAGACAACCTGAATAAGAATAACTCTGAGAAAAAAAATAGTTCCTTTGGTGTTTATGCTAGGATGGGTCAAGGAAAATTCTGAGCAACCAACCCACACGTGAAAGTGGATAGCTGTGAGGTAATACAGGCTGTGCCCCAGACGGCAGGGTGCCTGGCCCAACACTAGGCGCCACAGTGAGGACCCACTGAGTCAGGGGAGAACAATGAATAAAACAGAAGTCTGAAACAAAGAAGCCAGTCGTCATTGCAGATGTACCTCTTTCAGTTTTTAATCTGTCAAGGATTTCGGTTTTGTCTGTTAAGTCAGATTTTAAGGCAGTCTCGAGCTGAGCAATCTGCACTTTCAGCTGCTGTTCCTTTAACTTCCATTGCTCTTCATGGGTCGCGCTGAAGGCACTGCAAAACACACGTGACATGCAAGGAAAGCTCGGAAATCGGCTTCAACCGAAAATAATAAAGAGAAAAGCTTTTAGTGGCACCGAGACCACACTGTCATCATGTCTTAGGAATTAAGTAAACATATGCTGGTCGGCTGCTGTTGAAACCAAGGCGCCTTTCTCAGGCTGCGGTTAGGGAACATGAAAGGGTTTGTGGGATGAGCAAAGGAACTGGCCTTAATTTAGAGCTCTACAGTCAGGAAAGTTGGCAGTGTGCGGCTTTTGTGGGACTAGTGAAGGAATTCAGATACTGTACATACTCCAGAGGGATCCACAATTCCAAACCTCAGCCATCGACATCGGACAAAACCGTTCTCTCCCACACATAGACCCTCTTCCGACAGAGAAAAGGGACTCTCCACCTGATCTTTAATTCTAGAATCTGAAACTGTCAGAGTCTGTGTTATTAACATTCACAAAATATTGGCCTCAAAGTGATAGCATACTGAACTACAAGATGGCAATTCTGATATTAAGGAGTAGTGATAATGCAGTTTTTGTCCTAAAAAACACAAGGCCATAGGCCCGAGAACAGTTTTACTTGTAACATGATCAGGATGAAAACACAGTAAGAATATCTTGATAGGAACGACAAAGATAGAAATATTATTCCTCAATAAAAGAGTGACAGTTTAAACTATGGTTAAGATCTACCAGTGAGCAAGACCCAAAGTGTCAGAAGAACTACGTAGTTGAAAAATAACAAATGGGACACAGAACGTACGCAGTAAGTAAACTTTCGTTTAGGCCAGTGGTTTCCAAATGCTGGCCTCACCTAAACACTGGTGCTAGACCAGCTAAACTAAGAACACTCAGGGAGATTTGCAAACGAAGATCATGGGGCCCAGGAATTCCTATTTCTCTAAAGCTCTCCAGGTGACAGCCAGGTTTTGGAAAAACTGATCTTGATCTGTATTTCAGCAGAAAACTATTATCTGTGAAGCTTGATATGACTGAATAATTATCAGCAGCTTTGACCTTTCTGCTTATTTTAAACCCAGTAAATGAAACAGAAATTTCTAAAATCTGGTTTCATACTGATGATGAAGTAAATGGAAAAAAACTCGTTATTGAAAACTGCCCTTAACGTGGCTCCCAGCTAGTCTTGAGGTTTTATCCCCAAAGAGATACTTTTCTGGGAGGCATAGCTTTCAAAAGAACAAAATTGTGCATTCACTTTACATTTTGAATGTTTTTATTTCACTAAAAAAATAACATAACCTTAAAAATAAATGGAATTCTAGAAGTTTCCCTAAATATGACATCTGTTTCATCTATCAGTGTTCTCGTTTCACATATGGAACCTTAAAAAAAATGCATGGATTTGATATACCAGTATTTTAAATTACCTTTAAAAAAGGTACAATTACCTAGATTTAAATGAAATCCAAATATAATATGTACTTTAAATACTAAAGTTAAGAATATTCCTTTGCATTTTAATTTTTATATAAAGAACAAATATACTTTCTGTGTCTGGTCAAACTATATATAACAAACACTAACATATATATGCATGTAGGTGAGTGTGTGTGTGTGTGTGTGTGTGTGTGTCATATTATTAAAAACATGTACTACCCGGAAAAAAAATTAGCATGATGAAATAGGCACAACTATACATTATATCAGACGCCAAAAATGAGAAACAGTAGTGTTCCAATAGTATTAGTACCAGCAAAAAGATCACCAACAGTTAATCTGGCAGAAACATCAGAAGCTGTATGTGTTTAAATTAAGAACAATTTAGCAGCCTGGTTTTTCCAAACCCACAAAATACTAGTGTAAATCAGCATAAGTCAATCTGAATTTAGTCCACTGCTATCTTCCCTCTAAATTTAGGATTACATTCCACTGGAGTTTCATGAGGAATTCCTTTTGAATTTACTGTATTCCTCTGTGCTCGGAGCCATCTGTGTAACTATAAATGGTGACCCACATCTGGCTCTGTTTTCTTTGTAAGGGCTGTGTACATGATTAAATCTGCATATGAGAACAGTCTTTGAGAACTTTTTACTCATGGAAACGTTTTTGTACAGCACCTTCAGCGACAATGGAGGGGGCATCGTAGCTGGTCTTTGTGCACATTTCGTTGTTACATTATGTTGCAGGAGTGATAAAATGTCAGTCTGCAGTGGGATGCCCACTGGTGCCTGTGGTCACTGGCAGGTCCACTGGCAGTCATGGGTCAGCATACTGTAGGCACACACCCTTGATCAACGACATGGTAAGATCAAAATAAGAGTTGAAGAAGTCATCTCTACCCTAGGGTCTTTTTTCTTACAGGAGAAATTCCATCTATTCCAACGTTCAAGGGCATCCTAATGTGAGAGACAGGGAGGTATAAACTCTAAATCATCCAGGAAGAAATCCATAGGTACTTTAGTTAGGGCCTAATGGAAATTAAACACATATTTACATCAGGGTATCTCACTGAAGAAAAAATGATGGCCCAAATGTCCTCAGTCTGACTTCTGGGAAGCACAAAGTGCTCATATACGATCATATGAGCTTTTGTGTTTCCTGGAAAATTGCAGGGGACAGGTGTTCACTTTACAGAAATGCAGCACAGAGTCTCTGTGTGGTCGGAACTGCTCCTTTACATTTTGGATATTAGATGACTAACGCATTGTAAAAACTTGATTCACCCAGTTCTTTTAAAAGGTTAATATCATCCTCAAAAACTAGACCAACTCTTTCTTTTTAATAAGCATTAGATTAGTATCTCTCAGGGAGTTAATATCTTAAAGTCACCTTTAACCGATTCTCTGGATCCAACCTCAACCTGACCAAATCTGAACTGGATGGTGGTGGAGATTGTGGGAGGGCAGGTGGGGACATTACAAGGGGTGGTGAAACCTACATTTTCTGTTTTCTAGGTTATTCATATACATGACAGTTGAGGGGCCATTGCATTCATCAATTACATGACCCTAAAACCATACTAACTTCAAAAACAGGATGCAGCTTTGCTATATTATAGTATAGAGTTCCTCTCTAACCAAATAGAAAGATTTAATCGCAAAAAATTTAATCTGTATTTTTAAATTGACATTTCTGAAAGTCGTACTTATTTCTTGGCATTGCATCAAAAATGTTTGAGCATATTAAAAAAGCCTCATACCAAATACTAACACGAGGGTTTTTTTCTTACCAGATGATTCTCTAATATGTCATATGTCAAGTAATAAACACATTCAAAATTTCATTTGAAAAAGGAAGATGAGAATGCAATCTGCAAATCACATTTTTCTCCTGAAAACGAGCCAATTTTTGGATAACAAACAAATGCTCCCCTTTTAAAAACATGCTCTCACTCTGACTAACCAAACAGGGAGGGTGTGTAGTTTGCGATGAGCGTTAGTTGTTGGCCATGATGAATAACAGTGCCTTAAAGCACAGAACGAGAAAGAATCTTTGGAACGATGCTGAGTTTTGCAGAGTTTGTTGCGTTTGTCTTGAGTTTTGTCGTTTCTACAACTTCTGGACAACATATATTAAAAATTGTGTTAGAGGATTTTATATTTCTATTGACTATAGTGTGCTTGCTGGGTTTTGTGCTTAAGTGACATGAATTTCTTTTTTGACACAAAATGTTTTGACATTCATTACACGCATTTACTTCCACACACCTCACACAAAATTCAAGTGCAAGCAGTGTAATGAAGTCTGTTTTTAACGTGACAGGAAAAAAAATGCAGCTCAAGCATAAAACATAAAACAAAACATTCAAAGCCAGATTTATACTCTTAGATCATCTTCTAATATGAAAAGATAGAGTTTCATGGTGATAAAGTAAATATGAGAAAAACATGTCTTTCTCAAAATTCCATTTATGCATTATTCCCAGATAAGTTTTTTATTCCTAGAAAGCATGTTCAGTAAATCCTCTAATTGGGCAGAAGTAGAAAATATGTAAGTAGTGGCCAAATGGCACTTATTGTATTAAGACCATGTTAAATTATACAAAATGATAAGATGTTGAAGATAAAAATTTCTCAATGTATGTTAGTTCTGTCATTCCATGAATGTTTCCCTTTCGAATATATTAGGTTGGTATAAAAGTAATTGCGGTTTAAAATAAAGACAAAAACTGCAGTTACTTTTGCACCAACCTAATACAATTTTCTAATGCAATTGAAATCAGACAGATAGTGAAGCACAGGGGGAAAAATTCAAGTTCTAGAGTCAAAAGATTTGGATTTTAGTCCTATACTGGAGTGTCAGCAATGCCATGTGACTCTGTACACGTCTCACTTTTTCTTGAGTCTCAATTCCCTCATTTATAAAATATGAGGATAACATTTTCTCCACCATATAATATGATGGCTGTGTGACCTGTATACTGTAATTTGAATTTTTCATACACATCACTACTACTTAGATACATATCAATATAAACCTAGGTATGGTTCTGTAGAGATGGAAGTATAAAACAGGAGGTATAATAAATGCTTTGGGGAAAATTAATCCGGGCTGATGAGAGGAACCAGAGCAAAGCACTAGGGCCAAATGCTCTGGAAGAGGGTTGAAGGGACATCCTACACAAGGATTTTTAGCCAGCCTAGCCTTGTTGGAGAGCCCCAGATATCATTTTAACTGATGTTTCAACCTGCTGCTGGTAACCCTTAATACAAGGAGCCACTGTGCAAAGAGAATCAATACTAGCAGGCAACGAAAATGATACATACCCCTGGAACGAGGCCTAACATTAATTTAGATATCTTTTCTAGGTAAAAAATAAAACGTATCTCTATACTCTTTAGGTGTGATTTGTTTAGTTTACAAAATGTAAATTTAGTTTACTAAACATAAAATAGTTAAAAAGTTAAACATATATTTGTAGATGGCTTTTTTGGGTGTTTCAGAATGTGATCAGTAGAAGCAAGCAACTGCTGACTATCAGCTCTAACATATATATTTCAATATATATAAAAACCTGTATTTATCATTTACCAGTGTCACATACAAAAAAGCCTTTAAAACACACACATACAGATACCTGTATCACTTTGAACTTAGCTGGGGAGGAGAATTCTGTTTCTCACATTACCTGAAGAGATTAATTTTTAAAATACCCTCATTATGGAGCAGATTAAAAAACAAAACTGAAACAGCTCTTCAAAATTCGTCTTGAGATAAAGATGCTTATGGTACTCTTTATAAGGAATAGAGACAATGGTAAGCGAATACCTTTGCTTCCTCCACCAAAAGAATCTCTTAGCTAAAGGCGGGGTAGCCCAACGGAAGGAACGAGGGCTTGGAGAGAACGAAAGAGGTTCATATACAAGCTTGAGGACTTCATAGCTTTAAGAACATAGGCAACTTACTTAATTCTGTTGTATTTTCATTGTCTGCAAAATGGGACTGTACCATATGCACACCTCCAGGTTGTTGTGAGGTATTTATAATAACGTCTACAGGGCATTGAGCACAGCCCATGCTGGTTTACAGTGTGTGTTCAATAAATGATAGCAGTTATTACTGGTAACAAAGCGATATGATTTTCTTAGTAATAGACTACCACTCAGATTAAAGACCTCATTATCAATACCTCAAAAAGCTTATTTTTCTTTTATAACACACACACACACACACACACACACACACACACACACACATATATATATATATATATAAATATATATATATATATATATTTATTAAAGAGTTAGCAACAGATGATTGCAAGGAATATATTATATCATCTGTTGCTAACTCTTTAATAAACATCAGATTCTGACATCCAATGCTTTGATATAAGATTTCAAACACAAAAATGACAGAACACATGGAATCATGATTTACCTGTTATCAAGTTTATCATAGTTTTCTTTTAGGAGCTCCCGTTCCTTTTCTAAATCATTAATTCTATCTTGCAGCTAAAATGAAAAGAAAATTACACATTAGGTGATTATCATATGAAACAACATGGGGTAAAAACAAAAAAAAAAAACGAAAGGAGGCTAATATGTTTCAGTCGATTTCTAAATTGCAGCTGCTAACTAGTCTACTTAGATTGTCTGTATTTAATTTAGCACTGATTTTCTTCCAAGTTGTTAAGTAAACATGAAATTAATATTTCTGCTTTAATTTAGTAGAAATGTATGCACTGCTTTACAGCAACCTTTGCCAAAACTCAATAAAGAATGTGTTAAAAGCTTGCTGTTAAGTTTGGGGAAACATAATATTTTTTACTCTCCTCCCCGATGAAGTCCATCATATTCATTTTGTATTAATTTCCAATTGGCTCATAAAAAATAAAGGATGAATTTTTCTTTTGGTTCACAGTTGAAACAAACTGTCAATCACTACTTACTCTGAAGACACAATTTCTCATATTACCTGGAATTTACAAAGGGCCAGTAGCACATCTTTTAAATAAATGAATGAAAAAATAAAATTGTATACCTTGTTTTACCCCAAGGAACTTTTTGAGAAATTAACTTGGGGTAATGATTATATCTTTATGACTAAAATTCAGCTTTCTGTGTTTGTTTCTAGTATTTATGTTTAAGTTTTATTCAGCAGTATATTTCATAGTTTACAACATTTTCCCATGGATCATAGTATTCTAAAAATTCATTTTCACCCTCAGAATTCTCTTTTTACTGAGTCACAGTAAAAGATTCTCCCAAGATTGGAAGAGAATATAGGCATCTTATTTCATTTCCATTTTCTTCAACAAGTTTAACAGGTTACAGAAAAAGACTGTGAGAGCTGGGAGACATTGGCAGCAACAATAATAGGAAGATGAGTTTTCAAACAACTTCTCAGAAAAAAGAAAATAATTTCACCAAATTGCTGGTGGTGCAGAATAGAACATCCTTCTCCTCAGAAACAGGTATATTCCTACAGCTTTGTTCTGGTGTTGCGGATGAGTACTAAGCTGTTAAAATGGACAAAGTTAAGTTCCACAGGTAATCTGGCATCAATTTCCAAACACCGTGTTTTCTTTTTCCTTACAGCCCCTTAATAACACGTTAGGTAAACAGTGGATCTCGCCACATTTGCGAGCACTTTTCAGCACTGGTTTGCCATGCCCGTAATACATTCACTGCAGTTTGCTGAGCTCAAAGCACCATGTATGTAGCTTAAGATTTTTAAATAAATAGTAACATTTGAAATGTCTCTGTTCTATTTTTTTCCAAACTGTCAGTGACGGAGAAGTTTTAGTGCAAGCAATGCTCAACACTCTGGAGGCTTACCTCTTCGAGTCTCCTTTCAGAAAACGTCACGGAGTGTAACTGTTTCTCAAGACCGCAGCATTTTAAACGCTGCTCTTTAAGTTGCTTACTTAGCTCCTCTCCGTTTGCCACCAAGGCCTCATGGCTGATCCTCAGCGTTCTCTGCTTCTAAAACCCAAGAAGGAAATCTTTTCAGAATTAGCTTGAGATTTGGATTTGAATGAATGAGTACGATTCTGTAAATGAATTTACTCCTGAAGTTCATGTGGTACAATTTATTCTTCAACGCACACAGTGTTTTTGTGCTGTTTGTCCACAAGAGACACTCTCAACCCACGTGTATCATGAGGAAGAAAATACAGGGTTAACTTAGCAGTCACATCATGCAGACTGTTTTTGTCCTTTCTTAAACGTCTGCCTCGTTTTGGACTTGTTGGTAGTGACTAGTGAGTAAATTCGTTTTAGCAATTCATTCTTTTTTCCTTTTTTTCTTTTTGCTGGAACTACAGTGGTTGGAACTGCTGTCTAAAAATACTGCTACAGGGGTCAAAAATCAATGCTGACCCCAGATATTCAAACTGAAAGAATCTGTCACCATAACATATTAACAGCCTGGGAAAGTTAGCTTCTAATTTTAATATAATTAAGTTAAAATTTTCAATTCAGTAAAATAGTTACTGAAGTCTTCTTAATTTTAAAATAGTCTGTTTATGAACATGCTTTAAATTCAATTTTATATACTTCAATGCCACATACTTCTTTCATAAATAAACAAAGGTGATTACACTAAAGTCTTTTCACAGAGACCCTATGACCATAACACATGCGCTCCATGTGCTAATTAATATCACTTAACGTTCTACTGAAGTTCTCCTTCAATCACTTAAGAGAAACATAGCGACCAAGCTACCCGAGTCCAGTCTCTGTTAACCTTGGTCTTACTACCGAGTACTATCTGTTACCAGCTTTTTCTGCGCTTCCGGCTTCATTGAAGCTGTTGGTCTGTACCTCTCAAATCTTTACCCAATGTCAAGTCCCTAGACCTGTGCTCTTGCAGACACTTGCTGGTGTTGGCATTTAAACAAATACCTGGCATCACTGTTAAATGGAAATCAAAATGGTCAGTGATAAAAGAAGAAATCACTTCTAAATTCCTTTCTTAATTCTTCATTTTAGAAATGGTTCTCTACGACATGGATTTTGGACTCTCCCTCTTCTATGTGCAGATAGCGCTATCTATCATTCCTACCCTCTAATTAGCCTCCTCTCTTTTATAAATTCTCTTAGAAAAGGTACTTATTACTTGACACTTAAGGAGGTTCCTGCAGGATGAAAAATACTACCCAGAAAATGGTTTAACAACGTTTATCTAATTCAGTAGTGAATTTAGGATTCAGATGACCCTATGCTTTGCACCGATTTACTGCTTCCCTTGTCTGAGTACTTCAAAGAAAGCACAGTATCCCCCCGTATCCATGGGGGATACGTCCCAAGACCTCCAGCGGAGGCCTGAAACTACTGACAGTACTGAACCCTAGACATACAATGCTTTTTTCCTATACCACACCTATGGTGAAGTTTAATTTATAAGTTAGGCACAGTAAAATATTAACAATAACTAATAATAAAACTGAACAATTATAACAACATACTGTAACAAAAGTAATGTGCAAATGGTCTCTCTCTCTCTGATAACCGAGATGGGTCCTGCGTGACTAACAGGAGGGTGGGACCTACAGTGTGGATACTCTGAACAAAGGGATGATTTGTGTCCCAGGCCGGATGGCCCAAGATCGTAGCACACTACTCAGATCGGTGTGCAATTTAAAACTTAGGAGTTGTTTATTTCTGGAATTTTCCATTTAATATTTTCGGACTGAGGTTCACCGTGGATAATGGAAACCACGGAAAGTGAAACTGCAGATGGGGAAGGCGGAGGGCTACTGTACTGCTTACTATAAATTCTGCTCACCTGGACTGTTTGGAGTTAATGCATTTCAGAACCTATATTGTTGTAATAATTATGCAGCACCAATAAAACAGGACACCTCTGATGGCACATTCCCGTGGGGCCACCGTCCTTTTTAAAACGATCATGGGGATGAAGAGTCCCAAGTATTCTCCACCTCAATGGTTAAGATTTAAAATAAATGCATCGAGAGTTGCCGTGATGGGTACTCAACTATTTTCTGATAATGGCAGTGACAAAACAAAGCAAAATACCACATCAAAGACTTAACAAAAACTGACTATTGGCCCACTCCTAACTTTGGTCTATCTTGGCTAGTTCATAAATGCTTAGAACTGAAGATATATATAAATACATCTAAGCCTTCAGTGCTATGTGCCCACATAAATTCAGATAAAAGGAGTTAAAAATGAATTATCTTGGCATGAGATGATTTACAATAAATGCGCTTATTATTTTAAGATGACACAGGTATTTATAAAAAGTCCAAGCAGTTAGTTATTTCTTTAGTTATTAAGTTATAATATCAAAAAATATTTGAAGTTAAATTACACACACTTGAAAATAAAAAGAGTAATCTTTAAAAGTTACTTTTTAGTGTTACGACCATTCTCCTTAAAAAAATACAATTTGAACATTATTCTTGAACCATTGTATCTATGTATCACCATAATAAAATAAATAACTACAGTACCTCTTGAAGCTGAATAAATTTTCCTTCCATTACTGAAAGAGCATTGCTTTTCTCCACTAGTTGCTTATGCAGCTTAATCATTTCTACATTGTCCCGAATGTTTGACCTTCAATGGTGTATTTAAGAAAAAGAGAGAGACAGAGTGAAAAATGCAAGGCAAAAGGAAAAAAAAAATCTGTGATGGAATCACACATTTTCATTGAATGTTACCTAGAAATAATTTACACACTTGCAGATCAATCATTAAGGTATGCAGTTTATTGTACACTTGGAATAGATTTATTATTAAAATCAACCAACAATCATTCTTGAACTTCCACAAACACATAGACTCTCGGAATTTGAAGGAAGCCCCAAGTTTGATGACTTGGGCCACCTCAACAATGACTTACGGATTTTAAGTCATTTTACAGTCCCCTTAAAGGTGGTGCAAAAGGACATCAGTCTTTAGCACAGAAATCGTTTCACCACCAAACTTCAGACTTATTTTAAGGGGGACGATCATACGACTTTTCCTTAAATGAAAAATATGCCATATAGCCAGCCACTCATCTTCCCACCACTCCCTTGAAACAAATGGTATCATAAGATTACCATTTATTGGAGTTTCCTCCTGGAGTTTGAACTTTTCAAAATATTTGCAAAAAAAGTGACTTAGCGTTTTATACTAATAATGCCCAAAGCTGGCATTTAAATATGTTGCAGATGTGTCTTTGGCTGTAAGAGATCATTTAACGTCCACAGGGTATATAGAAACTCTATATGCTGCAATACTAGTTTGTATTTTTTCTACCGAGATTAAAGCAAATGTAGAATTTAACAGGAAGATCTTATTAAAGGTTAATCATAGATCTAAATGAATACCTGTTTTCAAAAGGCATGTATTTTCCTGACAGAGAAAGGTTCCTTAATTTAATACATTCAAAAGTATTTTAAGAATTGTGAAGCTCGGTTTTAGACTTCATTTTTAAGAAAAATAAACACGAAAATTTTAAATTCAGAAAATTATTTCAGTATTTAAAGTAATTTTGCTTCCAAAACTTATCGAGTGTACACATATTGGAAAAATTGTCACGATGCCCTACTGGAACCAGAAAATGGACTACAAAGCTCACACATCTGTAAACCAGCTGAGGACTTGAAATACTTAATTTTCCTCTTTGATATTTGAAAGTTCATTGTATTTTGGCATTGGACAGTTAGTTGTCCTCACACAGAAGATAAACAAGTCCAAGAACCTGGATCTTGCCCAGGGTACAGTCTTAACACAATGTTAAAATAATTATGTGTCTAAAACATGTTATCTAGTAGTTCTGAGCACACATTCAACAGTACACTTACTATTATTGCCCTTAGTGTTCCTTTTACTCACTAAAAAGAAAAAAAACCCTATACTATGAAAAAAAAATATTTTAAATAGGTCTAAAGAAAAGATTCTTTTAAAAAAAATATATTTAGAAGTCAAACTATAATTTATGTGTTTTTTCCAAAATTACTTGGTTTGACCTCTCAACAGGGAGTGACATTTATTGATATGGAAGGAAAGAATACTATTCAAATAATTTCAAATATTTTCTTATATTTTCAGTTGTCCCTGACATTTTATTTTTCTTATTCTTAAGTATGTTAATATTTTTAAGAAGCTATACATGTCAGATATATTTAAATAATAACTATTACTTAACGATATTAACAAAGAATTAAGTCCCAATAACCCATTCAGCCACACAGAGTCACAGAAATAACAGGTTTTAATTTTGAATTTTCTTTTGTATGGCAAAGGCCAGTAAGTATCTAAGTATCTTTCAAAAACGTTCAGTGGTTTAATTGGTGGATATTTTCTTAAATTCCTTGGACTCTTCACAATATTGCCAGGAAAAGTAATGACAGTGTTTTACACTCATAATGCCCAACAAGTGGGCACAAACACAAGTAATAGTTAGAAATCAGCAATACTAATGTGGTTCTTTAAATAAAATGTTAGGTACTAGAGAGGACACCTGTGCTGGGACAGTACGCCACACCTCCAAGTCTTTAATAATTATTTTTAAGTGTCCCGTTTGGGGGCTTTCTACCTCATACTCAGTATTACGATTGGATATTTTTGAGGGGTGACGATGAGAGGATGACTGGCTGTCGAGCTGAAAGTGCTGAGTCAATGATATAAAAGTACCTAAACGTTAACGTCGACAATGTGATGAATGTGGTCTGGCCTTCAGAAAGGTGTACAGTTAGGCATCATCTCGAACTTGACCATCAACTCAGCATTTCTCCACAGACGGAACATGGTAAAAGGACAAGGGCGGAAGTGAGAAAGAAGAGACGGAAGGCCGTGTCACAAAAAGCAGGTTAAGAAATGTGAGGAGGACGTAGGAGATAAGGAGCGGGCGTCACTGGTCAGCGGCCTGCCCTGCCCGCTCTGCTGGGGGGGGAAGGCCTCAGGCTGGTTTCCTGTGAAGACGGGAGACAGGGCTAACTTCACCAGCCACAGTTTAAGCGCCCTCCACATTACGTTTTCCTGCCCTGCTCCGTGCCCTAGGACGGGAATCTCACATCTTCAGGACGATGACATTCTAACAGAACGAACAATGCATAGTAAAAACATTCAGATGAACTCTGACAGTCATGCACCAATTCATACATGCTGCATTACACATGGTGAAACGACTTGCAAATAGATATCAAGCATATCAATTAAATGCTTTGTAAAAATAAATTTCTCAAAATTTTCAGCAAGGATTTTGAAAAAACTATGAACCATTAAGTTGAAAAATACAGTTTCTTTTTCTTTTCTTTAAATAGATATATTACTTAGAATTATGCTAAAATCTTCTAAAACTATGAAAAGAGTTGTTGGCCCATCGCTAGATTAAAAACAAACTGAAATAAATTAGATTTTGTGTTGAAAAAAGTAATGCAGCTCAACAACTTATGTGCCAAGTTTCTCTCATAATTTGAAACAGTCAAGCAATAAACTCTGAAAAAGGAATTTCTAATGGAAGCCTTGAAAACACTTGACTCCAGCTCTGCTACTGGGTGCCATAATAAATCCAGAAACTTAAAACCTCAGACACACTGGAGAAGGAAAAACTTTCAGTGGAGCTATGTAATGTATAGTCTAATATGAAAACTTAAGAAGCGAAGATCTTTGCCCCAGTGAGTTTCTTATACTTCATTTCCCAGGCACAAAACTCCCTCCCCCCGACCCAACCCCCACTGACATTTCATTCTTTGCTGTAGTAAGGATTATGAATGCCCTCCCACCCCCCAAAAAAAGCCTCTTGTTGTTTTTGAGGCCAAAATGTTATAATATAGTACTTAACACCATTTAGAAGAGAAGGCATTAGGGTACAGAAGCTAGACTGAGATTCTGGAAAGCAATTAGGTCAAATATTTATGAAATAGAATAGAGAGGCTCTTTCTGAGTAACAGTTTTAGGCTGTCTAAATTTGGGGGATAAAGTTGAAAAACACCATAGGATTAAAAAAAAAAAAGAACTTTAGGTTTTTTGTTTTCTTTTGTTTTTTTGTTTTTAAACAGTGGCAGACATTCTGTAAGTGTATCATTGAAAGAAATGTTGGTCATTCATAGCCATTAGGGATACACAAGTAACAATCACCAGCAAGGTACCCCTTCTGAAGAGGGTTACAGAAGGTTGATAGAAAATGAAATGGAGCATGCTTCACTAAAACGGCTGAGGGCCGTCTATCTGAAAGGTAATGGTTTTGCTCAAAACTGCTCCTTGAGTTCACAGGTAAAAATAACGCTCCCTGATGGAAGACTGCATAGAGGAAAAATTTTGTCTGTGAGTGTTTATTTGCCTCTGGATCATAGTTTTCTTGTGGTGCTGGATTAAAGTAGAAATCAGAATTTGGTATTTTTGTACTCTCAACATCCGCGAGGAATGGAGGGGGGCAGTTCTGTCACGTTCTCTGCATACAGACAATCGGACTCTTCTGAAAATGGAGGGAATACTCCCAAGGACTGGGTGGGCACAGGAAGAGTACAAATCCTGACTCTTCTTCTAAAGAGGACCAATTTTGAGGATCAAGTTTAATGGATTCCAACTAGTAGTGGGAATCTGAGAATTATATTCAATGTATCAAAAAGCCCAATAGGAAATCTAGATGTACTGGCGATTCAGCTGCAAAAGTGAACTACAGGTCTTGTATTGTTTTTAACCTTTTGATAATTATACCAAGTTAATAGTAGCACAGGTTATTTCACAATTATCAGAAGCAATGATTGGTATGATACAGTCTTCGATGAATAAAACAATTGATTAAATTAATAAATAGCATTCAGTAGACAGAATCTTTCAGAAACACAGGTCCCTAGGGATAAAAGTGGCTATTGTTTAAAAGGCAGGTAACCATTTACCTGTTTGCATCTCTATGTCATAATTGAGGTAGCTGAGTCTAACACAAGGAGAGAACGTGGCCAGCATCCTTACCCGTGAGGGAGACAATACTCAATCTAGTTCTAAGAGAGAAATTCTTCCTACTCTTCTAAGTTGCTTCCTTCCACTGAGATGTTCCTACATTTTGGCTTTCCTTCCATTCTCATGTATGTACGCACTAAGACTTTTTTTTACTATTAATTGTGACGATTTCTGTGGTTTGTATAAAGTGCTGAGAAAATACGTCAAGTTGCTATCACAGAAAAATCTTAAAATAATATCAACAGGAAAAAGGACGGATACAAAAATGGAATTTGAGTGCTATTTATCATTGGGCAAATTCTAAGGTATTCAAAACAACAGTAAGAGCTTGGTGAATATATTTTTAAGAAAGGACAGGTCACCTCCCTGTGTAATAATAATGTTTGCATGCTTATCCCTAGCCCCAGTTACCCTTCCATGTGAGAACCAGATGTGCCCTCTAAATCAGACAAATGCACACTGAAGGACATTCTGTAAACAGCTCTCAATGGGCTGGAAAAGACTGGGAACCATGTTAGAATAAATGATAACAGCTATTTAAATAAAATATCCATAAAGGCCATTATTGGGATGACTGGGAAATTTGAATGTGGACTGTGTATTACATGATGCTACTGTGTCATTCACTGTTAAGTGTCCTGAATGTGACGGTTACACTGTGGTTATGTAGGAGGATGTCCTTGTCCCTAGAAGGTACCTAGAAGTGTAGAGGGGGGAAGTGACATATGCACTTAACTCTCAGATATGGGAGGGGGATGGGGAGAGAAGGAGGGAGGGAGGGAGCGGGGCTCAAGCATCACCAGGCAGGATGCAGAATAGGCTTGTGCCATCCACAGAGAGGCAAACGGGCGAAAGGCATGCGAGTGTTCACACTGCTATTCTTATAGCTTCTCTGGAGGCTTGCAATTTTTCAAAATGAAAAGTTGGGAAGAACTTAAGAGTGCCAGGAAGTAATCCTGTGTTGGCACTGAGACAGGAGAGATGGAGCCCCCAAAACCAAGCTGTTTCTTATGCTGCAAACGGCGGGTTAGGGTTTGGCCGTCCACTGTCAACCAAAGGGAAGACGGCAAGTCAGAATGTCTGAAACATTTATGGGTTAAATTTCCTCCACTGGGATATTATGGCACTTACATGATTTTTAATGAAGAAGGTAAACACGCTGACATGTACTTAAAGAAAAAAAAAACGTAGTACAAACTACTTACACATTTGGTAAGAGTATAAATATTTTTGGAGTTGAAAAAGTCAATAAAAGGTAAAATCATTCTGATTTTAATGTTCATGTACATGTGTTCACTGGTTACTGCTTTGCATTTAATTTAAGACGGCCTTTTTAATAAGCAGAAAATGTGCATTTTTATATTGCTTAAATTTTAATATGGATTTTTGTTCAAAACAACACAGACATTCAGGCTACTTGTAAATGATACAAGATTTTTTGCTAATGAGGCATTATGTAGAACATATGCAAAAATCACAACTCAGTCTTCCAAAATAGACCACAATAACAGGAAAAAACATGATTTTAATAAAAAAGAGCAGCACTGGCTTTTTACTTCAAAGCAATTAAGGGCTTTGGATAACCAAAAGTTTATGTCAAGCTGATGCCAAACCAAACTGGTCTATTAAACACATACTATGAAGAGTTTCTATAATATTCTATGAAAAGGCTCTTTGCCATAAATATCAAGCACCACACTCTGAAGATTACAACTCTGTTTGCTTCATGTTTGAGAACAAGGAGTCCAACATCCAGATCAGACTTCTAGAATTTCAGATCTGAAATAATGTATCCGTGAAAGACAAGTTTAAATATGTTTTCCATTTTTGTGATTTTTCTCTACAGTAAATTATACCAAGTTTTATATTCCCCCCAACATTTTTTTCAACAGTTTTCCATTAGTCTCAAAAAAAAAAAAAAATTTGCTGTTACACATAAAACTTTGAGCTATGTGTAAACATATAAGAAAAAAAAAGACTTGAAGCCTCTTATTTGAAGTCATTTCTTCAGTTTTCAACAACTGTATTTCAGGAAACAATATGCCATTCAGTACAGGTACCCTTTCTTCCGAGCAAATAACATGTAGTCTTCAATTTTATAAAATCAATGAGGTAGGGTACAAACTGGTTTATTTCGTTGGCCTCTGCAACAAAAGTGCCTTCACGTATAATTCTTATTTTGTCTCTACCTCTAATTTTTCATATGACAAAAAATAGGTTGTACAGAGTTAATAATCTAGTCCCCTGAAGAGGGCAGTAGTTTAGTTTTTGAGGTAAACTCTTCTACATGCATATGTTGGTGTCTCTTGCTGAAAATACTTTCAGTAGAAAATATGTGTTCCCGTCTATGACTCTGTTTCTTCTACTCTTCTAGTCCTAGGACGGAAGGACGTCTGGATCTCCCTTTCAATTAGCATCAAACATGCGAGTTCCTAGATGATCATATCCCTTTGGAAAAGGGAACAGCAAACAGGGTCCATGCTACTCTTTGGGAACTTACGAGATATAACAGAGAAAGCGAAGCTGATAGGGCTGGACTCCAAGCTTGGGCGAAGGCCTAAGTGCCGACTTTCTATATTCAGATAATAGCGTAAATATGGCCGTGGGCAATTTATGAAGCTAACCATACTCAGGGTTGGGGTCTGGTCCTTCAGCACGCTTCCTCACGAGGAACCATTTCTTGGTTTTCCAAGAAGGTTAAGTCTAAGTCAGTTCTTCTTCCTAGGGGAGCGTGAATAACTCCTAGGTATTCAAGCTGGTTCAAAGCCAGGGTTCAGATTACATCCCCTAATATAATTCTCAAAAATATTCCTGTTTCTTTTGCCCTGCACTTAGAAGCATATATAAACATCACTAACTATGCAGAATTTCATTATACAATTTAATTTTACACATAACTTTTTAGGAACAGAAATTATTAGAGCTAATGCTAACCTTTTACATCTCTGATAGTTTTTCATGTATTTTTAGCCCACTTTATTTTTTAAAACAAGTCTCACATGATGCATCATTTCTTAGCTTTTTCAATTACCATGTAAGGTTAGTTTGTTAAAGGAGAATTAAACTCTGAGCCTGACATGAAAAACTAGAAAATCATACTTGGTGTTTCTAAATAAGAACTTCGCCACATAAGCATGATATGACATAAATGGGAAAGGGGAAAAACAAAGACAGGATTGAGGTCTGGTTTAGGAACACATGAAGAGAGAAATAAAAGAGCTATAACAATCAAAATGCAATGTGAAGACCTCATTTGGATTTTAATTCAAATCAACAGCAGAAAGACATCCTCAGGGGAGTGTGAGTAGATAATATTACGAGACAATGTCAAGGGATTGCTGTTAAGTTTGGTAGGTGTCCTAATGGCATGTGGTTAAGTTAAAAAGACAATTCCTTATCAGACAGGGGTACACACTGAAGTATTTACAGGCGAGATGACATGCTATCTGACTGGGGCTCAATAATTGAAGACAGTAAAGGTGACACGATGGATGAAACAGGCCTGGTACCACGCTCACAACTGTTAAAGCTGAGTGATGCATACACGGGAGTTCAGTATACTGCTCTCTCTACTTCAGGGTATGCTGGGTCCAAAAAAACAAAGAGAGACAAGAAAAGAAATAAAAACAGAAAAGCCATAAAGGGAAGAAAATAATTCAAGAAAGAATACAGTAAAAACATAAAGTTTTGTTGGAAGCACAAGGTGAAAGCACAAAACAAAAGGTATTAGAAACCAGAAAATAACAAAGGAGGATGGAAAAGAAAACACTGCACATGTCAAAAGGCAGCGAGGAGACCACGGAAGGGCCCCTCTGTCATCCGTAACAATCAACAGATTTTGACGCAAACTGAATATTAAGAGAGAGAACAACTTTTGGGGATAGAAAAACTGGTACCATGTTATGGAATTTACTCCCTTTTAAAGTTGAGAAAACTTAAGGCTGGACTTATTCACAAGGTACGCTAACAGCTTATGGAATTTACTCCCTTTTAAAGTTGAGAAAACTTAAGGCTGGACTTATTCACAAGGTACGCTAACAGCTGAGTCCTCGTCACATGTTTCTCTCTGTGGATCTAATCAAACGGTGTCAGGACCTTCTACAGTCTTGGGAAATGGGGCAAATGAGTGGAGCCCACCAGATGAGGCAGAGGAGCTTAGGGAAAACTGCCCTTTGACGAGAGTTGTTGATAGCAGTTGGTAGGTCTAGGGCAGGCTTCTATGAAGAGTGTTAAGTCAAAATGTGACTTTTACAGAGACTGGGCTTATCGTTCTATGGCATGTGATAAAGTATTTTAAACTAATTTTGACCTTATCACAGTGACATTTCTGTTTTAACATACCTTTGATCTGTGGCCTGCTGTTCTCGAAGCTGAAGAAGAGATAACTCAACTTCATTTTCTTTCCTTCGCAACTGAGTTTTCAGGATCTCAGCCAAGTGCTCTAACTCTTCTATCTGGCCTCTCTGTGACTGAATAACATTTTCTCTGAAATAAAGACCCTTTACATGAATTTGCAGTTTGAAGAAATAGCCGCAGTATTTAAGCTCAGTACAAAGAAAGCTCTTGATAATAAAGAGCAAGCAAATGTTAAAAGTTTTAGCTTCAGTGCCTCTGTGTGTAGGAAAATAGCAGATTAAATGTGATCTGCAGGTCCATATAAAAAAAAAAAAAATCGAAGCTATCCTTTTTATAAGATAATGTCATGGGCAATGGATTAAACTTCCGTTCAATCTGTCAGTATTTATTGGTCACCTACTGTGTACTCCCCGATCTGGTCATCTTCAGATTATTTATGTGCCTTTGTTCCTTGCTATGCAGATCTCCCTATGCCACCCAAATTAACACTTCAGAGCAAGATGGCAAAAAATTTGCAAATCATTATACAGTGGTCTCCAGCATGTATATATATTGACCTCCATCAGGCCTGGCAGCATCCCAGTGAGATGAGCCTCAGGAAACCGGTATGGAGCTGGCTTTTCAGCTGACTAACAGGTCAGTTTTATTCTCTCACTGTATAACCATTCCTGTAACTGGTATTTAAAATATTCAAAGGGAAACATTTTAACCCTTATTGGTCTTAAGCCACTATCTAGAGTATGATACTCTGCCTCGTGTCTTCTTTCCTCATTCAGAATTGTTATTTTTTGATGATCCAGGTGAAGGCGGGTGGATAACGTGGAACCTTTCTTCATTTGTGTGACTCACAGACACTGAAACCATGAGGCTTTGATTAACTGGAAAAGTAAGCTAAACGTGGCAGAAGTAACTTTTCTGAAACCATAGTATGATGAAGAATGCAGTACCGTAGAATCACAGTGAAACAAAATCTGAAATCCATATGTCTTTGATAACTCCAAACTTTTAAGCCACTCCCTCCAATTTTTTTTTTTAACCACAAAAAGGCTAATTAATTCAGGATTTTAAAAAAATTACCTGTAATTTTTCTGAAAATGAAAATGTTGCCTCTAAAGCTTCGACTCCTCTAAATGAATAGACTTTATGCTATTCCTTTGGGGGTGAAATTGTAAGAAAGAGGACTATTCTATAAAGCCTTCCATTGATGCAGTTGGTTAAGCTGCTCATTTTCCTCATTTTAATGGAAACGCGTTTAATAATATTTTCTTACTCCACAGATTTAGCTGAATTTTAGTGAATTATTTGTACGTCAGCCAATTTTGTTTAGAATAAGAGAGGAATCATAAACAAACATGATCAATCAACAAAGTTCTAAAATGACCACAAAAAGAATACATACAAATTTCTTATTTCTCCTTTGGCTTCTTCAAGTAAACTGTTGCCATGTTTTGTAAGCGTGGGTTGTAGAGTTTCTGCTACATCAGCATCTTGGAATCTAATACCTAGGAATAAATTAATAAGATTATAGAAGTTAGAAAACAGGACCCTTGGTTTGCTATCAGAAGGAAATTTGTAGTTTAATAAAATTTCCTAAGTATTGAGAGATGTGTGTTCTATAGTACAGAGAATTAGAAATACATTGCCAAAGGGACTATGAGATCTCAGCCACCAGTTGGCATTAAATAAAACACAGCAGCAAGTATAGTCTATTTAACAAATTCTACCATAGAGACTAAATTACCTAGAAATAATTTGATTCAACTTCAGATTTAAAACCCCAGAAGTAATTTCTGTGGTTAAAGAACAAAAGTCTACAATTTAGGTTTTTACAATATAAACTGAAGTATGAAGGAAAGGGTTTCAAAACTTCACTTTAAAAAAAAATTATTTTTGATAAAGGTTTTTCGATTTTTAAATTAGTTATTCACATTCTTTGACCTTACATCTTGTACCTTATCTTCATCGATACTATGAGTGTAAGTCAAATGTTTCCTGTACTTTGGTTTACTCCACACCGCAATACGAAAATCCATATTTAAACGAAGGTAATTCGAGCAGGGATCATCAACAGGATTCCTTTATATAAAACATTTTGCTGCTGTACTTAAAATATAATTTTTCTTATAAAACTAGTTATATGCAATTTTATAAGCTTAGTCCCATTGTTAAAAAATGAGACATACTTTTAATTATATGAGTTACTCTAGACTTGTAAATTATTAGAGTTCAAGGTGGATAAAATATGATATAGCATAAATTATTAGAGTTTAAGGCAGATAAATTATGACGAATAATTTAGTTTTTAATGGAGCATAGTCTCAGATGTAAAGGTACAGAAAAAATTCCTTCTCTTCAGAAAAGTTTACTTTTTAAAAATGAGAATTTTAATTAGAATGATGGAACTATTATTTGCAGTTTCCAAAATTTTTATCATCTATTGCTGTAATGCAGACTAAAGAACAGAAAAAATTCTATCTAAAACATTAAAATAGTTTACTGTGTTTAAATTTGCCAATTATATTTATTTTGGCAGTAATGCTAATTCTTAAGCATTTTGTATATAAATCATGGGAAATCTAAACATCACTAGTGGAATTTAAAAAACCTATTTTTATTCAATATATATCTTACAACTTGCCAATGGTTATATTTTGAAACATATACACTTCATAAAAATCTTTGCTCTTCACAATAAGAATTGTTTCTACATTACACTGATCACGCCTTAAGCTGGTACCTTTGTCCCTTATCCTGACAAGGCATAAATAGACAACGGTAATATTTGTACAGCAGCTTGGGGGTAAGCTGCTTGTGGCCAGAGAGGGTCTGGGGTTCTCACCCAGCCACCCCAGGCCGCGCTATCTCTGACAAGTCTGGCCCAAGTCCCAGTCTCAAAGGTGGTCTTGAAGAGTCTGTTAGGGTTACTAAGGTACCAACCTTGATAATGACGCCTCAAGTTTACTCAGAAAGATAGCGGGTATCTATCATTAAATAGGTCAGCACTATTTAATGCTTTGTGCAGCGTCTATGTCTTGGACTCTGTATCAAACAGTGAAAAAGGTCTGAATTACTGAGTGGAAACATAAGGAGAAATCTACGCTATGTAGTCATATTTTAAAAAGGCTCTGCCACTCTGTGGCACTTATTGTTCTACATGGAGAAACTTCCATCCAGCTCTTCTATTTAAACAGTGATTCACAGCACGAGATTAGCTTGCCATGTTACTCTGCAATTTGGGCATTGTGTTTACTTAGTATGGAAGACCTTGCAGACTTTATAGAGATCTTGCCCAAGTATAGTCACGGATGATAAAACTAAGGTTCAGAGAGGATAAGTGACTTTTTAAAGACGAGAGAGATTCTTTTGGCTCTACCATGTCCTGAGCTTTTTTCCTAATCTGGTGTTATCACACCATTTTACAGATGGGGCAAATGAGGCTCTGAGAGGTCAAGTGCTCTCTTCCATGTGAAAAGTTAATTAGTGGCAGAATGCATGTTCTGATTTATACTTCATTCTGATGACTTTGGTTATGTTCGAAGTCTCCTGCCAATCTCCCATGGCTAGGAGTGGTCAGGCTCTTTCATCTGCAGCTGCACGCTGCCTGTGTGGAGGCCTTACTGACTTCAAAGGTGCCATCTAGGGAACAGATAGTGTTAACATTTTGGCTGGGAGAAAAAATAGAACAAATTTTTCTCTCTTTTGTTCATATGGTGTTTTTTTTTTCTTCCTCAATGAATTGAAAGTTTTACATCATTTTTTATGTCCCTAAAAATGATAGGTCTTTATGTGAAGCGTATTCCAAACGAAGATCAGTTAGAGGTAAAATTTTATGGCCTTCCTTGTTGGTGAAAATTTTAAAATGTTACCTAAAATATTTATTGACTAATTGCTTCATTGTCAAGTTTGTCTGCGGGTGGAGAGAATTCAGATTTTATTAGAAATATTTAGTTTTTTTTCTATATTGAGTCTTCTCTATGTAATTGAATTGCTTTGTAACCTGGGTAGGTTTTAGGGGATTCATTTTCCTCAAAATGAGGAAAGTGGCCTATGATCACTTTTAGAGACGGAAGAGTGGAGGAGACCTTTATGGTCCCTTGCTTGCGCCCTTTTATTTTATATGTAAAGACAACTCAAGTTCGGGATGATTAGAGACTTATCCACGGTCACCAGAAACTAATTAGAGGAGCAAGAACCCATCTTTCAAAGCTCCTACTTATGTACATATTCCACTGTTATGTTGTCTTCATACAATGAGAAAGATTTAAACAATTTCGCAGATTTTGTAAAAGGTCTTTCTATGAAGAACTTAAGTGTGAGCACTCAGAACATAAAGTGTGTTCATATATAAGCAAACTAGCTGGTTTCTCCACTAGCCTGAGTGAATGTGATCTGCTTCTGTAATATAAGAAACCAACTCCAACTAAACGGAACTCATATTTTACGTAGTTTCATACATGTCTCTTATCAGTAAGAATGGTTATGTTCAACAAATTTGATTGTGATCTCGTGATTCTTAAATCAAATGATCTTCATGTTAATATTAATGACTATCAAAAACTCAAAAAACTACTTTTTTCTTTCTAAAGACACCTAAAAACAGGAATACAGAAATAAAATTGAGTGTGTGTATGTGTGTGTGTTTGTGTAAAACGACCTATTAAAAGACTTAAGTTTAGGATTTAATGTAAGCTTTATTTTACCTTTCCGAGGGCATTCCTGTAAGCCTGCATTTTCATTCACTTTTCTACGCCCAGTATTCACACGAGATTGCACATGATTGTATGGAGTTTGCCTGTAACCCTGGATTTGAAGTTGCTGTTTGGCTGAAATTAGTCTGTTTTTGAGAACTTCATTTTGTCTTTCAAGCTCATGAACTTTCTCTTGCAGCTGTTCAATCATTTCTTCCATTTCCACATCACGTCCCAGCCGCTTGGGGCCGCCACCAACCCGCTCATATCTTTTCTTGTCATTAACTAGCCGTATTAACTTGGTGGCCATTCTAGGGAAATAATAAAAAGATGAAAAGGAATGTGAGAAGTCAGCATAAAATGCATTCTGTTGAAAGGAACATAATCACTGTGAAGACTTCAGTGCAGAACCTGAATAATAAATTTCAGGTTTTGATGTAACTATTACTGCCTGTGAAGAATCCTTTGATGATAATTGAAACCACTGGGCAACAATCTGCTTTATAGCACTGACAAATAACAGTTTCCTAAGGCTTATCATTTAAGGTTAGTAAAGAGAGGACACATATTTACTCCATATGTTCCTCAAATGCAATTTTTAACGCATGACCTTATGTAGGAATGCTGTATGCACTTAAATGCAGTGGGTTATATCTGCAAGCCACAGTGAGTTAAAACTTTTGGAAAGTGTGTTAAGACGGTGCGGCATTTAGGTAATACATTGTTTTCAGTTTCTCTGGGATTAAGACATACTACAAATATAAAAGTGTTAGAATGCATAGATACACACATATAAAAAGCCCAATGAAAAATTCAAAAGAACCCAAAATGCACCATTAAGTGTTGCTTAGGGCTCAAGAAACATCCATGTTTAATGGTAGAAAATAATGAGATGAGAAAAGTACTATTTTAATGCTACCTTTAAGGTTAGACATAAATTGTGCTTTTGACATCTCAGGAGTTTATACCTTTGATTTTTTTAAGTTTTGATAAAAACTGGTTAGACAGAACAAAAGACAGAAAGGGCACATGGGGGTGATGTAATATACACGTACGGAAAACATGCCTGACAGTGAATGGAAAAATCTTGGCAGGACAAGAAAGAAAAGGTGGCTTTGATGAGAGACACAAGTTCAAGACTTTACAAAATTGGTCGCACATCTTCAATAGCTGATTCTAGTTTATAGTGAATCTATTTTTATAAAGACCCAGACAGGAGATTGAAAATAAAAACTCACTTCATTTTTCTTTAAACGGCGTTTGCTTTATTTTAGCATGGTTATGGACAGAAGCTTTTACTTAAGAGAACAAAAGTGAAATAAAAAAATCCTTAATAGCTTTGGGATGTCATAGAACAACCTTTTTTTGCCCTAAGCAGAGTCCTCTGTAAAAGCGGTAGTAATACATGTCTATCTACACTCTGGCTTCTCGGCCTACAGCATGTGGCATCAGGGAGAGCTATGCATAACATAATCAGTTAAGATTGTTTTCTCTTTCCCTTGAGGCACATCCATTAAACATGCTTTATAAGGGATACAGGATAATAAAAACCAAGATCCAAGAGTACCACAAACACCCTAGTAAAATAATCAATGGATTAGTTCCTTTTCCACCTAATCCACAGAATGATGTATCATTGGGAAATTTGGGCAGGTATCAGAGCCCAAGAGAGTCACACACTCTTCCTAGCCCTTTAATGAGCTTAGGATCCTGAGCCCCACCCAATGTTTTATCCATAGAAATATGGTAGCCATCTAAGCGAGATGTCAACCTGAATATCTGAATCTCCTGTACAGAGTGACTTTGACAGAGATACAGATTACAGTCAAAAGAAAGACACAGATTTAATATGAAAAAGCAGTCAACATCTAGAGAAAAATCAATGACCCCAATGTTTAAGGCAAGAAAAGCACATCAATAGAGTGGCTTTAAATTCCTTCCAAGAATTTCAAGTAAACTTTGTCAAGAAACATAGATTGCATCTCTTGTTCCAGTAATAGTAATAATTTTTGTTTGTTTGATTTCATTATTTTATGATGTTAAAAAATTCATTTGAGCACTTACTTAAAAATGTGGTTTACCAAAGCTACATCTATAATGAAGTAAGTGATACTAATTACATCTTAAGGAGAAATTTAAAGGCAGTTCTATGCAGGTATGTGGGTAGTGTCAGTGGTGTGAAATCGAGAAGGAATCTAGAACTTGGGTTACAGTGGTCATTAGATCACTACTCTGAGGTCTGAGGAAAGCCAAATCCCAGGAGGTTCAATGGTGTGAACACATCATAGGCTGGTGGCAGAGAGGTAACAGAACACATGCGCACAATTTGCACACAACTCCTAGCCGAGTCCATTTTCCAGTAAACCGCGCGGCTCGTTATGAAGTTGTTCTGTATTTTCTGGCCAGGACAAATTACTAATGAGGCCAAGGTGGTGAATTCAGTTTTTTTTTACTGACCAATTAGGCTAACAAAGAGAAAGAAAACTGTTTAGTGGTCACAGACCACATCCCTCATTGTGAGAGGCTGGTCAGAAAAGGAATCAGGCAAGTGAGTCACATGCCTTGAAAAAAAGGACTTCACCGTCACTCAAAAGCCAACTCAAAGTAAAAGCCCCATGCACAGCATGTCAGTAGGTCATTAAAACAAAGTCCACAGAGTAGAAACTGAACTAGAATCACCCCTTCAGGATAAATTCTAAGCAGGAAAAAACCCTATCTTCTGTCTTGGCTGTCTCAGCTTTTCACTGAATTTAAACATCAATATGAATATACAGACCTGTTCATGCTTCTAGAGGTGAACACACTTTTTTGGTTTTAATGCGACCCCTCAGAAGACAGTATAGAGTTTCTGAACAGGAAAGAATGTCTACTCTTAAGAAATGATCTCTGCAGAAATTTTTGCATGCAAGTCAAAAGTGACAATGTTTCTTCAGAAACAGTTGAGACTCTTTAAAATATAGATTCTAGACGAACCTAAACAAAGTTAAGTATGTTCCAGATATCGAAATAATGTTTTCATTAGTAAACCCTAAATGTTAAGGAAACATGCATTCTGACAAGTTAAAGTAGCTAATTACTTTCTTAAACTTTCATTTTAAAATCAAGACATTTAAAAACAGATGCTTTGGCCATTTGCTTGTTAAACTATAAATATTAAACCAAAAGTTATTTATAGATATGATATACTCATGGCACTCTTAGCTATTAGCTCTTTCTTTCAAATAGCAACTTCAGACATATAACAATCGTTTTGGTTTATTATTCTAGTTTGTAAGAGTTTCCATCTTTAAAAATTGTATTTATTTACAACCTGCCTTGTTCCAAAAAAAAAAAAAAAAGATTCAAGGTGGGGTTTTCAATTAAGTTTATAAAAAAGCATATCCTCCAAACTTTACAGAGTCAGGAAATAAAGCTAAAAGCTTTTTATCATAACCTTTTAATTTTATCCTCTTGCTTGCGGGCATGCTGTTTAAGTAAAATGTTCTCATCATGCAAACGCAAAAATCTGTCTTCCAGTTCCTCCCGGCTAACACGAGACACCGCCTGGCGATATTTCATTGTCCTTGTTGAAGTTTCTGCAAAAACGCCAAGGTAATTAATAGTGGGATGACTGAAAATAAAAACATTTATCAATGGTAAAAATGTTAACTGTTGATATTAATATAAAATCTGACGTACTCATCTCAGATTTTTTCTTTGAGACCTACAATTAAGATTGTTTTAGAAAATATTAGAGCATTGTTCACATTACTGATTGGAGGTGAGAAAAACCTTTGCTGTTGATACTTTATATGTAATATGAAGAATTTGAACAGTAATAGTATCCACTCAAAAATATATTCAAACATCCATTCTTTAAGAATGTAAGCTGGAACTTTGATTCAACAGACTTTTCAATTTATATGCTGAATGTTGAAAAAACAAATTAAAAGTCTGAGTATCTGAAAGCATTTTTTATTTTACAAAGGTAAGAATTATAAAAATAATTTGGTGAAATAATAAGATTAAGATAGTTTTGTGATCCATGGGTATTGGATTATAGAAAAGAAACTATAAAATTTGTAAGACCAAACAAAAAAAAAAAAAAACCTTCACAAATTATTTATAAGCTATGTTAAATATTTTCAAAGAACTTTTATACCTTTTAGCATGTGTATATATTTTTTTGCGTAAGTTTAAATTTGGTATTTTCCATATCACTGTGAAGTCGGTTGATTTTCAAAAATCCTCCGAAAGAAACAAAGAACAAATAACAAATTGACAAAGATTAAAGCCCTGTGGTGGGTTACTGAGGGCAAGAATTGAACTTTGGGTATCAAATCCCAATAAATAGTTTTGCACACTTAAAATTTATTTGTATTTGAATTCCTGATACTCTGCCAAAAATCTAAAGCAAAGCTTATACATGCATTCTACTTTGAACAATAAAAGCTGCACAGTCAAATTAATCTTTTTCAGTCAACAATAATACACTGACCACCTTTCTATGATAGTTCAAGGAGGCTGCTTGCACTCACTATTCTGATTAACAGGTGTCTGAAGATGCCTTAGTGGAATGTATTTTACATCGCAGTCCTCTCAATGACAAGTGCAGTGGCATGACAGCTTAGCTGACATACTGATCACAGGCAAACAAAAACATAGTTCTCCACTCTAAATTGTTCCTTAAATAAGGCAGTGCTTTCCTTTCTCATTTTGAAAGTGCTCTATAGTAACTACTAAGAAATAAAAGAGAAAGAAAAGCTTTAATGTATGTTAATTTGATAAAACAAACTCAGTATCACTTGGATAAACAAACCATTTGGAGATACTCTACTTGAAAGACAAAAAATTTTAAATATGGTATTTCCTCCCATATAAAATTTAAACATAGGGAAACATTTTAATGGGAAATGTGATTTAAGCCAGGCAATTTGGTTTGGAGGCTTGATACTCTCTGTAGCTTCTACTGATATGTGGAATTTTAAAAAGATGATTTATAACAATTCTTTATCAGAATAGAGAGAGTTTTACATTTTCTATGAGCTGTTGATAATTGACGCATGCAGTAAAATACCACATGTTGTTCTAAACACGCCATCCTTGTTTAGTCCAATCAAAAGCTAAATAGTTACTTAAATGGCTTCGTTTGTATGAATATCAAAAATACTTTAAATTAAAAGTAAAGAAGTTACTGATCAAAGTTCATAACTGTAATAAATAACAGCTGGCCATACCTTGTAACCCTCCCATTCCAAAGAGGTTTAGACCTGTATCTTTCACAGGCAGGTCTCCTGCAGTCTCATCAGTTGGACCAGACATGGCCTATCTGTGGAGAAAAGAAAATTCAAATAAAATCTTTCCAAGTTATAACATTAACTATGCAATGGAATGAACCAAATAAAACGAATAAGGCACTAGAACTTTAATGGACATCTTATTGCCCACATGTGTAGGCTGAAGAAGATGAAAGCTTCTATTTTAAAAGTAATACTACATTCAATCATGGAGACAGTGTTCCTTTCAACAGTATATTTCCTATAGTTTGCTTAGGAAATGAGGTAAGATTATCATTCTTCCTCTCTCTTCTTCTTGTTCCTCTATGTGAAACAAAACTAAACTCCCTCAAATTTGAGAAATACCTCCTCTCCATTCCCCATCCCTTTCTCTGCCCCCCAAAGAAAGCAGCTATCTTAGAAAAAACTCAAGTCAGGAACTTGATTCCAATGGTTGTTCTATTGCTTCCTAGCTGGTCAAGTCATCTAATCTCACGGAGTTTCAGTTCCTTAATTTAAAAATGGAAACAACAATACCAACAATACCTATCTCACAGTTATTCTAAAGGTAAGTGAGATGGTAAATGAAAAGTGTTTAGTACATTTGCCTGGGATGTCAATATTACTTGAATATTAATTTTCAGCTTGATGCACAAATGAGTAGGTAGTTCCAAGTTTTGCAAAAGAGGTTTCATAAATTCACCAACGGGCTTTTATTGTTGTTGAGACCTGTCTTTGTTGCCAAGAGGCCTACGTCCCAGGGCTTACTGCTTCAACATACAGGCTGCCCAGCTAATTCTGGCATTTTTAGAGTTTCTATTCTTCAGAGATACACAACAGTAGCTTAGCTTTGTATGTGGATATGAGTGGTCTTTGCAATGTCTACTATGCCAAAATAAAAAAAAAGATTTTATATTTTCATTTCAATCTATCCAGAAAACCAAATGCAAACTGCCAATGAAGATGCCCTAAGGCAGAGGTTTGCAATCTCTAGAACCGGGTCCTAGAATGTCAAGTCCAAGAGAAGAGCAAGCTTCTTTGATTTGTTCTCCTCTCAGAGGCTGGCACGGAGCTGGGCACATAGCAGGCATTCACTAAACAGTTTCTGAATGAATGGAGTCCATGGGGCTTCAGGGTCTGTGGACCCAGAGAGCAGAGATGGTTTACAAAATCTTGTACACTTATGTGCATATGCAGTACCTTTTAGAGGGAAGGTTCACAACTTTTATGATAAGTCATCAGAGGTTGAGAACCACTGCATTTTGCGGTGACATACATAGCTAACAGACAGATACCTGGGTGTTCGTTCATCTACTTCTTTTGGAGACAGTGCTATAAAAAAGGTCAATTTTAGGAGCCAAATTATCAAGCAGTTTAAAGACAGGACACTTGTGAAACGGAGAGCTTTTCCATGACAAAGGTATAATAGCGTTTATAATAACAATGACGACCGTATCAACATTTATTGAATGCTTACTATAATGTGCCAGGCGCTCTTCCAAGTGCACTGCTTATATGAATTAATCAAATATCTCACAACATCCTGGTGCTATTGTGAGTCCTGCTATGCAAATGAAGAGTGAGACAGCACAGGTAACTTGCCCAAGGTCACACATCTCAGAAGTAACTGTCTAGTCTTATTTTTGTCCCTCTTAGGAAGGGGGGTGTTCTGGCATCTAGAGGTAAGCGCTGCTGCTAAACATCCTCAGTGCCCAGGATGGTCTGACCCAGAATGTGAATGAGCTTGAGAAACACGGTGCCGTGCGGCAGTACCTTTCCAACACCCTCTCTCACCAGCCCTTCTTGCTCCCTGTCCTCCACTCACACTGTTGTCCTTTAGGGACCCTTGCTGGCTCCTCATTCTCTGGAGCTCCGCTCCAATGTCACTTCCTCAGAGAGGCCTTCCCTGATCATCCTGTGAAAGTCCTCTTCCTCCTGATTTCACCGCTGTTTATATCTGTTACAGCAATCATCTCTAGCTGAAATTTTAAAAAACGTTTACTAGTTCGTGACAAGTGTGTCTTCACTAATAAAGTACAAATAAGCACCTTCAGACGAACAAGCATCTTGAGACGGGTTTCTGTCCTCTTTACAGCTGGTTGGGAACAGTGCCTGGCACAGGTGGGCACCAACCTTCCTATGTATTGAATGGATAAATGAATATCTGGCACTGAGATGAAAATGGTAAACAAAGTCCCTGCCTCTATGTACTTATTAGGCTAGGAGGTAATAAGCTGATAAACAGATAATGATAAATAGTTAAGCACACAGTAGGCCACTCAGGAGGCTTGTAAGGGTGTGCCAACCAATTCCTAACCCAGATACAAGAAGCGAACAGTGTTTATGTCACCTTCTGCTTGAAGAAGGACTTGAACGGGCACTGCAATTAGCATCAACTCTCATCAGCTAGGGTTTAGATCTGGGACATACATTTTCAAAACGGTGCTGGGCGTGGGGGTAACGGGCGGGCTGTGATTCAGGCCTGAGGGTGTGGAGGTGTTTCGTGCTGGGCTGCTTTTCAAGCGAGCAGAACTCCAGGGCCTTCTCCAGGCCGTCGAGCAGACCCCAGGATCCCGGCCTGGTAGGGGATCGGCCACCTCCATGCCCCCCGCCTACTCCCCCAGAGTACTCACCGCCACTCTCTCCCCGCCGGTCGCTAACCGTTGCTATAGCGCCGACGGCGTGTCCGGCGAGTGGCCGAGAGAAGCACGGGAAAAACATGGCAGGCCCTGTTGCCTCCTGGGAAATGTAGTTTTCCTCGGGCCCTGGCCCGCCAGCTCGCAGAGTAGCGGACTACGCTCGCCCAGCTGTCGGATCTGGGAAATTCTAGTGCTCTGGACTCCGACACAATCGGGAGCCGCTGCGGTGCATCCTGGGAGTGGTAGTTCTCGATGCCCTTGTGGAGAATGGCGCCGGACGGAAGCAGGATGCCGAGAGAACTACACGCAGGAGGCGGGGTCCAAGGCGAGGGATCTACAAGACCAGCAGTGGCGAAGGAGGCAGGAGCGGCAGCATGAAGCGGACCCAGACCGCCGAGGAACGAGAACGGGAAGCTAAGGTATGTCGGGCTCTCTAGAGTCTGGGATCTGCCGTGCGCTTGCAGTTAGGGGCAGGGAACCGGAAGGGTTTGGCTGGATGGCGAGTGGACGCACAGGCTTAAGCCAAGGCATGAAAGGGCCTTGCCAGCAAGGGAGCCAGAGATGGGGTTATAAACTCGTGCTGCTCGGGATGCAGGCCTAGTCCTGTTGGGTCAGCTCACAAATGAGAAGACACCCATTTACTTGTTCTGCTTCTGCACTTATTCCTTGAGTACATTTATAGCTACTCTTGTGCCTCAGTTTACCGGACTCTCAGATGACTGAGCATACCAGCTGTGTGTTCTCTTTGGTAATGATTTCTGAGGACTGAGAGCAGTTTAGATGAAGTCTATGTGCGCTCAGATGTGTTTATTTGGAACAGTTGTCTCGGGGGCAGCTGATAGGTTCCATGTCTTCAGCACAGTGCGTAGGAAAACTTAACTACAATCCTATTATGTACTTTTGGGGTTTAGCCTCTGGTAGCTGCCATTCCATCGGATGAAAATAATAATAGCAATACCAACTCTTACAATAGTATTTATTACATGTCAGGCTTTGCGTTGAGTTCACAATATTTATATTATTTCATATTCTTACCACAGCAGATTGCAAGATAGATATTATACAGATGGAGTTATCAACAGTCCTGTTTTACGGATGAAGACTTGAGGCTCAGAAGAATTAAGTGTTTTCCTTTCATTCCCCAGATCAAGTCCTATGTGTCTAAATATATTGGTAATTTATCCACTTATTTCCATCTCCACCACCTTGGACCAAGCTACCATCGTCTCTTTAATGGATTGTTACAACAGTCTCCCTGTTGGTTTACATTCACTCTACACCCTAACACTCCTTTGTCCTCTTCTTCCCGTCCTCCCACATAATCAGTCTTTACTCCATATTGTGGAGTGTGATCTTTTCAAAATACAAATCTAATCATGTCAATTTCCTTCCTTCCTCCTCTTCCAACCACCTGTTTAAAATATTCTATGACTTTTATTGCTGTTAGGATAAAGACGAAACTTCACATGGCCCACAATGTCCATGCATGGTCTGGACTCTACTTCCTTCCTCAGCCTCATTGGACATGACACTCACCCTGCTCTCTGCCCATCAGCCACTTTGGCCCTCTTAAAAGCCCCTCTTTCTGTTACCAAACTCAAGGGGTTCCGTGCTTGGGTTGTTCTATTCAAGAACGAGACATGGTCATTGTCAGGTAGTTTTATTTACTTGCAGCAAGTAAAGGAGAGGGGATTCACATCCAAACCCCTGAAGGGATGCTTAGCTATTGCTTATATACACTATTTGGCAATTACATTTTGATTTCCTCTTTGCACTTGGCTTTACTTACCCAGATTTGGTTAATTACATGTTGATTTCTTAGCATCAGGTTGGGTTCTTGATCCAGCTCACAGGATTACAGCTGCATCTGCAAAATACTGTGCTACCTTTGAACATCTAGTAAGAATAGCATTTAGTAAACCCCCCCTTGAGACTTTTGCCTTATCTAACAATTCCTCCCTTTTTCATTCCTCATTCTTGAGGGAATGGGGACGAGGGTCATACTTGTGTAACTGCCTCCTGCAGAACATGGACAGAGTACGTCTTTGAGTTCAAGGAGTGAAATTCTCTGGCTGCCTGACTTATAAAAATCTTGGGGTCATCTAGGTTCAGGGGTTCCTGAGAACAGGAGTGCATGAAGAGACAAAATATAGAAAAAACCGTTAGGAGTAAGAACAAACGTAGTGGACGTCACTTAACCTTGTAGCAGCTTGAGGATCTGGTTCCTTGTTCTCACTGGGAGGTATCGCTAGCTTCACCTGAGAGAGGTCTCCAGGAAGCTGTATCTTGCAGTTTGAGAAGAATAAGTTGTTAACAACAACAAATGAGGACCTGTCCATGTTGGGTTCAGTGGATCTTATAGGGATCACGATTTTTAGATTTTTAAATATAAACCCGCTCCCTGCATTATATGGGTGTAGTTTAGTATCTGCTGATGTGAGTAAAATCAGATTAGCATACTTATTTAAGTTTTCAGTTACCTTTCCTAATTGGATACCAAAAATTAGAAGACTCTAGCTGCAAGGGGTCCCGGGAATGGGAGAAACCAAGTTATGTTGGGGAGGGCCGATTTACTGAGTTCCTCCTGCCAACCCCTAAATCGTCCCTATGAGTGAAACCACTCCAGCAATCACTAAGTCCTATCTATTCCTCTTTTTAACATTATGTGTAAGGTGGATCCTCTGGTATGGGAGCTCCAGCTCTACTTTAAAGTGTCTTCATTTATATTATTATTTATATTTTTTCCTCTTGATCAATATCTTTCCTTGAAAGCATTCCTGATCAATGATCAGAAACCAGCACTGATGAGTTATTAAAAGCATCACTGGTGGCTCATTTTGAGTATGTCATGCCATTCTTGGTTCCTCATCGCCAGGAAGGCTCATTTGCAGTATATATATCATGTCCCACGTAGAAGGGAAAGTAGTTTCTTCTGTCCTGGAGGCTTTGGCCACATTTGAGCAACGAGAGCACCAGAACACAAGAAGGCTTTATTGTCATGTTTAAGGGCAGGGCCTGGATTATATTTAGTTCTAACTTTATTTTATCAGAGGTGTTTTATCCGAGTACAGCAACAGTTATTAACAACAGAGCAAACCTCACCTTGCTTAGCTGGAATGTTGTCAAGACAAATTCTATTGTCTAGTAATGCTTTGGTGGTCACTGTAACAACTGTCCAAGGAAAATTATTCTTAAACATCTTCTGTCATTTCTTGAGGTTTCTTCTATGAAAAACAGACCCAAGTGATCCTTTCAAAACACTGAGCAACCATTATCAGTGGTGTCTTTATAACATCAAGTTAGGCAAAGCAAAGATTTATAATAGCAAAAATTCTTATAGTAACAAAATTGTCAAGTTCAGTTTGAAGACTAGATCTGAACCAAGAGTCAACAACTATAGGCAGTTAGCCAAAGATATTAAATAACCATGAGGTGTTAGTGGGTATTGTGTTTAATCATTTGGCTTGTGCTAAATCTGGTACTTTTATTGGGGCTGACATCACCAGGTGTTAAACATCCAAGACTTAATACCTTTAAATTTAGTCACATATGGATTAGTTAAGCATACCTGAAGTTTTGTATTTTAGAGTGTCAGAATCTCTTCTATGAATCTCTTTGAAGATGAAAGGTTTTTGTAGAAACATTTTTCTAAGAGCATCAGAGTAAAGCAATAATTGTCTAAGTGACGAATGACTTAAAAATGGCCGTGATTAGAGTTCATATACATACATCTTCAGGTCCTTTCTCTGTGATCTTCTGCAGTGTATACACACCTTTTGCACCTATGTACAGGTCTTCTGTAAGTTACATATATCTTTCCGTTTTTGACCTAGTTTTCCTCTCCTTAGTTTGAAACAATCGTTTTATTCTAGAACGGAATTATTTTCCTTGTTCTTTCTTTACCAATAAAGCCCATGTCCTTTATATCCTTCTTTATCTAAAAACACTTTTGATTCTTTTTTCTGTCAGTGGAAGTGTATCTCTATTTTCCAAACCTTCTACAAAAACACATAAGCTTTTCTAAATACAATCAAAGGTTTATCATCATTTATTTGACAATGTTTCCCTTGTTATTTAACATACCAAATTGGCCTAGTTAGTTTAACTCCTTTTATAAAGTAAGAAAACAAGTCTTTGAGGCGTTTCAGGGATCCTTCTGAAAAACTCCAAAGTTCTTAAAAATCTCAAAGATTAGAAAAAAACCTCCTGAAATTTTGAATCTTGGGATTTTTGTCAAACATTGCAAAGTTTTAAAACATTTGTCCAAATAAAATCATAGGTAACAATACTTAAAAGTTATTCGTTTAAACAAAGTGACAGTCAAAGATTTTGGAGGCAAATACAGGAAGTTGCTAAAACAAAATTTCACCTTTTCCAAAATTAGGAAGATTTGTGTACTTACATAAGTAAAGACCTGATGATAAAGAGTATACCTTTGCTTTCTCTGTATAATCTCTTATTAAAAGCTACCAATAATACAGGAGACATAGCATTGAGTTTTGGCTTTACATAAGTACACCATTGCTATTACAGCTTAATTTCTTTTAAAAAAAAAAAAGCTCTTATAATAACTTAATTTCAGCCAGCTTAATACACAAGAGGCAAAATTCTCCTTTTTTTTCTATTTTTTTTAATTTAAAATTTTTAATCCTAGAAACCTTAGTTTTAGTGACAACCAAAAGTCAAATTTGTGAGTCATTTTATAACCTCTACAAATATAGGCTTTTTGGCAAGTATATTTTATAATTGTTAGAAACATGTATTTCCTGAATATAGCATAAGACATTTTTATTAACAGATCTAAGCATCTTTAGATTCTCTATTAAAAAGCTAGAAGTTGGTAGCAGAACTTGCTTTTGTATACCCAGATAAAATCCAAAAAACTTAAATCAGTCTTTGTATTACGTCATTTCCTAGACCATGTGATCCTGAAAAGCATTTGTTATTGTCGTGCGGGAGACCCTGCTCGCAGCGCCATTTGTCGTGCGGGGAGGCCTGCTCGCCACGCCATTTTTCAGGCGGGGCGGCCTGCGGGGTCTCTGCTCCCGCTCCCCACACAAGAACGCAGGATATGGTGAGGCCAAAAAGGAAACCCACGGAGCCATAGGTAGGGGAGTCATACCACTATGGTCTCACTGGAGGCTGGGCCCACTGGATGCAAGACCTGCCGTCCGCCTTTCCGCCAACCGACCGACGACTCTCCTCCACTCTCTCGACTGTTCCTCTCCTCTCTTCCGCTCTCCTCGGCTCTCCTCTTCCGCTCTCCTCGGCTCTGCTCTGCTCTGCTCAGCTCCTCGGCAATCCTCGGCTCTCTTCCGTAGCCGCAGCAGTTATACCAACGGCCAATCGGCTAACCGGCCACAGCGGACGGCCAATCAGCCACAGCTGACGGCCATCCACCACCGGAGCTAGCACCCTTCCACGTGAGGCCGAGAGCCTGTAAACTACTCTCTGGGGCTCTGTCCCCACAGTTATATTCCTTAATTTATATAAGTGCTTAATTTCTTTAACTAAATAGAGCTTTTTATAAAAACCAAGTTTAAGATTTTCCTCAGGAGGCAGACAACATGTAAACATAATAGACAGACAAGACCAGAGACCTGAAAGTTTCATTTTAAAATTCCTTTAGCCACGAGACAGATATGGAAAAAAATCATTAATTTCTATTCATTAATCAAATGTAGTAGCCGGCTTTAAATCGAGGCAAAACAAACTTCAAGTGTAACTGAAGTTACCAAGGGCATCTCTCAAAGCCTTTTTCCCTATGACAAGCAAAAGGGGAAATCTCCAAGCCAAATGGGCCCAACAGGGACTCGGACAACAGGAAAGTCTCTGGGGTCCTTGGTCCACCCAGTTCTGGAGAATGCACGCCAAGGGGCTGCATTCCGGGATCGAATTGGAGTTTCCCAAAGAGGGCGTATTTACATATAGGACCAGCAAGGCAAACGCAAATGTGCACACAAGCAAAATCTTACTCTTGCAGGACAGACACTAAAGTGTGGCGAACTGTGATGCCGTAACTTCTAGCGCACTGAAAACGCCATCAGTGACCCTGGGTTACCTGACACCCAGACCGGAAATCATCTCCCAAGGATGTCTTAGATCGCACCACAGGTGTTTCTTAACCCTTGGATTAGACCCCTGAATCTGGCCTCCCGGAAACAGTTCCTGCACGATCAACCTGAAACCGAGTGCGCATCAGAAATGAAACTAACCTTCTAACAGCCCTATACCCCAAATGGGAATAGAACACTAAACTGACCACAGGGGCTGACCTACCCACCTTCCTTCCAAAGTGCTGAACGAAGCAGATTCCGGTGGCCACGGCGCTTGTCTGTGGAGGCAGGACAGGCAGCCGTTCCAGCGGTCAGCACCAAACGGGTTCTATAGAACAGACCTCGGTGCAGTGGAGATGTGGACGAGTAAGCCCAGGACGAGCTGCTGACCTTCGCCAAGCGTCCACAGCAGGCCGAGAAGGGAGTCCTTTTAGGAGAGTCTCACCTGAGTCGCAGGATTTGTTACCGAACTTGGGGTTGGCTGCTTGGGGTACGCTATTCAAGAATGAGCCGCGGTTGTCATTAGGTAGTTTTATTTCCTTGCAGCAAGTAAAGGAGAGCAATTTTACATCCGAAACGCTGTCTCCACGAAGCGATGCTTAGCCATTGCTTATATACACTATTTAGTCAATTGCATGTTGATGTCTTCTTTGCAGTTGGGTAAACTTACCTGGATTTGGTTACTTACATGTGGATTTCTTCTTTTGCCTCATGTTGGTTCTTGGTCAAGCTCATGTGGTTACAGCTGCATCTGCAAAATACTGTGCTTTTTTAACATTTAGCACTAATAACATTTAGTAAGAATTGCCCATACCTAGAGACCCTTACCCTAGCTAACATTTCCTGTGCCTTATCTGGTTCCGTGTATGTGACCTTTACATATGCTATTTGTTGCCTCCTCAGTGTTAGGCGAGTATTGGAAGTGAGGACTGATGGTGAATAAAACAGACACATTTCTTGCTTTCAGAATTTAGAGTCTTACGCGTGAGTTTGTCCTAGGACAGTACTTCTGCAGATTTAAAATATGAAGTCAGCTTTATAATGACCAGAGTTATAGCAAGGTTTCACCAGGGACCTGAAGTTTCCATGTTTGAATCTGCATGTGATGTGAACAGTATACTAAAGATGGGTTCAATGTGGGACAAGCCTTCTGCATGAGTCCACATCAGTGCTGTCGTGCGCGGAGGCCTGCTCGCTGCGCCATTTTTCAGGCGGGGCGGCCTGCGGGGTCTCTGCTCCCTCTCCCCACACAAGAATGCAGGATATGGTGAGGCCAAAAAGGAACACCCACGGAGCCATAGGTAGGGGAGTCATACCACTATGGTCTCATTGGAGGCTGGGCCCACCGGACGCGCGACCTGACGTCCGCCTTTCCGCCGACCGGCGACTCTCCTCCACTCTCGCGATTCTGTTCCTCTCCTCTCTTCCGCTCTCCTCGGTTCTGCTCGGCTCCTCGGTAATCCTCAGCAATCCTCGGCAGTCCTCGGCAGTCCTCGGCTCTCCTCCGTAGCCACAGCAGTTATACCAGCGGCCAATCGGCTAACCGGCCACAGCCGACAGCCAATCAGCCACAGCCGAGCCAGCACCTTTCCATGTGAGGCTGAGAGCCTGTAAACTACTCTCTGGGGCTCTGTCCCCACAGTGCAAAGAGACAAATGTCACCCAGTGGCATTGTGCATGACGTCTTTCTCACCTTTCGGGTTTACGTTTGAAGTTATTCATTCTGTAAAGATTTATTGAACACCTGTTACTTGCCAGACACTGAGTTTATAATGTTGGCTAAGATGGAATCCCCACACAAAGGAGCTTTTACTCTGTTGAAACCATCACCACTGCCTGCGAGGCTGTATGAACGTCATCCACATTTTATGGATGTGGAAACTTGGCAAAGACAAGACTGGCCCGAGGGCACTTGGTTGGTGTGGAACGAGGGCTCAGAACCAAAGCTTTATGTCATTTTCTGCTTGGGAAACATGTTGCCTTCTAGAGCAGGTTGTTTTCCTGTTTACTTAAAAATTTTTTTTTTGATCTTTATTTAAAATTTATTTATGAAACATTGATTAGAACCAAGTATAGGCAATTAAGTTTTAAATCTTCAATAGAAAATGTTGTATTACTCGTGACTTATCTTCTCATTTTCTCATCAACTTTATTGAAGTATAATTTATGTACAATAATTTGCTCCTATTTATAGTGTACAATCTGAAGAATTTTGACAGATGTGAAACCACCACCACAATTGACAGAGAACATTTCAGTCCCATCCAGCAATTTCCTTGTGCGGATTTGTAGTCAATGTCTTCCCCCACCTTGGCTCCCACGTAACATTTTCTGTCACTGTGGATGAGTCTGTATTTCCTAGAATTTCACATAAAGGGAAGCATACTGTCTGCTTTCACTCAGCAGAATGATTTTTGAGATTTATTCATGTCATCGCGTGTATCGACAGTTTGTTCTTTTTATGGCTGAGTAATTGTCGACTGTGTGGCTCTACCATTTATTGTTTATTCATCACCTGTTGCTGAACGTTTGGATTGTTTCTGGTTTGGGGCTGTTATGTTATGACCATTCATGTAGAAGTCTTTGTTTTCATTTCTGTGGGAATCCAAGTGCTGAAAAAGTCGCATGCCAGTTCTTTCTTTAGGCTTATAAGAAAGTGCTAAACAATTTTCCAAAGTGATCCTACCATTTGTATTAGTTTCCAGGTAACTCGGTGTCTTAAAACAACAGAAATTTACTCTCCCACAGTTCTAGAGTCTGAAAGCAAGGTCTCGATAGGGCACACGCCCTGGGAAGGCCCTCGCTGAGAATGCGTCCTTGCCTCTTCCAGCTTCTGGTAACTCCTGGCATGGCTCGGCTTGGGCAGCGTAACTGCAGTCTCTGCTTCTGTTTTCCCATGCCACCTTCTCTGGGTTTCTGTGTCTCAAATCTCTCTCACCTTTCTCTTGGAAGAACACTAGTCATTGCATTTAGGGCCTACCCTAAATCCAGGATGATCTCAATCTCAAGATCCTTCATTTAATTACATGTGCAAAGACCCTTTTTTCCAAATAAGATCACATTTACAGGTACCAGGGGTTAAGACTTGGACCTTGGATGTATCATTTTGGGCGATGCTATTCAAACTCACGACATTTTTACATTTCCATCAGCTGGGTATGAGAGTTCTAGTTGCTCCGTATCCTCAGCAGTACTTGGTTGTCAGTATTTTAAATTTTAGCAATTGTTGTGTGTGTATTGGTATCTCATTGTGGTTTTAATTTGCATTTCAGTGATGACTAATGAGGTTGAGTATCTCTTCTTAAAAGCTGTTTTTGTGGTACAATTTTGAAGTATAATACTATAAAACGCACTTGTTTTAAGGGTATAGTTCAATGATTTTTAGTGCATTTACAGAGTTGGGCAGTAATCACCAGTTTTATTTTGGAATATTTCTATCATCCCCAAAAGAAATCTTGTGCTCATTTGCAGTTATTCTCCACTCCTACCCTCCCATTCCTAGGCAACCACTAATCTATTCTTTGTTGTCAAGATTTGCCTCCTCTGGAGATTTCATATAAATGGAATCAGACAATACGTGGTCTTTTGTGCTTGGCTTCTTTCACCCGGCATAATGTTTTTGAAGTTCATCCATGTTGCAGCGTGTATCAATACTTTGTTCCTTTGTAATACTGAATAGTAAAGTATTCTAATGTCTCAACATACCTCATGTTATTTAATCCATTCAACAGCTGATAGATGTTTGGGTTGCTTCCACTTTTTGGCTGTTAAGAAAAATGCAACTGTGAACTTTGCATTCTACTTTTTACTTTTTATATGCACATATTTTCATTTCTTTTGGGTAGCATACCTAGGGTGTAGTTGCTGGGTCATATACCGTGTTTCCCTGAAAATAAGACCTAGCTGGACAGTCAGCTCTAATGTGTCTTTTGGAGCAAAAATTAATATAAGACCTGGTCTTATTTTACTATAGTATAAGACCAGGTATAATATAATATAATATATATAATATATATTATATATAATATATCCTATACTATAATATAATATAGTATATAGTATTATATATAGTATAGTATATAGTATAATATAATATAATACTAGGTATAATATAATACCGGGTATAATATAATATAAGACCGGATCTTATATTAATTTTTGTTCCAAAAGACACATTAGAGCTGACTGTCCGGTTAGGTCTTATTTTTAAGGGAAACACGATAGTAAATCTATGTTTAACATTTTAAGAAACTGCTATACTGTTTGTTATGGTCTGAATGTTTTTGTCCCCCACGCCCCCCAAATTCTTATGTTGGATCCTAACCCCTGTGTGATGGTATTAAGAGATAGGGCCTGTTGGAGGTGATCAGGTGATTAGGAATAGGATTCGTGCTCTTACAAACGAGGCGTGAGAGAGCTGCCTCACCCCTTCTGCCACGTGAGGATGCAGTGGGAAGTCGGCGTCTGGGACCTGGAAGAGGGCTCTCAGCAGAACATGACCACACTGGCACCCAGACCTTGGACGTCCAGCCCCCAGAACTGTAAGCAGTACATTCCTGCTGTGTATAAGACACCCAGTGTGTGGTGTCTTGTTATAGCAGCCTGACTGGGACTAACACATTGTTTTCCCATGTGGACGCACCATTTTATATTCCCACCAGCAATGTTTGAGGGTTCCGGCTTCTTTACTTCCTTGCCATCACTTGTTGTTTTCTGACTTTTTGATTAGAGCCATCCTAATGGGTGTGAAGTGCTTTCTCATTGTGGTTTTGATCGGCATTTCTCTAATGATTAATGATTAATAATGCTAAGCTTCTTTTCGTGTTTATTGACCATATCTATCTATCTATCTATCTATCTATCTATCTATCTATCTATCTATCTATCTATCTCCTCTTTTGTGAAGTTTCTGTTCAAATCTTTTGCCCATTTATTCTGTTGGGTTATTTGTGTTCTTAATATTAAGTGTAAGAGTTCTTTGTATTTTCTAGGTTTAGGTTGTTTGTCATTGGTGTGTACTGTAAACATTGTCTCCCATTCTTTTAGTTTACTTGATGGTCTTTTGAAGAGCAAAAATATTTAATTTGGGTAAAGGTCCTCTTTATAGGTATTTCCTTTTATGATTCATGCTTTTAATGTCGTATCTATGAAATCTTCACATATCCCAAGGTCACAAAGATTTCTTATTTGCTTTTTAAGTTAAACTTTATCATTTCCATAATGGGCAATTACTTTTGTTTTTTTCTTTTCTCTTTGAAATTTACATTATATACTTTTGTGATTCTTAATGCTGTAGACTTTTGTACAGTGTCCAAGTCTGGTGGGTGAATAAAAAGATTGTAGTAAATGTTTAGCTTTCCAGGACAGCATTTGTTTAACTTGTGGTAAGGTGTAAGAGAGCGCCAAATGAATTTTTCTTGTAAGGCATGTCTTGGAATAGTCCAGATGAGTATTTGATGGGCTGAGTTAGAACCATGGCCTCTAAAATTTCCTTGCTGTTGGGACAGAGGGTTGGCACCTTGCGCCTCAGTTTCTCCAACCAGAAAATGGAGTCAAGCATAGTTGCCTCTGTAGGTTGCCGTGAGGGCCCCGTGTGATTTGGTTCTGTCACTGTGCCAGGGACAGAGCAGGGTACTTTTGACTGAGTATTGTGCCCTGCTGACACCGGGCTGTCCTCGTGCTTTTTTTTTTCTCCAGTTGTTATAATTTATTATTTTGAAATGATTTAAAATTTATAAAAGAACGGCAAGAGTAGAACAACGCTCTCACAGACCTGTCATTCAGATTCTCAAGTTAGCGTCTTGACACACTTGCTCTGTCTCTATTTCTCTTTCTCTCTCTCTTTCTGCAGACCTCATTTTATTGTGCTGTGCTTTATTGTGCTTCACAATGTTGTGTTGTTTACAAATTGAAGGTAAGACCCTCCACCAGCAAGAAAATTCTGAGCCTCGCTTTATTGCGACACTCGCTTTATTGCGACACTCGCTTTATTGCGACACTCGCTTTATTGCGACACTCGCTTTATTGCGACACTCGCTTTATTGCGACACTCGCTTTATTGCGACACTCGCTTTATTGCGACACTCGCTTTATTGCGACACTCGCTTTATTGCGACACTCGCTTTATTGCGACACTCGCTTTATTGCGACACTCGCTTTATTGCGACACTCGCTTTATTGCGACACTCGCTTTATTGCGACACTCGCTTTATTGCGACACTCGCTTTATTGCGACACTCGCTTTATTGCGACACTCGCTTTATTGCGACACTCGCTTTATTGCGACACTCGCTTTATTGCGACACTCGCTTTATTGCGACACTCGCTTTATTGCGACACTCGCTTTATTGCGACACTCGCTTTATTGCGACACTCGCTTTATTGCGGTGCTCTGGAGGCGAGCCTGCAGTATTTACCAGGTACGCATGTACACATGGAGTGTTATTATTTTTATGAACCATTGCAGTGTATGTTGGAGACATCAGTGCTCTTTATCCCTAAATATTTCAACATGTATTTCCTACGAACAAGGACACCGTTAAATGTCGTCAGTTGTCAATTTCAGAAAAAGTTGACATTGACATAGCACTGTTACTTAATCTGACATCTATATTTCAGTTTTGGTAATTGTTCTAATATCTTTTATAGCATTTTCTTCCTGGTCCAGGTTCCAATCCAGGATCACACATCATCTTTAATGGTTATGTCTCTGGTTTATTTTAATCTCCTTGAATCTGGTCTCCTTTAATTCGGTTCCTCTTCCTTTCTTTTTCTTTCAAGACGTTGACATTTGTGCTTTGTAGACTGTCCCCGTATTCTAATTTGTGTAATATTTCCTTATGAGTAGATTGAGCATTTTTGTCATGCATGCTTTTTAGGAAATGTAGGGGTCACTAGAGAGCACAAATTTACAACTCATGTTTATCCTGCCTGTAGATGTATTTTATTTGGCCCAAACAAACCATTAGAAACTATCTGAGTTATTTTCTAATATTTAAAAGTTGAGAGATTTCACATGAAATTCTGGACGTCTGGCTTCCTTGAGAAACTAGACTGCTCGGCAACACTGGGCATGCATTTCTCTAACTGGAGCTGATCAGGGGCGGCCCCTTTAAATGGGAAAAGTACTCCATTTTACCACACTCCAGTTTTGCCCACCCGAAGTATAGTGCTTTAGGGCAGACTGCTCAAATTGAATCCTGCCCCATCACTTACTCGGGCAAGCGACATAACTTCTCCAAACCTCAGTTTCCTCATCTGTGACACTGAGGTGATATTTATGGTTGTGGTGAGGATTAGGTGAGAGCTGTACGTAAAGCACCTAGCACATTCCTGGCACACAGTAAAAATAAATGTCATCATCATTATCATCATCTCTTGACCGTCATCACCACCTGTCTGACCCCAGGAGATCTTTAGCCTGTATTCAGATCATTCATTCCATAATCTTACATCGAGTGTCTAATCGGGCAGGCTTTCTCAGTCAGGATTCCATAAACCTCTCTCCCAGGTATCCTGAAAGCCATGCTGGTTATGTACCACCTTTGGGAGATTTGAGAAAACAGTCAAAAACCATTTTCTGTGCTCAGTGATCCAGATGAGGAACCTGGTTATGTGCCAAGTGGTTTACTCAGTGGTTATCTCATGGAACTGGCTGCCTTTTTATGAAAGGTGAATAATCCCCCAAGTCAGGAGTAGGGTTCTGAGTTTTATCATGGGAGCACCACTTGGTAACAGTGAGGATCTAATGGTCTGAGGTGATGGAATCCCTTTCTCAGGAAGATCTGTTTAACCAGAGTAGGCGTCATGGATTTCCTTCCTGAGATCGGTTTAACGGTGAGTCCTTATGAGAGGCATGGGACGCCTTTAAAGGTTGTTCAAAAATACTACTACTGTTCTTTGGTCATGGGATGAAAGGTGTGGATGTTGAATTCCAAGTTAGCGTTTCTTACGCTGGCATGGGTAAGATCACCTTTTAAAAAAATAGTGAAAACAGACATAGTTGAAATTTATTAAAAATGTGATACACTTAATAGGAACATAATAATTGTGAGTAATGTATATTTTTGTCAGTGGAGGAATATATCAGGAATAAACTTGCTGTTTCAGATAAAAATAAGAAGTAAAGTCTTCTGTTTTGGTGACAATTGTCTTAATATCATTTAACAAGATAAATCTTAAGTTAGGTTTAATGGATTATAAAAAAAATAATGAAAGGAAGTTTGTTATTTATATATGCACCTACTGGGTATTTCTACCTCAATTCATTTTCTTTTATTTTTTTTTTCAGTCTGGCACTTTAGTGAGATCCTGAGAAGGTTCCTTTGGTCCCTACCTTTACCCTGGATTGTTCTGGATTATTTCACCAGTTTATGTGATGGTAATTTAGGAAACTAAATGTAGGGCATTTTTGGTGGTGGACCAATGACCAGCGTACTTAAAAAAATTAACACTTTGCCTGACAGATTCTATTCTGTGTTTTTTTCTCCCCAAAGATTACCTTGATCTTTTACTTGATCTGTCTGCCAGTGTCAGCCTTTAATCACCTTCTGTAGATATAAGGGTTAGTTGATTTATTCAGTTTCCAAATCACTTTAAATACCTTCCTTGACAATGAACTAGATCAACCAATGAGTAATAGTTCTTGTTACTTTCTGTTATTCCAGGTCTGTTTCTTAACCAGCTTAGTCTTGGTTTTAAAAACGAAATTTGCCATTTGAAAAAAACATCTTAGACACTTTTTTTTTTAAACACGTTTAACACTTAGACACCTGAAACAACCATTGGCTTCTTTGAAGACAGCATTGGTGTCCCACTCATCCTTCCAACTCTCCAGAGTACCTAGCTGAGTGTCTTATGTAAGAGGCGTTTGGAAATAACCTGTTGAAGAAAGATTGACTGGTTGAGAGCCTCCGGTGTCTGATACCTGTTACGTGTGACCCTAAATTATGATCACGCTGGCTCCCTGTCTGCTGACTGGATTTATTGTGGCCGAGTTTCACAGTACAGGTTTGGGCAGACTATATGTTCCAAGAAAGAAGAGACCATGTCTTTTCAGTTTCCTTATTCACTACTCTATCCCTAGCACTTAGCATCCTGCCAGGCACATAGTAAATATTCCATAAATATTTGTTAAATGAATGAATGAATTTCCAAGAGCTTCACCTGTTATTTATTGGTTGTTAGGTTTTGTGCTTGCAAGAGATGGAACTGGAACCTGAAAGGAACAACGGAAAATGGCTAAATACTTTATGGATTATAAATTATATAGCATACCATAGAAATAGGTATTGTTTTTGAGAAAGCAAAACTCTTCGATAGATGCTATAGCAACTACCTATCAACGCTTGTTTTGAAGCATTCTCTTTGAAATTTGAATTGCTAGTCTACCCTCCAGGGTTGGTGTATTTTGTTGTTGGTTTATTATGGTAGATTTCTTGATAAAGTTATATTTCATATAAGAGTGGCTTTGTAACTTCTAGAAGAAAAGAACTCTGTAGTTGAGATGGTAACTTTTGGAACCTTGAAAGGCACAGTTTAGAGAAGGTGAATTTAGAGTTCTGCTAACTTCACGCGCTTAAACCTTCTGTTATATAAGATGAGTTTGTATTATTTTACACAGTTGTCTCACCAGTTGATTTTCCAGTGTAAACTGGTGGGAATCGTGGGGATTGCTGGGTTGGGTCTGGACGTGCTCAAGAGATTAAGAGTTGCGTTGGCAGGCCCTGGCTTCCAAACATTTGTCCTTGGCACGATGCTCCTGTGCGAGGCCAGTGCGTGTTGGAAGCTGAATCTTGCATAGGTGCTGCAGGCTTCCATCTTTGTTTATAAACAAGCATCTGTCCTGTTGCCACGCTGATCATTTATTTGCTCTGCAGTTTTGGGAATGACCTGCTTGCCAAGAGACCGTGCCTTCCTTTTTGTAAATAAAAGTACTGCCATATGGATAAGCGGCAGTTGAGACCTTTACAGCTGGTAGAAACCAAGTAGAAAACTCAGTCTGAAGGACCAAATTATGTTGCATCTGGTCTGAGGAAGAGATTAGTTGCCAGTGCATGAGTGTTTCCATAACCATGTGTGATCGGAACGGAGCTCTGATTTCTGCATTAGCCCTTTGGCACCTTCACTTCGTGACTGGATCGTTCAAGGCTGAGCCTCAAGGGCCAGCATTTCTCCAATAATAATATAAAATGGGCTGATGTGGCAAGCTTAACTCACTCCGCTGAATTGGGCGTGATTAAAGTCTCAAGGTTGTACTAATATGGATTTTTCTCTTTCTATGTACAGCATCCATTATCTCACTGTTTTCCACTTTGCCATAGTTTGAAAACAGAGATGGAAAATTTTGCTGATGAATTTTTTTTTTTTTTCTGTCAGCATGAACGTTCTGCACTTTTTTTTTTTTTTGCCTGAGAATAGCACCAGCCAAAAGAATGAATGCAAACATTACAGCTTATGTGGACTCTCGCCTGTTGTCATGTCAATCTTGGTCTTTAGGTAAATAGTGTGCAATTTCTCGCGGAATCAGCAGCCAGTATGCCGCGAGCGATTTTTGTTTTAGTCACAGTATTGGCTGGTCACACTATTAATGAGACAATAATTGGGAAATCATCGTCATTGTTCTCATAAAACATGATCCTTGTATTGGAACCAGCCAGGCAGAGGACTTGCGCAGACGCATGGAGAGGGGAAGGATGAGTAGCCAGTGTGCCCAGCTTTCAGATTCATCAGACCCCTGCTGCTTAAATTGCCCCAGCTGTTAATGCTGGAACCATTACAGTAATGGACTCAGCAAATGAAGGAGAACGAAGACACGCACACTTTATTACCAGAGGGGCAATTTTCTCTTCATCTGTAATAGCAGCCGTGCCTCATATTGATCAGACCATCAAGATACTAATCCTCTGTAAAATTACTTGTTATAACTGAAAATGTGTTAATCCAAATCAGTCTGGGTCCTGACTGCCTACTTACTATTGAATACAGACTATTAGATGGTTTAGTTTTCGTGATTGAAAGCCTTTGCCCCGAAAACGGGTGGCGTTTCCCTCGCAGCCCTGAGTGCTCCATCTTAGCTATCGCCCAGGGTTGTCTTTTTGTTTTAAACAGAACATCACCCACTTAATTAAGGAGTGAGTGTGTCTGTCTTGCTGTCTGAGTTATGCTGGTGTTTTATGTTCCTCTGGATTTATTAAGCATCTTGTTTTACATTCAGTCTGTGGTTTGTGCTGTAAATAAAAATAGGCCCATCTTGCACATATTAGAAATTTGCAGGTAGCAAATGTCAATAAGTACCGGGGATGTAAGGTTCTTTGATTTATATTTCAGGCGCCAGGTTGTGCTTTGTCGATTGCACCCATAGGCAGCACACATCCTGGTGTCTTCTGTGTAGCAGATGGATTTTTGCATCCTTGTCTGAGAAAGTTTATGGTTATTTCTGCATCCTTGGTTCAGTAGATTGCTTTTTAGACAATGAGGCATATCTACTCCGCCTTGTGTTTTGTGAATAATGACTGCAGCTAGCTAATATTATATTATCGGAAGACCTGTTAAAAACTGAGTTCTATCTTCCTTAATATTTAGAATTTTAGGAATTAGTCCTTAGATTTTCCATTTTTCTTCATTATTGTCTCCACATACATTATACACAGACTCAGATGCCCTCTTGGCAATGTTTTTATTTATTTTAATATATTGCCATTGCTCAAAACATTTGTGTGGCATTCTCCGTCGAGTTCATTCAGAAATAATTAGTCGTCTTTGTGTGCCAGGAGTTGTGGGAGGGGCTGCAGACTCAAGGGTGAATGAGATACAATCTTTGCCATCCAGGACCTTAGCTCAGTAAGAAGATAGGCATGGGAACAAATAATTACAATAATGCAGTATAGTCAATGTTAAAATCGACTTGTGAATGTAGTTCCTGGGCCCAGGTATGTATCAGTTATGGGCACAGTAGTGAAATCAGCATCATCGATTTTTCTTGCCTTGTTACCCAGAGCAGAATTGTGCAGGTTCCTCCCACTTTCAGACTTGGGTTTGAATGATTCCTACCTGTTGGAAAGAAATCTCATTTTTGCCTCACCGAAGACTGTGTACTGCTCCCTGGAGACAGTCAAAGGAAGGATTTTAAAAAATGTTTTGATTGGTGACACCTCTGTGGGCATGTATGGAGTTTCCCGTGGAGACTACTTTAAAGGGGGTAGTGCTTATTTGATTGTTTATGTTGTGGCATTTATATTATAAATCAGTCCTGCTGCTTTAGAGTATAGTTTATCAGGAGAGACAATAGCCTGTTGTGGTTAAGGGCGTGGGGTTTGGATTCCGACTGCCTTTTTTACCCCTAGCTCCTCTATAGATGGTGTGATCTCGGGCAAGTCACCAACCTCCTTCAGCCTCAATCTTCATCTGAAAATGGGGATATGAATAGTTGTGAGCATTGTTACCTGAGTACATTTTAATAAAAAAAAAAGTTGTGAGGATTAAATGATCTAATAAACAAAGCATTTAGAATAGTGATGTGTGCATGTAAATGTTCTGTAACCGTTAGCTGTTATTACCATGGATGTGACTGTAGGTAATGAAATTATTTTTCACATGTGGCTTTTGAAAGGCAACTTTGTAAATGCGTGACCACAATACGTATGACGTATAAGATGATGAAACATTTCTTACTTAAATTATTACATTTTCCCTGATTACGTAATAATTTGTTATTTTGGAAAAATTTTAAAATACAGAAAAATACCAAGCAGGGGAAAAAAAGGTCTGTTATAATCCTCCAGAGATAACCACTGTGTTACTTCATATACATATTGATGTATTTCTTAGAATACTATTATTATTATGCCTATTATATGTATCATATATCCAGTATGATCCTAGTTTTATCTAAAATATATTTGACACATATTAATCTGATATATTTTAAACAAAAAATGGAATCATAATGTGCATATTTTGTACTTTGCTCTTTATTGTGAACATTTTTTTCATGTCGTTACAATTACATAGTATTTCCTCATATGGATTTCTTTTTCCTGCTATTATAAATTATCCTTCAGTGACCATTCTTGCACATAAATCTCTGTGCAAATCTCTGATATTTTCCATAGGATAAACTAAAAGAAGGTGAATTGGGTTAACATTTGTAAAGATTTTTGGTTTGCACTGTCAAATACCACAGAGTGGTAATGCCACTTTCCACTCTAACAAGCAGTGCATGAGAATGCATGTTTGGTATACCTCTTCCGCTCTGGGAATTATATTATAAAATAAAAATATTTGCCAATATGGAAGAGATGAAGTAGGAGTTCACTGTAGAATGACTTTGTATTTTCTTACTAAGTATATGGTTGAATTCCCTCCTCCCATATTTATTGGCCAAATATAGTTCTTTTGTGATTTATTCATAGAGCCTTTGTTCATTTTGCTCATATATGTTTATCTTTTCTTATTGACTTGTAAGAACACTTCATAGATTAGGGATATTATTATTGGTTAATCATGTGATGGAAATATTTTTCCTAGGTTGTTTATTTAGTCAGCCTTTTACTTTTGTATTTTTGTTATTAAAAAGTTTTCCCTTATGTATAAGGAAACTTTTCCCACCTACATAACAGACTAATGGTCAGTCATATGTCTTAGTTATTGTATGTTTTAACGTTTTTTCATATAATTCTAGAATTTAGCTGGCATATGATATGAAGTAGTTTTCTTTTTCCTCCCAAATGGTTAACCAGTTATCCCCACTGCATTGATTAATTTGAATGCCAGATTACTCAGGTCGGCTTTTTATTCTGCTTTTGTCTGTTATTCTTGATACACCATTTTAGTTATCAGAGTTGTATGATGTCTTTCAGCAGTACAAGGCCCCGTGGTTATTCTTTTTTTCTTTTTCCAGAAGTTCCTTGGCTCTTCTCTTGTACTGAGAAGATGACTTAAATTTTTTTCCAGATAAACTGAAAAGTCACTTGTTTAAGGTCTCCTGTGTATTCCACCAACCCTTTGGTATTTTAATTGTTATTGCACTAAATTTTTAACTTAATTTGGAAAGAACCTAGAGATGTTGTCAAAAGAAAAAAAATGTAAAATAACTGTGAACACTAAACATGTTATATAGATATAAACATATTATAACATACAAGGCTTAGTGTTCTCTTAATTACCACTCCACCAGCCCCATTCCCCAGTAAGTAATTTTTCTCATTCAACAACGTTATCTTCACATTTATTTAAGCTTTCTTTTATGAAAGTTTTGTAATTTTATTCAGTTGCATACTATTTATTACCTTTTACGTTTATTCCTGGATATTTTACATATTTGATTCCTATTTTTGGTTACTGTTGCAAGTGGGATATTTTTAAATTGTATTTTTAAAGTGATACATGGGAAAGCTTTCTGTGTGATCAGCAGACTAAGGCTAGTCAGCACCTGTCACCTTGCAAAGTGGTCACAGTGTTACTGACTAGATCCTCTTTCCCCTTTTCACCCATCCCTCCATCCCGCTCCCATCTCGCAACCATCAGTTTGTTCTTTGTTTGCATGAGTCTGTTTTGTTTGTTTGTTTCTACTGGCTCTTCACTAGAGCTAGTAGCCGCTGTAGTGGAACAAGCACTTCGCTGCCAGTTAGGAGGCCGAACTTGTAGTATTATTATCTGTCACTTTAATCTATCTGTCACTAGGCTTTACCTGGTGTGAGTCCCCTGACCTGTCTTGTTTCCTCTTCTGTAAAATGAGGACAATCATCACCTCCCCTCCTTTCTTCATCTGAGATGTTGTCAAAAGATAATGAATGTAAAATAACTGAACACTAAACACATTATATAGATACAAATATGATACAGCATAGAAGGCGTTTAGTATCCTCTTGACTACCACTCTAGCAGCTCCATTCCCCAGTATAGAAATGATCAAGTTCTATGGAGCAGAAACTATTTAAAAACATATCATATACATATATCGTCTGTACTCTGAAATATCTAGCGAAGAGCTTTGTTGACAGATATACATATTTGTTCATTGAGTGTTTTCTGAGACTTACTTTTCAAACGCTCATTACCACGTGATCCTTAACTATATTAATACCTCGGAGCCCTGCATCCAGCCATGGAATTTCTTGTTTACTATGAAAAAAAAAAAAAGCTTCTAGTTTACTTGGGGTGACCTGCAAGCTGCATCAACACAAGTTGGTGAAATGGACGAGCACTGCTTGAGGACATAAGGTAAACCTGTTGTTCAATCCTGTTTCCTCTGCAGAAGAAAGCTGGACACGTACTCCTCTCTTCCCAAGATACAGACTGAAAAGTTAGTATAAGTTACATAAATTGATAAATTATAAAATTGATAAAAATTCTTTTCCATTTTCATAAAGTCTCAGGGCAGTTTTTAAAAAAAAATTCTTACTTGGAGGAAAAATAAATAATATGATTATTTCTTCCCTGTCAGTTAACAGTTATTACCATTTCATTGTTTCCTTTGCACTGAGATTTATTTTTATTTTTAACTTCTTTTGTTTATTGCCAAGGAGGGGTGATATTGTATCACTGTCTCTTTTACTCAAGATTTCCCGTGTTCTTTGGGGAAATGCATGCCATCTGATAAGTCAGCCTTAGATTAACAGACTGTTTTTAAATTGCTAAACGCCATCCAAATGCAGAGTGATAGTATTTTTCTATGTAGTTATGAAATATTCTCTTTTAGAATAGTGTTCACTGAAGGACTTCCTATAACCACTTGACATTTCAGTGTCGTGGCTTCTAGTAGAGCAGGTGAGTGTGCAGTACCCTTCCCGGGAGACCCTCCCCCCACCCCCCTTTTTCACAATTTATGGCTGCTGGAAAAAGGAGGCATAACTTTTTGAAAACAAAGATACCCTTTAGGCTACTTTTAAGGATTCCTGTGAGACTTTATACCTCAGATAATTGATGGTAAATTCTGTTTGGTTGTTTTTAACCTCATACCATTGAGATTTACAAAAAAAGTTTCATCTCAGAAATAAAAACTAATTTGACGATGTTGTGTTAGATTCACCAATCCCTGAGGAATTGTCTCAAGATCCCCGCCTTTCATGCAGCTTTTGAGGATTTTCCCTTTCATCTCTTTCCTTACTGACCTTATTTCTTACATCAAAATGTATAGTAACAACAGTAAGTGTGCAAATATACACTTGCTGGTGTGCGGTACTGTGCATCTTGACATTTGTTCATATTAAACTTGGCATTTTATTATTGCTTATACCTATTTTATATAATTATCTTTTCCTAGGGAGAGTATATACTACTCTTGGCTGAGAATCACATTATACATTTATTTTATATATCGGACAGGATGCTGAAGATACGGTTGGCTCTTAACATTTCTTGTCAGATGGAAGCATGTATAGACTGAAACTTGAGGTTGGTTTTTTTTTTTTTTATACACTTCACAGAACGTTTATTTATCTTCAACTCTCAATTTGTTCTCCATCAACAATAGAAAATATTTTGTTTAGCAATATTGTGTGTAAAACCATGTGATAGAATAGACCTCAGGAAACTATCTGTGGACCATAGGAAAATCTTAGATTTTGGTGGCCCTTTACCTTTCATTGTGTTTTAAGAGTTCTGTCTGCACCACCTACGTGTCCTCATTCCTTTTGCCGTTTCATCCACTGCTCTTCGTCCTGTTTTTATTTAAGACTATAAAGTTACTTTAGTGTAACTGCTGCAGTCACCTTTGCCCTTAGCTAATCAAATAGTTTACCTTGAGGGGAGCATTTATCTCCCACTTTCATTATTATTATTTTTGTAGCTGTAAAGATATATATTTTATGTCTGCAGAAGGCTGTAACAGTGAAACGAGGTATTGATCTGCTGTATTTAGCAATTTCTTTCCACCTTGCCATCAATAGCGTGTCAGCATCTGTCTGTACCGTGGTTGACCTCACAAATAGCTCTTTATGCTCCCATTGGATTCAAATGATATAGTATGCTGAAAACTAAATCAATGAATGATTATAAAGTTTTTAGTATTATTTCATGACCCGGAGGCAACTGGCACGCCTGGCACCGAAGAGTTCCGTATGCAATGAGTATGGTAACATGAGTGTGCCTGGCTTTTGTTTGTCTGAAAGGAGCACAGCAGGGCACCTGCTTGCCTTAGCTCCCACTTCCAGACAGTGATCTCAAAGCACTTAGGCACTTCCGTGCAGCATCAATCCGAGAAGAGAGCAGCCCTTCCATTTAGCTTTCGTCCCAGCCCCCACCACCATGAGCATGTAGCAATGTTTCTAAAATTATTTGAGCTATAAGCATGTAGGCTTTTGCTTTCATTTCCAAAAGAAAGATAAACAAAATTAGACGCTGTGTGGTTACACCCCTGGGGACCTAACAAGAAAGCACCTCGTCAGAGGACAGAGAGCCACCTGGCTCCAGGTCCAGTGGGACTCTTGGCTGCTGTCAGCGCCTGGAACAAATACCAGGGTACAGTCATTGAGGCCACGTCCTCCTACGTGTGGGGTTTCTGCTCACCTCTGCTGATGTGTGCAACCCTGAACTAGCAGGAGGCACTAATTTGACTGCTCGTGAATGTTGCTGAACCCAGCAACACAGTTCATAATCTTGCTGAATCTTTCAACCTGTATCTACATAGGAAAGAACCTTTTAGATACTGAAATTCGGGATATGTGCCACGGTGGGAGGGGGTGCTAGTGGGTGAATGGGGCAAGTAGAGCACAGCAGTTGTTATCCTGATCTTTTGAGGGTATGAATCAAATGTATTTCTCTCTAAGAAAATGCCATTGTGGTGTATTCCTTTGTCCATCAGTCCAGTTGAGAATTTGTCAAGGAGCACGGAGAAATTCATATATTGATGCATTCCTTAGACATTTATTGAGAGTCTACCATGTCCTGAGTTTGAGAGAGAGGATGTGAGGGCGAGTCCTTCCTCTTGAATGTTCATGGGAAAACTTTGTCAGACTTGAAATGTGTCTATCTGCCTTATTCCTGCCAACTACCATACCCCTTCCTCCCACATTAAGATATTCGAAGACGGGAAATAAAAGATGGGTTTTATGGCCACAGGTTGCTGTCCAGCTAACTTCTCCTGTATGTCATCTGCATGAAAGGGGGAAGTGGGGACCCTTCCCCCAGAGTCACAGAGCAGGAAGAGCTGAGGAGGGAAATCAGCTTGGCCCTCTGAGTCTGGGGTTGACGACGACAGATCCAGGCACCACACCCTCTTTTTCCTAAAGTGTAGACCACGCTGATAAAATTTTCATAATTTGAGCATTGGACTTACCTGTGTAAGTTGGTCTTGGGATCTGCCTCTCCTAAATTCTTGGCTTGCTGGTAAGAATCTGTAACTGATTAAAGAACTGATGTGTTTTTGAAGCCATTTAAATTTTTGTTCTGGATTCTCCCTTAACAGTATGAGTGCCTTTAGTTGAGTCCTTTCGTGGTATCTAAAGGAGTACTTTAGACTTGGAGGTTTGCAACCCAGGTCTAAAATAGGATTTGGGGAAGAAGTCCCTTTCTTTGAATTCAGTCTTTGTGATGTTGTGTCCCATATATGCCTGAATATGAAGTAAGGAGTTTCCCCCCTCAAATTATCCCCAGGAAAGAGAAATCATTTCATATTTAAATTCTTATCAAGTCTCTTGTATCCCAGAAGGCTCACTTAGTTACTTAAATTTGAACAATCAATATTGTGTGAATAGTTACTTGTGACTTAGATATGTTTCTCGATCAGAGCTACCTGTGCTCATCTGGGTTTATACACCATCGTTACTGCTTTTGCCCGAGAGTGGAAGTTTGATCCATGCTCATACCTTCCTTAAAATAACTTGTGTTTGGTTGTCTGCAGCTCTGTATTAGAAACTGACTGTGTTCTTGTTGTAAGAGCACAGGGCAATTAGTTGACCTCTGTCTATAGCAGCTTTAATAATGGGGTGTCTTAGCTTTGTTCCTGATACTTGATAGGTTATCGCCTCTCCCCAGGCTTACTTAAGGAAGGGTGGGTGATAGTGATCAGGGCTTAAAGAGTGACGTTAGTGCTATAGTTGATGGAGACCAACACCTTTATACACGGTTCATGGTCAAGCTGGTACCACTAACGACTGTCTCTGATGAGGGCCACTTAACGGCTCTGTTTGTGGCGAGAAAGCCTATTGTTGGTGGAAAGGGTGTAAGAAGATCTGTTCAACTTAATTCTTGATTCCAGCCTGTTCCTTTTAGCGCCAATCCTATCGCGTCTAAATAAGAGGAGCCATTTCTTTTTACTCCACCAAGATAAAGAAGAAATCTCTGTGTTAATATATGTTAATACACACATCTGAGTGGGATCCTGTGGTTCCACTACATAAAAAGAGAACAAGATCTCAGACTTAGAATTATGTTGCTGTCCTATGCTGAATGCTGAACCTTTTTTCAACTATTTTTGTAACAGACTCAAAAAATATGTAAACTGTATTGATAAGTTACTGTGTACTTAAAATTATACTGCTTTTATTAAATAAAATTCTGTATATAAGTACACAGTTATATTCTTTTGCTGTCATAATAATATGATAACATTAAGATGAAATGATTCCTTTTTAAGATTACTTTCTATGGTAGACACTTACGAACTTTTCTAGAAAACTGACAGCTGGATTCTTCTGTGCCATTTTTAACTGCATACTTGATTTGGAACTCCCTAAAGAAGAATACATTTATTTTGCGTTTTCTTTCCTTTCTTTAGGATCTGAGAATGTGTGTATGTGTGTCTGAGGCGACGTATCTGTCTGAAGGCATAGCACGCTTAAAACCATGGCTGAAGAGTCATGCTTAACTATACTTTGCATGCATTTGTGATTTGAAATAAGAAAAAAAGTCAAATCGGAGACAGCTTGAATGGCATGCTGTCAGTTTGGAGCTTCATGAATTGGCAATGGTCTCATTTAGGACCTTCAGCCGTGTCCGTGCCTGGACGGGATGAGAACGTTTTTGCATGTTGTGGAGGAGGCAGCCACGCCTCGCTGCTGCACGGGAGGCAGTGGTGCATGACAGCTGCCCTTCATTGCTGGCTTCTTGGAGCTTAACCTCTGACCCTCGGCTTAGTCGCCGTGCAGCAGTCGGAGCTGGTTGGAGATGTTGGTGAATGACGGGCATTGGCCTGCAACGTGCTTGTCATTATTTGACTGTCAAAAGGAGCCTGCCATTGGTTTCCATCAAGGTTTGAAACCTCTGTGCAGCAGTCCATATTACTTAACTTCCAAGGCTGTCAACAGCATGATCAAGTGTGCATAAAAAGTCAAGAGTGCTGAATATCTCTTCAATCAGAAGAGAGGACGTTTTTCTCCTCTTTTCGTTCTCTCTCTTTCTCCCTTTTTTCACTTTTCTCTTCATTAAATATATTCAGATGACTTTCACAGGGCCAAGAGGTTGAATCTGTTGCCACGGTGAGAAACGTGAACTGTTGTCTCCTGTGGTCTGAGTTTCAAATAGCGCAGTGTAGGTCCGAGCGGCGCTGCCAGCTCAGCTCTCGACTTGTCTTGCATATTCTGTCAGCTTTCGGCCATTGGTTTAAGGGACTGGAGGCTAGCCCAGTGGTACCCGGCGTTAGCTGACAGGATGAAGCATGTACTTTGGTCTTTGTGTAATGTTGCAAACGGATGGAGAAGTCAGTGGATGTGATTTGTGAAGCAGGAATTAAAATTTAAAATAAAGAACAAAGTGGGGACATATTGGCGGTGTATGGTTATCATCTGATTCAAGGCTTCTTTTTCTCCCCCCTCATAGTAAAGAAATGTAAACACAGGGAGTTTAATTGGTTGTGATCAAGCTTAGAAACCCCAGGGGTCAGTCTTAGTTAATACTTTTTTTAGATACAGAAAAATAATGGCCGCAAAGCCATCTTTTCTTATAAATTCAAAACTCTGCATGAAAAAGCATCCTGAAGTGGAGGAGGATGAAGGAAAGACTAACGATATTTTTAACGTATTTGACAGGTTCTGGTAACGGAAGTTGGTTTGCTTCTAGCTTTGTGGAGTGGGTGGGGCGGGAATCTGGAGACCTGAATTTCAGTTTTCCTTCTGCTGTCACTTTGGATAACTCAGTTAACCCCTCGGTTGGGCTGAGTTTCTTCCTGCGCAGAAACGGGTGCTAGGTTTGTGGTGAGGATGAGAGGAGATCCTTTTTGTCAAGCTCTTGCCTTGGTCGGTACTCCACCCCCCCATGGCCTCTTTCTGGTCTCCTCCTGTCCTTTTAGCAGAAAAGATGGATGAAATAGTCACAAGGCAATGCGTGGGCAGGTAAAATACACTAGAACTCAAAACAGTCTTTGTGTTTCAACTCCCCCCCACCTCCCTGTCCATTACTGATTTTATTTAATAGTATCACATTTTAGTGATACTAAACCACAAATCTGAGTGGCCTGTGTGGGGAAGGAACAAATTTTCCTCTATCCTCAAGGTTCTTCTGGCTGAGCTAATATCAAATAGACATGAGACAGATGAGAAAGAGAAAATAACCAAATGTAATATATACATATGTCTGCGAATCCCTTACCTGAGAATCAGAGATCCTACAAGCAGGAGAGGTTCAGAGATAGGAAGGGAACCCGGGCACTTAAGACGTCCTGAGCTCGGATGAGTTAAGTACCTTGGGGGCTTCAAAGGTTCATTACAGGATGATTAGAAGAGCAAATGTTTAGTAAACAGTAGTTGGCTTACCCGCCCTATAGGTAGGTCAGAAGAAATCATCTCTGATAATCTCTTATGATGAGCAAGGCCCCTAATGCAAGCTCTTCTAGGTAGTTAAGGGTAGGGCAGGAGTTTCTCTTGAGGCTGAAGCCAAAATTGCCCTTAGCGCACAACAATCCACGACCCCCCCAAAAGCCCATCTTAATTAAGGTGACTTGTTTGGAACGCCCATACCTGCAGGCCTTCTCCCTGCTTCCCTCCCTCCTACTCATTCATTCCTTCTCTCACTCAGCAAGTCTTTTTTGAGCTTTTACTAGGTGCCGGCCCTGTTCTGAGTTCTGGAATACAGCCGTGAACTAAGCAGGCAGCACCCACCTTCATGGAGCTCAAATTCTCCAGGGAGAGACAGAAAATAAACAAATAGCTGTCTCTTGGTAGTTCTGGAAGCTATGAAGAAAAATAAAGCAGGGTAAGAGGATGAGGCGTTATTGGGTTGTCAGGTAAGAGCTCCCAGTGGAGGATTCTTTCTAGCAGAGAACTGACGGAGGCTGGGAGAGAACCCTGGAAAGAGGGGGGATGGGGCTTCCTGCTGAAAGGGACAGCACCCCTCTATCCTGCTCCCCAGCCATTGGCCACCAAGTCCTGACCTCTGTCCTAATGTCTTTCCTTTTCTCATCTCTTCATCTTCAAGCCAGTCGTGTGTTCAGGCTCTTTGTATTTCCTCCAACTCTCAGCCTGCAGCTTTGTTTCCATCAAGTTTTTTTACCATCTTTAAAAACGCAAAGTGGTCATGTCACGCCACTGTTGAAAATTTCTCAGAGGTTTGCCACTGGCTCCATGTTAAAATTCAGACGTCTGGGCTCGCTGTCTGAGGTCCTGTTGTGTCAGTCTCATTTATGATCTGTGGTGGACCCCCTGCCCCCCGCCTCATCCCCACAACTTCACACCTGGTACTCCGGCTGTAAGCAAGTGGGGCCCCTGTGCTTTCACACATACCTCGCTTTCCCAGTCTGTTCTCTTCCCATCTCACTGGCACCGAGAAAATGAGAAAACGACATGTCTTTTAACAGTCTCCTCACATGCCCCCTCTTTGGAAACTTCCTGGATTCTGCCATCCTTGGTGTTTCACACACGTCCTTAGCTTTTACCTCGCTGCCCCTCTCCAGCCATTTGTTTGGCTAGTCTGTGAGCTCCTTGAAGACAAAGACTGTGCTTTTGTTCGTCTCTTCTATTTTCAGTATCTGACATAGTTTCTGGAACAAAACAGACACTCAAATAAACTATCCCCTGTTGAGGCATCATCTACAGGAATATTTAGGGACAGATTTATCATGGAGTTTAAATGTAATCGGTGTGGATATATGCCTTTTGAAAAGCCCTTCAGTCACAATACTCCATTCTTTTTGGTGGGACTTCTTCCCTTAGGCCTACGTCCGGTAACCAATATGGATCCAAAGGAAAGGGGAGTGGAACAGGAACATGTGAGAAAATAGGAATATTCCATCAACTCCCCAATAGTGACAGTAAGACCAGGGTGGAATGTCAGGGAGCAAGTTAGCCCCAGGTAAACGTGCACGTTGCCTTTTTGTAATCCAACACGTGATGTGTCTTTTGCCAAGGAAGATAGTACTAAATTGAAGTATTCCAACTCAGTTAGTAAGTACATTTTGTAATTTATCTGTCCATCCATTTATCTTTACATTTTCCAGATGATACTGTATGGAGTCATGATTTTTTGCATTTTTTTGTTGGAAGACATTATTTTGTTTTAGTGCCAAAGCACTGTAGGCCCATCATGTGGATAGAGTGGTTTATTTAAAAGTTCCCTATTGTTGACCATTTAGCTTATTTCACTTTTATTAGCTTAAATAATGCTGCATTGAACCAGTTTGTTCAGGCATCTTTATGTGCATTATTGATTTCTTTATGACTAAATCCCCAGAAATAGAATAATTAGGTCAAAATAGAAGACTATTTTTAAAGGCCCTTTGATGCATGTTGCCAGATTACCTCCTGAAAAAGGTGTATAAATCTTTCTCAAGGTAGGCTGTAAAAAGTACCCTGTTTTATAGTGTATTTCTTGGGTTACTTGTGAGCCATGGGGATTTTAAATGTAAGAGGTGATCTATCTACAGGAGAGTTCAGTAATGGCTGTTAGGAGGAGAAGAAAGAAGATTGGGTGAAAGAAAGAACAGCAAAATCTCAAGGTTTGCTCTTCTTAATAAGGGTGTAGGCCCAGGGAATGGATTTACCGACTGTCCCGGCATCGCTGGGACGTTGCAGCACAGGTGGGGGCCTGAGAATAGCTTGGCTTCTTTTTACTATGCATTTACAATAGTTTTCCTCTGGGTAAGATTTCTTCCCAATGAATGGTTTCCAACGTGAGAAGTTTGAAAGCTGCTGATTAGATTGCTTAAGTTCGCTAGTAGTGTTTCCAGACTTGCGATTCCCAAGGGATCCTGCTCACACTCTGCTGTTTATTGGAGGTCAGTGTCCTCATTCAGTGTTTTCCTCAAGGCACCACCTGGCTGGCCCAATGAGAGAGGAGCAGCCTCCTGAGTTAGGTAGGCATTCCTCCTGGGTTTTACAATGTCCTACTACCTGGCTGGGGCCATGTGGTGTCAGATCACCATCCAGGGCCAGCCTCAGCGTAGGAACTCCGAAGGACCTGCTTTAGGCCAGGTACAGGTTAAGGCACCTTGAGGGCAGAGGCTTCTTATCTTCTTTTATTAGCAGTGGTGCACTAAAAAGCGATAACCTGCTCTTCTTTCTGATAAAAGGAAAGTGACCCGCCTGGTGTGGATGGAGAGATAGGTGCCTGAGGCAGGTTACGGTGTCACCTATCATGACAACAGCAGATATTAAAAAAACTACCCCCCACCACCCCCAGAAGGCCAGCAGATTTCTGTTCACCGTGGAAAGGGTTGACATTTTCGCCTCCTGTTGAAATGTGCTGGGTTGAGAGGAAGAAGGAACGTCGTAACTGTGGAAGAAGGGATGGATGAGGAAAGAAAAATAGGAGTCTGGCTTCACAGGAGAGATCTGAGGACAGAAGGGACTTAAATCACACGCCGTCTAGCAGTCTGTTGGCAGAGAACTAAGACTTCAAACCCGAGAGCGCACTACTCCTTCAGTCTGTGTCTTATTTACCTACATTAATTTAGAGCCGAGATCTCTCGCATGACTTGGCTGACTTCTCTCTAAAGGTGAACTAAATACAGGGCTACCTGTACAGTTCATAGTCTCTGAGGAGATGCCAGCGTGGAAAATTAGAGAACTACCCACTCCTCAACACAGGGAGATTTTTCCCCCTCAGTTAAATGTATTTACTTACGTGGGTTTGAGGACAGAGTCTGAGAACTCTTGGAAAAAAGTTGTTATTTTGAGATGTTTGGTGTAATTTTTTTTTTTTTAAGACAGTAATTGTTTGGCTTAACCAGTCAGCTTGAAATATGAATCATATGGAGGTAACATTAAAAAAGTTATAGGTGACCCTTCTCGGGGTTTTAGGAAAAGCTTTGAGTTTGTCTCCTGTCTACCATGGCCAGACTCTTGAGTTGTGAAGAATATTAGATAAGGCTTTGCTCTAGGATTTTAACTCTTAAAAGGTAACTTTTAAGAGTCAGTAGTTTAGCCAGAACTAAAGAGCTATATATTAATAGAAACTGACTGGAAAGAAGGTAGAAAAAAACACACCACAGCAATACTAACCACAACAAAACAAAAATAGTACTTATACCACATTATATAAACACACAGATTTGACAAATTGAAGGTATTATTGGAAATTTGTTTAACTTCTTCATTTGAACCAACTCATGACAAACCGTTTTTTTAAAAAAGGATACAGTATACCTGAAACTAATATAATATTGTATGTCAACTATAATTAAAAAATAAAAAATTAAAATAAAAAAATGTACAGAATGGAAAACATACTGAAAAAGCATTTCTTGGTTTACTGGTATTACCAGGTCAAGTCCAACGTTGCAGTTCCCTGCCAGACATTTTCTTTCTCCTTAAGACATGATGTTTTGCACTTAACGTAATTTACAAGTGGTAAAAATATAATATTGTATGTCAACTATAATTAAAAAATAAAAAATTAAAATAAAAAAATGTACAGAATGGAAAACATACTGAAAAAGCATTTCTTGGTTTACTGGTATTACCAGGTCAAGTCCAACGTTGCAGTTCCCTGCCAGACCTTTTCTTTCTCCTTAAGACATGATGTTTTGCACTTAACGTAATTTACAAGTGGTAAAAATGCTGGATAGTACCACAACTTCAGATTCTGGGTTTCTGGTCTATTTAGGTTCCCTCCGAATGAGAGATTCAGTTTCTTATTTTTTAAAAGAAGTAATTTGTATTCCTATCACTGTCTATTCTATTCTGCACGTTATGAACCCTCCGTACAAAATTTGAGAGGGATAGATATGCTGTGATGATGTAGGGACTCTAATGTTTCCAAAAATGACAGTTTTCTTCCTCTAGAATAGAATAGCATTCATCTGATTGCAAATCCTAAATGTCTGTGTTACTGAACCTAAGCAGGTGTACCCAATGCTTCAAAAGGCCGAAACTCAAAACGTCAGAATTTGGAGTAAGGAAAAGTTTATTTAAGGTGCCAGCTGAAAAGATGGGAGACCTAATAGTGCCTCCAATCCATCTTGCTTGCTGGCCTAGGTTAATTAAGGGTTTTTAAGAGTTTAGGGGGAACAGATATGCGGAAGCACTGGTGAGCAGGTTTTAATTGGAGGACCTTGGAGCTTGGCCATTTATGGAAAGGGACGTCAGCACCGGGTCTTGCTGGACAGTGGACGGTGGACCCTTTGCTTCTGTGTTCAAGTTCCGGTTATGTCCCGGTCACTTGGTTTTGTGCGTGCGTGCGTGCGTGCGTGTGTGTGTGCGTATGTGTGTGTGTGTGTGTGTAGATTTTGGTTCCGGGTGAAGCAGGAGGTCAAAATTCTCTCATCTGTACAGGCTTTGGCTGCATGACATGCGGTTTTAGTCTGTTGTCTCTGAAAAGCAACTCAGTGCCCTGTTAAATGGGATAGGACCATTCTGAGCTGGTTCTGTGGTTACATCTGCAACTCAGGTTGGATGGCCGATATCACATGAGAGTAGATATGCATTATTAAAGTGTTTTGTGTATTTGCTCAATATGAATTTCAAAAACATTAGAAGCCATGCAGATAAAAGTTTCTGCTTCTTACTAACTGTGTAAGAAATGGTTTCCATGAGCCTCAGTTTCCTATCCTAGAAAATGGACATGACCTGTAATATCACTGTGAAGATGCCATAGTAGAGACAGCAAGCAACGGTATGGTACTTCATATGTGCAGAGCACTTTTCTAAGCACTTCATCTCATTTAATACACACGTTATGCCTACAAAATTGGTCTTACTATTATCTCCGTTTTTACTGATGGAGAAACTGGGGCTGCAGGAGTTAAATAATGTGCTCAGAGATCTCCAGCTAATAGCTGGTAGGGCTCGGTTTGAACACGGGCTCTCTGGTTTCTGAATCTGTGGTCTATGCTGTTGTCGTTTTTTAAAAATTCTTCTTCTTTTTTTTAACTTTTATTTATTATTTAAGTGTGCTTTTCCAGGACTCATCAGCTCCAAGTCACATAGTTGTTTCAATCTAGTTGTGGAGGGCGCAGCTCATAGTGGCCCCTGTGGGGATCGAACCAGCAACCTTGTTGTTAAAGAGCACCACGCTCTAACCAGCCAGGCTGACTGCCCACCCTGTGGTCTACGTTATACTGAGAAAAGTCCATTGTACTGTTCTATACTCTCCTGTTCGGGGACAATCCAAGTCCAACTCCCAGCTTAGTGCCTTTGAAATCCTCCACCATCAGTTCATAATTTCTACCCTTATCAAGTCAATATTGATTCCTTTCTGCAAATCTTGGGGTCACTCTTCTTTCTCTCACCGTCTACCTTTCAGTCTGTCAGCAGCTCTAAAATCTGACTCTCCTTCTTCCTACTGCCTCTGCTTTAGTTTAGATGACCTCAGAATACCTCCTTTTAGCAAAATTGGAATAGCCTCCTCACTGGTTTTCATGCCGCTATTCTTCCCTTCTCCTCAGCATTCCCTCTGCCCTTTTTGCCAATCCATCTTTTACTTAGCTAATAAAATGGTTTCTTATATTAGACTCTGATCTTAATTCATTATAGGTCTCAGTTAATTGTATTCCTGGTGCCTGTACGATAAAATCCAAGTGCCACAGATGCATATGTGTGCTTTTATTTCCAGGCGACTATCTAACTTAACCTTCCCTTCCCAAATCTGTCTTTTCCCTCTTCCCGCTTCCTTACTTTTTTCTATTAGTATGATTGTATTTCTTTTGCCTTCGTTAAAAAAAAAATATAGTTCACATAACACAACATTAACCGTTTTAAAGTGTGTGAGATGACAGCACTTGTTCATGTGTATTTCTTAATGCTTCTTAACAGGTATATTGTCTTTAAAAATGTTTATGCATGGTTAAAATACCTTTATTTGTTTTAAAAAAAGAGGGACAAATACAAAGTTTGATTTTCAGGGAGCCATCATAAGTGTACACAGGGAATAAGAATATAAGGACCAGAAAAGGCAAATCAGAAGTCACTTGTTTTGAAGTAATGAAGGTAATTATGTCGACTTTCTTCCATTCTTTAGATACCTCCTTTTCACAATTAGAAAGATGTGCCTGCCTTGTGTTCTGACATGAATATTTAGCAGTGTCCTCTGTGACCCTAGGAGCCACGGTAAATGTTAACAAGGAGCTCCAGAACTTGTATTTTCCCATCTTACTATTTTTCTACAGGAATGGTGACAGCTGGACTGGCTTTATGACACTGTGCTTACAAAGCCGAATATTACATGTGTAGTTACTTACCTGGGTAGGTGTAGAGGGTATATTTTTTTTAAGAGCTGGATATAGTGACTGGATGTCATCAGTTACATCTGTTTTATAATCCTGAAGAATTTTGCATATATTTTGAAAAACATTGCAAATAATTTTATAATACACTATATTTCCATGTTATGTGTCTACTGAGTGAATAGAATACTTTCTGAAGATATGAAACTTCTAATGTACATGTAGAATTGAAGTACTTTATGTAAAGGTTTTTCTTGTGTTTCTACTCAGTGTGCCATCGTCTCATTTTCTTGTGAGAAAACATGCACATTTCACAGCAGATTCTCCCAGTCTGTTTCAGTTCTCCATCTCCTATTGCTGGTTGTCAATTATATACATGGTCTCTGTCCACTTTGGAGAATTGGTTTAGGGCCACTGAGAACGTTCTCTCTGGCTTAGCTGACAGTTCTCATTGCCGATCTGGTAGGGACCAGGTCTGTACTTTTTCAGTGCTTTCTGAAGTCCCACTGTCTCTCAAGAAACTTTTCCCTTCTTTCCCTGCCCAGCTCAAATCAACAGAGTTTCACTGTGTATTCTAATTATAAAATACATGATCATATATTCAGACAGTGCTGAAAGGTCTAAAGAAGAAAGAAAAGGTCATCCTTAATCTTACCTCCCAGACAAACAAAATCACTGACTACTTTGGCCTATAACACGGGTTAGTCAGTTACAGCATATAGACCAAATCTGGCCTGCCATCTGTTTCTGTAGGGCCTTTGAGCTAAGAATGCTATTTATACTTTAAAATGGTAGGGAAAAAAATCCAAAGGAGTGTAATATTTTCTGAGATACGAAAATAATATGAAATTTAAAATTTAGTTTCCATAAATAAAATCTTACTGGAACGCAAACATGGTCACTCATTTACGTCCTGTATATGCCTGCTTTCATGATAAAATGGCAGAATTGAGTAGTGACAAACTGATGGCCTCCAAAGCCTGAAGTACTTACTGTCTGGCTCTTTACAGAAAAAATCTTGCTGACCCTTCATGTGTTAAAATTTAAGACTTTTCCCCTTTGTGTGAGTAGATGTGTGTGTGTATTTTTTAAACAATAGGGTCATCCTGTGTGCTTTTGTAGTCTATCCTTGTTATGGAATGTTGTGTTTACCAGTAACTTCTGTTGAATTCTTTTTCTGTTTGTTTATTCCATTGAAGTGAAATCTGAGGACCATACTTTTCTTTTTATGTTTGTATTACATAAACCCATCAGATGTTACCTGGGAATAGTAGTAATAATAATAATAATAATAATAATAATAATGGTATTTACTGTATCACTTAGAATTGATTTTAATTGTTGATTGAAATGAAAGTTTATTTTTCTCACCCAAATCATGAGCTAGGTAGTGGTAAAGCTGTCCAACAAGGTCACGAGGAGCCCAGATCTTTTCAGCATCCTGTTCTGCCATTCTCAGCGTACAATGTCATTGAAAGATGGCGAATGGACTGTCATTGCTGTGTGACAAATTAACACAAAACTTAACTACCTGCAACAACAAATATTTATTCTCTTACAGTCTCTGTGGGTCAGAAATCCAGATACAACTTAGTGGGGTACCTGTGGCTCAGGGTCTCTCATAAGGATGCACTCACGATGTTGGCTAAGGCCACGGTTATTTTTAGATTTGACTTCGGGTGGAGGGATCTTTTTCCACGCTCACACTTGTGGCTGCAGATGCTCGCTGGCTGCTGGCTGCTGGCTGGAGGAGATATCCCTGCCTTGCCACATGGATTTCTCCATATAGGGCAGTTAACTTCCCCAAGTGTGTGTGTGTATGTGAGTGAGTATGTGTGTGTGTGGTGTGTGTGTGTGTGAGAGAGAGAGAGAGAGAGAGAGAGAGAGAGAGAGAGAGAGAGAGAAAGACAGAAGAGACAAGAAGTTGCAGTCTTTTTGTGACCTAATCTTGGAAGTAATATCCCATGACTTCTGTAGTATTCTATTCGTTAGAAGAGTAAATAGGCCCCGCCTGCACTCAAGAGGAAGAATTACCCGAGGGTGTGAATACCATGAAGCAGAGCCTGCTTCCATCATTCAGTGTGAGGTGTCATTTAAAGGTGCTGGATAGACCCTCAGGCACTGGTTGGAGGTCCAGGCAGGAAGTGGAGCTTTTTTTTATTAGGAAAACAATAGTAGACTTGCATTTCTGTTGTATCACCTAGAACTGTCACATGGCCATCCCAGTTGCAAGGAAGTCTGGGAAAGCAAGCTTTTTGGGTGGGTACATTGTTGCCCAGGTCAAAATCAAGATTTTGATGACAAGAAAAATTGTCAGAACAGACGCTGACAATAGTGGGCAACAGGTGGTCTCACTGTACCTGTCTTCTAAGGTGGTTGTAAGGGCTCCGTAAGGTAACAACCTAGCACTTGTCTGGTCTATAATATGTACTCACTGAAACACTACCTATGACTATGTTTCCCTGAAAATAAGACCTGGCCAGACAATCAGCTCTAATGCGTCTTTTGGAATAAAAATTAATATAAGACTCGGTCTTATATTACATTATATTATATATTATATAAGACCTGGTCTTAGAGTAAAATAAGACCCAGATATTATATTATACTATATTATATTATATTATATTATATTACATTATATTATATTATATCCGGTCTTATAGTAAAATAAGACTGGGTCTTATATTAATTTTTGCTTCAAAAGACGCATGAATGCTGATTGTCCGGCTAGGTCTTATTTTTGGGGAAACACAGGATTATTGTTATTACTTATAAATTATGTACCTTTGGAGGTTAGCTTGTTGAGATAACAGGATCCCTGTACATTGATACTAAAAGAAGTAGCAAAGAAAAAAAACGTACATTTATTGAATACCTAATGTGTGCCAGACTTTTTATGAATATAAGTTACCTGACTTAATCCTTATAACAAACTGAGAAGTAGGTATTGCCCCGTTTTACAAACTGAAGCCCAGTAATATGAAGTAGATGGTTGCAGGAGCACATGGCGCTGGTGTTTCTTGAATGGGTTATGTAGACTGTGGAGACATCGGTCCCCTTAGCTCTTGGAGCCAGCAGGTGGGGACTGGGGCAGCTCGGGGCCCTTCCCTCCCAGCTCCAGCAGCCTCTTCTGTTTATTCCAATGTGCCTCACAGATTTCCTCCTTTTCTCCGTGCTTCATGATCTGGAAACGGTTAGAAAGTATTGCTGTGTCAGTGAGTAGGTGGAAGAGCTAGAACCTGAACCCAGGTGTGTGTAAGTCCAGAAGCCTCTCTTCTTCCCAGGACTGGGCCCTTTACAATCTATAGAAGCGGTGACTTTTAGTCTGAAATAGGGGTTGAAAGGTGGCTTTGTTTAATACGGAAAGTATTATATTTATTTTGTACTTATGTTTCTCTCTTTCTTGCTTTTGATGTCCAGTCACATGCTAAAAAAGGTTTTCTTGGATTAGAAAGTTGCTCAAGTTAACATTATTTGCTGTTTAACTGTAGTTCGAATGGAAACTTACTCGACCGCTAGGTGTCTCCTTTTGGTTCTGTCCTTTCTCCTCTGCCATATTCTTAGAAGGACCCAAGATGGATATAAGGAAGAGTAGGCAACAAGGAGATTAAAAAATTAATGGGACCTGCACTCTGACGATTCCAGTTGCCTTTTTTGTCTTTTACTCTCTGCTTCTGTTCCTCCTTGCCCCCAGGCTGATAGTTAGGGAATAGATCAATCCTTTGGAACCTTAGATAAGTGTTTGAGGCCTCTTTCTCATTAGTAAAAGTAGTAAAGTGGGGGGAAAGAACTGGCTCATCTACATAGGTTAGGTAATAAAATAATTGTAACATGTTTGCAGGGAATTTTAGGAACAATTTTAATATAATTTATAATTATGGGAATACCTGTGTTACTAGGGAAATAATGATTGTGCTATTAATATTAATTTCCCTGTTCTTTAATATAATAATCCTGGCTGTAACTAACATGTATTCTCTTCTGTAAACCTCACAGGAACCCTACATGGTTGCCATTTTTCTCCTGATTTTAGAGATGAGGGAATGAAGCTTAGAGAGATTGGTTAATTTGCTCCAAGTTTCATAGAGCTTGGTTGCTTTCTGATTTCCCCCCCCTCCATTCGGCAGTTGTTATATCGTTATAACGGTGGGGAGAGTTTGACTTCAGTCAATAGAATTTAAAATTCCCCCAAAATAATTCAGCAGAGAGCGCTTCTGGAAGTATGGTTTGGCTATGAGTACAAAAATCCATTTTCTGCAGTTGTCTTGAAGTGATCGGTGTGCTCTGGATGTGGGCCCCTTCAGGAAGACTACAGGCTCTTTGCAGAATTACAAATTGTGTACACTCAGGGATCACTTCTTTTCAGTTGCTTACAAATGCAGCGCCCATTATCATAGAAACAGCGGGACACTTGACAGCTTCGGTTCAGACCTGGAGGTCATGGAATGGAACATTCTTCTTATCCACTTAGGGGCACACTAAAAAGACGGGAGTGCAGCGAGGCCGAGGGTTTTCTTTGAGACTGCGGGCTGATACGTTCTCTTTCACCTAATTTAGATTCTGCATTAATTTCCAGATTTCTCCAAATTGTCTTAAAAAAAAAAATCAGCTCATGCTAGGTTTGCTTTAGTCTCGAATAATTTAACGGTGCTTAGTATCTCTCCAGTTGACTCCCCAGTTGTGGTGGTGATTTTTCCATAGACCACAGGAAAATGTATAACAAATGTGAGATGAGAGAGCTTTGTCAGGTTGGGAGCACTTTCTCTGGGAAGTTGGAGCTGGGGCTGGGAGCAGTCCCCAGCGCTAACAGGCACACCCCAAGATCTGCCTCCAACACTGTCACTTCTCTCTCTTTGTTCCCCTTCCCAACTCACTTCCTGCCAGGGATTTGTGACATATTTCCTCGCAGATCAAATGAGCCCCTGACACCTGATTGCTGAGTGCTGCTTGTTTACAGTTGCTTTCCAAGGACACCTAGACAAGATGGAAAGCTTAACGTGCAGTAATTAAATTTGCATCTGCTCTGTGACAGGACTCAAAGGAGTTTTCTTCCACTCCACATACGAATCTCACTGTAGATCTCCTTCTCTCTTTGACCAAACAGCATCTAACAAGGCAAGACGTGGACAGGTAAACAAACATTGGTTCAGTCTACTGCCTTTCATTATCATGATGAATATTAAATAAGGTCCCTGATAGCCTTTTTTTACTTGGCTTTCTACTCTTCACCTACTTGTTTAGCCAGATTTATAACCGGTCTTAATATAACAACTGTAGCTTAGAGGTAGTTTTTTTTTTTTTTTTTTTTTTTTTTTAATTCTTTTTAAAGCAAAACAAGCATTGCTGAACAATGTGGATTGGTTTAACACCCTTTGGATTGTACATTTCTCACAAATGCTACTGAATAATTCAGCAAAGCCAAACACAATCCGCTGGTGGTATCTAGTGTTATTCACACTCGCTGATGAATAATTCCCTTTGGCTTTTGTAGAGCAGCCCTAAGGAGTGACTTCTGAGACTCAGATGGGTTATTATTGGGCTATTTGTCAGTGTCCTTGGGGCATTGTGAGCCAAAGTCCAACTGGGCTCCTCACTCCACATACATTCTGTGATTCTTCTGGGGAATGTGCAGCTCTTTCTGTCCGAGCGTTTTAGCCCTCGAATGTTGCTATGAAAGGGGCAATGCACCAACAGGATTCAGCTCCTCTCTAATTTTATTGAGTCCCTTCCTTCATTGTATTATTCCAATAAAGAAGTATTCGTTGAGCACCTTACTCGGTACAAAGTCCTGAGCACGGCATTGTGGGTATACGGAGGTAAGGCAGATTTTCTGTGCTAGGTCCTCAAAGGGAGTGTACAGTATGTGGGAGAGGCACGGGGTCCTGGAGGAAGGTGCTCAGGGTCTTTTTGATGGAATGACCTGGTTTGTCCTCATGATCTCAGGTACGCGTTTCAGTGCATATTTGCTGTTGATGAAGCTGTGTGGTACTGCTTTCCGTAAGCCTGAACTCTGACTACTCTTGGAACTGCTTATGGGGTAAGCCTGAGCACAGAGTCCCAGAGATGACAGGCTAAGTGACCCATGTTCAGTTCTGCGGCACTGAAGTCAGGAATGTGGTGTGATGACCTGGCTTTACTGGCCTAGAGAGTCTGAGGATGGTGTGTGTGGATTTGTTTATGCCGGAGGGGTCTACATACGGGACCTTAGCATTCAGGCCTAAAGTACAACTGTAATTGGTGAGGGACACCCTGCCTGGGTGAGGTGTTTCTGGCATCTGGTGTCTACTTCAGCGTTTTCTGTTCAACTCCTAGTTTTTGCTCTTCTTTCTGAGCACGCTAGGGAGATTACAGTTCACAGCTTCCTTGCAGATAGGTGGGATCATGTGATCAGTTCTGACCAATCAAATGGAAGTGGAAGTGCTGGGTATCATTTCCTGGTCAAGACCTGTAAGCGCTAGTGTGCCATGTGCATGCTTTCCCAATCCCTGCCACAGTGAACTTGGGGGCTCTGTGTTCCAGATGTTGAGTCTCCATTAGGCTTGGTCCATGAATGTCTCTGGAGTAGAGCCCACTCCCTCCCCCCATTCGCCCACATTGGACAGGGAACTTGAGCGAGAAAGACCTTGGTTGTATTAAGCCCCTGAGATTTGGGAGTTTATTCACAGTGTAGCCGAGACCATTCTCACTAATACAGAGGGATTAGTACAGGAAAAGATTGTGTGCATGTGCACTAGTGCGTGTGTGTGTGTGTGTGTGTGTGTGTTATCTAGGGTTTGGTGTTCAACAAGATTTCAGCTAGCTTTGCAGAATGCAGTATCAACTGGGAATTGAAGGGTAAACCTAATTTAGAACAGAAAAAGAGTTCAGTTAATCAATTACCAAGGCAAAAGTGAGAGAAATAACATTGGTATAAACAGTCATGGAAATAAGCGAAAACTTGGTAAGAAGAGCCAGAATTGAGTTGAGGCTACTATAACTCATATCAATGAATTTTAGATTGTATCCAGCATGTTAATTGTTAAGATTGAACGTGTAATTTTTCTCTTGGTGTATTGTTTATACCAGGGGTTGGTCCTTGAGCTAAGAATGGATTTTAAATTTCTAAAAGATTGTAAAAAAAAAAAAAAAAAAAAAGGAGACCATTATTTAGTAGGGGCCATAGGTGGCACACAAAGCCTAAGATATTTACTATCCTGCCCTTTATAGAATAAAAAGTTTGCGGTTCCTTCTTGTATACCCTTAAAATCTCCATAGGCTATTATCAGAAAGTGTCACACTTGCTAAAATGTGAGTTCCTTGAGAACCGGAACTTAAGGGTTTTATTAATTACTGTCTCATTCCACCTAGCGTGGTACATGCAATGTAGTACAAGTTCAGAGCAAGTTTACTTTATTGAACTGCACACAGACGTGGGAGGAGATAAGACATTTCAGAGGATGAGAACTGAGAAGAAATCATGTCAGGCAGGTCAGAATGAATAGAAAGTTTCCTACGCTGTTCACTTGGCTGGTGACTGTTCTGGATTCGTTTAAACCTACTATGTATGGATATTTATGTAATTTTCATATTCGTTTTTATTATCAAGTAAATGTCATATTTTGGAAGGCTTCAAAGATATTAACTTGTACTCCGGCGTCAAAATATTAAGAGTCTTCTTGTTAATATTTGGTGTTGATGTTTTGTTTCCTCCTTTTCCCCAGGTGACACTCACATTATTATTTTTTTAATTCTTATGCAGGTTTCTGTCGGTTCACTCATTCATTCACTTATTTGCTCACTCATAGATACATAGCCACAAGAAAATGAAAACATTTCCACACAAAACCTTGTAAACAAATGCTCTTAATAGCATTATTCGTAGTAGCCCAAAAATAGAAACAACCCAAAATGGCCGTCAACTGATGAATGGATAAACAAAATGTCATGTAGTCATATGCTGGAATAATATATTACAGTAAAAAGCAATGAAGTGCTGATACATTCTACAGCATCGATGAACCTTGACAGCGTTAAGCTAAGTGAACGCCAAATGCAAAAGACTACATATTGTATGAATCGACTTACATAAAATGTCTAGAATAGGCAAATCTGTAGAGACAGAAAGTTGATTAGTGGTTGCCTACATCTGGGAATGGGGTGAGGTGGAGATTGAGAGTCACTGCTAATGGATACGGAGGTTTCTTTTGGTGTGATGACAGAGTTTTAAACTTAGATTGTGATGATTGTTGCAAAGCTTGCTGAGTATATTGAAAACCACTGAATTGTGCATTCTAAATGGGTGAATTTTATGTTATGTGAATTATGTCACAATAAAGACATTATATGCAGTGGACTGCTTGTTTTCTAGTGACGTTGCTGATTATAAATCTTATTCAAGCAACGCTCAGGTTTTGAGTCTCTGATACTTTACCTTCTTGAATGAAAATTTCCTGGAAACAAGATTTGATTTATATTCCAGTTCCCTTTGACCCAGCTATTCTACTTACATGAATTTATTCTACTTTATATATCAGCACATGTGTACAAAGACATATGCAAGAATTTCATTGTGGCATTATTTGTGGGGGCAACACATAAGAAACAACCTAAATGTCCATCAGTAGGGTACACATTAAAAAAATAAAGGAAGATGTAGTCAGTGATCTCCTCTAGTGCTATTAAGAAGAGAATCGGTTCTCTGTGTACCAATATGGAACAATGTTCAAGATACTTCAATTAAAAAAGGAAGGTGCAGAATACTAGTGTTATTACTATATGTAGAAAATGTTTGCGTAAAGTTGGAATATCTCTGGAAAGATTCAGTCGTACGTAACTGTCTAGGAGGGAAAGTTTATGTGGGTCAAGGAATGGGAGAGAGATAGCCTTTGGCAGAGTTAGACTTTTTTTAAAATACCCTTTTTATTCCATAGCAGCATTATTCATAATAACCCGGAAGTGGAAACAGCACCAGCGTTCACCAGCTGATGAACAAAATGTGGTATGTCCATATCTTCATGTTAAGTAGAAAAGCCGATTCAAAGGGGATTGAATATAAATCAGTTTTGTCGTTAGGAATTTTTACTCAGGAGGGTCGTTTGTGTTCAAATATTATCACAACAAATTTTCTTGCGTCTGTTTGTGCATACCCCTTTTCAATCCGTGTAGAATAATTTGTTTTAAGACTGTTCCCCCAACCCCAGCCATTAATGATGGAGCAAATACGTGTTTCCACGGTGCTTTTCACACTGCCCTCTAACCCAGCTGTGTGGCAGCAGTGTATCTGCAGGACAGGAATGAGGCTCGCAAGGGACAATATCAGATTGCCTTCCATTATTTTAATGTCTCCTGTGATATGATAAATGAGGTTTATAGTTACAACAAAAGTAAACCCATTTCCCCCAAGGTATAAAGAGTTTGCAAATAAAATTCACATAATCAGATGTTACTTTTTTTTTTTTTTCCCCTGAAAGGAACCTTCATTGAGGAATTTAAAAATAATCCAGGGATAAGTTTTCAATGTGGGCATTTCTTTCGTCATGCCTGATAAGGATGAATCAAGTATGAAAATGTTACAAGATTTTTAGCTGCGCCCCCAGGAAGTTACAATTTTTGTTGTTGGTGTCACTGAAAATTTTCTTCCAAGCTTTGCCTGTGTGTGCATGCTTTGTAGCACTGACTTCCTGTAACTCACAAAATATTTGCTGGGATTTTTCCTGGTCTTAGGAGGTTCTGCAGTTTGGCTGTGATTCCTGCTTTTTATCATTTGGTAACACTTGGACTTGTGTCTTTCCTAATTATTGTAAATCCTCCAGCGTGGCCCCATTTCCTTGGTAAGACTGCCACCTTGAGAGGTGAGCGGTTTCTGCTCGCAGCATTTGACGCAGTGCCCACTGCCGTAATCTAGATGTCTCTTTGAAATTGGGCTACCTCTCACCATTTGCACAGCTGGGAAATGTGGGACAAGCAGCTCCCCTTCTCCCTACATCTGACGCTTTCTGCTGTCACGTGAAGCTAGGATTTCCGTGTTGTCTTTCCAAGTGCAGGAGGTCTGGCGGCTATGTTTTCATTTCAAAGATATTCCACTTTCTTCATGTTCCTGCTGCTGCTACCTGCGGACCCCCAGCCAGAGGCTGCTCCTGCTGTCGTTTATTCATTTGCATGGCACGGCACCTTGCTTTGTGCAATTGATGTCTTCGTTTAATTTTTATATCTTATGTGTATTGTTAGTGAACTGGGTGTGGAAGTGTCCGTGCCTTAAACCCTGCCGTGAATCCTCTTAGAATCCTCTTTCAGGTAGGTTCTTTTTACAAGTTTAGGTAGATGATTTTTATTACTATTATTAAGTGGTACCACTTGCACTGTTAAATCGGTGAATAACCATATGGCTTCTCTGAGCCAGACGTTCCCATAGTACAGCTGGGGCCCGGTGAAGCCTAGAGAGCTTGGTGGCATCTTCAGGATGACACAGCTGCTTCATGACAGAGCTGCATCTGGAATTTAGAATCCTAGGTCCAGAGCTTTTTCCGTAAACTAAATTGCCGTACAGATTCAAAGCTACCTTGAATTGAAGGGCGAGTCTAGAAATTAATGGTGAATTAAGACTAATAGCACTCCATTAAAATACCTCGACAGCAAAATACTTTGGGGGGAAAATAATGCTTAAGTATTTTAGAATGTTCTTTACCTTCATTATCAACGAAAGGAAGTAACACATCTTGTAAAATATTGTCAATAGGCTTTACCTATTCTTTCAGGAACTTCTACAACGTACCCATAGTATGACAGTATTGCAGACTGTGATTCTTCTTTTCGCTATCAGTGTTAGCTCAGACCGAAGAGGAACGTGTACGAGGGCAACTGTACAAACACCGTTCCAGCTGGCTGTAGGCACGTCAGAAGCTCCGTCTTTCCTAGGTAAAAGGGCGGACCTGTTACAATTGCTAGCTGGTGTGTACAACATGTGTTAGGAGAAGTAATTATTTTTAGCCGACTGACTATGACCAAGATGAATAGCTCTTGAAAGGGCAATAATGAAAGGCTGCCCCAACTGGCTTCTACATTATTCTTTATTTATCCTGCTCTCATCCTTGTCACCGTTGGGCATCAGCCAAATGTCATTTACGTGAGATTTGCCCCTCGGATGTGAAAGGCCTCTCTTTCTTAATGATCGGAGGTGATTGGGCTGCGGGGCTAGGAACTCGGACAGTTGACCCGACCAGAGGGGAGTCCCTCCAGGTCTGTGGGAGTCACACAAACAGGACACTCCCTCCCCAGGGGGAGAGACCGGGAAAATATTCGGCTGAATGATCCCAATCGGAGGAAGGATTATAGTAGTTCAAGGGCTTCCTGGTCAAGTCCGCGTGTGTCACTGGCTCTTCTGTTTGAGGCATGTGCAAGTTTCTTATTTTGAAGAGGATTTTTGTTTTTTGATGGAAACCATCAACTATTTCTACTTTTCTAAAACTTGGCCGTCTCCTTGTGGTAGAGACTGCACGTTAACTCCCCAGCCCCTTCTCGCCTCCCTCTTTCCTGGATTTTTCCGGGCAGTAGCTACCCAGAATACAGATTTCCCAGCGTCCCCTGCAGCCAGCTGCGGCCGTGTGACTAAGGAAGAGAGTGTTTCCTTCAGACAAAGCTCATGTGCCTCCTTTGCCCTTTTCTTCTTAGGCCATGCCTTTTATCCTGCTGCCTGGGATGTAAACACTGCTTGGGTCCCCAGGGTGAGGGCCAGTCCCTGGCGGTAGCAGAGTGGTGAGCTGGAAGGAGCTTGAGTCTGCGGACAACGTGGTTAAGCCACTGTCATTCTGGATTTTCTGTCACTTGCAGCCAAACCTAATCCTGGATAATACATGGGTTCTACACACTGCAGAAGAGGAAGATAAATCCCAAGTCCTTAGATGTCCTTCTCTCATCCTGAATATTCATGTCAAAATTTAAACAGATTTATCATTCTTCCTTCTTTCACCTGCTACAAATTAAAACAAGTTACCAAAAAGATAATGCATTAATATATTTAAGAACTGAAGACGTGAGAGACATATTAGTAGAAATATACCTAAGAGCTAGATGAGCAAAAAGGCTGGAACAGAAAATCACTCATTTAGGAAAACGATGGGTCCGCGTAATCTCAATGGTCGTCTGTGAGAGTTGGGTCAGGGCGTCCTCACCACCTTCCAGTGGCAGCAAACAGCTTCTTAGATTATTAGAGGGCCTTAGAAATTCAACTTCACCTGGTTTCGTAAAGAGTTGGGAGCTTTTTCAAATTTCAGGTTTCCAGTGTCAAATGGAGTCAGCCCTTTCTGTTCCCTTGCGTGATACCGCTGTTTATATTTTGCCTGACTCATTGGTTCTAGGCCATCGTGTTGCCTGTGACCTCCTTGCCTCTAATACATCTACACTAGATAACATGTGCGATATTCGCTATAGTGGGTTGCAAATTATTACAATGAACACAAGCCTGTTAAAAGAAAGGCTTATTCGTCATGAGTTTTGAAACTTTTGAAAGAGAGGAGCAGTTATTTGGTTCACTTGTTCTCATTAGCATTTGTAAAGTGAACCCAGAGAGAGGTTTTCTGTGCAATGTTTTTCCTTGCTGTTTCTTGCCTTTTCATTTGAAGAATGGCGGGATCTTGTCTTTTGTTCACACAAGTAAAAGTCCAGTCGGCCGGAAACCTGAACACTATGCCCTTTGTGGACTCAGAGCATTTGGTTTGGTCACACACTAGTTGCTGTTTAACTACAATAAAATTGTGACCAAAGGAGACAAACATTTAAAGGATAAATGATAGGGCTGTTAATCCAAAAGCAGGTTTTGTAGCATTGTTGTTTTTAGCTAATAGGTATATAGCCGGGAGTCATGGGGAGGACTTTTAACTCTGAGTAAAATCTCTGTTTCCGACCAGTAAAAAAAAAAGACTTGATGTCACTGGATATTTTTAATGGCTGATCGTTTTGTGTTTTAAAAAGTCATTTGAACACATCTATTAGAAATTGTCTTTGGAAACTTCTAGGAATTTACCTGATGTGTTTGCTAAACTTGGCCATGTCATTCATATATGTAGATAGAGATATATTGATATAGATATCAATAGATATCAATATCAATATATCTCTATCCATCTATCCACCTATCTATCTATCTGTCTGTCTATTTCTGTATTTTATACACACACGCGCACACGCACGCGCACGCGCGCATACACACACACACACACACACACACACACACACACACGGTGCCAAAAACTGTACACACATTTTAAGAAAGGAAAACTGTATTAAAATTGTAATACTCAATATATACTGATAACAAAAGATGAATACAAGTCATGTTTGACTTCTGCAATTACAAGACGTGCTCAAAGTGGTTACCATCAGTGTCTAGACACTTCTGATGACGGCGAACTACTGCTTGAGCAACGTTAACCAGTGTCCACTTGTACACGTTTCTTTGGCATCCCTGGTACATATACGTATATATGTAAGTACATAAATACTTATATATGTAGATATCAAGTATATTATCTAATAAAAGAGTCTTTAGGGCTTTTATAAGTCTGTGAATTCAGAACTTGATCCATCTTTACCCCCGTAAAGTGTTATGATTTGCCTGCCCTTTGGTGTTGGTGGAGAAAAAGCATTTTTGAGAATTTCCTTTCTCTATAGGGATCAAAGGGTACATCTTTGTTTTTTTCTCTCCTTTCTCTGTTCCTTTCTCTCTTCTCCCCCACCTCCCACCCACGTATAGAGCTGAAATCTGGGTCTTTGGCATATGACCCTGGAGAAGAGCTCTTGCTGACTATGCTGAGGTTTTGGAGTGCTATTTGTGTTCTGAGAGATGAACCACACAAGGTTCCACTTGTCTGTTGTTGTTCGGTGCTGGGGTGGATTTTGCCTTATCTTACTGCTTCATTGGATTATTCAGCCTTTTTCCCAAGTAAATCAAAGTATATCTTGCAGATGTCTTTTCCTTTTATGCAGTCACATCTTGTTCTACCAGGAATCTTAAACTTTGCCTACGTGCATGGTCCAAATAAGGGTAAGCTGATTAATGAATGCTGCGACTCTGTCTCAGCTTAGCGACAGCAGAATTTGGAGGTGCCAGTGGTGAAACAAGAAGTACACACACTGTCTCCAGGTTCCAGCTGTAACTTAGCTTCATTGTATGAATGTGTTTGCAGATACGTGGGTTTTTCGGAAGAAGCTGAAAACGTGGGTTTTTACTTGAAAGTTCTTTATTTAAAAAAAACTGTCTACTAATTGAAATTTAAAACCCGTATGGTCCAAAAATACCATATTTACTTCCTCAGGCTGGAAGCAACTGAGGGCCGACCCTTTGTGATCTCTGTTATTCAGAGAGGTTGTGTAGCTAATGTAACCAGAGAAGGAGGTGTGACCAAGCCAAAGAAAAATATATAGGTTGACATTTGGGGATATCTAAAGAAAAGGCCAGGTTGCCAGCATATCACCACACAACGAGGCCCACCTGTTGACAAACTCCGTTTCTGCACATACAACTTCCAATCCCATTGGAAATTTGAATTCTCACTTGAAATTGTGAACTGATAGGCAAGGATCATCCAACATGAGGAATGCCTCCAACAAGAATGACAGAATACAAAATAATAAACAGAAGGAAAGGAACCCAGAGAAATAGGGCAGTGTGGAAAGCAGAAGAAACAACTTCAAAACAAACAAAGTATAATTAATATTCTTAGAGTGATGAGGGGAGATTATGAACATGAAACAGGAACAAGATGTTAATGAAAGGGAGCATTCATATTGTTACTCTTGTAACGTGATAATATATTGTGATTATATTTTTTATAAAATGTTGTCCTTATATGTTAGAGATACATACCAAAGCATTGCAAGGTAAATATTAAGATGTCTGAAGTTTACTTTGCAATAATTCAGAAAAAAGAGTAGGATGGGAGGGTAGATGAGTTAAGATTAGCAAAAAGGTGAAAGGGATTAAGAAGTACAAATTGCCAGTTATCAAAATAGTCACAGGGATGAACAGTGCAGCATAAGGAATATAGTCAATGATATTGTGATAACTAGGTGTGGTGTCAGATAGTTACCCGACTTATTGGGGTGATCATTTCATAAATTTTATAATTGTCTGATCACTATGTTGTACACCTGAAACTAATATTATATGTCAACTGTAACTAAAAAAAAAAAAAAGATTGGCAAAATGTTGATAATTATTGAAGCTGTGTAATGAGTACATGAGGGCTTATTGTACACATCTTTCTACTTTTGTAAAGTGAAATTTTCCATTGTACCATGCTTTTTAGAAAGGGAACATTTAGAGAACAGGAAGAGTTCTTGGAAATTAAAAATATGATAGCAAAAAAACAACAACATTTCAATAGGATTAGAAAATAAAGTAGAACTGAGAAGCTAGGACAAAAAGACAAAGCAATGGAAAATAAGAGAGGAAAGATTCCAAATTAGAGGACAAGTCCAAGTTGTCCGATATCTAACTCGAGGATTTGTAGAATGTGAGCCGAAGTTATCAGAAGAGAAGAAATTATCAAAGAAGTAATAAGACGTAATTTCCTTGATCCAAAAGACACGAGTCTGAAATCTAAAGGGACCACTGAGTGCCCAGCCCAAGGGATGAAAACCGACCCCCCCCCCCGAGGCACTTCATCATGAAATTATGGAACCCTAGAGAAAGAGAGGGTCCTAATAGCTGGTGTGCACCTCTCCTCTCCACCCTCAGCTGGGCTGGGTACTCGAGGGTCCAGACCGCCCTGAGCCAAGTGCTTTGCAGACAGTTAACTGTCTTTTGCTTGGTCAGGACTGTACTGGTTGCCTCCTTACTGGCACTGAGAGAAAGAATGGGGGTTTAAAGCTCTGTTTATAGTCTTCTAACCAGGCTCCCAGTTTTCAGCTCCACTTCGGAAATACACCTGCCTTCAGAGGTACCTGGTTCCTGTAACTCCTGAGCCTTTCTGTAGAGGGTGGTGTGAATCAGCTCACTGCTTATTGGTCTTCCCCCTTTCTTCCTGGACCCCTACCCTGCCAGGAGGCTTCAACTTTTCCTGTTCTCTGACATTACTTAACACTCCCTTTTCATCTTCCAAAATGTGGGGCTGACAGCTTTCGTCTGTTGTAATAGTCTCTCTCCTTCTCTTTGTCCTTGAAGATGGGTGGGTTTTTTTGTTTTGTTTGTTTTGATTTTTGCTTGTTTTGTTTTAATTTCCTTAGAGGCATTTCATTTAGGTTTTGCGAGAGAGCTAAGTGCTTGTTTTGTATCCGCCATGTTTAACTGGAGGTTAATTTGTTGTGTTAATCATTAATTTGGGTATCTTTTCCTGAAGGTTTATTTGGAAATCAAGTGAAGACAACAAAATTTAGTGTGCAGAAAACAGTTTGTTCCTTAACGTCTTCCTTGACCACTGTCACTCAGATTGGCTTGTTTGTACCTTCTCTGAACTACTGAGGCCCTTGAAGACTCCTGCTCAATTTAGCAGTGAATTCTGTGCTGTTTTGGGTCTTACTCTAAGCACCTAGCCAGATTCTGTAGCCTGTGAACGTCAGATGATGTCTTAGTCTGCTTGTGTATCTCCTGTGGGTCCTGACGGGTACTTGCTGGTCAAAGTGTACTACTCCAATTTTTGTTGCTTTGTTTTCATATGTGGTATAATTTGATTCTTTTCCAGTGTCCTCTCAGCCTATTGCTCAGAGAGCAGTAGGAAAGAATAAGTATAATATAGCCATTGGAGGAATATCATTCAGTTAAAAATGTCATTGGTCTCCAGCTTCGAAAGGATTGAACTGAAATGGTGAAATTTTCAAGTGTATTTAGAGAGAGGAGAAATGGAGACCTGCCTAGCCATCTGGCCATCATATCAGGGAAGGGACTTGAGTTCTGATTTTAGACTTCTGTGCATAGCCTGTTCACCGCGTGTTTGCTTAATGGTTGCTACCTGTCACCAGGTACTTCTGTTTATTTTAAGTCCCTGCCTTTTAGCATAGGATGGCTTCATTGTTCTGAGTCTGCCTCTCGTATCAGTAACTGCTGTCATTTTATCTGCAGTCACCTTTTTTTCTTAAAGGAACCCGTTAATAGTGCCACATATTCTTTGGTTATGCATTTCTGTGAGTGCGTACTGACCCCAGCTCAGTGTTTAATAAATTATTGAACTTGGGAGACCCTTTGAGAAGCAAGGGCTTTATGTGACTGAGCAGCAGACATGAAAAAACGCTGTCCTCCAGAGTATGTAATAGACAGAAATAGAGGCTTGATCAGTACTGAGTGAATGATGGTAATACCATGAAATATTTATGCCCGGAGAGCGTGCTGGGGTGGGGAGGAGGGTGAGGTTTTGTCACTTTGGGGTGAACCTTATGCTGTACAACTCGCCACTCGATGATCTGAAAGACAAAACAGAAAATAAGAAAGAGAGAGAGGGAAAGAAAGGAAGGAAGGGAAAGAAGAGTATTGATTTGGTGATATTTTGTTGTTTGCAGTAGCTTTTCACAAAAGCAAGACTCCTTTTGTGGTCTGTGACCTTACTAAGAGCCAAGTCCTTGAAAGAGACTAAAAAGTCATGGTTTCTTGCACTATAGATTTCAAGTTTTCATTTAATCAAACCTCATGATGTAACATGCCTTGAAAGCCGTCATTTTATTATCCAGAAAAATAGAGACTTGAATAGCAAAAAACCAAATGGCCTGATGTGTTCTTACTTTTAAACAAAATTTTCAATTTATTTACTTTTTCATACAATGCTATTTTAAATTGACTTGTGAATTTATTTAATAGTGATCTACAGAGAAAATTAATATACGGAAGAGTTGTCTGGATTACGTAGGAAAGGCTTGGAAGAAGATACTTATCTGAGCTGATATGGTTAGAGAATTTCTCGTATCTTCCAGTAGAGAAAAGGGCTAATATGAACATGCCAGACCAATTTGTTTTGTCCCTCTACCCTGTATTTTGTATGTAATTTTTTCTTACAGTGATAAACCTTTATAGATGTCATGATATTATGTGGTATCATTGAAAATATTGTTGATGATGAATAAAGGTTACAAGAAATAATTAGATATTTTAAATTTAGTTTTACTCATGATTTACGTAAAAAAAAAAAAAAAAAGCACCCCACGGATTGTGTTTCTTTGGGTGGTATTTTCATGTAATGTTTTTCATTTTGCTATTTAGTGGTAGTAGAAAGAATAGAATTATAGATTAATAAGGGGGCTGGCTGGATGGCTCAGTTGGTTAGAACGCGAGCTCTGAACGATAGAGTTGCTGGTTCGATTCCCACATGGGCCAATGAGCTGCGCCCTCCACACCTAGATTGACTTGGAGCTGATGGGCCCTGGAGAAACACACTGTCCCCCAATATATATATACATATATATACTCACACGTATGTGTGTATACACACACACACACACACGTAGATAAGGAAGCACAGACTGACCAGAGACATTGGCCTATCAGAGGGACCATCTGGCTTTCTGGACTCTGGGATCTGTCATGAGCTTTCTGGATGTTTGATTATGTGTTATGCTAAACTACATTATTTGTCCCCATGATCACACTGACCTAAACTGACAAGTTTTTGTCACTTGTAAAGTTAAAGTAATGTTGGAAGGGAAACTTTGGTGAGACGCTCCTTGGAAACTGTAATATTTTGCCTGTAGAATTCAAATCAGGGAACTTGGAAGATTACTGTGTGTAATGCAGGAAAACACTGCATATAAAGAAGTTCATAGGCTAAGGACCCAGTAACAGTGACACGAGATACAGATCGATCTGTGACAGTATGCATTAGTCCCCAAATTGAAACAGGAGAAGTAAGATAATATTGGTGTGTCTGTTATTTTTTGTTGCTAAAATAATGACTTGGAAAGAATTGGGATTTTAGAGTTTGAATGATGTGGATTTCAGTCCTGCCTCTGCCACTTTCCTGCTTGACTTCTGGCAAGTTCACGGGCCCTGATTCAGTTTTCTCATTTCTAAAAATGGGGTTAAAGATACTTTACTTTTTAGTACGAAAGCTTCTAAGCAGTTACCATGGTCCGGTCCACAGTGTGTGAGTGATACTCGATAAATAGTAATTGTTTTCTCCTTCCTCTTCAGGAAGATCAAAAAGGTTTTATCTAGAAGGGAGACTTTCAGAAGCTCTTGACTGATGGAGGGGAGGAGACACTGAACTGGAAGAGCAGGCTGCCTGTGCACATCTGTGTGAGATGGCTGTGTGCACGTTTGTGTGTGTGTATACAAGTGTGTGTGTGCATGTGCACATGTGTGCATATGTATGTGTGCACACATGTGCGTGCGTACACATGTGCGTGTGCGTGTGTACACATGTGTGTGCATGTGCACATGTGCATGTGTGCATGTGTGTACGTGTGTGTACATGTGTGTGTGTGTGTGCGCGTGCCACCTGAGCTTCCACTGCCATTATTGGCTGCTCAGAATTGGAGTACAGAGCATATGCAAAGTTGAAAATGAATTCACTTTTCCCTGTTGTCTTTTTGAACATGTCACTGTTTTCAAATGCAAAATGTTAGACGTGTTTGATCCCATCTAGGGCACTTCAGAGGTTTATCTGTTCTTAAATTCTGTCTCTGACCGTTAATACTTTGAGAGAAAATACACTGCTGATACTTTTAACATGACAGGTATCAATAACAAATTTCTAAGCGCTCCCCATGTGTTCATTCAGCAGATAGTAACTGAGGCCACTTCTATGCTCAGAGCTGGACCCTGGGGATTCAGTGGTGACTGACAGACCGGAGACCCTCCTCGCATGGAGGTTAACGTTTTGTAAACAACGAAGAAAACATTTCATTAGAGGAAGAAAGGCAGTAAACAAGTAACCAGTATTTAAGAGGATGAATAAATAAGACCATGTTAATAGTAATAAACAAACAGTGTGATATGAAAATGACTGGGGGGGCCCATTGTGGATAGAGCTGTCTGAGGTGGGTTTTGATGTGAAATCCGACCTGAGGTGCTGATAAGCTTTGCATGCAGGAGGGCAATGGCCAGAACTTCAGGAAAAAGAGACAAAAGGCAGAAGGACCGAAGCCAAGATCACGTTAGGGCCCTTAGGCTGTGGGAGAGGTTTAGGTTTTATTCTAAGCTTGATGGGAACCCATTGGAGGGTTTTAAGATGGAGAGGGCTTTAAGAGGATGGGGTGGCCGCATCTGATTTGCCACGTGCAGAGACTAATCTGGCTGCCGTGTGGGGAATATTGTTGGGCCAGAATAGAATGAGGGAGAAACATCAGGAGAGCGATGTTGATGGCTTGGCCCAGGTGGGGAAGGATGTAGGATCCATTTGAGAGGCACAGCTCACAGGGTTTGAAGGAGTTTCGAAAGAAAGGAGGAGTCAAGGATAACTTCCACACTTTCAGCTTGATGACCGGCCGGTTGGGACAGTTCACTGAGACCAGAAGACCAAGCAGGAGCCGATTGTGGGTGTGACATCAGGTGTTTTCCGCGGGACGTCCTTACATCTGGTGCCTGTTTGGCGGCCAGGGGGCTGTCAGTTAGGCTGTTGGGAAGGGAGAGTCTGGAGGTCAGGCTGGAAATACCAATTTTGAGAGCATAGAGCTAATGGGTTTACGCCTTGGAACGCCTCTCTTCATGAATTGTGGGTAATGAACTTTTAGGCCCCAGCTTTCCTGAGCGGAAGTGTTACTCCCGTAGCTTTCCCCCCTCTGGGTTGCACTGCCAGACTGTCTCCAAGCCCCAGTGTTCCTTCCAGGCAAAAGAGAGAAGATGACACACAGCATGTCCCAGCCTTTCCATGACAGACTTGTAAGGAACAAGATAATCTCATTGTTCCTCCTGCTACTTAAAATAAAAGTAATATTGATTGTATAGTAGCAGTTCGGCTCCTAAGGCGTGCTATTGATTAAGCGTCTGATGAGAATTTGCAGGGTAGCCTGTCAGACCTGCAGCTACAGGGCACGTCCCTGCTGGGTCGGGCCTTGTGCTGACCTCCCCTGCTCTAAGTGCTGTTTTTCTTAGGAATTCTTGGCCCTGTTTAGTCTAGGCACTGTCCAGAAGCATTTATTTTACCTGATGGATGGCTCAATCCAGACTATTACCTTAATCTGACCTTAAAGATGGGAACTCTTTTGTACTTGGTAAGTATGAAGACTAATTTTCACACTGTTTAGAATTATTTTCTTAATAATAACAATGGGTTTGATGTTGAATCTTGAAACGTCCTATTAAAATGCTATAATTTGACGTTCCTTTTTTTTTTTTTTTCCCCAATGCTACTTTGGAGCAAGTCTCATTTCATGGATTTTTTTTTTTTTTTTTTAAACAGGAAAGGTACCTCTTTCAAAGGTGCCATTATTAAGCCCATGGGACTCCTGAATTTTAATGTCGCACCAAGGACAGCAATTTCCTTGTGGTTATTGTGAGATGATGCATTCAACATATTCCATTTACGGGTTAAGTTTCATAACACACGTCAGGTTCTGAGGCTATTTTGAACAATGTAATAACAATCAAGGGATAAATTGTTTCCTGGCCTAAAGTATATGAAGAATCCCCAGAAATCATTCAAAAAAGAACAGTTTCATATAAAAGTTTTGACTTTCTGCTGTAATAAGACCTATATTTTCCCCGTGTCTGGAAATTCTGGCTGGATTATTCATGGGGTGGTTTTAAGGTTTGTATGAGTTAGAACAGCCTGAGGCACTTAGTATAGTGACCGATGCATCGCATATGCTTGACCGGTGTTAGCTGCTGTTACCGTGCTGCCCCCAAAATAACCGGGTCTTATATTAATTTTTGCTCCAAAAGACGCATCAGGGGATGTCATCCTGAAAAATCATGCTAGGGCTTATTTTCCAGTTAGGTCTTATTTTCAGGGAAACACGGTAGCAGCTCTGACATTAGCCACAAGCTCTGTTTCTGTCGGCCAAGATACCCGGCACAGGCCTGGGCACACGGCATAGTGTGTAGCTAGGTGATCAGCGGCTGGTGCATGTCTCCAGCGCTTAGGACTCCCTCCCACACTGGTAACATCATAGCCGATTTTACGTCTTCCCTACACGGTCTAAGTACCTGACATCCTGTGGTCCTCTGTCCTTCCCATGGTGACGCGCCTAAGGGCCTAGATGAATTTTGACCATTTCCATAGCTGTCTACTGTGTTAGTTGCCAGATGGGGCTCAGGTTTTAAATTCTTTGCAGTTAGAAGAGACGATCAATGTTAACATTCCTAGTACAGTACCGGGCCCAGAACAGAACAGGTTAAATGCCTTTTGACTCAGCATTGTGGCTGCTGGTCAGTTCTACCTTCAGGGGTAATGCTGGGAAGCAGGGTTGTGGTTTCTTTTCAGGTCGAAGGTGAAATAGTTATTTCTGATCCTAGCAGATGGTACCAAGGGGGTCTTACGCTCCTTGTAATTTCTCTGGTCGTTGCACAAAGGGGCAACTCTGTGTGGCAGGACCTTGGTGGCACGGATAGGCAGCTTCATAAGTGGAGAAGTGGCCTCTGTTTGGCTCATGGGCACAAAGCCATTTTGGGGGTTGTTTTATGAGTCGTCTGAAATATGCATTTAATCTAGACTTGTGGCCTGCTGGTGAGGCTGCTGCTTTTTTTTTTATGATTTCACATGTCTTGTCCATGTCAAAACTTGCCTTGTTTCTTTGTTGACTTTGAATCAGGAAAACGTTCACGACCGCATTTGGAATCCTTCCCCCAGTGTGCCTTCGGTCACATCACCCCTGGCTACGACCAGTGCATGACTGTTGATTTTGGATATCCTCTTCTGATGTTCAGCTCATTTCACCCACAATGCAGTTAATCCGGGCTTCTCTGGAAAAGTACAGATTTACTCATTAGCTGCTTTCCGAGACATTTGCATTTTCATGAAAGTGAGGCCACAGTTCCATTGACTTTTGGACCCGTCCACCCACGCGTGCAATGGGTGCCTTTGTAAAGGCGGGATTTAGCTAGAACAGACCATACCTGTCCTGAGTTAGCGGGCGCTCTCTTTAAGGTCCATAATGAACATGTGTGTGACAGACGTGCCGAAGTAGTGTTGACTATTCTGATAGGTCCATTTATCTGGCCTTCTTATGGACGAGAAAGAAGGAAATCAAGCTACTCCAGAATGCAAGTTTTTACCTCTTTTCCCCCATTTATAGCACACTGGCTAAGACATGGCTGCCACATCCGTACAGCTTGGGCTTGTGTCCTGGCTCTGCCACTTCTGAGTTGTATGACTTTGGGCAGGTTGCTTAATTTCTCTGTACCTCAGTTTCATTATCTGTCAAGTGGGGATAATTATAGTAACTACCACCAAGGAGTATTATGTGGATCAAATGAGCTGATTTGTGTCAAGCCATTAAAACCGAATCTAGTACGTAGTTACTGCTATGCAGTGTCAGCTATTATTTGTATTAGGAATTAGTAACCGCGCAAGTAAAAAAAAAGAAAAGAAGGTGTGAATCATTAATCAGGGCCCTTTCTCTGTAATAGGAGACACTATAGGCATTGTGGGTTTATGTTAGGGTAGGTTACCACTGTAACAAAAATCCTATCAAAATGTTGCATAATGTCTTTAAAATAATAAAAATGTATGTCTTATGTAACAGTCATAAGTAGGTACATAGGTTGGTGAGATGGCTTCCTTCATGCCTTCATTTAGGGCTGCAGTCCGAAGGAGGCCCTGCCGCTTCAATAGTCTAAGGTCACTGTAGGTTATCTTCATTCCAGCCAGTCAGAAGGGGAAGAGAGGAGGCAGAAACATGTTTAAGAGTTTTGTATGGGCCAGACCTGGAAGTGGCCCTCATCACTTCTGTTCACGTTGCACTGGCCTGAACTCAGCAGCTACCAGCCCGAACCACAGAGTTTCTCAGGGGTCTGTAAAAATGAACAAGGCCTGAAAAAAATGTGTTGACTCCAAGTTTCAAACATAAAATTGCAGAATTGAAACGAATCAATGTTTAAATGTTTATCACCTGTAGCCTTGTATCAGCTCTGTAAGTTGTTACAGTTAGTATTCATAAAATGTTATTAGATTTGAAATTCATTTGTAAGTTGGATATCCTGATTTCTCAAGATTTCCCACATACACCCAGTGATGGCTGACAAATTATAGTCAATCAATCAGCAATGAGTTTCTCAAAGCCAAATAAATTCAAATGCAAAATTATAAAAATCCACTCAAATTTTGTCTAGTGCAAAGAGACTTTATAATGTGAAATGTGGGTACAATGTAATTTGTTTATTCTGATGTTGAGTGGAGCCTTCAAAAGTAGCAGTAATCCGGAAACAGTCCTGTTGTTGGCTCTTAGTGTATGCAGCCACATTTTGGTTGCTTTGAAAAGGTGTGTGATGGAGGCGACTAAACACACTTTGCATTTTAAGCCCAGATGTTTCCTTCCTTAGGTTCCTCTTTTTTCCCCTCCCCCCTTCTTAGTTTCTAATAAAGTATTTGCTGCTGTGATAACCAGGGTCATAAATTGCACTGCATATAGTAGCCTGGGTTCTTGGTCTTGGAGGTGCGGTTGAGGAAAAGTGCCCTCTCTTTCCACCTGTCATGGTTGAAGGGTAGGGTTTGGTGGGCCTTCCTTTTGAGCCATCCCGGGCCTCCTGGGCCGTGGTTTCCCCTTTTTGAATTCTCCTATTCTCCTAAAGCAAGGCATTTCTGAATGGGCACGTGGCAGAGGTGGTTTCGAAAACCACTTCTGTAATGGATCTTGTCGGGTGACTTAATTACCATAGCTTTTGGTTCTGGTGTTTTTCGCTCAGTCTTGCCAGTTGGAATTAGATTGTTGATTACAAAAGCAAAATGCCCAGAATAGCTCTGGGGGGTGATGGCATAGACTTTTTTGAAAAGGGGTAGGCAAAGTAAGAAACGTGGCAGTTGCTTCTGAGCAAGCAGTGCCGGGATCCCCGAAAGTGGAGTGTGGGGAACCTCCAGAGCGGGAAGGGAGTGGAGAGGGAGCTAATATTTATTGTTCCTTCTACGGTCACCTGCAGCTCGGTGACGTCATCCTTCCAGTTGGTCAGGCCAGAGCTCTTAGAGACAGCCCTAACTCTTCTTTCATAGCCCATGTCTCATCTATTAGCAAATTCTGTTGCCACTGTCTTCAAAATACATTTAGAATCCAACCATTTTTCACCACCATTACTTCTGCCATTCTTCTCCAAGCTTCCAGCGTCTTTCTTCTGGATCATTGCGATTCCTTCCTAGCTCGTCTTCCTGCCTCTTCCCTAGCCTGTCTTCATGTGCAAGCAACCAAAGTGAGTCTTTCAAAAGAAAATTCAGATCATGTCACTCTTCTGCTCAAACCTTATGGTTCCTCAGAAATGTTAAACATAGAGTGACTACATAACGGAGCAATTTTACTTCTTTTACTAGTTACCCAAAATATATGCCCTCACAAAACTGCCCGTGAATGTTTATAGCGGCATTATTCAGAATAGCCCCAAAGTGGAAACAACCCAAATGTCCGTCAGATGCTGAGTGGATAATCAAAATGTGGCCTAGCCTTACAGTGGAATATTATTTAGCAATAAAAAGGCTGAGGTAGTGATATATACCACAACAGGAAAGACGTTTGAAAACAGCTTGCTAAATGAGAGGAGCCAGTGACAAAGGGCCACGTATGATGTCATCCCATATCGAGAATAAGCAAATCCACGGGGACAGAAAGTAGATGAGTGGTTGGCAGAAGCTGGGGAGAGAGGAACGAGGTGTGACTACTAATGGGTACAGAGTTTCTTTTTGGAGTAGCGAAAATGTTCTGGAATTAAGTTGTGAGGATTGCATAACTCTGAATATACCCTCCGAATTATGTATCTTTAAAGGGAAAATTGTGTGGCATATGAATTATATCTCAAAGCTGCTATAAAAAAACCAAACCAAACCAAATCCCCTCTTCTGTCTTTCTATTCACCTGCCCCCCAGCACGTCTCTGAATTCTCTCCTGCTCTGCTCTTCCTCCTTTCTGTCCCACTCTTACCTCTCCGTTCAAGCCCAAGTGCTTCTGCCTGGGGCTTGTGCCATCGGCTTCTCTCTTAGAACTTTCTCCCCCAGATATTTGCATGGCTGCTTTCCTCACTTCTCTTAGGTCTCTGTTTAAACAGGACATTCTCAAGAGGCTTTCTCTGACTACCCTAAAATAACACTCTCCATACATCGCCTACTGGCGATCTCTGTTCCCTTTGCCCTATTTATTTTTCTCCATGTCTCCATCATCTGATATGCTATATATTTTTGGTCTGCCTTCCTCCCTTAGAATGTAAACTCCATGGGGCGATGACCGTGTCTGCGGCAGTATAGGCCAGAACTCTTTTCACCAGACCATTAGCATGAGAAAGACATGGATTTCCGTGGCACTGGTGCTGTTTTGGGAATACACTGTATTTGTGTGGAATGTTCAGTGTACTTATCTGATGCAATGTTAGAAATCAGCAGCCTGGAAATAGCCTCTTTGGGAAAAGTAATTTTGGTTTACAGGGTGGAATGGAACTCCTCAAAGTTACTGTCAGAAAGCTCTTGCTGTAGATTGGTAAGTTTTCCACTTTTTTTTTTTCAACCATTTGCATTATGCTAATATGTTATGGAGTCTTTGCCAGTTTTCAGAATATGTCTCTGGATTCAAAGCCTTTACTTCTGCTTAGTTGTAATTTACCACCCCTCTGCTTGCTATCTTTTGCTACCTGGGACGTTCTTGAGGTTTAGTTTTGAAGACGTTTTCTGCCAGAAGGTGATTGGCAAAATAAATTATATTTCTGGAAAACAACTGATTAGTCCGAGCCTTTGATTTCGTTTTAGTGGAGTTTATGTTGAGATATACCTATTTTGTGGCTCTTTAGGAGTACAGAGGTGGAGAAAACAGAAAATGCATGTATGCTTTCAAAAGCAAGTACTGAGTTTGAGGAGCCCCCCAAACTCCCTTTCTTCTACTCCTGTTTCCTTTTCCGACCTCCCAGCTTAGGTGGAAGGTACTGGGCAGTTTCCCTAACTCTGTACGTTACAAGGTGCATGTCGCTAGGTGGCGCTGAAGCATCATTTTCCGCACACAGGAGCCATAGACCACTTTTGTTATCTTGCTCCAGCTGACTGGATTTCTAGGTGTCAGGGAAATTGTTTTATTGGTAGAGGGCATAGTGTAATATATTCATCTCCACCCTAGGCAGCCATTGAACGCCCTGAGACATGCCCCTCTTGTGGCCATGGCCTGTTAACTGTGCTTATTTGGTGTAATAATTAGCAGAATTTCTCACTAACAGGGGTACTTACCAACACCTCACATCTTCACTGCGCTTTTGTACGTGATGGATTGTACATTCTGGAGGAAAAGTTGGGAAGGTCAAAGCTTAACCTCTAACAGGGCTACTTGCTGCACATTTGCTCAGAATGGGTTTATATTAACTAGCTCTTGAGCTTCTTCAAACCGGAGTTGCATGTAATATAAACATATTTGAGCTTTTATGTAATGGCCTGGTGAAGGTTGGTAAACACAACACTGTTAATTTTCCAACTCTTAGAATGATAGAAAAGTAAATGAATAGCTGCCTAAATAATTGGATGACACTTGCTGCTCGGCCTGTGGGTGTTGGAAGTGTGTCACAGGAATAGGAGGCCTGCCACGGGCACCACATTTTAGGTTAAAATTGGAGAAGAAAACTGCACGTAGAATTTTTATTTTTTCCGTGGTTGTCAGTTAGGCCCCATTTAATTCCTTGTGGCTTTACAAGCCCTCTCAGGCTCCTAATATTTCTACATCACCAATTTTAACATCTGCTTTAGAACATGGTTGGAGGTAACCGACAGAAGACCAAACGGGAAAATAGGTTTAAAGCAGGAAATACTTGAGTTGGACCACTAACTTACCCTCTATGACCTTAGGCAAATTGTTTGCCTTCTCTGTGCTTTCATTCTCTCATTTCTTAAAGTTGAGATTATGATACACCGCCCTTTTGGTTTCCCATGCCAGGTCAAATGAAATGAAAACTCTTCAAAATGCCTTTGCTCCTAATCAAACCTCCAGATGAATGTAAGATGGTAAAATTACTTAAGAAAAGGAAGAGGATTTTTCCTTGTTGATTCAAGATGAGTTGTGGAAGTTTTGTTTCCAAGTTTTTGTTTTATTCTTGTAACTATGTATCAAGTATTTTCACTGGGGTTTTCTGCCTTTTAAACCCACATGTGTTTCCCTGGTTTAGTTGCAGAAAACAAACTGGACATGTAAGACAGGGAAATAGATCCTCACCAAGTCACTGAGAGGTCCCGAGAAATGGGCTCAAGGCGGAACCTCTTGGAGGTGGGCTTGTGAAACAGCACCACAGACTGGCTTGCCAGGTGGGCTGCGCACGCATGAAGACCTGGAATCAGGAGGCCATTAGGAGACTGTTGATTTTTAAGAAAGTATCACTGTAGCTGGAATGGAAAACCACCACCATTATAACTGGCATTTGATAACCTCAAAGCTAATAATGGCCAGATCCTGGAATGTTGTTGCGTCAATCTCCAGTGTTTCCATGACTACGTTGCCTACAGAAAAGGTCGAAACAGCAAGAAGATGGCCTCCATTTTACTTTTGCCTTCCATATCTCACATGGGGCCATTTAATTGGTAGAGCCTAATTCTTGTCCAGAACTCTAGCTACAAAGGGGTCTGGGAAATGTAGTTTTCAGCGTTCCATCCTTTGGAGCATAGGAAGGCACATTCATAGATTAGAAGGATGCTGAGTGCCAGTCCATTATATCCGCCCCTCTCTCTCAGGATGTTTAAAATCGCATATCCTAACCTGCAGATCACTCTTTCATTTACTGCCTAGCACAACCAGAGGTTAGCAGACACTCAGTAGGACGTGGTGATAACAACCTTGCCTGCTTTATTTCTGTGTATGGTCCCACCCTGGGTTTTTTTTCTTTTTTTTAACAGTCTTGGCCCCATATTAGATGCCAGATCTGTCTTCCCCAGTACAGTTCTTGATTCCTTCCCATTTGCACTGTCATCTCCCTGTTCTGGCCCAGCTCATGTCTGCTTGGGCTCTTCAGTGGTCTCCTTATCTGGTCCCCTGGCCTCTAGTCTTGGTTTCTTTGAACTCAGCTGTATTATTAATAGATGAATGTTTAAAAAACAAAACAGCAAATCAAACAGCATACTTCCATTGTGCTCCTGTTCTCAGAAGGCTTTGGTGGCTCCCCCTTACATTCAGGATAGAATCTACACTACTCAGCTCGACTCTTAAGACCTTCTGTAATTCGTGTACAGGTCGCCATTCTAGCATTTTCTTTCACTTGTCCCTGGTAGAAACTGAATTTTATTAGGTTGATGCCAAAGTAATTGCGGTTTTTGCAATTATGTTTTAACCTTTTAAACCGCAGTTACTTTTGCACCAACCTAATAGCCGAAAGGTCTAATCCCTGATGCCTGAGAGTGTCTTGTTCTTTACTAATTTTTGTGCTGTATTACCCCTTCCTACCTGTTTGATTTTCTGCTTTCTTCTTCCCATTTATTCACGCCTTTGGTCATGCTGGTGCATAGTTTTTTTCCTCCTTTCTTCACACTTCTATAGCACTGTTTACTCGAGCATTTTTTTTTATTACCTGTATTGTTAGTTTTCTTTTCATGACTGCATACCCTCTTTTTTCATGTAGACAGTATAAATATTTGTTATGGATTTGATTGACTTGTTGATTCTTCATGGTTCAGACATTTACTTGCTTGGGAGAAAGGGGATGGTGGGGGGCCAGTGTGGGGGCTGAAGCAATACTCTAGCTGTGTGATTTTGTCCTTTTGATTTCTGGTGAAAGGACAAATTAACTATTTGCTTTGAGCAAGCTAATGCTGTGTTTTGTGGATTTAGTGTTTGAAAAGGGCCCTTGGCTGGAAAACGGTGGAGTTGAGCTCCTTAACCCTATTTGCCGGCCTGGATGAGCTCCACGTCTATACGAGGGCATTGCAGTTTGCCTAAGAGTGGGTTGTGAAATAGCAATGGAATTTGTCTGTGGTTTCTTGCCAGCGAGGAGGAGGAAGAAAGGATTCTGATTAAATCAGACATGCAAATTAGCCAGGCCCATGGGCCTTAAGTAAATTACACAATAGAGTCCAAAGAAATTCAGTTTGTCTTTCTGCTTCCCGTTTGTGCAGGGTGTGTGTGTGAAAAAGGCAGCTATTATGTATCTGCTTTAGGCCGAAATTCTCACCTTATTGGCTTCAGGATCCTTTTACACTTATGCTGCCAAAAATTATGGAGGACCCCAAAAAGCTTTTGTTTATATCGGCTCTATCTATTTTGATATTATATGGGCTCTATCTAAATTGATATTTACCCCATTAGGGACTAAAATTGAGGAATTTAAAAATATTCACTGAGCCATTTAAAAATACCCAAACAATCCACCATTTGTCAACATAAGTAATATTTTTATGAAAGTAACTATTTCCAATACAAAAAACTCAGCAAGAAGAGGGGCGTTGTTTTACATTTCTGCAGATCTCTCTAAAGTCTAGCTTAATAGATTCTGATACCTACTGTGGCATTCAGTTGTTGCAAAGTTGCTTTTTGTCTGAACAAAATCCAGCCTTACATAGACACTAATGAAAAAGCAGAGTATTTTAATTGATTCTTCAACTATTAAATGTGGGTCTTTGATATTGCACCACAATTCGACAAAGCAGAGTTTCTTAAAGGTTCAGTTGCGTTGTAGAATCTGGAACCACGTCAGTGATCTTTTCCTACTCTGTCATATTATCGTCTGTTGGTCTTTTTTGCACTTTGAATGGATCCTTTGCTCACGCATGGATCATGCATTTAGTCATTTGGAAAAATATTAGTTCACTGAGTTAGGCAGATCTTCCAAATGTTGACAGATTTCATTGTACAGTGTCAAAAATCAAACTCATTAATATCACTACTGATCTTCTCAAAAAAGTCTTGAACTATTAGGAAGCTGTCCAGTGAAAGGTGGCAAATAGAAATCTTCCGAATTTCTAAATCTTTTCTTGCAAGCTCAAGTTTTATCGCTGGCAGCAAATATGGTCAGTTGAAGTGACGACAGGTTCAGTTCATTAATTTCTGAGAACGTGCCTGCCAGATACCGAAGTATGATTAACCATATTTGCCTGTCAGTCATTACAAATGGTGTTCCCTGAAAAGTGGCTCCACAACTCACATCACCCGAGCTCTCATCTTCAAGACAACCATTTTGCTCTGGTATTTATCAGAAGTACTTTATGTGTATTCCCATTTTGTCACACAGAAAAATAAAAAGACAGCTACTTAACATTCAAGATTTAATAAAAGTAATAATTTTTACTGCTTCATCAAGGACACTTTTTTTCTCTTTTTACTGGAATGCAGGGTGTGAAGAATACCGTGACTCTTAGTGCAGTGTGGTGCAAGGCACCTGCGCTTTTACCCACCATTCTTTTCAACCATCAGTCCAAATGTCAAACAAAGCAAGTAATTATTATCAGCATGAAAATAACCTAGATCCAGTGGAGTCTTTGCGGACCCACTGCGCTAGAGCAATTAGGGAGATTTGACTACTTAAAATGGAAAAGAATGGAGTAAGAGTTTTATTGGTTTTGTCTTCAGGGCTAAGTTCCTCTTCACTCTGGAGCTGAGTGAGGCCGTCCAGAAGAGAATTTCTCTCCTGTTCTGGGCTTGCTCTCAGCCGAGGGTCTAATTCCTGGGGCTTGATATAATATTTTTTGCTTTTGGTGATTATTAATGTTTAAATTATATCAATTGATTGTGCTGGGTTTTTATTGTTGTTGTTTGTTTGTTTTTTGTTAGAAAACATATGAATGATGAGTGCTATGTGTGAGATGGTTGAAATCACCGCGGGGCCGCCTGTTTGGGACATTTGTGAGGAAAGTCTTCTCGCAAAAGAACCTGTTTCGGGCAACATGTGAAAACTCTTTCAGTCAGTTGGCCTCCTTTACAAGCTTTTGATTGTTTCACTAGTTAGTGTGCTTATGTATTTACTGTTTCTATATTTGAAAGGTGAGCTTTCTGTCTCTGGAATCCCTGTCCAATAGCATCATCCTGCTCTAGTGTGAATATAGGCTGGACTCGCGGCAGCAATTAACTGATCGTGTAATAGAAGAATCCCAATTTTCCAGTTTCTTTTTTTTCTTCTTCTTCTTCTTTTTTTTTTTTTTTTAACTTCTTGGGTGGTTGGGGCACATTATTGAAACAATTATTACATTTACTCAAGAGTTTGTCTTTTCTATTAAAAAAAAATTCCATCCAAGTGCCTCGCGGTGAAGAGGAGGAGATTCTGTAACCCGAGTCTCTTCTGAACTGGTCTTGATTGTTGAAGAAGACTGATCCCTTTGTGTTTCAGCTTGGCACACAGAACCGGTTTTAATTTCACAGAGCAATTCTCTATTGTGTTCTGAATTTGGTGCATTCCCAGTTTACTCTCTGGGCTCCTTTGGAGAAATTGGGGTGGGAGTGTCAGAGAGGCTTCGTCATTTTGGGGATGAGTTATAGTTTATCCCAAGCTTTGTATTAATTAATTTTAGACAGGGGGGTGCGGAGGGAGGAGTCATTCGCACTTGTCAGGGCCTGTTCTGTGTCAGATGCTCTGCTTGGTGTTTTGTCCATCCTTATCTAATCCTCATGGTGACGCTGACACATCCCTCCATGGGTACTTTGTGCCACCTCTGTGCCACGACTGCACAAGCCAAGTCACCATTATCTCTTGGGGGAATCTCTGCACCCCCAAATTCGTCTCCCTGCTTCAAATTTTCACAAACCTTTTCCCCTCATAATTCATTCTCCACACATCAGGTGGACTCATATTTTAAAAACGTTAGTCGACAGATTTTTTGTGTCACCTCCCTACCTAAGGCCCTTCCATGCGTGCGTCGCACACAGAATGCA